>NC_133328.1:517703795-518303795 GCF_042186555.1 Aquarana catesbeiana
TCCTGTGGCGTTGAAGGAAACTGGGAAATCAAACAAGAAAACCAAAATCAATTAATTTGGAAGCTAACATTGCAAGAAAATTAGACAATTAAAAACATTATTCCCCAGCATCAGTATAACATTCAATAATTTAATTCTTCTGGAATAACTAATATGGAAAGGCACACTTATCAGATTGCTCACCCCCTCTGATGGAACATTGATTACATTTTAGGGGGTTGTGAAATCCCTAAAAAAGATTACTTTTAGGACACGCAGGAATTTAGGGACTAAAAAGGCTACAAGACTGCAGTTGTCGCACTCTGCGGGTGCAGTTGCTAACCAGCTTACAGTAAATGAGGTAATGTAAAAAGGCATTCATGTTGCAAGGAGTACACAATCACATGCAAGGGCAATTAATGAAAACACTTTGAGGCTTGCATATGATTTGATGATGGAAATCAGCAGAGCTTCTGCTCATTTACTAAAGCACTGGAACAAATGCACTTGTAGAGTGCACATGCATTTTGCAAAGTGCAACATATATTTGCTTTAGACAAATCAACACCACAGAACATTCAAGCAAATTTTAACGAGGGGGGGGGGTGGGGGGGTTGTGAAATCTAGATAATTGCTCATTAGCAGCACACTATTTGGAGTGAGTTTAGGTGGGGGGGGGGGGTGGGGGGGTTGTGAAATCTAGATAATTGCTCATTAGCAGCACACTATTTGGAGTGAGTTTAGGTGGGGGGGGGTGGGGGGGTTGTGAAATCTAGATAATTGCTCATTAGCAGCACACTATTTGGAGTGAGTTTAGGTGGGGGGAGGTGGGGGGGTTGTGAAATCTAGATAATTGCTCATTAGCAGCACACTAAATACACTCAAACAAAATACATTCCAAATGAGTAGACTAGGTGGATATGTTCCCATCACTTCATGCTGGGAAGGTTATTGAAGGAAAATATACATGCATGACAAAAAATAACAGGAAAAAATTCCAGCATGTGTGAGGATAAAAAGGGGACATTCACACTATATTGCAATGATGGTAAGTAGTGTTTGAAGCAAGAAATACATCACATTATCAAAGATTACATAAAAGAACATGTGATGCTAATAAAAGAAAAATATCTTACCTTAATATAGTCCTTCTGCAGGACCTGTATGATGGCAGAACAGGTCTCTGGGATAATGATCCCCAGAGCCTGGGGGGAGATGCCTGTCGAGAACTTAAGGTCCTGCAGGCTTCTCCCTGTGGCCAAATACCGCAAGGTAGCGACCAGCCTCTGCTCCGGAGTGATGGCTTGCCTCATGCAGGTATCCTGCCTGCTGATATAGGGGGTCAGCAAAGCCAACAAACGGTCAAAAACGGGGTCCGTCATCCGGAGAAAGTTCCTGAAATCCTCAGGATTATTCTCACGGATCTCACGGAGCAAAGGCATGTGACAGAACTGGTCACGCTGAAGCAACCAATTCTTGGTCCATGAACTCCTCCTCGCCCTGTTCATGGACTGGTCTTGGGCTGAAGAATAAACTACAGCACCAAGCACATACAATGCACGAGCTCTACGACGAGTACGTACAGGTAACATGGCTTCAAAACGGTCGGCTGGTCAGAACGCACTAAACAGAACGCACTGAAGAACAGCAAGGCCTGTGAAGAACGACCTGAAAATCAGGAACGAGCGGCCAATAAAACAAAGATTTCTCAATGCCAACTGACCAAACGCACTGAAAAGCAGATACAAACCTCACAAGCACAGACTGAACAACAGTTAAAACGAACTGAAAAATACGAGTCTCACAAGCGCGAATCGTCTCTCACCAAACTTCTACTAACACGAGATAAACACGAGATTAGCAGAAGGAGCCCAAAGGGTGTCGTACGGGCTATTGAACTTCCGTTTTATAGTCTCGTCGGACTTGGTGTACGTCACCGCGTACTAGGCTGTCGTACTTTTGTGTGGTCGTGTGTAGGCAAGTCCGTTCGTAAGAAAGTCTGCCGCAAGTCCGCCGAAGGTACGTCGGAAGTATGTCGGACAGGCTGTCGGACTTTTGTAGGTGAAAAGTCCGGCCGTGTGTACGCGGCATTAATCACATATAATCCATCTGCTACTGCTTGCACTTGCTTTTAGAGATCACTCAACATCTCTCAACCCTCTGACAGCTGAATCCAATTTCCCCCAACAGTGCTTCCTTGCATCTGATCAGTGGAAAGTTAGTGCATGCCTAAGCACCTTCTAATGTATTTCATGCGATGGGCATTATCAAGAAATTTTTAGCAGCCTTATATTGCAAGGAATTTTTATTTTTAGCATGGAGACTATGAGGGCTTTAGGCCTAGGACCTCCTTTCCCAAAGGTAGTACTCGGTTTGCATTGACATCCCTGCCAACCCTATCTTTGCTTTAAGTATAAAAAAATAAAATACATAAAAAGTATAAAACGATTTTGAGGGGGGGCGCATGTGCGAAGCCCTCCAAGCAATTTATGCTTGAGTGAGGCTCTGCACTTACCGGGACAATACAGCCTCGTAGTGCCATACCAACGAGCCATCCGCCGGCACCCACCGACTCCACAAGTAGCTGGGAACTTCGGGAGCCACCAATGGTTTTTAATGGAGGTAAACCAAAGAACAAGCTGCAATCCATACAGGATGTTCTTGTCAGGGCTGCACCTAAAATGTCTGGGACTCCATCTTTCTGGCCCTCTACCTTGCGCGCTTCACACACTCCACAGCAGTCCAGGTTCTATGCAAGTGCTACAGCCAGGTGAGTCGGATACAGAGCTAGGTATGACCCCCCAGATACCAGATAAACTACCACCAAACCTACTTATGCAGTTTGAGAGAATGCTCACTTGAGCTCTAAAGAAAACTTCAGATACCATTACTGACAAACTGACTCAAGAGATACGTGAAATAGGCCACAGCACCTCAGTTTTAGAGCAGAGGATGGATGAACAAGAACTCCTTACAGGCACCCATGCTGAGGAGCTAGAAATCGTGAAGAAAACTTAACCCTCCGAGTGTGTCTTTTTCAGGAACTGACCCCTTCAATCCCCATAGGAAGGTTGGAAATGGACAGAATCCATAGATCCCTAGCACTGCGTCCAGAAGATGGCCCGCCATGAAACATTGTGGTAAAACTCCACTTTTTTCATACAAAGGAACAGTTAATGATGGCATCCCAAAATAAGAAATCACTGGTGTTCCAGCGTCACCATTACCAAATATTCCAAGACCTTTCCCAGATCACTCTTTCCAAACAAAAAGCAATGAGGCCCCACCTACACGTTTTACAACAACGCATCGCCTATGGCTGGCATTTTCCCTTTGCCATTTAGTTTTCCTACAAGGGATCTTCATACCAATTTAAATCTGTAGAAGACCTCCAGGTCATGCTTCAGGATCTACACCTCCTGCTCAATGAACCAATATCTGAGGGATCTCAACGCAGAGCAGCCTCCAGCTCCCCCTCTAAACCACCAACCTCCTCAGGTCTTCAAGTCGCATCTAGTGCCAACAAACGTGGACTCTTCCTCTCCCCAGGCCCAGCCCCAGCCCCAGAATAAGATTCCATGGACTGAATCTATGGCCCTGGTAATTAGGGGTATCCCCCTTGTTTATCTATCTTTTGCCTTTCATTTGCCTTTATGACAAATCCATTAGGTGACACTTCTTGAACAGTATCCATTCAGTGTTCTCCCTACTAAAACGTCTGAACTCTACTCTCAAGTTTATTTAAATTTATTTACTAATGTTACACACTGCTATCTGTAGGCTTACAGCTGCCCATCCCTTCTCCCAACCCCTACCCCTTCCACCCATGTCCACTACACCTCACCTTCCACTTTCCCTTCTCTCCTCAACACTCCTTCCCTTCATTAGCAATGGTTAATCTACTAATAATATTGTATGTTGTCAATGGTGATACAAGCTCTTTGGATGCTTTGGTTTCAGTACGTCCTCCTACGGAGAAATCTTCTACCCCTCCTCACACAGAGAAGCTTAGGACTCCCCTAATTCCAAGGCATCCACAGTCTTTGATCCCCCAAGCTAATTCGTCGTCACCCCCTGTGTCACCATACGCTCCTCTCTGACCATGTTAGATGCGGAGACTCTTGTCCACCCTTGCCACAACATTTACTTGCAAAACCTGGCCTACCACCAACTGCATTTTATATAATGTTCTCAAACAGTTACACTAGCTTATAGAATTATCTTACTCTCGTGTCCAGACCTAGGGGCTTCCATACCTCTATTTACTCAGACACATTTATGATCTACACACAATAGTTTATCTTTGTTTTTACAAACCATAGATTACTAAGGATATCTATTCCAACCCTCCCCTGCTCAACTTGGTAGTCCACGGTGGCTCCCCAGTTTTCGGTATGGGACCCTTATGTTATATGCACTGTTGAAACTTGTTAATCTGTCGGTACTATATTACCTTGTTTATGTCTTATTTTTAGGCTGTTATAGTCCCGGAGACCATTCACTGCTCCCCTACCTAGTCCTTGAGCACCTTACTGCCACATTTTTTATTATTATCCTTTTTTTTTCATCACCAGGTACTCCTTGATTTACCCAATTTCTTTAGGTCCAGTGGTATAGTAGAGTTTTCTACATCCTTGAACCTCCATATCCATTGCTTCCTTACTCTCTGTGGTGCTTACCATCGCCCTCCTATCTACTCTCTCCGCCACCCTCCATCTTCCTTCCACTTTAACCCCCCCTTCCCTCCCTAGAGAGGTACCCCCCTGCCTCAAGGTAATTAGTGAGTCCAACCCTAAAACCTCAGGTCCCAATGATGGCCTCCCTTAATGTCCTAACATTCAATGTTCAAGGCCTTAATTCTCCAGTGAATCAGACTAAAGCACTTTGGTCATTTTCAGGCCTCTCAGCCCAAGTGATTTGTCTACAGGAGACACATTTCTCCACTAACTCAACCCCTAAATTCTTTGGCCGTCAAAATTCTCAAGTATACACAGCCTCTGCCCCCCGAAACAAAGGGGGTTCCTTTTTGCATTTCCTCACTACACACCATTCACTCCCCTGGCGGAGATCAGAGATGCAGAAGGTTGCTACCTCATACTTTCTGGCAATCTCTTAGATAATGAAGTGACAATTGTCTCCTATTATGCTCCAGACAAAAAACGATCTCCTTTCTTTCCCGTTTGCTATCAGTGGTGGCCTTCCAAAAAAGAGGATCGCTGCCGATATGTGGTGACTTCAATCAGGTGATATACCCCTTCTTAGACAAATCACCAACCTCACCAAATGCCCAATGCCTCTCCTTTCAGCAACTCCTGAACCAATATTCATTACTAGACTCCTGGAGGGAACAGAACCCAACAATATTCCAATATACCCACTACTCCCACACTCATAAACAATTTTCTCGAGTTGATCACATTCTCGTTAATGTAAGTACCTCCCAGCTTGCCCTAACCTCGATGATTGCACCTTGCTCATGGTCCGACCAAAATGCAGTCATAACCTCCTTCTCTTCCTTAGTCCCTAACTACCATTCCTGGACTATCAATAACAGCTTGCTAGCCAAACCAACCCACCGCTAAGATCTTGAAAACGCCATTAAAGATTACATAACTAACAATTGTGCATCAGAAGTCTCCCCTCTAACATTATGGGAGGCCCACAAACCTGTTATTAGGGGAATATGCATGAGCTGAGCATCACACATTCGCAAAGAGAAACGTCTTCAACATAAGCGGCTAGAAAAGGCCTTCTATAAGGCTTCAGAAGTATTCCAAGGCTCACCCACTCCATCAAATAAATGTTCTTACGAAAAATCACACATTGAACTCGATCCTTTCTTGACAGAGTCAGCGGAAAAACGTCTCTGCAGATAACAACACACTCTTTACATTAACCCTTTCGCTGCCAGAGCCATTTTTGCATTTTTTGCACACGTTTAAAAAATAATTTTGATATATTTTCTGAAATCAGACACCCTAGAGAATAAAATAGTGGCAGTTGCATTTTTTTTATGTCACATGATATTACAGCAAAGCTCTAGGAAATGCAAACTTTCAGTAAAAAACACACTAACGTGATTTTTAGGGCAAACAAACACAATAAATTACCCAAGTTTTTGGTAAAATATAAACCGAGTAAATAGATACCCAACATAGGAAAATTGCATATTCATTTGCACTCAGAGAGAGAGTGTGAGTAATTAAAAAGCTCTCTTGGACAGGGAGTCTATGTATGAAAGTTGTGCTGACTGAGGATGGCTGCCAGCTCGTAACAAATTAGAAGGGGCTCTGCAGAAAACAAGACACAAAGAAGAGCAGCACCATCTAAGTGCAGCAGTGGTAAAACATTTTATTCCAAGATAGACAATTGGGAACTCACAAGATCATAGATAGTGCATTGGAATGTAAGGAAAAAGGGGGGAGCCTATTTTTTAGGCCCCCCCCCCCTTTCCTAATGGGATCTGAGGCAGCGGCAGTTGTTTAAATCTCTCCCAAAGTTTTGAAAATGGGGTAATTTCATTTGCCAGCAAAGTCATACAATTAAAACAGTAAAATTTAAGGGTCAGTGTAGGATAGGTCAGTTAAGTCGGTCACCAATGAATGTACTACAACAGCAGGGTACCCCTATAAATAAGGGCTACTGGTAATGGACCATTGACAGTTGCCAGCAAGAAATTGAAGAGGACAGTTACTTGCCCCCCCACTTCCTTGTCACAGCTTTTTATGTGGTAAAAACCTTTCATATGAGGGGTAAATTTGTTTTGCTTATTCAAAAGATAAAATATCATTTAACCTGAGCCGTAGTGGCTGGGATGTACTTTTTAGTGATGTTATATAAAGAATTTTAATATGGATTTAGTAAATGTTTTATAGATTATTAACATTTGAAATGATTATTATACTGATAAAAAAGCATTGGCCTATATTTATCCTCTTCCCGCCGACCGTACGCAGATATGCGTACTCGGCTTTCCGGGGTTATACCGGGATGATGCCCACAGCTACAGGCATCATCCCGGTACCGTTGTTTACAACGGGCGATCGGCTACCCGTGTATAACAACCGATGCAGCTAAAAGCCGCTCAGCTGTTATACCGGAGGAGCGGGAGGGGACATCCCCCCCTCCCGCCGCCTCCCGCCGCTGTTACCGGGCCTCCCGTGCGATCGGGAGGCCCGGTGTCCATTCGGCTGCCTTCGGCAGCTGGGGGCGGGCTGGAACGAAGCTGCGAGTGGCTTCGTTCCAGCCTTCTCGTTGTAAACGCGGAAGCGACGTCATGACGTCACTTCCCGTTTACTCGGCTGCCAATGGCGCCGAATTTAAAAAAGTACACAGTATTCAGAATCGCCGTTTTCGGCGATCTGAATACTTTGAAGTGTAAAGGAGGGATGGGGGGTCTAAGACCCCCCATCCCTCCATAAAGAGTACCTGTCACCACCTATTACTGTCACAAGGGATGTTTACATTGCTTGTGACAGCAATAAAAGTAAAAAAAAAAAAAAAAAATTTAAACACAATTTATAAAGTACAAAAATAAATAAAATAAATTAAAAAAAAAAAAAATTAAAGTGCCCCTGTCCCCGCGAGCCCGCGCAGCGAAGAAAACGCATACGGAAGTCGCGCCCGCATATGTAAACGGTGTTCAAACCACACATGTGAGGTATCACCGTGATCGTCAGAGCGAGAGCAATAAATCTAGGCCTAGACCTCCTCTGTAGCTCAAACCTGGTAACCATAAAAAAATTTTAAAGCGTCGCCTATGGAAATTCATAGGTACCGTAGTTCATCGCCATTCCACGAGTGCGTGCAATTATAAAGGGCGACATGTTTGGTATCTATTTACTCGGCGTAACATCATCTTTCACATTATACAAAAAATTGGGGTAACTTTACTGTTTGGATTTTTTAAAATTCATGAAAGTGTCACTTTTCCAAAAATTTGCGTTTAAAACACCGCTGCACAAATACCGTGTGATAAAAAATATTGCAACAATCGCCATTTTATTCTCTAGATTCTCTGCTAAAAATATATATATATATAATGTTTGGGGGTTCTAAGTCATTTTCTAGCAAAAAATACGGATTTTAACTTGTAAACACCAAATTTCAAAAATAGGCTTAGTCATGAAAGGGTTATCCAATGAAAATGTATTTCAAATAAAAGTGCTTGTCTGGATTTAATTTTATATATAATTAGAAATGCCTGCTGCCTTCTATCCCATAATTTAGAAGGTTCATCCACTCATGAGGGAAGGCGGTCAGCACGCAGGTGGATAGGCTGACGCTGGTGGCTCCCAGCGATTCCAGGCACTCAGAACGGCTCTGGGAAGGTGGTACATGTCACTTCTGGTTGGAGAGAGAGCGGGGAGGAGTGCGTGTTTGGAGCATGCATGCTCCTTCATCAGGCAATGTCAATGGCCATTTTGACAGTGGTATATATGGTCTATTCAGCCAGGAAGTGTCAATGCGGTGCCATAGTAACCGCTCACAGGTGATCGTTAAACATATCAAAAATGTCAAGGGCGCTGGTGTGACAGGCTGTCTTAGTTAATATTGTAATTAAGTGACAAAAAAAAGACAAGATGAGCTCATATAAAACAGGGATGGACATAAAACTTAAACATTAAAATAAAAATAGCTTGCATTGCAATAGGTAGTATTGGGAGGTTGATGAACGTGAAAATGAAGATGAACAAAAAAAAAAAAAAGACCGCCTTCCCTCATGAGTAGGGATGAGCCGAACACCCCCCGGTTCGGTTCGCACCAGAACCCGCGAACGGACCGAAAGTTCGCACGAACGTTAGAACCCCATTGACGTCTATGGGACTCGAACGTTCGAAATCAAAAGTGCTCATTTTAAAGGCTAATTTGCATGGTATTGTCCTAAAAAGGGTTTGGGGACCCGGGTCCTACCCCAGGGGACATGTATCAATGCAAAAAAAACTTTTAAAAACGGCCGTTTTTTCGGGAGCAGTGATTTTAATGATGCTTAAAGTAAAAAAAAAAAGTGAAATATTCCTTTAAATATCGTACATGGGGGGTGTCTATAGTATGCCTGTAAAGTGACGCGTGTTTCCCATGTTTAGAACAGTCCCTGCACCAAATGTCATTTTTAAAGGAAAAAATCTCATTTAAAACTGCTTGCGGGTTTAATGTCATGTCGGGTCATGGCAATATGGATGAAAATCAGTGAGACAAACGGCATGGGTACCCCCCAGTCCATTACCAGGCCCTTTGGGTCTTGTATGGATATTAAGGGGAACCCCGCACCCAAATTAAAATAAGGAAAGGTGTGGGGCCACCAGGCCCTATATACTCTGAACAGCAGTATACAGGCGGTGCAAACAAGACAGGGACTGTAGGTTTGTTGTTAAGTAGAATCTGTTTGTAATTTTGAACATTTTTAACGTGTTTAGCTCCAGCCAAAAAATCTTTTCTAAGCTTTTTGGAAAACATAGGGAAGGGTTATCACCCCTGTGACATTTGTTTTGCTGTCTTTCCTCCTCTTCAGAAGATTTCACCTCACTTTTTTGTCCCAATGAAAAATGTTTTTTGAAAATTTGGGTGTTTTTGTGGAACAAGGATTGGAAAGCATCAGTGGAAAGGAGAAATTGTTTTCCCATATTAACTCTTACAGGAGAGAATTTCCCTTCCTAGGGGTAGATTTCATCTCACTTCCTGTTGTCTCCTTCCGTTTGCAAGTAGGAGTCGTTTGTAAGTTAGATGTTTGAAAGTAGGGTCCTGCCCTATATACTCAGCAGAAATTTGGGCCTTAGGTGTTGCTGTGGCCACAACACTGTAAGCCCTCACAGGGCCCTGCTGTGAAATATTAGATCAAGAATTGTAATTACATGCCCCTGTTGAACAGGAGCTGAAAAATTAGGCCTTAGGCACTGGTGCTGGTGCCACAACACTGCAACCCCTCACAGACACTCTAGTTGGAACGCAGGAACGAGCCCTGCTGCAAATTATTGCTTCAAAAATTGTAATTACACGCCCCTGTTAGACAGGGGCAGAAAAATTGGGCCTTAGGCACTGGTGCTGGTGCCACAACACTGCAACCCCTCACAGACACTCTAGTTGGAATGCAGGAACGAGCCCTGCTGCAAAGTATTACATCAAAAATTGTAATTACACGCCCCTGTTAAACAGGGGCTGAAAAATTGTGCCTTAGGCACTGGTGGTGGCGCCCAGAACCAAAAATGTTCTTACAAGCTATCAGCGTGATGATTGAGGAGGAAGAGGATAATTACTCAGGGATAGTCACTCAGCATCAGCATAGGCAGTCTTTGAAGGGATCTGAGATTTCAAAAAAAATTATTCGGTTACATCAGCATCAGGTGCTTGGTAGCTGGTGGTGATCCAAGACTCATTCATTTTTATGAAGGTCAGCCGATCGACCGAGCGGCTCAACACGGCCAGCTGCCGAAAAAAAGGCCAAGCGTGTCCCATGGCCACGTGCTGATGAGGATGCACCGTCTCCACGACCAGCACTAGACACAGAGCCTGCTTGCCCTCTCTTATTGGCTTGTGACTGTCTGCCTCTCCTTCTTGGCCTTCCAGACATACTAATGGCCTGTAGCTGCACTAAGCTGGGATAGAACACCTGTAATTTTCTTCAAGTAGCTTTATATACTGTAACCAGACAAGCCTGCCTGTCAGTAGGAAGATAACAGGAACGGATCTAGCTGAACACTGTGAGCAGGACGCACTGTACTAAATGTAAATAGTCTAGCTGCCTGACCGTGGTACTAATAGGATCAAATAGAACACCTGTAATTTTCTTCAGGTAGCTTTATATACTGTAACCAGACAAGCCTGCCTGTCAGTAGGAAGATAACAGGAACGGATCTAGCTGAACACTGTGAGCAGGACGCACTGTACTAAATGTAAATAGTCTAGCTGCCTGACCGTGGTACTAATAGGATCAAATAGAACACCTGTAATTTTCTTCAGGTAGCTTTATATACTGTAACCAGACAAGCCTGCCTGTCAGTAGGAAGATAACAGGAACGGATCTAGCTGAACACTGTGAGCAGGACGCACTGTACTAAATGTAAATAGTCTAGCTGCCTGACCGTGGTACTAATAGGATCAAATAGAACACCTGTAATTTTCTTCAGGTAGCTTTATATACTGTAACCAGACAAGCCTGCCTGTCAGTAGGAATTTAACAGGAACGGATCTAGCTGAACACTGTGAGCAGGACGCACTGCACTAAATGTAAATAGTCTAGAAGATAACAGGAACGGATCTAGCTGAACACTGTGAGCAGGACGCACTGCACTAAATGTAAATAGCAGGAACGGATCTAGCTGAACACTGTGAGCAGGACGCACTGCATTAAATGTAAATAGTCTAGATAGAAGATAACAGGAACGGATCTAGCTAAACTGAATACAGTGTATATATATATATGCAACACCTGGGATGCATATATATACACAATACACTGTAAGTGCAGCTAACTGACTGACTGTTCTGCCTAATCTATCTAACTCAAATCAAATGACACTGTCTCTCTCTCTCTCTATCTCTCAGCACACCGGAACACACACTACACAGGGCCGCCGTGCAGGCGGCCTTATATAGTGTGGGGTGTGTACTAAATCCCCTGAGCCATAATTGGCCAAAGCCACCCTGGCTTTGGCCAATTACAGCTCTCTCTACTGACGGCGCTGTGATTGGCCAAGCATGCGGGTCATAGTGCATGCTTGGCCAATCATCAGCCAGCAATGCACTGCGATGCCGCAGTGAATTATGGGCCGTGACGCGCCACACGAATTTAGCGCGAACGGCCCATAACGTTCGCAATTCGGCGAACGATCGAACAGCCGATGTTCGAGTCGAACATGGGTTCGACTCGAACACGAAGCTCATCCCTACTCATGAGTGGATAAACCTTCCAAATGATTCCAATGCGCTCACACATCTATGATCTTGTGAGTTTCCAATTGTCTATCTTGGAATAAAATGTTTTACCATTGCTAGACTTAGATGGCACTGCTCTTCTTTGTGTCATAGATACTATGCCAAAACTTAAATTTATGTGTGCCCGTGAAATGGCAACAAACTTCAGTACCCTATATTCTCTATAGGCAATGCTTCAAAAGCCCCCTATAGGTATCAGTTTAGTGTTACAGAGGAGGTCTGGTGTTAGAATGATTGCTCTCACTCTCACTGGGGGGGGGGATTTTATGTGCTTGGGTGTAACTTAATTTTGTTTAAAAAAAAATTTTTTTTTTTCATCACATAGGGGACAACCAGTCCCCTATGTGATGATTTTGGGTAACAGGTTCTCTTTATTGAGATATGCAGGGTCTAAAAGACCCTGCACGTCTCCCCTGTACTCCACTGAATGTTTTGCAATGCAGATCGCATTGCAAAACATGCTTTCTCAGCAAAGAGAGCCAGGCACACTGAGAGCTTGACCCGGAAGTGTCTTCAGAGACATTGCTTTCCAGGTCACAAAAAGAAGGGGAGGAGAACGGACCTGGTTTCCTTCCCTTCTACCCTCTGGCACCCACCATGGAGATCCCGGGCAAGCATGGCGGGGAGCTGCGGCGTGGGAGAGAGCACCGGTACCAGGGGTGTGTGAGAGCGATTGGGCGGCAGGGAATGCTCTCATCTGACAGGAGTCTGCCTGTCAGTTTCACACACAATCCTGGGGGGATGCAGCCACCAGATTGTGTGTGATACCCCCCGCCGTTATGTCCGGCTGACATACAGACCTGGTGGCGAAAGGGTTAAAGCAAACAAACTGACACATTTCTAGCCCTAGCGCACTGCAAAGCTGACTATACCCTTAAACCTATTCGCCTGAAACTAACAAAGGACATCCACTCCAGCAACCCTATTAAGATCCTACAAGAATTCTGTAGACGGCTTTCCACTTTATATAAAACTCCAACACACTTGACCAGCCCCAACCGGATGACCTCCTCTCTTTTATCTGTCTTCCTTCCCTAGCCTCAGCCCACAGGGCATCCTTGGCATAACCCATCACAGCCGAAGAAAAACTGTCAGCCATAATAATCCTTAAACCATGTAAACAACCAGGCCCCGATGTATTTTCATCAACCGACTGCAAGAAATTTGCTACCCTCCTTACCCCACTGTTGCAGGAAGCTTACAACTCAATTCTCTCGGGTCACTCCTTTCACACTGAATCTCTCACAGCAGCAATATCCATGATCCCTAAACCTAACACGCATGATAACACCTGGTCTAACGATAGACTGATTTCCATACTAAATATCAAATTACTAGCTATGGTGTTATCTTCTTGCCTTAAGTTGTTCATTGGCACTCTAATTCATAAGGACCAGACAGGGTTCATCCCCCCCCAAGCAGGTGATAATATTCGACGGGCCACACTTCTAGCCCATACCGCCCGTACCTGCCGCATTCTGACCTGCTTCACTTCCATGGACATACACAAAGCGTTTGACATGCTGTCCTGGTCGTTCCTTCACTCCATCCTACGTCGCTGGGGGTTCGGCTCCCATTTTTTACAATGGGTCTCGGCCCTATACCGAAACCCAAAAGCATATGTATTATACTCTGGCTTCCCTTCTGTCCCTTTTCCCATTGAACGAGGCATGAGTCAAATTTGTCCCCTCTCCTTTTTGCTCTGGCAATCGAGCCTCTGGCACTCTTATGCCCCGTACACACGGTTGGATTTTCCAACGGAAAATGTGTGATAGGACCTTGTTGTCGGAAATTCCGACCGTGTGTAGGCTCCATCACACATTTTCCATTGGATTTTCCGACACACAAAGTTTGAGAGCAGGATATAAAATTTTCCGACAACAAAATCCGTTGTCGGAAATTCCGATCGTGTGTACACAAATCCGACGGACAAAGTGCCACGCATGCTCAGAATAAATAGAGATGAAAGCTATTGGCCACTGCCCCGTTTATAGTCCCAACGTACGTGTTTTACGTCACCGCGTTTAGAACGAGCGGATTTTCCGACAACTTTGTGTGATCGTGTGTATGCAAGACAAGTTTGAGCCAACATCCTAGGATTTTGTTGTCGGAATGTCCGAACAAAGTCCGACCGTGTGTACGGGCCATTAATCCTCTCAAACCCAAATATCCAAGGCATAGAGCTAGGTGGACATCAACATAAGCTATGCTTATTCACGGATGATATTCTTATCTTTCTGACCTCTCCCTTAATCTCCAACCCAAACCTTCTGGACATACTTTCTCGATTTGGACAACTATCGGGTCTCCATGTCAACCCACAAAAATCCACAGCCCTAAATGTTTCCCTTCCCCCATCACTACAGTCCCATTTCAGCGAAATTCTACCTTTCCCCTGGGCCACCTCACATATCACATACCTTGGGTTTAAATTTACAGCTAGACCCTCAGATCTCTTTTCGGCCAACTACCCGCCAATGCTAGCACACCTTTCCACCCTTATGTCCAAATGGATTATACTGCCCTTGGCTTGGATGGGCATTATATCGGTAGTAAAAATGTCCATCCTCTTTCATGTACTGCCAATACTGGTCCCATCATATTGTCTGAAAATTCTACAACGTAGAACCCTCCAATTTATATGGGGAAAAGTCAAACCTCATCTACCTAAACTAACTCTTTACACTCCCCATATTAGAGGAGGCCTTAGTGTACAAAACTTTACAAAATAATATCGCGCCACGCAGCTCGAACAACTTCCTAATTACCACGCCACAAAGGAAAACACCCTATGGATTGCACTAGAATCTGTGGACTTTGACCCTCTTTCTATGGCAAACCTTCACTGGCTAACACCCACACAATGACGCAACATCACCAACCCCATTACCAAACACAGCCTATCTATCTGGGACTGACTCAAGCGTTGCTTCACTTTACAATCCCCCCACAATCCGCTACTGTCATTTAGCCATAACCCCTCCTTCTGCCCAGCCTGGTTTTCACCATCCTCCTTCTCGACCTGGACTCAAGCTGGTCTCCTATGGGCCCACCATCTTTTCTCTAATGGCTCATTCAAACTCTTTGCAGTCTTGTGTGATACCCATGGCCTACCAACTACAGAAATCTTTCATTACCTGCAAATCAAGCTCTTCTTCTCCCCCACACACCACGCAATTCTTCCGCCCCCACTTCTACACTTTTGAACAGGCCTGCAAAAAGGACCCACATAGACGTGGTTTAATTTCGGACCTCTATGCCCTACTTCTATCTCACTCAACGTCCTCCCCACTGGTCTACACAAGCAAATGGGAAAATTACCTTAACCAAACCCTAGATCCAGCCGATTGGGAGCATATATGGCAGGCAACTAAATCAGCCTCACCCAACATTGTAGCCCTATAAACTAACTACAAAGTGCTCACCAGATGGTATCTAGTCCCTGCCAGGATCTCTAAATTCCTCCCTCAATACTCCCCACATTGCTTTAGAGGCTGTACTACACCAAACACACATGGTGGGAATGTCCCACGGGACAAACATTTTGTGTTCCGTGTGTTCAAGATCCTCTCAACCCTATTTTAGATGCCATTGCAACCTGAACCTACCATACCATATATTGTAGCAGTCTTCCTGGACAAAGTTTCTGCCTACAAAAAAATTTGGAGACCCTGGATAACCCATTTCCTACCCCCTGACTTTGATGACTCACTCCTATTACCTTAAACTACAGAATATACAGGTTTTTACTAGACATGGTCCTTTCTAGGGACCTCTATTCCTTTTGACCCCCCCCCACTCAATATCCCGTACCCCCCCCCGCTGGGTGGATTTTTTTTATATTTGCATAGGGGTTAAGGCCTAGGACCTCCTTCTCCAAAGGTAGTACTCAGTTTGCATTGCCATCCATGCCAACCCTGTGTTTGCTTCACCAAGTAAGAAAAAAAAAAACGAGTTATTCTATTTTAAAAGATTTTGTAAACATGTAAATATTAAAATGTGTTAAATATTTGTGGAAGCTAGCTATAAAAAGACCACAACCTCCACTCTCAACAGCTGATAACATGATGCAGAATGCCTCTCTAATTTGTTTAATTCTGAAGGTATTTGAGGAAGGGTGAGCAGTCTATAGGAATAGAATCCAATGCTTATTGTTTTGAATCTGGCTGCCCTTAGCTCTGGCTGTATAATTTGCTCCTTGTATTTGTTGCTACCTGTCCTTTTCCCTGTATTGTGAAGGGTGGACAGTTTTATTATATTTGAATAGGGACAAGGTGGGGTTTAGGAATAGAACTTCCTTAATTTTTTTTTAGGTAGGATACAGGTTACATTGCTGTTTCTGTCCATGTTTGCTACATCAGGGCAGAAATAGCGTAACAAGTAAAAAAAAAAAGTGTTGAAAATATGTAAATAGTAAAATATGTTAAGCAATTTAGCCACAAACAGAACATGCAAAGTTTACTGTCTATGAAAATCAACGCTCTCCTCCAGACTGCCCCTATGATGTATCTGCAACTGTAAAAGGAAGAGATAAAAAAGGACAGGCAGCCCACGGTCATCACATTCTATGCTTATCTTTTTGCTGCTGACTGCCCTTTTTTCTGGCTGTATATATTCCCCTTCCATTTGCTGCTGCTAGCCCTTCCCCCTGTGTTGTCTTTTTATTTTGCTTAGTTACAAGGTAAGCTTGATGCCTACGACTTCCTTTTTTAAAGGTAGTACCTAGTTTGCATTCTCATCCTTGCCCACCTTTGCTTTGCCAGGACAGGAATGGCCATATTAGGAAAAATAATAATAATAAAAAACTGTAAATATGTAACAGTTCAGGATGTCCAGTCACTTGTTGTTTTCAACAATTTATTTGTTTTCAGGTACTTATATACACAGCACTTCCCATTTACATGTTACACATACTAGGGCAAATTTAGACAGGAGCCAATTAACCTACGAGCATGTCTTTGGAGTGCAGGTAGTGCTGTGGTTGGGATCCAAACCGAAGACCCTAGTGCTGCTAGGTGGAAGTGCTAACCACTTAGCCACTGTGTTGCCCCTATTATCATGAATATGTCTTCCTAATAAAACATTGCTATGAAAATAACCATCAATATGGGGGATTTTAATTATCCAGATGTAGACATAGAGAGGAAACCACACATTCGTCTAAGGCTTGCCAGTCCCTAAATGCCTTGGAGGACAATTTCATGGGTCAGATGGTAGACGCACCAACTAGAAATAAAGCATTACTAGATCTACTGAATACCAACAATACAGACCTGATCACGGATGTGGAAATACAGGGCAATTTAGGAAACAGTGATCATAGGTCAATTGGCTTCAGTATAAATCACACAAATAGGAAACATAAGGGGAATACAAAGACACTGAATTTCAAAAGAGCTAACTTCCCTGAACTACGAACCTTGCTAGAAGATATAAATTGGGATAAAATCTTAGGAACAAAGAACACAGAGGAGAGATGGGTTCGCTTTAAGAGCATATTAAATAAGGGCATTAGCCAGTGCATCCCATTGGGTAATAAATTTAAAAGAGCGAACAAAAGTCCTGGATGGCCTAACTCCAATGTAAAATGCATATAAAAGCAAAGGAGAAGGCCTTCGAAAAATACAAGGTTGGGGGATCATCATCAGCATTCAGACTTTATAAAGAATGCAACAAGAAATAAAAAGGGTGCAATTAGGGCGGCTGAGATAGAACACGAAGGACACATAGCGGAGGAGAGCAAAAAAAATCCCAAGAAATTCTTTAAGTATGTAAACAGTAAAAAAGGGGGGCAGACCATATTGGCCCCATAAAGAATGAGAAAGGACATCTGGTTACAAAGGATGGGGAGATGGCGAATGTATTGAATTTATTCTTCTCCTCAGTCTTCATGAGGTAATCGGAGGGCTTTAGTAACCAAAACTGGAGTGCTTACCCTCATGACAAGTCACAGGAAGCACCCTCATGGCTAACAGAGGACAGAATTAGAATTAGACTTGGAATACATTAATAAATCACCGGAAATGGATGGCTTGCACCCGATGGTACGTAGGGAACTCAGTCAAGTAATTGCCAGACCATTGTTCCTATTTTTTACTGACAGTCTACTGACTGGAATGGTACCAGCGGATTGGAGAAAAGCCAGTGTAGCACCAATATTTAAAAAGGGCCAAAAATACATCCCTGGGAATTACAGACCAGTTAGCCTAACATCAATAGTATGCAAGCTCTTGGAGGGGATAATAAGGGACTATATCCAATATTTTAGTAATGAAAACGGTATCATTAGCAGTAATCAGCATGGATTCATGAAGAATCGTTCTTGCCAAACCAATCTATTAACACTCTATGAGGAAGTGAGTTGCCATCTAGATAAAGGAAGGTGTCAGGTACCTTACAGCAGAGCCCGAAATGATGAGGGTGGTCTCTTGCACAGTTCTGGTCCAAGCACCCCTGGTGGTGGGTACAGGGAGTGTGTCACGACTAACACTCACCGAGGCCAAGATGCCGAGAGCGGCTTGCCCTTACGACCACGCGCACCCGAACCCCTGAGGGTGATACAGGGAATCGGAGGCACGCAGAGGCACGGGCTTCCAGTAATTGCAGGATATCCGGAAGGCAGGCTGGAAGTCCTAATAGGTATTGGAGGACACCGGCGGGTGCCGTGCAGGACCGGGGATCTGAGAACAGGAAGTCCGTAAGGTAAGCAGAGGTCAGAGCCAGGGTATCAGGCAGATCAGAGTCCATAAAGCAGGCAGGGGTCAGAACCAGGGTATCAGGCAGGTCAGAGTCCGTTTAACAGGCAGAGGTCAGAACCGGGGTATCAGGCAGGTCAGAGCAATCCTTTAACAAGCAGAGGTCAGGGGTATCAGGCAGGCAGAGTAATCCTTTAACAAGCAGAGGTCAGGGTTATCAGGCAGGCAGAGGTCAGAGCCAGGGTATCAGGCAGATCAGAGTCCATAAAGCAGGCAGGGGTCAGAACCGGGGTATCAGGCAGGTCAGAGTCCGTTTAACAGGCAGAGGTCAGAACCGGGGTATCAGGCAGGTCAGAGTAATCCTTTAACAAGCAGAGGTCAGGGGTATCAGGCAGGCAGATAAATCCTTTAACAAGCAGAGGTCAGGGGTATCAGGCAGGCAGAGTAATCCTTTAACAAGCAGAGGTCAGGGGTATCAGGCAGGCAGAGTAATCTTTTAACAAGCAGAGGTTCAGGGTATCAGGCAGGCAGAGTAATCCTTTAACAAGCAGAGGTTCGGTGCAGGCAGACAGGAACAAGGAACTGACAATGATACAGGGGAACAGGAGCAGCTGACGACAAACCAGCAACCCGACTGGGTGCTGGAGTCGTCTGAAGTAGCCTACCGGACACCCGCACGGGCGACGGCGCGCACACAGGGACCGCTGTGCACCTGCGCGCACCGCACCATCGGACCGCGAACAGGTGCACGTCTCAGCACTAGCCCGCTGCGCATGCGCCCCGCAGCCCGGCGGACGGAGGCGACCTGCGTCTCCTCACAGTGCCCCCCTCCTAAGAGCGGACACTGGACGCCCAGGCTAGACATCAATTCCAGATGGTCTCGATGAAAGGCTCGTATTAAACGGGGTGCATGTAGGTTCCTTGCGGGCTCCAAGAATTGTCCTCAGGTTGGTATCCTTTCCACTGGATCAGATACTGTAGTTGCCTGCCCCTCTTTCTACAACTAAGGATGGACTCTACCTCAAACTCATTCTCCCCGTCCACCCTGATTGGTGGAGGAGGGAACTCTCCTCTTTCTGGAAAAGTACTGGGCACCACAGGCTTCAGCAGGGATACATGGAAGACAGGGTGGATCCTGTACGTCTTTGGTAGTGCTAGCTCCATGGCCACAGGATTGATAATTCTTTTGATAGGGAAAGGACCAATGAACTTAGGTCCCAGTTTCCGAGATGGCACAGGTAGTTTAAGGTTGGTGGTGGATAACCAGACCTCTTCCCCTATATTAAACGTTGGATTCTCCTTCCTACCCCGGTCGTATTGCTCCTTGTAGTCCCTTTGAGCTTTCTGTAATATGTTTTGGATCTTCTGGAAATTAGATTGTAAGGAGGTTATTCTCGTGAACTGCAGGGACTGCCATCTCAGGAATATCATTAGACAGAAACGTAGGGTGGAATCCGCAATTCGCCCTGAAAGGTGTTTGATTGGTGGCTGCGTGAACGGAGTTATTATAAGCGAACTCCGCATACGGGAGAAGACTCGCCCAAGGGACTGCCATCTCAGGAATATCATTAGACAGAAACGTAGGGTGGAATCCGCAATTCGCCCAGAAAGGTGTTTGGTTGGTGGCTGCGTGAACGGAGTTATTATAAGCGAACTCCGCATACGGGAGAAGACTCGCCCAATCATCCTGGGATCCTGAGCAGAAGCAACGGAGGTATTGCTCCAAGGTCTGGTTCGTCCTCTCCGTTTGACCATTGCTCTGAGGATGGTAAGCTGATGAGAGACAAACTTTGATATCCAGGGCTTTGCAGAGTTCTTTCCAGAATTTAGATGTAAATTGCACACCCCTATCCAATAATATACTCCTTGGTACACCATAGAGCCTTATGACCTCTTTCAGGAAGGTATTGGCCGTCTCCACTGTAGAAGGAGTGCCTTCCATGGGTAAAAAATGAGCCATCTTGGAGAGACGGTCGACCATGACAAAAATAGTGGTAAAGCCTCCCGAGGCCGGCAAGTCCACGATGAAATCCATGGACACGTCGGTCCATGGTCGTTCTGGAATAGGCAGAGGTTTAAGCAGACCCCAGAACTTAGTGTTTTGGCCCTTGTTCCGTTGATACAGAGGACAGGAGGCCACATACTCCCTGCAATCCCGTCTCCACCCAGGCCACCAGAAGGAGCGAGAGATCAGCTCAGATGTTTTCCTAATTCCGAAGTGCCCTGCCAGTTTGTGGTCATGGCACATTTTGAGGGTTGCTGACTGTGTCTCCTGAGGTACGAAAATTTTCCCCCGGATCCAAAAAAAATTCCCATCTTTCTTCAAAGAATATACCTCTGGTTCTGTACATGAATTAGATGAGGCTTTGATGGATGACATTAAGTCCGCCTGCGCCAGCCCAAGGAAATTTTGAGGAGAGAGGATTGTGCTTGGTTCCGGAGTTTGGGGATCAGCCAAGAACATCCGAGAGAGGGGGCGTCTGCCTTTCCATTCTTTGCACCAGGTCTGTAGGAAATATGAAAATTGAAGCGAGAGAAGAGAGCCCAACGGGCTTGTCTGGGTTTGAGTCGTTTTGCTGTCCGGAGATATTCAAGGTTCTTGTGATCTGTAAAGATTATCACTGGGTGGAGTGCCCCCTCAAGCAAATATCTCCATTCCTCCAGAGCGAATTTTATGGCCAGCAGCTGCCTGTCACCCACATCGTAGTTTAACTCCGATGGGCTGAGTCTTCGGGATGCAAACGCAACGGGATGTAGGATGGCTTTAGGTCCCTGTCTTTGGGAAAGAATTGCTCCTGTAGCGATCTCCGATGCATCCACCTCCAGTACAAATACTTGAGAAGGATCGGGGGTGTCGAAGAATTGGAGTGGAACTGAACAGGGTTTTCAATCTCAGGAAGGCTTCCTGTGTGGCTTGGGACCACCAGAATGAACCGTGCTGGCGGGTTAGCTGAGTGATAGGTGTCACTATGGCAGAGAATCCAACAATAAATTTCCGGTAGAAGTTGTCAAATCCTATAAACCGTTGGACTCCCCTTTTATCAGATGGAACTCGCCACTCCTGGATAGCCTGTATCTTTTGAGGATCCATTGCGACCCCATTTGCTGATATGATTAACCCCAAGAATTGCACTACTGATTTTTCGAACTCGCACTTTTCCATTTTTAAGTAGAGTTTGTGTTGCTTCAGTATGGTAAGAACTTTTCTGACGTGCCCCTTGTGTAGCTCGATCGTGGAGGAAAAAATTAGTATATCGTCCAAATAGACCACAAGGAGATCATCCAGGTATTCTCGGAATATATCATTTACTAGGTGCTGAAAGGTGGCTGGAGCATTACAAAGCCCGAATGGCATCACCAATAGAGATGAGCCGAACACCCCCCGGTTCGGTTCACACCAGAACCTGGAAACGGACCGAAAGTTCGCACGAACGTTAGAACCCCATTGACGTCTATGGGACTCGAACGTTCGAAATCAAAAGTGCTCATTTTAAAGGCTAATTTGCATGGTATTGTCCTAAAAAGGGTTTGGGGACCCGGGTCCTACCCCAGGGGACATGTATCAATGCAAAAAAAACTTTTAAAAACGGCCGTTTTTTTGGGAGCAGTGATTTTAATGATGCTTAAAGTAAAAGTGAAAATATTCCTTTAAATATCGTACATGGGGGGTGTCTATAGTATGCCTGTAAAGTGGTGCGTGTTTCCCGTGTTTAGAACAGTCCCTGCACCAAATGTCATTTTTAAAGGAAAAAAATCTCATTTAAAACTGCTTGCGGGTTTAATGTAATGTCGGGTCCTGGCAATATGGATGAAAATCAGTGAGACAAACGGCATGGGTACCCCCCAGTCCATTACCAGGCCCTTTGGGTCTTGTATGGATATTAAGGGGAACCCCGCACCCAAATTAAAATAAGGAAAGGTGTGGGGCCACCAGGCCCTATATACTCTGAACAGCAGTATACAGGCGGTGCAAACAAGACAGGGACTGTAGGTTTGTTGTTAAGTATAATCTGTTTGTCATTTTGAACGGGTACATTTTTAACGTGTTTAGCTCCAGCCAAAAAATCTTTTTTAAGCTTTTTGGAAAACATAGGGAAGGGTTATCACCCCTGTGACATTTGTTTTGCTGTCTTTCCTCCTCTTTAGAAGATTTCACCTCACTTTTTGTCCCAATGACAAATGCTTTTTGAGAATTTGGGGTTTTTTGTGGAACAAGGATTGGAAAGCATCAGTGGAAAGGAGAAATGTTTTTCCCATATTAACTCTTACAGGAGAGAATTTCCCTTCCTAGGGGTAGATTTCATCTCACTTCCTGTTGTCTCCTTCCGTTTGCAAGTAGGAGTCATTTGTAAGTTAGATGTTTGAATATAGGGGCCTGCCCTATATACTCAGCAGAAATTTGGGCCTTAGGTGTTGTTGTGGCCACAACAACGTAAGCCCTCACAGGGCCCTGCTGTGAAATATTAGATCAAGAATTGTAATTACATGCCCCTGTTGAACAGGGGCAGAAAAACTGGGCCTTTGGTGGTGGTGCCACAACACTGTAAGTCCTCACTCGCTCTTGGTGGGTGCAGAAATGGGCCCTGCTGTGAAATATTAGATCAAGAATTGTAATTACATGCCCTTGTTGAACAGGGGCAGAAAAATTGGGCCTTTGGTGGTGGTGGTGGTGGTGCTGGTGCCACAACACTGCAACCCCTCACAGACACTCTAGTTGGAACGCAGGAACGAGCCCTGCTGCAAAGTATTGCATCAAAAATTGTAATTACACGCCCCTGTTAAACAGGGGCAGAAAAATTGGGCCTTAGGCACTGGTGCTAGTGCCACAACACTGCAACCCCTCACAGACACTCTAGTTGGAACGCAGGAACGAGCCCTGCTGCAAAGTATTGCATCAAAAATTGTAATTACACGCTCCTGTTAAACAGGGGCTGAAAAATTGTGCCTTAGGCACTGGTGGTGGCGCCCAGAACCAAAAATGTTCTTACAAGCTATCAGCGTGATGATTGAGGAGGAAGAGGATAATTACTCAGGGATAGTCACTCAGCATCAGCATAGGCAGTCTTTGAAGGGATCTGAGATTTCCAAAAAAATTATTCGGTTACATCAGCATCAGGTGCTTGGTAGCTGGTGGTGATCCAAGACTGATTCATTTTTATGAAGGTCAGTCGATCGACCGAGCCGGTGGACAGACGCACCCTGTGATCGGTTACCACGCCTCCAGCAGCACTGAATGTGCGTTCCGAAAGAACGCTGGATGCAGGACAGGCCAGTAGCTCAATTGCATACTATGCAAGCTCTGGCCAGTGATCCATCCTCAAGACCCAGTAACCCAGAGGATTTTCGGTGGGAAAGGTGTCCAAGTCCGATCTTGCCCCTAGGTATTCCTGCACCATGTAAAACAGACGCTGGCGATGGTTGCTGGAACCGATCATACCTTGGGGCTGCGGACCGAAAAATTGTCTGAACGCATTGGTCAGACGGCCACCTTCTCCACCGCTCCTTCTTTGACTGACCGAAGCCTCAGCAACACATTGTCCAGAAACAGGAGTTTGTAACCTCCCAGTCTCTGGGAACGCGTTGCACAGACCTTTCTGCAAGGCCTCCCGAAGATGTTTCATCCTCTGCTCCCTCTGCGATGGCAAGATAAGGTCCGCAACCTTACCCTTGTAACGTGGATCAAGGAGGGTTGCCAGCCAGTATTGGTCCTTCTCCTTGATACCACGAATACGAGGATCCTTACGCAGGCTTTGCAGGATCAGGGAGGCCATGCAGCGTAGGTTTGCTGAGGCATTCGGTCCAGAGTCCTCTGGGTCACTAAGGATGACATGGTCCGCAGCCACCTCCTCCCAGCCACATACAAGTCCATGTGTTTCTTGGGACTGATCCCTTAAAGACTGCTGCTGATGCTGAGTCCCAGGCTCCACCTCCATACTGACATAATCTTCCTCCTCCTCCTCCTCGTCATCTTCCTGTGTGATCGGCGGGCACGCAGGAACACTGTCTGGATAAAGGGGGTCTTGAGAGCTAAGGAAGTCCTCCTCTTCCTGCCTCTGTTCTGCCTCAAGTGCCCTGTCCATTATTCCACGCAGCGTATGCTCCAACAGGTGGACAAGGGGGACAGTGTCACTGATGCATGCACTGTCACTGCTCACCATCCTCGTGGCCTCCTCAAATGGTGACAGGACAGTGCATGCATCCTTGATCATGGCCCACTGGGGTGGGGAAAAAAAAACAAGCTCCCCTGACCCTGTCCTGGTGCCATAGTCGCACAGGTACTCATTGATGGCCCTCTGCTGCATGTGCAGCCGCTGCAGCATGGCCAACGTTGAGTTCCACCTGGTGGGCATGTCACAGATTAGGCGGTTCTTGGGCAGGTTAAACTCCTTTTGGAGGTCCGCCAGCCGAGCACTGGCATTATATGACCAGCAGAAATGCACACAGACTTTCCTGGCCTGCCTCAGGACATCCTGTAAGCCCGGGTACCTGCCCAAGAACCGCTGCACCACCAAGTTAAGGACATGAGCCAAACAGGGCACATGGGTCATTTGTCCCTGTCGGAGGGCAGAGAGGAGGTTGGTGCCATTGTCGCAAACCACCATTCCTGCCTTAAGTTGGCATGGCGTCAACCACCTCTGAACCTGCCCCTGCAGAGCTGACAGAACCTCTGCCCCAGTGTGGCTCCTGTCCCCCAAGCACACCAGCTCAAGCACCGCATGGCATCTTTTGGCCTGCGTACTTGTGTAGCCCCTTGAATGGCTACGGAGCACCGCTGGTTCCGAGGACAAAGCACAGGAAGAGGCCATGGAGGAAGAAGAGGAGGGGGTGGAGGAGAGAGGTGTGTCACAATCATTAGTAGTGGCATTTTGGAGGCGTGGTGGCAGAACAACCTCCAACACTACTGCACCTTGTCCTGCATCCTTCCCAGCTGCCAGCAGAGTCACCCAATGCGCGGTGAAACTTAGGTAACGTCCCTGTCCATGCCTGCTGGACCATGAGTCAGCGGTAATATGCACCTTAACGCTGACTGCCCTGTTCAGCGAGGCACGGACATTGCCTTCCACATGCCGGTAGAGAGCCGGAATCGCCTTCCGTGAGAAAAAGTGGCGTTTGGGTACCTGCCACTAAGGAATCGCACATTCCACAAACTCATGGAAGGGGGCAGAGTCTACCAACTGAAAAGGCAGCAGTTGAAGTGCTAGCAATTTTGCCAAGCTAGCATTCAACCGCTGGGCATGTGGATGGCTGGGAGCGAACTTCTTTCGGCAGTGCAGCAGCTGGGGCAGGGAAATTTGCCTGGTACAATCTGACGTCGGTGTACCGAAAGCAGATTGCCCACAAGTACTTGGCTGTGACACACCTAATTCTACACCTTCATTCCTCTCAGTGCAGGTCTCAGAGAGGACTGAAGGTATAGTGGGGTTGGAGATCTCAGCTGATGAGGAGCAAGGAAAAGTCCTCTTTGTTCTTTGGTGTGGGTCTTTTAGATACGCTTGCCAATGAACTGCATGGCAGGTCAACATATGTCTGGTCAAGCATGTGGTACCCAAGCGGGAGATGTTTTGGCCACGCAAGATACGCTTGTGACATATGTTGCAAATAGCAGCGGTGCGATCTGATGTACTCATCTCAAAAAAGGCCCACACCAAAGAACTTTTTGAATAACGCACAGAGACTGCAGCGCCCTGCACATGTGAAGCTTTGGGGTGTGATGCAGTCAATGTGCTGCCCTTAGGCTGGCCCCTGGAGGGCATCCTGCCTTGTTGGTGATGTGCCGCCTCCTCCTCCTCCTTCTCCTCCTCCTCTCTCCTATCAGGCACCCACGTTGAGTCAGTGACCTCATCATCCCCTCCCTCCTCATCACTGGAGCAAACCTGGCAGTATGCTGCAGCAGGGGGAGCATGACTGCCAGATTGCTGTCCTTCTTGGGCACCCCTTCTGTCCGTGCTCATGTTACTGCCTTCATCAAGCTCAGTATCATCATCAGAGCCTTCCAAACGCTGGGCATCCTCCTGGAGCATGTACCCAACACTGTGGTCAAACAGTTTGAGGGACTCCTCGAGAGGACATGGTGGGGCTAGGGAAGGAGTCACTGATGACATTGAGCCGAGGGAAGAGGCCGCTGCTTTGCCAGTCAAAGTACCCAGAGCATGGGTGAGAGAGGATGAGGAGGATGAGGACGGCTTGGTCATCCACTCTTCCAAGTCTTCCGCATGTTGCGGCTCAACATGGCCAGCTGCCGAAAAAAAAGGGCAAGTGTGTCCCACGGCCACGTGCTGATAAGGATGCACCGTCTCCATGACCAGCACTAGACACAGAGCCTGCTTGCCCTCTCTTATTGGCTTGTGACTGTCTGCCTCTCATTCTTGGCCTCCCAGACATACTAATGGCCTGTAGCTGCACTAAGCTGGGATATATATATATATATATATATATATATATATATATATATATGTACTGATATTGCAGCTAGCAAAATCAACTGCCTGCCTGTAGTATGAGAACACCACCAACCTTCTACAGGTAGCTTTAGCTGAACACTGTGCAGAGCTCGCAAAAAAATAACTTGTAGCTTTTTTAGCTGCCTGCGGTAGTGATAGGATCAGGAAAACACCACCAACCTTCTACAGGTAGCTTTAGCTGAACACTGTGCAGAGCTCGCAAAAAAATAACTTGTAGGTTTAGCTGAACACTGTGAGGAGGACGCACCACACTAACTTGTAGTTTTAGCTGAACACTGTGAGCAGGACGCACTTCACTAACTTGTAGTTTTAGCTGAACACTGTGAGGAGGACGCACCACACTAACTTGTAGTTTTAGCTGAACACTGTGAGCAGGACGCACTGCACTAACTTGTAGCTTTAGATGAACACTGTGCAGAGGTCTCACTACACTAACTTGTAGTTTTAGCTGAACACTGTGAGCAAGACGCACTGCACTAACTTGTAGCTTTAGATGAACACTGTGCAGAGGTCTCACTACACTAACTTGTAGTTTTAGCTGAACACTGTGAGCAGGACGCACTGCACTAACTTGTAGCTTTAGATGAACACTGTGCAGAGGTCTCACTACACTAACTTGTAGTTTTAGCTGAACACTGTGAGCAGGACGCACTGCACTAACTTGTAGTTTTAGCTGAACACTGTGAGGAGGACGCACCACACTAACTTGTAGTTTTAGCTGAACACTGTGAGCAGGATGCACTGCACTAACTTGTAGTTTTAGCTGAACACTGTGAGGAGGACGCACCACACTAACTTGTAGTTTTAGCTGAACACTGTGAGCAGGACGCACTGCACTAACTTGTAGCTTTAGATGAACCCTGTGCAGAGCTCGCAAAAAAATAACTTGTAGGTTTAGCTGAACACTGTGAGGAGGACGCACCACACTAACTTGTAGTTTTAGTTGAACACTGTGAGCAGGACGCACTGCACTAACTTGTAGCTTTAGATGAACACTGTGCAGAGGTCTCACTACACTAACTTGTAGTTTTAGCTGAACACTGTGAGCAGGACGCACTGCACTAACTTGTAGTTTTAGCTGAACACTGTGAGGAGGACGCATCACACTAACTTGTAGTTTTAGCTGAACACTGTGAGCAGGACGCACAGCACTAACTTGTAGCTTTAGATGAACACTGTGCAGAGCTCGCAAAAAAATAACTTGTAGGTTTAGCTGAACACTGTGAGGAGGACGCACCACACTAACTTGTAGTTTTAGCTGAACACTGTGAGCAGGATGCACTGCACTAACTTGTAGCTTTAGATGAAGACTGTGCAGAGGTCTCACTACACTAACTTGTAGTTTTAGCTGAACACTCTGAGCAGGACGCACTGCACTAACTTGTTTTAGCTGAACACTGTGAGGAGGACACAGCACACTAACTTGCAGTTTTAGCTGAACACTGTGAGCAGGACGCACTGCACTAACTTGTAGTTTTAGCTGAACACTCTGAGGAGGACGCACCACACTAACTTGTAGTTTTAGCTGAACACTGTGAGCAGGACGTACCGCACTAACTTGTAGCTTTAGATGAACACTGTGCAGAGCTCGCAAAAAAATAACTTGTAGGTTTAGCTGAACACTGTGAGGAGGACGCACCACACTAACTTGTAGTTTTAGCTGAACACTGTGAGCAGGACGCACTGCACTAACTTGTAGCTTTAGATGAACACTGTGCAGAGGTCTCACTACACTAACTTGTAGTTTTAGCTGAACACTGTGAGCAGGACGCACTGCACTAACTTGTAGCTTTAGGTGAACACTGTGCAGAGGTCTCACTTTAAGTTTATCACGTTATTTTTGTGTTTTTTCATTTAAAAAAAAAAAAAAAAAATTTTTATCTTCATTAATATATGAACGTTCTCTTATATGTTGGTACACCACACATTTTGATATTTTTCATAAATATGTAACCTGGAGATAAGATAGGATTACCTTTCACTTCACTGTGGAATAATTTTTTCTTTTTCTTCGTACACGAATTTTTTGCACAGTCGTTTATATTTAGCGCTACACTATTTATGTTTATGTCACTACACTAACTTGTAGTTTTAGCTGAACACTGTGAGCAGGACGCACTGCACTAACTTGTAGCTTTAGATGAACACTGTGCAGAGGTCTCACTACACTAAATTGTAGTTTTAGCTGAACACTGTGAGCAGGACGCACTGCACTAACTTGTAGTTTTAGCTGAACACTGTGAGGAGGACGCATCACACTAACTTGTAGTTTTAGCTGAACACTGTGAGCAGGACGCACTGCATTAACTTGTAGCTTTAGATGAACACTGTGCAGAGCTCGCAAAAAAATAACTTGTAGGTTTAGCTGAACACTGTGAGGAGGACGCACCACACTAACTTGTAGTTTTAGCTGAACACTGTGAGCAGGATGCACTGCACTAACTTGTAGCTTTAGATGAACACTGTGCAGAGGTCTCACTACACTAACTTGTAGTTTTAGCTGAACACTGTGAGCAGGACGTACCGCACTAACTTGTAGCTTTAGATGAACACTGTGCAGAGCTCGCAAAAAAATAACTTGTAGGTTTAGCTGAACACTGTGAGGAGGACGCACCACACTAACTTGTAGTTTTAGCTGAACACTGTGAGCAGGACGCACTGCACTAACTTGTAGCTTTAGATGAACACTGTGCAGAGGTCTCACTACACTAACTTGTAGTTTTAGCTGAACACTGTGAGCAGGACGCACTGCACTAACTTGTAGCTTTAGGTGAACACTGTGCAGAGGTCTCACTTTAAGTTTATCACGTTATTTTTGTGTTTTTTCATTTAAAAAAAAAAAAAAAATTTTTTATCTTCATTAATATATGAACGTTCTCTTATATGTTGGTACACCACACATTTTGATATTTTTCATAAATATGTAACCTGGAGATAAGATAGGATTACCTTTCACTTCACTGTGGAATAATTTTTTCTTTTTCTTCGTACACGAATTTTTTGCACAGTCGTTTATATTTAGCGCTACACTATTTATGTTTATGTCACTACACTAACTTGTAGTTTTAGCTGAACACTGTGAGCAGGACGCACTGCACTAACTTGTAGCTTTAGATGAACACTGTGCAGAGGTCTCACTACACTAAATTGTAGTTTTAGCTGAACACTGTGAGCAGGACGCACTGCACTAACTTGTAGTTTTAGCTGAACACTGTGAGGAGGACGCATCACACTAACTTGTAGTTTTAGCTGAACACTGTGAGCAGGACGCACTGCATTAACTTGTAGCTTTAGATGAACACTGTGCAGAGCTCGCAAAAAAATAACTTGTAGGTTTAGCTGAACACTGTGAGGAGGACGCACCACACTAACTTGTAGTTTTAGCTGAACACTGTGAGCAGGATGCACTGCACTAACTTGTAGCTTTAGATGAACACTGTGCAGAGGTCTCACTACACTAACTTGTAGTTTTAGCTGAACACTGTGAGCAGAGCGCACTGCACTAACTTGTAGCTTTAGATGAACACTGTTCAGAGCTCGCAAAGAAATAACTTGTAGGTTTAGCTGAACACTGTGAGCAGAACGCACCACACTAACTTGTAGTTTTAGCTGAACGCTATGAGCAGGACGCACTGCACTAACTGTAAATAGTCTAGCTGCCTGACTGTGGTACTAATAGGATCAAAAGAACACCAGCAATTTTCTTCAGGTAGCTGTAAATACTGTAACAAGACAAGCCTGCCTGTCAGTAAGAAGATAACAGGAACGGATCTAGCTAAACTGAATACAGTGTATATACAGTATATATATGCAACACCTGGGATGCATATATATACACAATACACTGTAAGTACAGCTAACTCACTGATTGTCCTGCCTAATCTATCTAACTCAAATGAAATGACACTGTCTCTCTGTCTATCTATCTCTCTTTCAATGCCGGAACACACACTACACAGGGCCGCCGTGCAGGTGGCCTTATATAGTATGGGGCGTGTTCTAAACCCCCTGAGCCATAATTGGCCAAAGCCACCCTGGCTTTGGCCAATTACAGCTCTCTCTACCGATGGCGCTGTGATTGGCCAAGCATAGTGCATGCTTGGCCAATCATCAGCCAGCAATGCACTGCGATGCCGCAGTGAATTATGGGCCGTGACGCGCCACACAAATTTGGCACGAACGGCCCATAACATTCGGAATTCGGCCAATGACCGAACAGCCAATGTACGAGTCGAACATGGGTTCGACTCAAACACGAAGCTCATCCCTATTCCCCATAAATGTTTACTGTAAAAATAAGGTCCATTGGCATGGACCATAGGGTGAGTACATGGATTGAAAACTGGCAACAGGGGTGAGTTCAGAGGGTGGTGATAAATTTGGAATACTCTAAATGGTCAGGGGTAGGTAGTGGGGTCCCACAGGGTTCTGTGCTGGGACCAATCCTATTTAATTCATTCATAAACGACCTGGAGGATGGGGTAAACAGTTCAATCTCTGTATTTCCAGACTATACTAAGCTAAGCAGGGCAATAACTTCTCTGCAGGATGTGGAAACCTTGCAAGAAGATCTGAACAAATCTGAACAAATTAATGGGGTGGGCAACTACATGGCAAATGATGTAGAAAAATGTAAAATAATGCATTTGGGTGGCAAAAATAGGCAATCTATACACTAGGGGGAGAACCTCTGGGGGAATCTAGGATGGAAAAGGACCTGGGGTCCTAGTAGATAATAGGCTCAGCAATGGCATGCAATGCCAAGCTGCTGCTAGCAAAGCAAACAGAATATTAGTGTGCATAAAAAAGGGATTAACTCCAGGGATAAAGAGATAATTCTCCCACTCTACATGACTCTTGTCCAGCCGCACCTAGAGTATGCTGTCCAGTTCTGGGCAACAGTCCCCAGGAAGGATGTACTGGAAATGGAGTGGGTACAAAGAAGGGCAACAAAGCTAATAAAGGGTCTGGAGGTTATTAGTTATGAAAAAGGTTGCGAGCGCTGAACTTGTTCTCTCTGGAGAAGAGACGCTTGAGAGCGGATATGATTTCAATTTACAAATACCGTACTGGTGACCACACAATAGGGATAAAACTTTTTTGCGGAAGGGAGTTTAACAAGACACATGACCTCTCATTAAAATTAGAAGAAAAGAGGTTTAACCATAAATTACGTAGAGGGTTCTTTACTGTAAGAGCAGCCAGAATTCGGCCAGGATTCCCTTTCACAGGTATGGGTCTCAGCAGGGGCAATCAATTGCAATTTGCAAGCTTTTGTTGAAAAACAGGCTGCCATGGGTAATATGTACCAAAGCAAAAACGTTTTTTTAATTCCCAGATGGGCCTGCCGCCGGTGCTCCCCCCTTTTGAGTGTCCCCATAACAAGCGGCTTTCTATGGGGGCATTCATCTGGGCTTGATCCATTAACACACACAGTGTGGCTTGGCCCCACCCTCTGCTCGCTGCTCAAAGGATGTGATTGACAGCAGCAGGAGCCAGATGCTGCCTCCATGGCCAGTGAGGATAGAGAGAGTGGAGAGAGCCCAGTCGGGCACAGAGCTGGGTTTGGATCAGGCTTAGGCAATTTTAAATATGGGATGGGGGAGAAGCTGCACACAGAAGGTTTTTTACCTTAATTCAAAGAATGGAATAAAATAAAAAAACCTTCTGTCTTTAAAATCACTTTAAATGCAGTTGTAAAAAGGCAACATTGAAAATACACAAATACTTTAAATAACATGCCTTTGGGATACTTTAAACCTTCACGTGAATTTATGGAGAAGTATGATGTACTCCTTTAAAAATTCCTTTTTTTTGCAAACTAACAGATCAGGGATCGTAGGTGGCATCATTGACCAAACATGGTATGACATCCTCTAGCATCCCCAGCCCCTTTATTTACATACAGAAGCTGATGGGAATCTGTCATTTGTGATGAGGATAGTGTGTAAACATTGCTGGCACAGACGGTCATCTCAATTGATATGGATTTGCATTGTTGAATGATGTGATTGATAAAGGATTAACATCACAAGACATTTTTTTAATACACCTTTTTAAATTATTTTATAGTGATCTTTTTTGGTATGTCACAATTCCACACCATTATTATCTTGTCTTTGTAAATCTCAATGAGGTTGGTTGGTGTCCCTTGTTAATTTGACATTGTATTCTTTAAATGTACCTGTCTACTCAAAAAAAACTCTCCTTTTTGAAGCAAAACACATAGGCAAGTATTTCTGAAAACAAAATATCCATTTATTCTGGGTCATAACAAAATAAAGGGGAAGGCAACGCTGGAGAAACTGGTGAAATTTGCAAAGCCTTTGTACCCCAGGGCAGACATCAATAATTTTACAGTCGAAATTGGTGGCCTGAGGAGTCCTTATAATAGTGAGCACAATCCAGTCCAGGACTACAAGAGATCAAGAACAGCAGCAGATAACATATCTATCCCCAGGCTGTGGTCATACTACATGTTGAAAAAAGGAGGGGTGCGGAGGCGCCAACTGTGATAGCTTGTTTATGCAAAAATAAAAGTCCACCAGCCTGGACGTTTGCCGTGCATCAGTGATGTCATTTCCTCTTCCGCGCTCCAGAGTGGTCAGCGTGGAGCTTTCCATGCACTGGATGCAGCGGTTCAGCCTGTGTACAGACTCTATACCCAGATGCCTGAAGGAATGCTATCCGAGCCGGAAACAAGATAACAGCACATCCCAGGACACTTTTCATCTCAAAGAAACACCTCCACCCTGCGAACCAGTAAGTGTAATGGTAACACTAACTTTTATTTTTGCATAAACAAGCTACCACAGTTGGCGCCTCCACACCCCTCCTTTTTTAACATTGATCAACAGAGGTAATGGACACCCTCTGAGGATAGCTGCCTCCTCATTCTAGAATTTACCTGCCTTATTTTAATGTGCTATTATAGCTACCATTGTACTATTGACCTTAGACATCACATGTTGTGGAGCGCTGGAAACCCTCCCTTTTGTTTCTCTGTGGTCATACTACAGCCTGCATCTTTTGCCAGACCAGACTGAACCCAGGCCATCACTCTCTGGTCTTCCTTAGAAGCTTCCTTCCAGGCTGTGGCATTGGTGTTGGAGGTGTGGCAGGAGGTGGAGGAGGAGGAGGACCTGGAGGAGGAGGACCAGGGTTCAACTCACAAATGTGGCTTTGACTTTTGAGTTTAGGGCTTGTAACATCACTTCTTCACATAAGAGGCGTTGGCCCTCCTCCATTTCCAGCATTTTGCATGCTGTAATGTATGCAAAGTCCTCTTGAACACGGTGGGGGGGTTTGAGGGCCACAGTAGCCTTCATAAATAGGCCAATTGCTGCCTCCTTCAAATTACTCCTCTTCCTGCCACTTTTTGGTGGAAGGTGGAGGGGAGGGACCTGCGATTCTGGCAGGCTACTTGGCCTGGCCACTTTCTACGGCCTGGCTGAGGCTTTCCTGTGTATGAAAAAGGGACATCATTTTAGTTTTTGGCTCATGACTGTTGCAAATGTAATGTTAATAAATAGAAAAGACTATCATTCTGACCCCAGCATTTTTCATTCTTGTCTCAATAATTTGTGGCCACTACTGTCTATTGATATGTAAACCAGAAATTAGTGATCAAAATTAGCATATATTTAACATCATTATTTTGACAACCAGAAATATTTTGAAGAATGCTATACCTGGCTCAAGCTGGGCTCCTCCACATGTTGCTGCCTGGAAGGCCCAGGTTGGACCTCGGAAGCCTCAGCTGGGGAGAAGGAAGTTTGAAGGAAGATTGGAGAGTGCTGGCCTGGGTTCAGTCTGACCTGCCAGAAAATGCAGTCTGTCATAGTACCACAACCTGGGGACATAAATGTCATCTGCTGCAGCTCCTGATCTCAGGGAATCCTGGACCTTCTTGAGCTCCCTATTATAAGTGTTCCTCATGCCACCAGTTAGGGCCTTCAAATAGGGGATATCTGGCGTGGGGATCACTGGCTTCACAAATTCCACCAATTGATACAGCGCTGTCTTCCTCTTTGTTTGATTGTTATAATAGGGGTGGTTTACCTGCCACAGACAGGGCAGCTCCCTGTACATATCAATGAATATGGGCATAAAGTCCTCGTCATTGAATAGATTCATTTTCTCTGCAAAACACAACACAAGACAAACCCTAATGTCAGGCGAAACTCTCCTAATCTGGACCCAATATAGGCCTCAATTTATAAGCAGTATAGGCCACTGATGCACCAACTTAAAATTGTGCCTTCGTTATAACGATCGGCGCTTCCGCTACACCTTCCTCCGCTCACAGATCGTACATACGACGCACATGTGTTACGCTTTATATACACTGGGCATGCGTGAAACTTCGCCCAGATCGTGTACACATCTGGACTCTGGAGCACTAGTGTGGGACACAAGAACAAACTTTTTAGGGTATCCCACACAGGTGCTTGAGTGGATACTTGGGATGTCTACATGTGTGAAAATTGTCCAAAAAAGGGAAGTTTTCCAGCTTTGGTAAGGGAAAAATCATGTCTTCAGCTTTGAACTCTGCCAAAACAGACAATTATACCACACTTCCAAGCAATGTTTCATATTCCCATTTCTGGACTCAAATATCTGTGTGATAAGTATACCTTTTGTTTCATTCCAATAGGAGAGCAAAGACTCAGAAAATATGAGAACAGCAGGGACCCCCCCGACCTCCTGAAGAAGGGGAACAAAGGTCACAACCTGAGGATATGGTGGAAGGAGATGTGGTGGAGATTGTCACCACAACAGGTTAGTGTCAAACACCACAGATTCAGGTAATAGATGTATGCCAGAATATTTATAATACATGGTGTGTATTTTTATTTTAGGTGATGTTTAGGTTGTGGTACCAAAATCGAGTCATTTCACCAGTGACAGTGCACAATGGATGATCCAGGAAATCATGTTTTGTAGTCGTGATTTGGACATTGTTAAAGAAAAAACCAAGGTGATTGAACAAAAGACTGAAGAACATGATTGATGTACTAGGGAGAATTTAAATCCTAAAAAAGATTCCTGGAATTTTTTTATTTTTTACAATAATTTTATCTAAAGTTTTAATACAGTTTAAAAGCCAAATTTGGAAGATGCACACAGTGTGTCAACATGTGCTATCTGCCATCAGGGGATTTCAATGTACTCGTTTTGTGGGTGCAACCCCTTCCTCCCAACTCTGGTAGGTGAGAGGAAGTGGTTGCACCCCCAAAGCATGTCCATTGATCCCCCATGATGGGAGATAGCACATGTTGACATTAGCTTTGGGATCAGAAAGGAAATCCCCATTTTGACTCACAATTTGTGTGCATCTTCTAAATTTGGCTTTTACAGGGGTGACTTCACCCCATCTGATGAAGGCAAGATCAAGACCTTTTTCACACTATAAAATGATATTGCCTTCTTTTTTGCAATGTTGAACTTTGTAAGTTCCAGAGCTGTGTATGCTATGTTTAGGAACATGCCCGTTTCTGTATTTTTTCAGAAATTTCAAGGTAAAACTTTGAAAAAAAAAAAGTGTTTTTTTTACCACCAATTGTTTTATAAAACACACATGTGAATGTCCACGGAGTAAAAGGTTTTATACTCAACAATGTGTGGCTTCTTCTTTCAATGATCAATACCATTTTTTGTGTTAAGTTGGTGTTTACAGTGACAATGGGTGTTATTTAATAATGGAAAAACCACTTGGCACTACAAGTGCACTAGGAGAACCTAGGAGATAGCTAAAAGAAACCCAATCAGTAAATGAAAATCAAGATTTGATCTGATAAAAGAGAAAATTTATTAAAAAATATTGAAATGTATTCAATATTTTTCTCGCACTTCACGGGCGCTTTGGGGGGGGCAAGCCAGAATGGCCAGCTTCCAGGGCCGTCATTGGAGTTTCTGAAAGTCCGGCCTCAGGCCCAACTGAGGCAACATAATTAGGATTATTACACCAAGCCCCCTCACAGCACGAACTCTATGACAAGCACATACCGTAGGCTTCAAAACTGAACATGGCTTCAAAACTGTCGGCAGGTCAGAACGAACTAAACAGAATGCACTGAAGAACAGCAAGGCCTGTGAAGAGCGAGCTAAAAATCAGTAACGAGCGGACAAGAACGCACTGAAAAACAGATACGAACTGACTTCACGCACTGAAAACCAGATACAAACCCACAAGCACAAACTGAACAGCAGTAAAATGATCTGAAAAAGCAGGAGTCTGAAAAGCGTGAATCGTCTCTCCTCAAACTTCTACTAACACGAGATAAACACAAGATTAGCAGAAGGAGCCCAAAGGGTGTCACGCTGGCTATTGAACTTCCCTTTTCTAGTCCCGTCGTACGTGTTGTACGTCACCATGTTCTGGACGGTCGGACTTTTGGTGTGACCGTGTGTATGAAAAGACAAGCTTGAGTGTAATTCCATCGGAAAAAATATCATAGCTTTTTCCGACGAGAATTCCAATCGTGCGTATGCGGCATAAGGTTTCTTTTTACAACTTTTCATTCAGGTCTGATGAAGAGAGAGTTTTTAATTCCTGAAATGCATTGACTGTGCTTTGCAGTTCTTGTAACCAGTTAAACAATTAAAGATTTTGAACTCTCTAAAGATTTTGCTTGGCGCTCTTTTGACCTATTACACTTGGATTTCTAGATGCAAATGAATCTCCTCTCCTGGAGTGGTGAGGTGACAAACACAAACCATCAAGCTCAAGTAATGTTTTAGTCTGCATTTTGATCTCCTGTGAAAATTCATGTCTAACTCCCCACCACCACTATTCTTGAACATTAGCAAGGGAGCGAAGCTTTGCAGCCCCAACTTTCAAGGTACTCTACCAATAATAAAAGCATGTGGTCTGGTATGTTTCAATTATGTACACACTAACTGACCCCTTTTCATGATAATAAAAGGAACTTTTATGAAAAAGATGTAGCACATCATTTTAAATAAATGGTGTGGGGTTCCTCTAGGAATTCATAAAAGACCCCTATTGAAGCATAAAAGAAAGGGGAGGGAACAAGCGTGCGTCCCTCCCTGTTGAACCTTACAAGACCACATGCCTTTAACATGTGAGGGTACTATTCGAGGGGCTGTGGAAAATCTTTCTCCCCTTCCAAGGTACATTTTTTACTACTTAAGAGGACAAGGACCTCATCCCCACACCCTGCCCCTCAAAAGGGATGTGGGGTTCTGTGGGGGTAAATTATAATATGGAAGCAACCTTTAAAACAAGAAGGCCCCCAAAAATATGGTCATATCACTGACCTTTTTACAAACAGAAGTCATCAGGGATGTGCTTTGAGGTTTGGGAAGATTAACCACTAGCTGAACAGCCACCGTCATTTTACGGCGGCAGGTTGGCACTCCTGAGCAAATTGCCATAGCTGCACGGTGGTTCTGTAAATAGCCTTAGCAGCCGCGCACAAGCCCGCCACGTGATGTAGGAGCTGATGCACGTGCCTGGCACCCGCGATTGCTCCTGAGAGAGACATAACGGGGGATTTAACAATGTAAACAGACAGATCCCCATTCTATCAGAGAGAGGAGAGAGATCTGCTGTTTCTAGTGATTAGAAACAGCGTTGTCTCTCTACTCCCAGTCACTACACTGCCCCCACAGTTAGAAACACCTCCCTAGGACACACTTAAACCCTTTATCGCCCCCTAGCATTAACCCCTTCCCTGGCAGTGAAATTTATACAGTATTCAGTGGCTATTTTTAGCTCTGATCTCTGTATAAATGTCAATGGTCCCAAAAAAGTGTCAAAAGTGTCCAATCTGTCCGCTGCAATCTTGCAGTCCCGCTAAAAATTGCAGATTGCCACCATTACTAGAAAAAATAATAAAATAATAAAAATGCCATAACTCTATCCCCTATTTTGTAGACGCTATAACTTTTGCATAAACCAATCAATATATGTTTATTGCAATTTTTTACCAAAAATATGTAGAAGAATACATATTGGCCTAAAGTGATGAATAAATTTCTTTTTTGTTTTTTAAATTTGGGATATTTATTATAGCAAAAAGTAAAAAAGTATTGTTTTTTTTCATAATTGTGTTCTTTTTTTGTTTTATAGTGCAAATAATAAAAAACGCAGAGGTGATCAAATACCACCAAAAGAAAGCTCTATTTGTGTGAAAAAAAAGGACATCAATTTTGTTTGGGTACAGCATTGCACGGCCGCACAATTGTCAGTTAAATAAATGTAGTGCCGTATTACAAAAAATGACCTGGTCATTAAAGGGGTTGTAAAGCTTTGTGTTTTTTCACCTTAATGCATCCTATGCATTAAGGTGAAAAAACACCTTGCACTCTCCGACCCCCCCGAGCCCCAGTTTTACTTACCTGAGCCCCGAATCTTCGTGGGCGCGATCCCGCATTGAATTCCCCCAGCTCCTGTGGGCTCTTCATTGGATGATTGAAAGCAGCGCAGCCATTGGCTCCCGCTGCTGTCAATCAAATTAATGATGTGGTGGACCGGGGGGGTGGGGCAGAGTGATACACTCCACGGCTATGGTCCCGGCTGTATCACATGGGAGCACGCCCGCAAGCTAACCCCCTTGGGAGAGCGCTTCCCAGAGGGGGTTAGCTCTTGCGGGGAGTGTTGTAATATGTTGGCCGATTTATGTATAATGTTGTACATTGGCGCCGTGACCCGGATAGTTTGATATAGTCTTGTCTGTGTACCAGAAGAGCATTTTCGGACTTAGTAACAGAAGTCAGTGGTGACAACAATCCTGTGAGGTGGACAGAAGTCTGATGAAGAACCAAGAGCTGTGCTGTGACTCTAATGTCTGGTTGTGACATAAGAGAGTCTGATCTACAAAATTAAACAAGTTGGGAACCCCAGAATTATTCTCTGGAGACTGGAAACAACAACACAAAAAAGGACTGTGTTGTGTACCAGAAGACCTCAACTGGAAGCTGAAGGAGTAACTAATGCGGTGAGTAAAATATTTCCCTTTTTTTAAATTATTAGTAATATAGTCAAAATGCTTACTCAGTGTGAAGCTATTGTCAGTTCTGATAAAGTTAACAGATGGGTATTAAAATGTATTAAGCGTCATGGCGGTCCTTATGAAATTCCAGAAAAATGTAAGCAGACGTGGACTATGATAAAGGAATTTTTAGAGAAAAATGTTTTTGATAGCAAAATTTCAGAAAGTAAAAGAAAAGGTTGTATTATACAGGACTTATTATCTTGCTGTTTAACAATGGAAAGTTCTTTGAAGGATAATGTTGAGGAAATTACCCAGTTACAGAAAAGTTACAGAAAAAAGTTACAGCAATTTAAAATTGCATGCAGTTACTATAGGGGGAGCTTTTCTTGAGAAATCTAAATGTTGTGATGAATTATCAGAGGAAAATGAGAGATTAAAATTAAGAATTATGGAATTAGAGAAGAGATCCCAGGAATGCAGATATGCATCAAATCTTGGATTCAGCAATCTGCAGCAAAATACAGACACAAACTTTCTATCAAATGAAACAGAACTTCATATTAAATCTGATAATTCATTACCAGCCGCACCCACTGTGACCACCACAGTTTATAACAATAATAATAATACAGGTGAAGTTCAGCTTGTAATGAAGCTTTTGAAACCAAAAGAATTAGACGCAATTCTTAAAGAAATAGGAATGGTTCCATACCATGATTTAAACAGATTTTTAAAATGGTTTTGTGATGTGCAGCAGGTCAGAGATATGTACAATCTCAACCCATCTGACTTAGAAAGAGTTTTGCAACATTCTTTAGGAAGTGGTCTTTGGATGAGAATTAAACATATCTGTATTCAGCCTCTGAGGACAAGGGACATATTACTGGAATTATTATGTGTTTTTTATGGTGTACATTCTGATGTTACTATTCATGGGAGGATCCAACAGATGCAAAATGAATTGTCATACAGGATAGCAACTATTATGGAATTATTGGTCAGTAATAATCTTGCATTTGAGCGTGGTGGCTTGATACATATGAGTATGTTTCTAGATGCTTTGCATGAAGATATCAAACAAAATATTTTATTAGTTACCCCAAATCCTCATGATGTAAAAGACATATTGTTGAGAGCAGACCATTTATGGAGAAAGTCAAATGAGCAAGCTGTCAAAATTGATTTAGCCACATTGTTTAGGACAAATACTGAACCTAAAGATCCAAAGATAATATCTTATGATAACACCCAGAGAGGAGACACCGGGTCAAATATAGGTGATATTAATATGAAAAACAGAGCTGACCAAAATAATAATAAGAAAAGGTCCAAAACTTGGATACCGTTTTCTCAGTTAAAACAGAAATATGACCACCTGAAGATTGAGTATGACAAGATGAGAGGGGAATGTGATAAATTATTAGAGCAGTTGAAGGGGGTACAGGGTGTCATAAATGAAGATGTAGATTCTCCAGATCTATTTTTGAATGCAAATGACACTTGTCTAGCAGTGGGGGCGAATTAGCTTCAAACTGTAAACATGTAAATAGTGCTTTGTTTTAACTTCAAACAACGTTTAAGGACCTCGCTAATGAGTTTTTGTTGGAGAGTTTTTTTGTCTTTCAGATATTTGTCCGGAGATGCTAGTTTGCATGTGAATAGCAGAAGCACTAGAAGTATCTGACATTGCTGGCTAATGGGGGAGAAACGCTGAATAGACAATATATCACTATTCAAGGAATTATAAAGAATTCATGGACTCTCTCAAATATTCATCAAGCAATGGACCTTTTTTCTTTTTTCTTCAACGCCCTCATTTTTAATTTTTCTCCCTTTTGCTGATATATTTTGCTTTTAATTTTTTATTTTTATTATGTTTTATTTCTTGAACTTTATCTTAAAAATCAATATCAATGATCAATATATTTGACATCTTAGGTGAGATGCTGCACAATGGCTTGGCATAGCATAAATTATAGTATGTTGTGTGGTTTTCCTAAATTTCTAAGAGGGGTGAGTGAAATTCATCACTCCAGTCATGATTTGAAACTTTGTTGAATCAGTTGTTTATAATATGCTAAAGGCTAGGACATATATGGATGAAAAAGACCTTTCTACCTTTCATGGTGAGGATACTGGCAAGAATTTCCACTGCTGCTTTGTCTGGATAGAAGATTTGATAAACACTGATGTCAAGCTGATTCTATCTGAACCATCGCGTGGGGGTATATGTATATGTTGGTATACCATTCAGGTGTAATTATGGACTGAATGATCCAAGTAACTGCTCTATTGAAGGCAATGAGGGGTCGGCCTACAGCAAATTACAAAATCAAATTGTGGCTGGCAATCAACAAATTCTGGTACTTGTACACAACCGGTCATCATTGTTCAAATAGGAAATGGAAAGAAGCAGACGTGAATTGTAAAATTTTGCAAGATGGACTCATGAATGTCAAGTGCAAGGAAATAGTTTGCAACACAGTTTTTACTGCCGTATCCAAACCTTTTGACCTTGAAAGTGAGTGCTGGTACATTGATGGTTCTTCTTACCATAAAGATGAAAGTAGAATGTTTGTGTAAAAGCAACTTTAAAAATGAAAAACTTGAGCCTGGAGATGAGAGAATCCTGGACTTATGTAGATTGGAGCTTCCAGAGCATACCAAGTTTACTTTCAGTGAGGTGGTGAGAGATGTGAGGAAGTCAGACCGAAGACTGGACTGAAACATCAGCTCGTCTTTGCGCAATATTCAAGATCTTGATGTGATGTAATAAGGCCTAACAGCTATATGGGCCACTGACGTTTACCAAATCCTTTTCCAGTCATAGTCTAAAAGTTATATTATCTAATAACTGTTTCATGGGGATATTTTAGAAGCTGGTGAAGAGAGATGTAACCAGTTTCAACTTCACATTTTATATGAGTCATTGTAAAGCATTCAGTACCTTAAATCATAATATTTTTGTTGTTTAATTTATGGGTCAGTTCTAGTATTTAGAACCGACCCAAGTTGGGGTATATGTTGTAATATGTTAGCCGATTTATGTATAATGTTGTATTGGAGTGCCATGTTGACCAGAAATTCAGTTGAGTTGTCCAAGTCAACTGAATTTTAACATATCAAGGGGTCAGCTGAAGAACCTTTGATGTGTTGATCTTATGCAAGTCTACCTAGGTGTGTGAGGTATGGCCTGTAAACCTAATTGAACATTTCAAAGGGTAGATTGTTTAAAGGACCATAGAAGAAGTATTTATTGATGGTAATTAGACTTGAGGGGGTAACAATAAGATCAAAGAGTATTTTGGGTTGACCTAGAAGAAACTCCCTCCTAGTGGACTAGTATTTGAGAGAGGACATTCAAGCTGGCATTTAGTCAGTATCGTCTGTCTGTGTATGACTATGAAGGTGTAGATCTAGGAAAAATGCGACTCTAAATTATATTTCCTCTGTCGGATTTTTTGTCATCTGTGGACTTTGGACCTTGTTCTGTGTTGGAAGTCAATAAAGTGCATCTCTCTGGAAGAATTGGGTTGCTGCGGAAGAGTACTTACATCATCATTATAATAATTACTAATTAATTATCTACCCATGATACTACTCTATATCATATCACTACAGGGAGGAGCCGAGACAGCCGCCAAGGGACCCCAGAAGACGAGGATTGGGGCCACTCTGTGCAAAATGAACTGCACAGTGGAGGTATGATATGCTTGTTATTAAAAAAAAAAAAAAAAAACGAAGGAGTAAATCCTTCCGGGGCTTAAGTGGTTACTTATCCGAATCCTGCCATCCTAGACCTGTTGTTATTCAAGAAACAGAAAACAAAGCCTTGCATTTTTTTCATGCAAATTTCACCTAAACAGACATCATAGAGAAATTTGCTGATAAGTATTACAACATTTTGGAGGAAAGCAAAAATGGTTAAGTTGCCCAAAAAAATCAAAACAGTACAGCACCTGAACCATTAGAGTATGTATATGCTAGAAAACCTATATGTCAAAAATTAAGCTTTTTTTTATATATGTACACTGCTACAGTAAATATAGGTTAGATCTTTTGTAGCATAACACATAAAATCATGGCGATACATGAAAGCTTCTGATTTATTGTATATTAATTCTATAACCCAACGTTTGCTGACTCAACACTGGGACATTCATTCAAGTGAGCTGCCTTTTCTGTAAAGGACAAATGGAATAGAGTGGAAATGTTTTCATCCTTCAGAGAAATTCTGTAATTCAGAACCTATACTATTAAATGCTATTAGGTAAAAATAAACAGCATATTACTTAAGCAAAAAATATCAGACAAAAAGTAGGGGATGCATGAATAGTTTACATGCAATTATAGCAATCATATTTTTTGGAGCATCTGTGTCTCATTATTATCATGAAATAAATGTATCCAACAATAAAAATAGTACATTTACATGTTAAGATCTTGACATCCTGCATAGGTAGTAAACTAAACAACTGCAGAGCTGTAAGTGCATGTTGGTAGTGTATAACCTATAGGCAGCGGGAAAATATCTGATTTTGACAGCTGTCAAAGTAGCTGCTAATAGTCGACATCCTGCATACAACACTTTGACTTGTGGAACCCCCTACGAGAGATGGGGGCAGTGTTGGGGCCAGTAATGCATTTCAGAGGCTCAATTCTCCTTTGACAAAAGAAGGCTGAACTTCTGAAATGGTTACCGCCCCCAACACCCCCAGGCTTTCATTCCCACTGGCCTCTAATTATGTTGTAGGTAAAATACAAAAGGGGGTTCTATAGCAATTATGGGACTCTGGCCTGGAAACACCACAAGAGCTGCAAAAAACTGTGTGATATAGGGCTTGTTTAACCCCTTCACGTTTAAGGGTAAAACAAATGTAAATGCCTAAGCACAATTTTGCAACTTTGACATGTGTTAGTAAAACTGTACATATCATCACAATTACATTGTGCATCCAAGTGGATTATACCACATTTTTTTTAGGACAAATTGGGGATTCATTTGGTGGTAAATGGTTATGGATATCACCTGTTTTTTTAAATTATCTAAGGAAAACTGGCCAAAAATAGTAAAAAGATAATTTTTTTAAATTTAGCTATATATTTTTTGCTACTACCATACCCTTCCACCAAAGAACAACCCAAAATAAATTCTCCTGCTCCTTAAAATCGCAGTGATACTACATTTGTGTATGTTAGTTGTTTTTTGTACCTGTACTACAGCCCAAAAACAATAGTGCCCATTTTGCCTTTTTTAAAATCTAAAATACACTGACACTAACTGACACTGATAAAAAAATACTGACCCTGAACTTGACCTTTGACCCTGATCTTGACTTAAACCTAAAACCAAACCTTGATCTAGGTATTCTTTTATTCAAGTTTTTATTATTATTATTATTATTTTTTTTACACACACTTTTTTTTCTCTTACTGTTATAGAGTGCCTCCACTCTGGATGGAGGAACAACGATGACACTTCTGTGTGGCAAAATTGTCTATTGGAGGAGAAGGTAGTGTTAGATGCCCTAACAGATTTAGATGGAACTGACTAACAAATTAATGCCGAACTTCTGCCAACAATTTTTTGGTAGTTACAGCAAAGGGTTTTTTTATATATATTTTGGGCTAAAGTTTTTGCATAAATGAATAAAAGTCAATCGTTGTAAGTATCCTTGTCGGAGTTAAATTGTTTGTCTCAACCCTCTAACTGCCACGTTTGCTGGACAGCTTGGTCTGTTATTGGAAGTTGAAAAATAACAGACTTACTGGCAAGATCACTAGGTGAAATTAATTTTTTTTTTGAAAAATTGAAAAATAAAACAAATGCAGCCACCGTATCTAAGATTTGGTAAGCTGCAATATAATACATTTTGGGGGGTTTAAAAAATATAAATAAATAAGTAATAATAATAAAACTGACTAGAAACCTTTATAGATTCCCTTTAAAGCCCATAAATTAAAATTGTAACATGTAGGCTGCCTTTGCTGACATCTGACAATGCTTCTGACAATGCTGCTTAACTGGCAGCATTTTCCTTAGTACCCCTTTTACACTGAGGCAGTTTTCAGGCGTTTTAGCTTTAAAAATAGCACCTATAAGGCTCCTGAAAACTAGTAGCACTTTACCACTAATGCGGCCACAGCTGCAGAGTGAAAGCAGCTTAAATGCTTTGCGTTACTGACTCAAAAGAAGCATTAAAAGTGAAATCAAAACTGCATATTTGCTTCAGGTGAAAAAAAAAATTGAATCCATTGGCTCAGTGTGGAGACTAGGGATGAGCTTCGAGTTCGAGTCGAACTCATGTTACATAATGGGTGACCCCACCCCCCTCTGACATCATGGGAATCCCACAGGGAAGTCCCCGTCAAGTCCCTGTGTGTCAGAGGGGGCGGGGTCACCGGGTGGCCACGCCCTCCATTATTTAAGAAGTGTCAGAAGACAAGAAGCATCACACAGTGGGAGCCTCCCATCATGGATGCGGAGTGGCCTGAGAACGAAGAAGGGAAGAAGACGCCACGGAGGAAGATGCCGGATGACAATACCGGAGCAAGAAGCAGAGGACTGGAGGAAGAACCAGAGGAAGAAGAAGATGGAGGAAGAAACCGAAGGAAGATAGAAGAAAGAAGATAGAAGAAAGAAGATGAAAAGAAGAAGACTTTAAATAAAGGAATTGTCAAAAACTGTCTCTTGTCATTTTTAACATTTTTGACACTTTTTTGTGAAATGGTAGGGGTACTTTTGTACCCCCTTACCATTTCACATGGGGGGGCAGGATCTGGGGGTCACCTTGTTAAAGGGGGCTTCCAGATTCCGATAAGCCCCCCACCCGCAGACCCCCACAACCAACGGGCAGGGGTTGTAGGGATGAGGCCCTTGTCCCCATCAGCATGGGGACAAGGTGCTTTGGGGGGACCCCAAAGCACCCTCCCAATGTTGAGGGCATGTGGCCTGGTATGGTTAAGGAGGGGGGGCCACTCTCTCGTCCCCCCTCTTTTCCTGTGGCCTGCCAGGTTGCGTGCTCGGATAAGGGCCAAAATTTTGGCACGGGGTTCCCCTTAAAACCCATACCTCAGGTCTGGTACGGATTTTGAAGGGGACCCCCCCGCATTTTTTTTTAAATTTTGGTGCGGGGTTCCCCTTAATATCTATATAAGACCTGAAGGGCCTGGTATGGAATTTAGGGGGACCCCCATGCCATTTTTTTTAAAATTTTGGTACAGGGTTCCCCTGTGTGAAAATCCCATGCCGTTTTTATCAATGAATTTTTATATGTATTGTCAGACCGACAATTCATTAATAGCCGTAGTTGTTTTAAAAGACTTTTTTTCCTTTGTAATGTCATTTTGCTGTCAGACTGTTCTAAACATGGGAAACATGCGCCCCTTTACAGGCATACTATAGACACCCCCTAGGTACGAAATTTAAAGAAATATTACACTTTTATCGTTTCACTTTAAGCATTATTAAAATCACTGCCCCCGAAAAAACTGACGTTTTTAAAACTTTTTTTGCATTGATCCATGTCCCCTGGGGCAGGACCCAGGTCCCCAAACACTATTTATGACAATAACTTGAATATAAGCCTTTAAAATTAACACTTTTGATTATTCATGTTTGAGTCCCATAGACTTTAACGGTGTTTGCGTGTTCGAACAAATTTTTTGCTGTTCGCATGTTCTGGTGCCAACCGAAAAGGGGGGTGTTCGGCACATCCCTAGTGGAGACCAGCCAATTGCCATATTTAATAAAACAGATTATTAATGTCTGCTTTAAATATTAGAAGTAAAGTAGCCATCACTAACAACCAGGCTTAGTACTCCCACTGAGAGTAAATGCATGAATTATAATATTGAGTATCTTATAGATCGGAATTTTCTTTTTCTGTTTTGTTCAGTCATTTCCCTAAACTGCTACTGCAAATTGTGGAATATATACAGATATCTAGTTATACATTTTCTCTGTTTGGAATATGTGCTGGTCATTATGTTTTAATACTCTAGTTTTATTTGTTAGAGCGTCTTGTAGAGTTCTCATTATATACACATTTAGCATAACTAAAGTAACGAAATACAATCTTAGCTAATTATAATTCTATGAAATAGAGTATAAGTCTAGATTAGGGATGAGCTTTGTGTTCGAGTCAGACTCATGTTCGACTCGAACATCGTCTGTTCGCCCGTTCGCCGAATTCCGAACATTATGGGCCGTTCGCGCCAAATTCGTGTGGCGCGTCACGGCCCATAATTCACTGCGGCATCGCAGTGCATTGCTGGCTGATGATTGGCCAAGCATGCTTGGCCAATCACAGAGCCGTCTGAACAGAGAGCCGTAATTGGCCAAAGCCAAGAAGGCTTTGGCCAATTATGGCTCAGGGGATTTAGTACACGCCCCACACTATATAAGGCCGCCTGCACGGGGGCCCTGTGTAGTGTGTGTTCTGGCATTCATAGATAGAGAGAGAGAGAGACAGACAGTGTCATTTGATTTAAGTTAGATAGATTAGGCAGAACAGTCAGTCAGTTAGCTGCACTTACAGTGTATTGTGTATATATATGCATCCCAGGTGTTGCATATATATATTTATATATATATATATATACACTGTATTCAGTTTAGCTAGATCCGTTCCTGTTATCTTCTTACTGACAGGCAGGCTTGTCTTGTTACAGTATTTACAGCTACCTGAAGAAAATTGCTGGTGTTCTTTTGATCCTATTAGTACCACAGTCAGGCAGCTAGACTATTTACAGTTAGTGCAGTGCTTCCACCTCACAGTGTTCAGCTAAAACTACAAGTTAGTGGGGTGCGTCCTGCTCACAGTGTTCAGCTAAAACTACAAATTAGTGGGGTGCGTCCTGCTCACAGTGTTCAGCTAAAACTACAAATTAGTGGGGTGCGTCCTGCTCACAGTGTTCAGCTAAAACTACAAGTTAGTGCAGTGCGTCCTGCTCACAGTGTTCAGCTAAAACTACAAGTTAGTGTTGTGCGTCCTGCTCACAGTGTTCAGCTAAAACTACAAGTTAGTGCGGTACATCTTGCTCACAGTGTTCAGCTAAAACTACAAGTTAGTGCGGTGCATCCTGCTCACAGTGTTCAGCTAAAACTACAAGTTAGTGCTGTGCGTCCTGCTCACAGTGTTCAGCTAAAACTACAAGTTAGTGTGGTGCATCCACCTCACAGTGTTCAGCTAAAACTACAAGTTAGTGTAGTGAGACTTCAGCACAGTGTTCATCTAAAGCTACAAGTTAGTGCAGTGCGTCCTGCTCACAGTGTTCAGCTAAAACTACAAGTTAGTGCGGTGCGTCCTGCTCACAGTGTTCAGCTAAAACTACAAGTTAGTGTGGTGCGTCCACCTCACAGTGTTCAGCTAAACCTACAAGTTAGTGTAGTGAGACCTCTGCACAGTGTTCATCTAAAGCTACAAGTTAGTGCAGTGCGTTCTGCTCACAGTGTTCAGCTAAAACTACAAGTTAGTGCGGTGCGTCCTGCTCACAGTGTTCAGCTAAAACTACAAGTTAGTGTAGTGAGACCTCAGCACAGTGTTCATCTAAAGCTACAAGTTAGTGCAGTGCGTCCTGCTCACAGTGTTCAGCTAAAACTACAAGTTAGTGCGGTGCGTCCAGCTCACAGTGTTCAGCTAAAACTACAAGTTAGTGCGGTGCGTCCTGCTCACAGTGTTCAGCTAAAACTACAAGTTAGTGCAGTGCGTCCTGCTCACAGTGTTCAGCTAAAACTACAAGTTAGTGTTGTGCGTCCTGCTCACAGTGTTCAGCTAAAACTACAAGTTAGTGCGGTGCATCTTGCTCACAGTGTTCAGCTAAAACTACAAGTTAGTGCGGTGCATCCTGCTCACAGTGTTCAGCTAAAACTACAAGTTAGTGCAGTGCGTCCTGCTCACGGTGTTCAGCTAAAACTACAAGTTAGTGTGGTGCATCCACCTCACAGTGTTCAGCTAAAACTACAAGTTAGTGTAGTGAGACCTCAGCACAGTGTTCATCTAAAGCTACAAGTTAGTGCAGTGCGTCCTGCTCACAGTGTTCAGCTAAAACTACAAGTTAGTGCGGTGCGTCCTGCTCACAGTGTTCAGCTAAAACTACAAGTTAGTGTGGTGCGTCCACCTCACAGTGTTCAGCTAAACCTACAAGTTAGTGTAGTGAGACCTCTGCACAGTGTTCATCTAAAGCTACAAGTTAGTGCAGTGCGTCCTGCTCACAGTGTTCAGCTAAAACTACAAGTTAGTGCGGTGCGTCCTGCTCACAGTGTTCAGCTAAAACTACAAGTTAGTGTGGTGCATCCACCTCACACTGTTCAGCTAAAACTACAAGTTAGTGTAGTGAGACCTCAGCACAGTGTTCATCTAAAGCTACAAGTTAGTGCAGTGCGTCCTGCTCACAGTGTTCAGCTAAAACTACAAGTTAGTGCGGTGCGTCCAGCTCACAGTGTTCAGCTAAAACTACAAGTTAGTGCTGTGCGTCCTGCTCACAGTGTTCAGCTAAAACTACAAGTTAGTGTGGTGCGTCCACCTCACAGTGTTCAGCTAAACCTACAAGTTAGTGTAGTGAGACCTCTGCACAGTGTTCATCTAAAGCTACAAGTTAGTGCAGTGCGTCCTGCTCACAGTGTTCAGCTAAAACTACAAGTTAGTGTGGTGCGTCCTCCTCACAGTGTTCAGCTAAACCTACAAGTTATTTTTTTGCGAGCTCTGCACAGTGTTCAGCTAAAGCTACCTGTAGAAGGTTGGTGGTGTTTTCTTGATCCTATCACTACCGCAGGCAGCTAAAAAAGCTACAAGTTATTTTTTTGCGAGCTCTGCACAGTGTTCAGCTAAAGCTACCTGTAGAAGGTTGGTGGTGTTCTCATACTACAGGCAGGCAGTTGATTTTGCTAGCTGCAGTATCAGTACATATACTGTATATATATATATATATATATATATATATATATATATATATATATATATATATATATATATATATATATATATATATATCCCAGCTTAGTGCAGCTACAGGCCATTAGTATGTCTGGAAGGCCAAGAAGGAGAGGCTGACAGTCACAAGCCAATAAGAGAGGGCAAGCAGGCTCTGTGTCTAGTGCTGGTCGTGGAGACTGTGCATCCTCATTAGCACGTGGCCGTGGGACTCGCTTGGCCTTTTTTTCGGCAGCTGGCCGTGTTGAGCCACAACATGCGGAAGACTTGGTCGAGTGGATGACCAAGCCGTCCTCATCCTCCTCATCCTTTCTCACCAATGCCTAGGGTACTTTGTCTGGCAAAGCAGCGGCCTCTTCCCTCGGCTCAATGTCATCAGTGACTCCTTCCCTAGCCCCACCATGTCCTCCTGAGGAGTCCCTCGAACTGTTTGACCACAGTGTTGGGTACATGCTCCAGGAGGATGCCCAGCGTTTGGAAGGCTCTGATGATGATACTGAGCTAGATGAAGGCAGTAACATGAGCACGGACAGAGGGGGTGCCCAAGAAGGACAGCAATCTGGCAGTCATGCTCCCCCTGCTGCAGCATACTGCCAGGTTTGCTCCAGTGATGAGGAGGTAGGGGATGATGAGGTCACTGACTCAACGTGGGTGCCTGATAGGAGAGAGGAGGAGGAGGAGGAGGAGGAGGCGGCACATCACCAACAAGGCAGGATGCCCTCCAGGGGCCAGCCTAAGGGCAGCACATTGACTGCATCACACCCCAAAGCTCCACATGTGCAGAGCGCTGCAGTCTCTGTGCGTTATTCAAAAAGTTCTTTGGTGTGGGCCTTTTTTGAGACGAGTGCATCAAATCGCACCGCTGCTATTTGCAACATATGTCTCAAGCGTATCTCACGTGGCCAAAACATCTCCCGCTTGGGTACCACATGCTTGACCAGACATATGTTGACCTGCCATGCAGTTCGTTGGCAAGCGTATTTAAAAGACCCACACCAAAGAACAAAGAGGACCTCTCCTTGCTCCTCATCAGCTGAGATCTCCAACCCCACTATACCTTCAGTCCTCTCTGAGACCTGCACTGAGAGGAATGAAGGTGTAGAATTAGGTGTGTCACAGCCAAGTACTTGTGGGCAATCTGCTTTTGGTACACCAATGTCAGATTGTACCAGGCAAATTTCCCTGCCCCAGATGCTGCACCTCTGAAAGAAGTTTGCTCCCAGCCATCCACATGCCCAGCAGTTGAATGCTAGCTTGGCAAAATTGCTAGCACTTCAACTGCTGCCTTTTCAGTTGGTAGACTCTGCCCCCTTCCATGAGTTTGTGGAATGTGCGGTTCCTCAGTGGCAGGTACCCAAACGCCACTTTTTCTCACGGAAGGCGATTCCGGCTCTCTACCGGCATGTGGAAGGCAATGTCCATGCCTCGCTGGACAGGGCGGTCAGTGGTAAGGTGCATATTACCGCTGACTCATGGTCCAGCAGGCATGGACAGGGACGTTACCTAAGTTTCACCGCACATTGGGTGACTCTGTTGGCAGCTGGGAAGGATGCAGGACAAGGTGCAGTAGTGTTGGAGGTTGTTCCACCACCACGCCTCCAAAATGCTAATGATTGTGACACACCTCTCTCCTCCACCCCCTCCTCTTCTTCTTCCTTCCTGTGCTTTGTCCTCGGAACCAGCGGTGCTCCATAGCCGTTCAAGGGGCTACGCAAATACGCAGGCCAAAAGATGCCATGCGGTGCTTGAGCTGGTGTGCTTGGGGGACAGGAGCCAGACTGGGGCAGAGGTTCTGTCAGCTCTGCAGGGGCAGGTTCAGAGGTGGTTGACGCCACACCAACTTAATCCAGGAATGGTGGTTTGCGACAATGGCACCAACCTCCTCTCTGCCCTCCGACAGGGACAAATGACCCATGTGCCCTGTTTGGCTCACGTCCTTAACTTGGTGGTGCAGCAGTTCTTGGGCAGGTACCTGGGCTTACAGGATGTCCTGAGGCAGGCCAGGAAAGTCTGTGTGCATTTCCGCCGGTCATATAATGCCAGTGCTCGGCAGGTGGACCTCCAAAAGGAGTTTAACCTGCCCAAGAACCGCCTAATCTGTGACATGCCCACCAGGTGGAACTCAACGTTGGCCATGCTGCAGCGGCTGCACACGCAGCAGAGGGCCATCAATGAGTACCTGTGCGACTATGGCACCAGGACAGGGCCCACTAGCGTTTTTCCCCACGCTAGTGGGCCATCATCAGGGATGCATGCACTGTCCTGTCACCATTTGAGGAGGCCACGAGGATGGTGAGCAGTGACAGTGCATACATCAGTGACATTGTCCCCTTGTCCACCTGTTGGAGCACACACTGCGTGGAATAATGGACAGGGCACTTGAAGCAGAACAGAGGCAGGAAGAGGAGGACTTCCTTAGCTCTCAAGGCCCTCTTTATCCAGACAGTGTTCCTGCGTGCCCGCCGAAGAGGAGGAGGAGGAGGAGGAGGAAGATTGTGTCAGTATGGAGGTGGAGCCTGGCACTCAGCATCAGCAGCAGTCTTTAAGGGATTAATCCCAAGAAACACATGGACTTGTACGTGGCTGGCAGGAGGTGGCTGCGGACCATGTCGTCCTTAGTGACCCAGAGGACTCCGGACCGAATGCCTCAGCAAACCTACGCTGCATGGCCTCCCTGATCCTGCAAAGCCTGCATAAGGATCCTCGTATTCGTGGTATCAAGGAGAAGGACCAATACTGGCTGGCAACCCTCCTTGATCCACGTTACAAGGGTAAGGTTGCGGACCTTATCTTGCCATCGCAGAGGGAGCAGAGGATGAAACATCTTCGGGAGGCCTTGCAGAAAGGTCTGTGCAACGCGTTCCCAGAGACTGGGAGGTTACAAACTCCTGTTTCTGGACAACGTGTTGCTGAGGCTTCGGTCAATCAAAGAAGGAGCGGTGGAGAAGGTGGCCGTCTGACCGATGCGTTCAGACAATTTTTTGGTCCGCAGCCCCAAGGTATAATCGGTTCCAGCAACCATTGCCAGCGTCTGTTTTACATGGTGCAGGAATACCTAGGGGCAAGATCTGACTTGGACATCTTTCCCACCGAAAATCCTCTGGGTTACTGGGTCTTGAGGATGGATCACTGGCCAGAGCTTGCACAGTATGCAATTGAGCTACTGGCCTGTCCTGCATCCAGCGTTCTTTCGGAACGCACATTCAGTGCTGCTGGAGGCTTTGTAACCGATCACAGGGTGCGTCTGTCAACCGACTCGGTCGATCGACTGACCTTCATAAAAATGAATCAGTCTTGAATCACCACCAGCTACCAAGCACCTGATGCTGATGTAAATGAATATTTTTTTTTGAAATCTCAGATCCCTTCAAAGACTGCCTATGCTGATGCTGAGTGACTATCCCTGAGTAATTATCCTCTTCCTCCTCAATGATCACGCTGATAGCTTGTAAGAACATTTTTGGTTCTGGGCACCGCCACCAGTGCCTAAGGCCCAATTTTTCAGCCCTTGTTGAACAGGGGCATGTAATTACAATTTTTGATGCAATACTTTGCAGCAGGGCTCATTTTTGCGTTCCAACTAGAGTATCTCTGAGGAGTTGCAGTGTTGTGGCACCAGCACCAATGCCTAAGGCCCAATTTTTCAGCCCTTGTTTAACAGGGGCGTGTAATTACAATTTTTGATGCAATACTTTGCAGCAGGGCTCATTTCTGCGTTCCAACTAGAGTATCTGTGAGGGGTTGCAGTGTTGTGGCACCAGCACCAGTGCCTAAGGCCCAGTTTTTCAGCCCCAGTTTAACAGGGGCGTGTAATTACAATTTTTGATGCAATACTTTGCAGCAGGGCTCGTTCCTGCGTTCCAACTAGAGTGTCTGTGAGGGGTTGCAGTGTTGTGGCACCAGCACCAGTGCCTTTGTGAAATTTGTGAGACATGGGTCCCCAATGCTTCAGGGCCTGCAAAAGTACCCCAGGATTCATGGCATTAAGGAGAGTGACCATTGCTGGTTGGCAACCACCCTTGATCCACATTACAATTACAGTAGGGATGGGACCATCCTGCATGAATCTTTTAAATGGCTTATGGTGTTTGGGAACCATCAACACCCAAAACTAAATTTTTTCATGTCAAAGTTGCACATATGTGAAAGTTTGTTAAAGCATCCTGTGCTCTTCAGAAACTTTTTTTGTGGAGTCATGGTATTTGGGCAGCATCAACTCCCCAAACCTATTTTTTTACAGCAGTGTCACAGTTGCACATATGTAAATGTTTATAAACACGGGGTCCATCCTGCATTCTGCAGGAGCTTTTCTGTGGGCTTACAGTATTTGGACACCACCAACACTCATCACCAAATTTTTTGCCTGCCATGTGAGAGTAGCACAAACCATACAATTTTTAGCCATGGTTGATCCTCTCCTTTGCAAGAATTTTCACATCAGGTTATAGTGTTTTGTCTCTACATGAAATACACAAAACCTTATTTTTTATGGAAGTAGAAATTGCTCAGTTTTTGGGCATGCGTAAATACTGCATTAGCAATTAATTTTTGGATAGAATTGCAGTGCACCGTGATTAAAAAGACACAACACACTACTGTATGTTTCTTCATGTTGCTCCCCAGCTGTAAAATTTGGGATACATGATCTTTGAAGTAATGAGGCCTAACAGTGATGCTTTACATTAAAACAGTCCAGTCTCATTCTTTACCTCCCTTTAAGCGGTATTAAACCCAAAATAAAATATTTATTATATTGCAATTGCAGCTGGTTGCATTAGTCTTCTTTTTTAGGCTTTCTATCTTTTATTTTCACCTGGGGATCTGGCCAAAAAATCTGTTGTTTTCCAAAAGAACAAGCTCTCTTGTAGATGTAGCAGGATGTTACACAATCCGATCGAACTTTTTCCGTCTGAAAATATGACTGTGTGTACAGGGCATAATACAGGAGGTGTGTTACTGGCCAGATCACCAGGTGAAAACAGAGAGAAAAAAGCATTAGTTTTAAAGAAAACAAATGCAGCCATCACATCTAATTATTGGTAGGCTGCAATATATTACATTTTTGGTTTTGGGTTGAAAAAGGAAACTCATTTTGGGGGGAAAGTTCCAGCCAAGTTACTTTTTCCCTTATAAATTGTGGCTTTCATAATGAATGCTTCAAAGATGTGGTGCAAATATGTGTACTGTTCTATCTTCAGTGTCCAAAACAAAAACACTGTTTTACAATATTTTGGTGTAAAATGACTGTCTGCTCTCTAACTCCGAAATTACAAACTCTCCACATGGCTTTGTTACAATGGAAAAAGCATACTGTACAGCTTAGCAACACTACTGAGTTTAATTGTTTATTTCCTGATGCCTAATGCCACGTACACACGAGCGGACTTTCCGGCATACTTGGTCCGGCAGACCAGAGTCCGCCGCACAATCAGATCGTGTGTAGGCTCCCGCGGTCTTTTTTTCCCAAAAGTCCGCCGGACCTAGAAATTAAGCATGTTTCAAATCTTTCCGTTGTAAGTCCGCTGGACTCCGTTCCTGATGGAAAGCCCGTTCGTCTGTATGCTGGTCCGATGGATTAGATACGACGCAAGGGCAGGGTATTGCATCTTGCGCTCGCTGCAATAGGAAAAACAAATTTTCCTATTGCGGCGAGCATGGGGAATACCAGGCCCTTAGGTCTGGTATGGATTTTAAGGGGAACCCTTACACCGAAAAAACGGCATGGGATCCCCCCAAAGTCCATACCAGACCCCGATCCGAGCACGCAGCTCGGCCGGTCAGGAAAGGGGGTGGGGACGAGCGAGCGCCCCCCCCGAACCATACCAGGCTGCATGCCCTCAACATGGGGGTGGGTGCTTTGGGGGAGGGGCGCCCTGCAGGGCCCCCCCACCACAAAGCACCTTGTCCCCATGTTGATGATTTTTTTATTGACAATTTTTCTCTAGGTAAATGGGTAGGGGTACCATGTACCCCATACTCATTCACATAGGGTGGGGGCCGGGATCTGGGGGCACTCTTATTATAAGGGGCTCCTGGATTCCGATAAGCCCCCCACCCGTAGACCCCGACAACCAACGGCCAGGGTTGTCGGGAAGAGGCCCTTGTTCTCATCAACATGGGGACAAGGTGCTTTGTGGTGGGAGGCCCTGCAGGGCGCCCCCTCCCCCAAAGCACCCATCCCCCCATGTTGAGGGCATGCAGCCTGGTACGGTTCAGGAGGGGGGCACTCGCTCATCCCCACCCCCCTTTCCTGACCAGCCGGGCTGCATGCTCGGATAGGGGTCTGGTATGGACTTTGGGGGGACCCCACGCCGTTTTTTTGGCGTAGGGGGTTCCCCTTAAAATCCATACCGACCTAAGGGCCTGGTATGCCCCGCGACGGGGCTCGCAAGGTGTCAATCTCGCTGATAAAAGCGGCAAGATTGACTTCCTTTTCTAGTCCCGTCGTACCCGAGTCACGTTCAAAATGAACTAACTTGTCCGTGTGTGGGCAAGTCCGTTCATTCGTAAAGTCCGCCGTAACTCCGGCGAAAGTCCGTCGGGAAGACAGGCGGACCTAGCCTGCCGGAAAGTCTGGTCATGTGTAGGCAAGTCCGTCCGTTTAGAAAGTCCGGCGGTAACTACCGACTACTGCCGGAAAGTCCAGCGGGAAGAACGTTTAGTTCGTTTCACAAAAAGTCTGGTCGTGTGTATGCGGCATAATGCTTACTCTGTCTCTCAGAAATGTCAGCCTGCTCAAACAGGCTATCTAGCTGTGGTGCAAACCTGTATGCTATTTCCATCAGCTGTGTTTAAACAGACACTAATGCTTTTTTTTTAACCAATGCTAAATGCCTGCCTAATTTCTCAGAAATTGCAGCCTATTCAAAAAGGCTTTGTATAGCTGTGTTGCAAATCTGTATGGCATTTCCATCATTGGTGTCCAAAAGAGACATTTTTTCACATGGTAAATTCCTGATCAAGCACTCAGAAATTGTGGTCTTTCTAGCTATAGTGCAAACCTGTATGTTATTTACCATTGTCAGTGTCCAAAAAGGCACAATGTTTTTGATTCAGCTGCTTAAGTTCTCAGAAATTGCAGCCTGCCCAAACAGGCTGTCAGGGAAATGGCCGAAGAATGATTTGCAATTCCTCCCAAGACAATCATGGCCGCCGTGGTGCACAGTGTGACTAATGTGGGTGGTACTTCCTCCTTGTAACCTGAACAGATCACATGACTTACTTCCTGGTCTATTTTAAGCCTGCTGCTGGAGCTATTCATGCTGGATTATCTTCAGCTTCTCCTTGATCCTGGGTATCCTGATTGAACTTCTGTTATTGACCCGGCTTGCTCTGACCTGTGATCCTGATCTCCTCATTTACTCTTGGCTTGTACTTCTGGCTTCTCTCTGGCTTGCTCCACCATGTCTGACCTTGGCTTGGCTTATCGACTCTGCTACAGATCCATCTTCCTGTGTATGACTCCAGCTATCCAATCTCATCATCTGAACTGATCTTACTGTGTATGACCCCCGGGCTGGCTCTCATTTCTGTCTCCAGTTGCTACTCTGTCAAGCTTACCTGGTACTCCGCAAGCACATCAGCTTTACAGTTCATCCAGCCTGTTCCTGCTACATCACAGTGACCAGCTCATTTCATCTCAGTACCTGGCAGTGCCCTGCTTCTCTGGGCACTGCTCTCCCTGTACCACTTTCAGGGAAGTGCTTCACTTAGCCATAAGTGGAGCCCTCTCAGCATCTCGGCCTCACACCTGGTACATGACAGCATAATCCAGCCAATTAGGGATGAGACGAACACCCCCCGGTTCGGTTCGCACCAGAACCCACGAACGGACTGAAAATTTGCACGAATGTTTGAACCCAATTGAAGTCTATGGGACGCCAACCTTCAAAATCAAAAGTGCTTATTTTAAAGACTAATTTGCATGGTATTGTCCTAAAAAGGGTTTGGGGACCCGGGTCCTGCCCCAGGGAACATGTATCAATGCAAAAAAAGTTTTAAAAACGGCAGTTTTTTCGGGAGCAGTGATTTTAATGATGCTTAAAGTGAAAAAAAAGTGAAATATTCCTTTAAATATCGTACCTGGGGGGCGTCTATATTATGCCTGTAAAGTGGCTCGTGTTTTCCGTGCTCAGAACAGTCCCTGCACAAAATGACATTTTTAAAGGAATAAAAGTCATTTAAAACTGCTTACGGCTTTAATGTAATGTCCGGTCCCGGTAATATGGATGAAAATGAGTGAGACAAATGGCATGGGTACCCCCCCAGTCCATTACCAGGCCCTTTGGGTCTTGTATGGATATTAAGGGGAACCCCACACCTAAATTAAAAAAAGGAAAGGCGTGGGGCCCCAGGCCCTCTGAACAGCAGTATACAGGCGGTGCAAACAAGACAGGGACTGTAGGTTTGTTGTTAAGTAGAATCTGTTTGTAATTTTGAACTGGTACATTTTTAAAGTGTAGCTCCAGCCAAAAAAATTATTTTTAAGCTTTTTGGAAAATATAGGAAGAGTTATCACCCCTGTGACATTTGTTTTGCTGTCTGTGCACCTCTTCAGAAGATTTTACCTCACTTTCTGTCCCAATGACAAATGTTTTTTGACAATTTGGGGTTTTTAGTGAAACAAGGATTGGTGATAAAGCATAATTGGAAAGGAGACACGTTTTTTCCCATATTAACTCTTACAGGAGAGAATTTCCCTTCCTAGGGGTAGATTTCATCTCACTTCCTGTTGCTCCTTCCTTTTGCAAGTAGGAGTCATTTGTAAGTTGGATGTTTGAAAGTAGGGGCCTGCCCCTATATACTCTGCAGAAATTGAGGTGTTGGTGTTGCCACAACACTGTAAACCCTCACAGTTACTCTTAGTGGGCGCAGGAACGGGCTCTGCTGTGAAATATTAGATAAAGAATTGTAATTACATGCCCCTGTTGAACAGGGTCAAAAAATTTGGGCCTTTGGTGGTGCTGGTGCTAGTGCCACAACACTGTAAGTCCTCACAGTTACTCCTGGTGAGCGCAGAAAATAGCCCTGCTGTGAAATATTAGATCAAGAATTGTAATTACATGCACCTGTTGAACAGGGGCATAGAAATTGGGCCTTTGGTGGTGGTGGTGGTGTTGCCACAACACTGTAAGTCCTCACAGTTACTCTTGGTGGGAGCTGGAATGGGCCCTGTTGTGAAATATTAGATCAAGAATTGTAATTACATGCACCTGTTGAACAGGGGCAGAAAAATTGGGCCTTTGGTGGTGGTGGTGCTGGTGCCACAACACTGTAAATCCTCACAGTTACTCTTGGTGGGCGCAGAAACGGGCCCTGCTGTGAGATATTAGATCAAGAATTGTAATTACATGTCCCTGTTGAACAGGGGCAGAAAAATTGGGCCTTAGGCACTGGTGCCACAACACTGCAACCCCTCACAGATACTCTAGTTGGAGCACAGGAATGAGCCCTCATGTAAAATATTGCATATATAGTGGTCAGGCCGCTATACACACATCAAGAGGTGGACGCAGGTTGGAGACAGTAGCGGTCCCCTGCGCTCCAGCTGCGTTCCACCAGCACAGAAACAGGAAGTGACGTAGCGTGCGTGGCGCCGTCGTATGCATTTCGTCATAGACGTCCTCAGCGACGGTACCAGCATGCCACGCACTACGTCAATTCATAGGAGAGCTGCCATGCCTGTCCCACCCCCTAATTAGGGGACCCAATCGTAACTAGTCATTGAGGCGGGACCAAGATCCCATAAGCTGTATTTAAACCCACATGATGTATGTATTACTAGCCTACGTGGTAATATAATTATATATGTTGGATCGATCTGGACGCCATGACTGGCTCTCCCTGGCACATATAAAATGAAATAAAAATAGGTAATAGATGAAACGAATATATACATGAGTTAGGAACCAAACCCTTAGATCATCTATTATATGCCCCCTACAGGTGAGTAGCAGTATTGTCAAATAGCTACATGTCAGATATTACCTGGTAAAATCACCGGTCAAAAACACTTTTTGAGAATAAAAATACTCTCAAAAGGAATTTTAGAGGAATATATATAAGGGGGCTTGCTAGACAGCTATAGGATCATATCTAGTCTTGCAGGAGGATAGGTTGAATATTTGATAAGATAAACAGTATATACATGTATAAAATATACACATATATATATATGTATATACATCTCACAAATAAAAAGTAAAAATGAAAACAAAAATCAGGAATATATAATTCCTAAATATATATGAAAAAACATTATAGAAAAAATATAAAATTATATGCGGAAAATTAAATATAAAAAATACATTAAAAATTATATATAAAATACATAAAAAATACACACAAAAAATACATTAAAAAATACATAAAAAATACCCACATGTTTAGTCTATACCAGAAATACAGGTACCCTAATTGATACATAAATCCCCCATCAGACCCACTATACAAGGATGTACAGAATAAGTCATATTAAACCGTATACATATAGGATACGGGTCGATGTTAGATTGCTCCTTCGCCCTATACCTAAGTTACTAAGATGTTGCTCATGTACACCCAATAACTGTATACATAATGCCCTACACCAGGACACTTAACCAGATCTGCCCTAAACCTGATCATACTACTAAAAATGGAAGAAATTAGGAGATACTAAAAAAAAAAAACTAAATTAAGAATAGACATGGGGCCTAAGTGGGACGGCCACCAGATCGGGTGGACGAATAGTAGAGGACAACAATCCCACCATGGGGGAGAGAGTGGAAAAATATATATATATGTATGTATTACACCATAATGGACCACCAGTCTGCGGCATATGTGTGAGTCCATAATACACCTAATCTGCCTCAGACCAGGTCTTGATTAGATAACCAGGTGATAGAAAATACCTTATGGGTTAGCTATGAAACAGTTCAAATCTATATCCAGGTTAAGGCCCCTTGGGGCAAGGGACCCCAACCGATATATCCACGCAGTTTCGTTTTGCGAGATGAGTGTAGTTTTATTTCCACCTCTACAATGGTCTCTAATGCAATCAATCCCATAAAAGATTAAGCTTGTGGGGTCACGATTATGTACTGCATCAAAGTGATGTGAAAGGTGGTGTTTTGAAAACCACTTCCTGATGTTTTTAATATGTTCACATATGCGTACAAACGGGGGCCAGTAGTTCTGCCCACATACTGCAAATGGCAAGGGCACTCTATGACATATTTCACATGAGTGCTTTGGCAGGTTATGAGCTCCCTTATGTGATATTCTTTATGGTCAGTTCTTGATTTAAAGGTTTCTTTTTTCCGAGGTTGTTTCTTGCTAATCCTACATGGTAGGCATCTCTGACATTTATAAAACCCTTTCATGTTTGGAAAGATTTTAATCGATCTAGGTGGATTGATTACATTATGGACTAGGTGATCTCTGAGAGTGGGGGCTTTTCTATACACAACCTTAGGTTTGTTAGGAAGCAAATTTGCAAGGACACGGTCTTCTTTTAAGATGGGCCAGCATTTTTTCAGAATTTGCTCAAATTCTTTATATTGGGTGTTAAACCCTGTAACGAACACCATATCCAATTTATTTTCCCCTTTTTTAGATTTGATGAACAGGTTGTTGCGGTTCATGTTTGCTATATTGGTCTTCAGCTTAAGCAATTGATCTAACTTATATCCTTTTTCATGAAACCGTTCAATCAGGATGTCTGCTTGCTCCAGGAAATCCTCACTTGTGGCACAATTTCTCTGCAATCTTATAAGTTGCCCTTTAGGGATATTCCCTTTCCATTGAGGGTGATGGCAGCTGGTTATTGGGATATACCCATTTCTATCTGTTACCTTAAAGAAGGTTTTTGTATATAGGCCATCCCCCCTCTTTGAGATTTCAAGATCAAGGTACTCGCTCTTGTGGTTGTCCCATTTGCTGGTAAACGTAAGACCATATCTGTTGGTATCAAGGTCATACAGAAATTCTTCAAAGCATTCAGCATCAGCATGGGCAGTCTTGAAGGGATCTGACATTTCAGAAAAAATTATTCTGTTACATCAGCATCAGGTGCTTGGTAGCTGGTGGTGATCCAAGACTCATTCATTTTTACGAAGGTCAGTCGATCGACCGAGTCGGTGAACAGGCGCACCCTTTGATGGGTTACAAAACCTTCAGAAGCACTGAATGTGCGTTCCAAAAGAACGCTGGATGCAGGACAGGCCAGTAGCTCAATTGCATACTGTGCAAGCTCTGGCCAGTGATCCATCCTCAAGACCCAGTAACCCAGAGGATTTTCGGTGGGAAAGGTGTCCAAGTCAGATCTTGCCCCTAGGTATTCCTGCACCATGTAAAACAGATGCTGGTGATGGTTGCTGGAACCGATCATACCTTGGGGCTGCGGACTAAAAAATTGTCTGAATGCATCGGTCAGACAGCCACCTTCTCCACCGCTCCTTCTTTGACTGACAGAAGCCTCAGCAACACGTTGTCCAGGAACAGGAGTTTGTATCCTCCCAGTCTCTGGGAACACGTTGCACAGACCTTTCTGCAAGGCCTCCTGAAGATGTTTCATCCTCTACTCTCTCTGCGATGGCAAGATAAGTTCCGCAACCTTACCCTTGTAACATAGATCAAGGTTGCCAGCCAGTATTGATCCCTCTCCTTGATACCACGAATACGAGGATCCTTCCAAAGGCTTTGCAGGATCAGGGAGGCCATGCAGCGTAGGTTTGCTGAGGCATTCGGTTCGGAGTCCTCTGGGTCACTAAGGACGACCTGATCCGCAGCCACCTCCTCCCAGCCTCCTCTTGGGACTGTAAATGATCCCTTAAAGACTGCTGCTGATGCTGAGTGCCAGGCTCCACCTCCATGCTGACACAATCCTCCTCTTCCTCCTCCTCCTCCCCCTCGTCCTCTTCCTGTGTGATCAGCGGGCACGCAGGAACACTGTCTGGATAAAGGGGGCCTTGAGAGCTAAGAAAATCCTCCACTTCCTGCCTCTGTTCTGCCTCAAGTGCCCTGTCCATTATTCCACGCAGCGTGTGCTCCAACAGGTGGACAAGGGGGACAGTGTCACTGATGCATGCACTGTCACTGCTCACCATCCTCGTGGCCTCCTCAAATGCTGACAGGACAGTGCATGCATCTCTGATCATGGCCCACTGGTGTGGGGAAAAAAAAACAAGCTCCCCTGACCCTGTCCTGGTGCCATAGTCGCACAGGTACTCATTGATGGCCCTCTGCTGCGTGTGCAGCTGCTGCAGCATGGCCAATGTTGAGTTCCACCTGGTGGGCATGTCACAGATTAGGCGGTTCTTGGGCAGGTTAAATTCCTTTTGGAGGTCAGCCAGCCAAGCACTGGCATTATATGACCAGTGGAAATGCACACAGACTTTCCTGGCCTGCCTCAGGACATCATGTAAGCCCGGGTACCTGCCCAAGAACCGCTGCACCACCAAGTTAAGGACATGAGCCAAACAGGGCACATGGGTCATTTGTCCCTGTCGGAGGGCAGAGAGGAGGTTGGTGCTATTGTCGCAAACCACCATTCCTGCCTTAAGTTGGTGTATCGTCAATCACCTCTGAACCTGCCCCTGCAGAGCTGACAGAACCTCTGCCCCAGTGTGGCTCCTGTCCCCAAAGCACACCAGCTCAAGCACCGCATGGCATCTTTAGGCCTGTGTACTTGCGTAGCCCCTTGAACGCCTACGGAGCACCGCTGGTTCCGAGGCACAGGAAGAGGCCATGGAGGAAGAAGAAGAGGAGGGGATGGAGGAGAGAGGTATGTCAGAATCACCAGTAGTGGCATTTTGGGGGCGTGGTGGTGGAATAACCTCCAACACTACTGCATCTTGTCCTGCATCCTTCCCAGCTGTTAGCAGAGTCACCCAATGCACTGTGAAACTTATGTAACGTCCCTGTCCATGCCTTTTGGACCATGAGCCAGCAGTAATATGCACCTTACCGCTGACCGCCCTGTCCAGCGAGGCCAAGACATTGCCTTCCACATGCCGGTAGAGAGCCAGCATCACCTTCCATGAGAAAAAGTGGCATTTGGGAACCTGCCACTGAGGAACCGCACATTCCACAAACTCACGGAAGGGGGCAGAGTCTACCAACTGAAAAGGTAGCAGTTAAAGTGCTAGCAATTTTGCCAAGCTAGCATTCAACCGCTGGGCATGTGGATGGCTGGAAGTGAACTTCTTTCTGCGGTGCAGCAGCTGGGACAGGGAAATGTGCCTGGTACAATCTGACGTTGGTGTACCGATGGCATATTGCCCACAAGTACTTGACTGTGACACACCTAATTCTACACCTTCATTCCTCTCAGTGCAGGTCTCAGAGAGGACTGAAGGTATAGTGGGATTGGAGATCTCAGCTGATAAGGAGCAAGAAGAGGTCCTCTTTGTTCTTTGGTGTGGGTCTTTTAGGTACGCTTGCCAACGAACTGCATGGCAGGTCAACATATGTCTGGTCAAGCATGTGGTGCCCAAGCGGGAGATGTTTTGGCCACGCGAGATATGCTTGAGACATATGTTGCAAATAGCAGCAGTGCGATCTGATGCACTCATCTCAAAAAAGGCCCACACCAAAGAACTTTTGGAATAACGCGCAGAGACAGCAGTGCCTTGCACTTGCGGAGCTTTGCGGTGTGATGCAGTCAGTGTGCTGCCCTTAAGCTGGCCCCTGGAGGGCATCCTGCCTCATTGGTGATGTGCCTCCTCCTCCTCTCTTCTATCAGGCACCCACGTGGAGTCAGTGACCTCATCATCCCTTCCCTCCTCATCACTGGAGAAAACCTGGCAGTATGCTGCAGCAGGGGCAACTTGACTGCCAGATTGCTGTCCTTCTTGGGCACCCCCTCTGTCTGGACTCACGTTACTGCCTTCCTCTAGCTGAGTACCATCATCAGAGCCTTCAAAATGCTGGGCATGCTTCTGGAGCATGTACCCAACACTGTGGTCAAACAGTTCGGGGGACTCCTCAGGAGGACATGGTGGGGCTAGGGAAGGAGTGACTGATTCCATTGAGCCGAGGGAAGAGGCCGGGTTGGCAGCTGCTTTGCCAGTTAAAGTACCCTGAGCATGGGTGAGAGAGTATGAGGAGGATGATGACGGCTTGGTCATCCACTCGACCAAGTCTTCCGCATGTTGTGGCTCAACACAGCCAGCTGCCAAAAAAAGGCCAAGTGTGTCCCATGGCCACATGCTGATGAGGATGCACTGTGTCCATGACCAGCACTGTTGCCTCTAGACACAGAGCCTGCTTGCCCTCTTTTATTGGCTTGTGACTGTCTGCCTCTCCTTGATGGCCTTCCAGACATACTAATGGCCTGCAGTGAGATGTAGCTGCACTAAGCTGGCACATATATATATATATATATATATATATATATATATATATATATATATATATATATATACTGATACTGCAGCTAGCAAAATCAACTGCCTGCCTGTAGTATTATTAGTATGAAAACACCACCAACCTTCTACAGTTAGCTTTAGCTGAACACTGTGCAGGGGACGCACTACACTAACATTTAAATAATGAAGCTGCCTGCGGTAGTGATAGGATCAGGAAAACACCACCAAACTTCTACAGGTAGCTTTAGCTGAACACTGTGCAGAGGTCACACTACACTAATGTGTAAATAATGTAGCTGCTTGCGGTAGTGATAGGATCAGAAAAACAGCACCAATCTTCTACAGGTAGCTTTAGCTGAACACTGTGCAGAGGTCGCACTACACTAACTTGTAGCTTTAGCTGAGCACTGTGCAGAGGTCGCACTACACTAACTTGTAGCTTTAGCTGAACACTGTGCACTGTAAATACTGCAGCTGCCTGACTTTGGTAATAGGATCAGAAGAACACCAGCAATTTTCTTCAGGTAGCTGTAAATACTGTAACAACACCTGCCTGCCTGTCAGTAGGAAGATAATAAAAGGAATGGATCTAGCTAAACTGAATACAGTATCAGTATATATATATATATATATATATATATATATATATATATATATATATATACAACACCTGGGATACATATATATACACAATACACTGTGCAGCTAACTGACTGACTGTCCTGCCTAATCTATCTAACTTAAATCAAATGACACTTATTCTCTGTTTCTGTCTCTCAATGCCGGAACACACTACACAGGGCCGGCGTGCAGGCGGCCTTATATAGTGTGGGGCGTGTTCTAAACCCCCTTAGCCATAATTGGCCGAAGCCAATTACAGCTCTCTGTACAGACCGCGCTGTGATTGGCCAAGCATGCGGGTCATAGTGCATGCTTGGTCAATCATCAGCCAGCAATGCACTGCGATGCCGCAGTGAATTATGGGCCGTGACGTGTCACTTGAATTTGGTGCGAATTGCCCATATCGTTCGCATTTCGGCAAACGACTGAACAGACTGTTTCCTAGTCGAACATGGGTTGACGGAGGTGTTTCCCCTCTGAAGGTTTTGTGCCAACAGGTCACTGCTCTCACTCAAGCAGTACAAAGATTGCAGGAAGGCTACTTCCAGCTGGAGGGATGTCTGCAGCATTTGACTGGGCAACCTGCCCAGACGGATCAAGCTCTACCCTCCATCAGTTCTGCAACCGCTGCACCAGCTCAAGAACGTACCACCACTACCCATACAGTGGTGGTCCCCCCACCTGAACCATGGGTACCAAGTCCCGAATGATTCTCCGGGGACTGGAAAAAGTTTAGATCATTCAAGAATGCTTACCTGTTGTACTTGGCCCTACAACCACAGACTTTCTCTCTTGAGACTATCAAAGTAGGGTTCATTGTCTCATTACTAACAGACGAACCCCAGGCTTGGGCTCACAGCATATAGGAACAAAAGAACCCAGTCATCAATTCTGTGTACTTGTTTTTTGATTCTATGTCGCAATTGTACGATGACCCACAGTGGGTAGACACAGCTGAAGCTGCCCTACATACTCTGCAACAACGAAGTGCCCCGTGGAGGACTATACAGTAAACTTCCGTATATGGTCCGCTGACAAGGGATGGAATGAGGCAGCCTTAAAATATCAGTAGCTTCAGGGCCTGTCAGAATCCCTCAAGGATGAATTGGCTAGAGTAGAGTTTCCTACCACCCTGGAAGGCATTATTCAGCTTGCTGTTCGACTTGACAGGTGCCTGCGGGAGTGATGTTTCGAAAGAGCCCAAGCCTTCAGACCCACTTGGATGTTTCCCAAGGTTCCAGCAACCATGCCTCCCTCTGCATCCACTTCAGAAGTTGAACCTATGCAGATAGGCCTAGTCCGCTCAGCTCTGACCCCTGAAGAGAAACTTTGTCGCTGGCAAGCAAATTGTCACAGAACGTCCCACACTCCGCTTGAGTGCTTCCGTAATATACCACTTCCTCCCAGTCTGTATACAGATATCAGATATTCCAAACTCTCTGAGCAGAAAACAAGGCGACACTTGCTTCACTGCTAACATGGACTGTTTATTATGAATCAAAGTTACAAGACTTTATATGCTGTTGGAACCTCCTCTAACAATACAACTGTAACTTAATTAACATGAGCTAATTATCTAATCCTTTATACAGCCTAGGTGACTGAGACATGACCTTTCGCCCAGACTTGTGGTCACCGAGCTTCACACAGTTATTAACACAAACAACAATGGGTGAAAAGACTCTTAGAGCCACACTAGACTTATTTACAATAAACCCATTATAGCAGAATTGATGACATTAGCATTTAACAGTACGAGTCCCAACGGTATAAATCAGTCACCATTCTAATATGGCATATAAAGGGTTCCCAGAGTCTGTGTGTTTTTGGGGGGACATGGAGCTGAATCCAAAGTAACACCAACCCCAGGGTCCCCAGGCATACAGCTCACAGAGAGCACCATTCCCCCAAATGCTAGGGCCCATAATCAAAAGGCAACAGGCCCGCACCCAGTCCTCTCCAACAGCCAGGTCCGTCACACAAATCTTTGCCTTTACTGTGGCGGAACTGGACATTTTTTACGCAACTGCCCCATAAGACCCCGAAAGTCTCTTCCACGTATGCCTGTATATTCCCAGATGGCAGAATCTTCCTCCTCTCATCTTGCCCTTCCTGTCTTCCTGCAGGTAGCTGAAGAGAAGGTTCAGCTTCAGGCAATAATTGATTCTGGAGCCTGCAGCTGCTTTCTGGACTTGACTTTGGCAATGAAACTTGGCATTCCCCTCTACAGGAAAAAACAACTGACAGTTCATCTAGATCACCTCTTTCCATTTTGAATGAATCCGGTCACCAAGAATTTCTGCGCTTTGATGTTCTGAGCTCACCTATGTTCCCAGTTATTCTAGCTATCCCATGGCTACAGGCGAACAATCCACAAATCGACTGGATTAAAGGAGAAGTTCCATTTCCCTCTTCATATTGTCATCAGCACTGTCTCACTCCCATGCATAATAAGTCTGCTAACTGCTTGACTGTCCAACCAATGTCCAGCAACCATAAGGATATAACATCAGTCTATCGAGGATTCTCGGATGTCTTCGACAAGAAGAATGCTTCCAGGTTCTGAAATGCCCTTTGGCCACATAAGACCCTCAGACCAAGTGTGGATTACAGGGAGCTGAACAAAATCACAATTAAAAACCTTTACCTGCTCCCTCTTATTCCAACTTTTTCAGAGGTTCCATAATGGCCGAGTCGTCATGAGGCTCGATCTGCAAGGTGGCTACAACCTGATCCGCATTTGCAAAGGTGACAAATGGAGGACGGCATTCAGAACAAGATTCGGGCACTTTGAATACCTTGTAATGTCATTCAGACTGTAATGCACCAGCCATATTCCAGTACCTGGTGAATGACATCTTTCGGGAGTTCCTGGATCATTTCTTCATTGTCTACCTTGATGACATTCCTCATTTTTTTCAGCTACCCTAGAGCTTCATAGGTCACATGTGGAGAAAGTGTTGTCAACTTTAAGGAAACATGGACTATATGTAAAAGCTGAAAAGTGTGACTTTGAAACAATGTCAATCGAGTTCTTGGGGCTTATCATTTCTACAGAAGGAGTCGCCATGGATCCACAAAAAGGCAAGGCTATTCTGGGATGGCCCGCTCCTGTAGATAAAAAAGGGTACAAAGGTTTGTTGGATTTGCAAAATTCTACGGAAGATTCATAAAGAACTTTTCTGCTATCATCTCACCAGTCACCCAAGTCACCCGCCAGCATACCCAATTTCAGTGGTTGCCTGAAGCCCAAGCTATGGATACATTAAATATCCTTCAGCTATGGATACATTAAATATCTTCATTAGAGAGGTATTCAGACTACACCGCCTTCCTGATAGCATTGTTTTTGGATAGAGGGGTCCAGTTTACCTCAAGATTTTGAGGAAGTTTTTGCAGAAGTTTGGCAATAGATGTTTGCTTGTCCTCCGCCTATCATCTACAAAGTAATGGGCAAACCGAGAGAACCAACCAAACTTTTTTTTTTTAAATCAAAATTAAGTTTATTGAAAAAAGAACACATCTGGATAAACACACATACGATCAATAGGAATATATAGCTGAGGTTACATGCACAATTTCTTTTCGTTCTGGTAACTTATACATTCACTATTATGTATTTAGGTAAGGTTTCTGTGGGCCTAAGGGCCATGTTTAATATAATGTAGCAGGTGATTAAGTTACAAAACGGAGATATATAACCTGAACTCTATATGCATCTATGATCCATTGGCAAGTCAATATTGTTGTGTAGCCAGAAAATAAAGAGAAAATAAAACAGTTAGCTTGGCTTGTGAGCGTGCGGAATGGCAGCATAGGACCGGAGCTCCGGTGAACTTCAGGAGAAAAGCGGCTCAAATCGAACCATCGAGCTCCGTTTTCGTCTCCCACAGCAAGCGATATGTGAGGGGACAGGACAGGGACAATGTCCAGAAAGAGGAAGGAGCAGAGGAAGCCGCAAAGGCTGACGGACTTCTATGACATGAAGCAGCATGACGGTAGGCAAGATGGCGCCGGGTCGTCATCTACCCCAGTAAACAATCCCTCTAGCCACCCTCCTAAAAAGAGCAGCCTCCTTCCAAATAGACCCACAACAGAGAGCCCACAACCATACTCTCCCTCTACTCCCTCAGGCAGCCTAGCTAAAGCAAAATTCCGAATGGATGGAGGGGGATCCCTCGGAGCGGCCAGCCCTGGCATGGATTCTGGGGATGACACACGTGAGCTCCCTGACTCCATTGAAACCTTCCCTACCATGCATAAACCCGTGATTGACACTGTTCTGAAGGATATGCTTTTATCACTAAGAAGCTCACTGCAATCCGATCTGATGAACTGCATGCATAAGTTTAATACTAGTATTCAGGCAGTAGAAACCCGGGTTGAGCACATTGAGCAAAAATGGGAGAGTATGCTGTCACCATTAATGATCTAGTAGATTCACATGAAGAAAAGGAAGGGGACACTGAATGGCTGAAGGCTAAAATCGCAGACATTGAAGACAGAAACAGGAGGAATAACGTGAAAATCAGGGGGATCCCTGAAACAATACAGCAAGCTGATCTGCGCACTTATGCTTCCTCACTGTTCAAATCTCTCCTTCCTGATCTCTCTAATCTTGAGATCACGATCGATAGAATTCACCGCTTGCCAAAACCGTCGTACCTATCAGACCACATCCCTAGAGATGTAATCTTACGCTTACACTTTTATCATGCTAAAGAACAGCTGATGTTGTCTATGCATAAGAAGGATCAAATCCCTGCACAATACCAGCATCTACAGTTCTATGCAGATCTCTCTCAATACACACTTCAAAAAAGAAAGAACTTAAACACCATTACTAAAGTATTGAGAAACCACAATATCATGTACAGATGGGGATACCCTACCAAATTATCTATTACAAGAGATGGACGCATCCACGTCGTGAATACCCTAGAAAAAGGACTCTCTCTTTTAGAGGAGTGGAAGATCATCCCTGAACAGGAGCCGGGTGCTACTCTGTCCCCCAGGTCAGTAGAACCTGAGTGGAAGACGGTCACCTCAAGAAACACTAAATCACACACCTAAGCCAAGATGGTTATCCCATAACCTACAAGTTCCTGGAGGTTAAGAGCTCATAAGCTTGAACTTTCTCCCCCCACAGCCTGAACAGCAAGTGCTGTACACAAACATTTCTAGTTTTCAGAGTTTAGGATCAACTCCTAAAAATGTTGATCTTATACGAGAATGTTAATTGCACTGTTTTCAGAGTTTTCGTTTGCTTTTATGTTCTTTTCTTTTTGTTCTTGGAAATTGCAGCAGTCGGATTCCATGTAACCACAGATGAGACAGGTCTTGCATCGGCATTCAATGAGAAAGAAAGAATCTCATCCAGCCTTCAGCCTCAGCCCCACTGCATTAAGGTCACCTAAATGTGAGTATGTATTAAGCATTACCACACCACATGACACCTACTCCCTGCTATTCCAAAAAAACCCACAAGAGGGCAATATTTCCTCAAAAATAACTTCTTATTACAACCATCCTATTAGCATCCTATTACCTCATCTATGGGTATAAAAATCATCTCCATTAATGCTAAGGGTCTCAATCACCCTGCCAATCACCCCGCCAAAAGGAGGTCAATGTGGAGAGAGGCCCTTTCCAATAAATCTGACGTCATATGCGTGCAAGAAACACACTTCTCCACAGCGGCTGCTACTTCTTGCACCCATAGGAGCTTCCCTCAGGTGTTCACCGCCAATGCCCATAACAAAACTAAGGGAGTCCTCACAGCCATAAGAGACTCAGTGGCATTTACGCTTCATGACACAATTGAAGATCCTAGAGGACAATATTTAATCTTAATATGCGACCTTAATGCAATCACATACACTATTGTTAATGTGTATGCACCCAACCAACATCAAGTACACTTTCTCCACAAACTTCTTCGCATAACTAAAAATCATCAAAGAGGAAGAGTGATAATATGTGGGGACTTCAACGCAATACCTGACCCAAGCCTGGATTCTTCCTCTGGTGCAAGACGTTCAGGCCCTTCTCTTTCAGCCACCCTTCACTCACAAGATCTCTATGACGCTTGGAGGTGCATGCATGCCGGCAAAAGGGACTATACATTCATGCATAGACCTTTTTCTTGTAGACCATGGTACTCTAACTCAAGTGACGTCTACAACCATTAACAGTATTACATGGTCGGACCATGTGTCTATTACCCTTTCTCTGAGCGATGAAACAGTATGTAATATACCTCACATGTGACGATCAAATACTTATCTGATGCAACAACCAAATTTTAGAAATGTCATAAGTAAGCATTTAAACAAATTTTTTAGTATTAATTACTCCTCTGTGCAGGATCAATTTGTCCTATGGAATACTTACAAAGCGTACATACGTGGTATCTTTATACAACTGGGGGCCAGAGGCAGCGGCAACAACTCATAAAAGAGCTGACGGACAAAATTTTCCTACTTGAATCTTGTGACAAACAAAAACCATCCTATCTAATCTCCCAACAACTTACAAAACTATGTTATGACCTGAGACTGCTACTACTCGAAAACTTCGAAAGGGCCTCCATAAAACTCAAAATAACATATTACGCCACAGGCAACAAAGCTGGCAAAACATTAGCACATAGGATAAAAGGACACAGGCATAAAATGAAGATCCCTTTCATACTGCACCCCTTTACTAAACACAAACTTTACCATCCTCAAGACATAGCTGACACTTTCAGTCACTATTATAGCTCGCTATACAATCTGAAAGATGACACAAATACTGTACAACCTAGCACTGACGCAATCAACTCTTTTCTACAACATCTAGATATACCTACACTCACGCAAGAACACCTTCAGACTTTAAACCAACAGTTTACCACAGAAGAAATAAATAAAGCCATTGATTCCCTCCCTAGCAACAAATCACCAGGCCCAGACGGGTTCTCTGGGGATTACTACAAAACCTTCAAACATATATTGATCCCGTATATGGAACTCACTTTTAATGCTGTTGCTGCCTCTGCCTCTTTTCCACCAGAAATGTTGTCTGCAATTATAGTGACATTACCTAAGCCAGGGAAGGAACCTACCACCCCTTCAAATTTTAGGCCCATCTCATTGCTCAATTCCGATTTGAAAATCTATGCCAAAATTATTGCATCCCGCTTATTGAATATACTTCCCCTACTCATACACCCTGATCAAACCGGGTTTACGAAAGGTCGCCAGACATCTGATGCCACTCGGAGGCTGATAAACATCATACATTTAGCTAAGGTGCACAAAAGGCCTTCTCTGCTATTGGCGTTAGACACGGAGAAGGCCTTTGACCGCATCCACTGGCAATACCTTACCCAGGTCCTGCATAGATTTGGCTTTACAGGTACCATATTATCAGCAATCTTAGCCTTATACTCTAATTTCAATAGTTTTTTTTATTGGTTTTAATCAGAAAAAAGGAAAAGTACAAACAGTAGTACTTATAATAGAAGGCAGTGTTTTACGATTTTGACATTTCCAATTTATCCACTAGACAGTTATGTTACTAAACATTACATAGCTTCATGTGTCATTGTACTCTAAAACAAACTGTAATTAAGTAGAAATAAATAGAGAACTCCTGGTTTTTCCAGATCCTGTAACTATTATTGGCGTACAGAAGCATACATATTTTAGGAGCTTCCCCTCCATCCGACACCCCTATTGGGTACTTGCTGTGCCCTGGAAGGAGAAGGCTCTACCATTTTTAATCAAACAGAAGGGATCTGTAATCAGTACAGATTTCACATGTCCTGTAACAATTTGGAACCAGTTGTAATGGTTGCTAAGTGGATATGAGCAATGGAAGCAGATTAAAGATAAAACAAATTAAATAAATAAGAGCAAAACAAATTGTACTAAATAATAATGAATGGAGCATTCTATTTTGTGAGATTTATGCTTAAGCTCATCCAGTGTGTGTGTACATATATCAGTTTCATTTGTAGCTTCTATACCAGTTTTGGTTTATACCACTCGGTCCACGGTTTCCATTGTTTGTTCGATATCAGGAATTTACCTTGGGATGATGCGTACATTTTTTCATATGTGATGTGCGTGTTAGTGGTTAGGATTATTTCTTTTAATTTGGGGGTTTCTTGTGTCTTCCAATGTCTAGTTATCATTAATCTAGTGCTTAGTAAGACATGAGAGATTATTTTCCTATATGTTTTAGGGAATAGGTCTATATCTATAGAGAGAATAGATTGTAAGCTCTAATGAGCAGGGCCCTCTGATTCCTCCTGTATTGAATTGTATTGTACTTGTACTGTCTGCCCTAATGTTGTAAAGCGCTGTGTAAACTGTCGGCGCTATATAAATCCTGTATAATAATAATAATAATAATAATAATAGCTAGTTCTGGTGTAGCTTGAATCTGCTGATTCGTTATTTTTGTGAGTATGTCAAATACCTTTCCCCATAATGTACGTATTTTTGGACATTCCCAAAGTATATGGTATAAAGTACCTATATGATTGCATTTTCTCCAGCACAATGGGGAGGTATTGTGGTCAAACTTGGAGATCCTGTACGGTGTTAAATACCAACGCATAAATATCTTTTGTGTTAATTCCCATAAGTTGATACACCTAGAAGTGGTATATGTAGTCTGAAGTGCCTTTTGCCATTGTTCTGGTGTGAAACATTGTGTTAGTTCTCGTTCCCAAGCATCAATATGGGAGTGTTTGATAAACGTTAGCTTGTTGTTTAAGGTGTTATAAAATAGTGATATTCCTTTGATATTGGTGTTTTGTTTTGTAAGGTATAATACTATGCTCCAAGGGAGTTGTACTGAGAGAGAAGGGTTGGTTCTCATAAAGTGGCAAACCTGTATATATCTGTAATACTCAGAATGTTCTAAATTATACTCAATTTGTAGTGCTCTAAATGTTTTCATCATGGGCCCTATTCTAAGATCTTCTAGGTTTACAATCCCTAGTTTTGCCCAATGTTTTATGCTAAGATCTGGAATAAGCTCGGATAGACTGGTGATAGGTATCTGTATTAAGGATACAGGAGGGGTATATGATTGATTTTTTACCAATATATTCCAGGCTCTGAGTGATGCTTTCATTGACGGAGCTAAAGTCTGGGTATGGGAAGAATTAAATGAATGGATCATTAAATAGTCGTATAGATTTTTGTTGGGAATTTGATCCTCTTCCAACTCCTGCCACCTAGTGTTAGGTGATTCTGGGAACCATGTTCTTAGTTGTGCTAATATGGATGCGAGGTAATAGTCCTTGATTACAATGTTGCCCACACCCCCAACTTTCCTGGACATCACTGAGTTTTTAAACGCCCATCTTGCTTTTTTCCCTTTCCATAGAAACCCATTAAGCATAGATTGGAGTTTGGAAAAGTAGGAGTTAGGAACAGGGATAGGAAGTGATCTAAATAGATATATTATTTGAGGTAAAATTACCATTTTAAAAGCGGCCAGGCGTCCTGACCATAGGAGTTCTGTTTTGGCTAATTTTTGCAGTTTTGTCGGTAAAGAGTCAAGAAAGGGGATATAGTTAGCCCTAAAAAGATGGTCCGGAGATGCTGTTAGGGTGATTCCTAGATATTTCACCCCCTCTTTACACCATGAATATGGAAACCGTGAACCGAGAACCCTTTCCACTTGTGGTTCTATACCAATACCTAGTATATAAGATTTGTTCTCATTAACCTTATAGTATGAAATCTTAGAAAACATTTGTAGTGTTTCATGTACCGAAGCCAGGGAGGTTGTTGGATTTGTGAGTATTAGGATAATGTCATCAGCAAATAAGCTGACGACATGTTCCGATTTATGGGTCAGGAAGCCTGTTATGGATTGGTGTTGTCTGATACATGTTGCTAAGGGTTCTAAAATTAAATTGAAAATTAGCGGAGAGAGGGGACAGCCCTGGCGGGTACCGTTGGTTATACTGAACGGCTTGGAGAGTACTCAGGATGTATATACGCGGGCTGAGGGTTTTGAATACAATGCCATGATTGCTTTTAGGATAGGTCCAGAGAACCCAAATCTCCCCAGAACCAACTCCAAATAGCCCCAATGTACTCTGTCAAAGGCCTTCACTGCGTCCAATGCTAGGAGCAGAGAAGGCCTTTGCTGGGCTGCAGCAATATGAATAATGTTTGTTAGTCTCCTGGTAGCGTCAGAGGTCTGACGTCCCCTAGTGAACCCGGTCTGATCCGGGCGTATTAAGTGAGGTAGGATGTCTATGAGTCGGTTAGCTATAATTTTAGCGTATATTTTTAAATCAGTATTCAATAATGATATAGGCCGAAAGTTTGCTGGGGTGTCCGGGCTTTTCCCTGGCTTGGGCAATGTCACTATTAGTGCGTTTAGCATTTCAGATGGGAAGGAGGAGGAGGCAGCCACTGCATTGAAAACTTTGTTTAAATGTGGAGACAGTAACATTTTAAATGTTTGATAGTATTCCCCTATAAAACCGTCTGGGCCTGGGGATTTATTAGTTGGAAGTGAGTCTATAGTTTTGTTAATTTCGTCAGTAGTGAATGGTGCGCTTAAATAATCCGTTTCTTGTTGAGAGAGTATTGGTAATTTGATGTGTTCTAAGAAGTCAGTTATCATTGCTGTTGTAGGTTGAAGTGTAGCTGTATCGTCTTTCAAGTTATATAATGCTCCATAATAAGTACTAAAGGCGTCCGCTATATCTTGTGGATGTTGCAATTTAGTTTTATTCGTGTGGTGTAATATGTATGGAATTTTAGTTTTACTTCTATGGCCCTTGATTTGTTGCGCTAACAGTTTTCCTGCCCTGTTACCGTGTGCGTAATAGTTCATTTTAAGTCGTTTCGTGTTTTTTTCAAACTCCTCTATAAAAGGAGTCTGAGATCATATCTCAGCTGGTTTAGCCTTTTAGATAGTGTAAGAGAGAGTTGTTGTTTATTTTTAGATTCTATACTAAAAATTTCCTCTGTGATATCCTGTATTTTCTTTTGCCGCTGCCTCCTCGCCCTGGCCCCCAATTTAATGAATATCCCTCTAATGAATGCCTTATGAGCATTTCACAGAGTAAAATGACTCTGAACAGAAGACTCATTAATGTGAAAAAATTCTAACAAGTGTTCTTCAATGATTTTTTGGGATTCTGGTTGTTGCAGGAGAAAAGAGTTAACTCTCCATATTGGGGTGGTGTTGACTACTGAAGCATCCTTAATAGATAAGGTGATTGAGGCGTGATCTGACCACGTGATGTTATTGATGGTTGAAGAAGCCGCCTTGATCAGAGTGTGTTGGTCTACCAAAAATAGATCAATTCTGGTGTACGTGTGGTGTGGGGCGGAGAAAAATGTAAAGTCTCTTTCTCCAGCATGGAGACACCGCCATACATCATATAAGTTCTCCTTGTGTATAAACTCTTGTAGAGATGCCATTGCCCGATTCGTCATTCTCGTTGTATCTATAGATGGATCAGGTATAATGTTGAAGTCCCCACACAATATCAAAGAACCTTTTCTCAGGGAATCAATCTTGTGTATAAGCTTGTGAAAAAAGCGGACCTGATGTTTGTTTGGTGCGTAAACGTTTACAATGGTGTAGGTTATCTGATTGATATCGCACACTAACGCCAAGTAACGCCCCTGTGGATCAATATGTTTCGTATGAAGAGTAAATGCAACGGTGTCTCTTATGGCAGTCATTACTCCTTTGGATTTCGAGTCAGCATTTGCTAAAAAAATGTGTGGAAAGTTCTTATGTTGACATATTGGGGCAGCTGTGCTACTAAAATGCGTTTCTTGTGCGCATAATATATCGGATTTATTCAATAATGCTTCTTTCCAAAGGGATTTTCTCTTTGCTGGGTGATTAAGCCCTTTAGCGTTAATAGATAAAAATTGGATAGCCATTGGGTTGGTTTTTTATGTATGTTGGTTGTGGTTTGTATTCAGATCTGAGGTATCTGAGAGCTTCCTTTGGTGAAGGGTGCAATACATGTGTATTCTCTCTTGTGGTATAAGTACTCACTGTGGGGGGCGTGGCCTGACGCATGGAGGAGTAAGCCGCTCTCCTTAGGAGCTCCCGCACACGCCGGCACAAACGAGGCTCACAGCGCTCTCCAGCACCGCCATTCAGGTCTGTTATGGGGAGGAAGGGTGGGGGAGACAGGCACCGAACCCCCGATCCACATCCAGAAGGGGACATAGACCGGTTCTTCACACACTTGGGCCATAACCGCTCTGGCCCCCCCTCGTCCAAGATGGCGCCCGCCCGGACCTCAGGCTCACATGCTGCCTCACAAGGAGCTGCTTCACAGCGCTCCACACCACACATGAAAACCAGGCAAAGGGCTCGATCTCCCCCTGACTCTGAAGCTGGATCCACCCGCTCAGCCTGCCATTCCCCTGAATCCCACAGATCATACACAGGATGGGACATGGAAGCATATATCAAAGCTCTCCCCACCAGACATGATTTTGAGGCCTATGTGCAACGCTTAGAGCGCTCATATAAACAAGAGATGTCTGAGCTCCGCAGAGACATTACTCACAGAATAGAGGAGGTAGAACACACTATGGAGGAAACCGCATCCACTCTACAAACGCATGACATTATTCTACATGAGCACACTCTGCAGATACAGCAACTGATGTACCATCAGGACGACCAAGAGAACAGAGCCAGACGCAACAACATTCGCATACGCGGTCTGCCTGAGTCGGTTGAAACCAAAGACCTGGCGCCTGCTGTCACTGCCATTTTTAATGACCTTCTTCAGAAAGATAAAAATGACCCGCTGGAGCTAGACAGGGTTCACAGAGCCCTAGGCCCCAAAAATCCAAACCTGGAACACCCCAGAGATGTGATCTGCAGAGTGCACTTCTATGCAGTTAAAGATGCCATCATGCAAGCTGCACGTGCTCAAGCTGCCATCTACTTTAACGAAACCCCAGTGTCTCTCCTCCCTGATATATCCAAATTGACCCTGGACATGCGACGAGCCCTGAAGCCTCTCACCGGGGCCCTTCAAGCCAAGCAGATTAAATATCGCTGGGGTTTCCCCTTCAACCTGTCTGCATCCCACGAAGGAAAATCTGCGACTTTCCGCACGCTAGGTGATTTACCTAAGTTTCTTGGAACTTTTGAACTGCCACAGATTTCCATCCCAGATTGGCCCCTTCATGCCGCCACTCCAGGTTTCAAAGCTGCGCCAGGTTGGCAGAAACGATCGAAGAAGAGCAAACGACCCAAGTCTGACTTCTCCTCGGCGACCGAAGGATGAACTCTCTCCTCGACTGTTCCATTTTTGCTTTTCCATCTCTCCCACAGGTTCCTAATCGGTGGCGGCGTCCCCGATTACATTTGTATTGGAACATTTAAATAACCAACACAATATGTTTTTCTTCCTCACCACAGGTCTAACGTTACAGATTATGTTCCCTGTTATCTTTGAGGTGCGGTGCTCCGTTTCAAAGACACTGCCCTTCAAATCCTATGTAGTGTCCCACCCCCTTTCATCCCTCTCCCCCGAACCCCCCCCCCCCCCTCCCTCCCCCTCATCCCTTGTTGCTGGAGAAATGGCCCTGTGTGCAATACATTTAATCTGAAACCTTTGGGGGATAATCTCTCCTATGAGGTCAGCAGTACAGTTTCTAACCTACCTAGACATACAGGGCCTTGAAATGTTATGTTCATTGTTACCAGTTTTTGTTAACATACAGAGCCATTATGTTACTCTTGTTATTGCAAACTTTATAGCCCGGCGTGTGTGGGCTCCCCCCTGCGTTGAACACTGTTCCCCCTTTTAGGTCACTCAGCGCCCTTTGGGGTATTAGCTGATTCGTTGTTGACAACACCATTAGTGAAGCCGTATTGGCTCTTTTTTCTTCTTCTTCTTTTTTCTCTCCCCTTCTTTTCTTCCTCTCTCAAGTATCTCAACTTCAACTCTTTCCTTCTTCTCACCACTAGACATCCCCCCTCCCCTCCCCTAATCCCCTTTTATTTCTCTAGGGAGACAGCGGGCCTCCCTTCCACCTGTTTTTTTTTGTCCATTAGCACAATTTTTCTATGGCAACCGAAACCGCCTTGAAAATTTCTTCACTAAATTGTAGGGGTCTTAATGTTCCTGAGAAGAGACGACAAATTCTTTTTCATTTCCACAAAATGCGGACTCAAATCCTGCTTCTACAGGAAACCCATTTCAGGTCAGACAAAATCCCGCAAATCCTTCATAAAAGATATCCTACTTGGTTCCATAGCTCCAATCCCTCAGCAAAATCCAAAGGGGTTTCTATAGCCTTTCATGCATCCTTTTCGCCGGATGTGCTTGACTCTTATATCGACCCGCTAGGCAGATATATTTTTCTCAAATTGTCATATAAAAATGTCATATACACTGTTATTAACGTGTATTCTCCTAACCAGAACCAACAACAATTCCTCACCTCCGTCATCGCCCGTCTGAAAAAGTTTGGCACGGTCAACGTGATCCTGGGAGGGGACCTGAATGCCACCTTGATACCCCGTCTTGACTCCTCAACCGGTAAGTCCTCGATCTCTCCAACCTCTCTGACCAAAATCAGAACCCTCTTTACTGACTTATCTTTGGTGGATGTGTGGCGTATGTTACACCCTTCCACCAAAGATTACACCTTTTACTCACCCGTACACGCCACTTACGGGAGATTAGATTATCTCTTTATCTCACAATCCCTACTAGACTTTTCGCCGTCAGCATCCATCGGGATCTCTTTGTGGTCTGACCACGCCCCTATCCACATTAGCTTGGGACGCACACCAACACGCAACCGAAACTCTTCCTGGAGATTGAACGACAATCTCTTAAACGACCTGGTGTGCTCCCAGGATATATCACAGACTATTAAACACTTTGTGGCAGACCACACTCACGACCCTACGGACCCTTTCACGAAATGGGAGGCTCTTAAATGTGTGCTCAGGGGTAAATTTATGCAACACGGCTCCAGACTTAAACACGCGCGCATAGCAGACACGAAACGCCTTCTCACTACCATCGCCACCCTAGAAAATTCACACAAACAAAACCCCATCGACACGACACTCATTGACCTCACCAATGCCAGGAGAGACCTTCTGCGCATATATGCAGAGAAATCTCTTATAGCTAGGGACAAGGGCAGATTCACTTATTACTCTCAAGCCAATAAGTGCGGTAGACATCTCGCGTCCACCCTTCAACCCCGCCAAAAGAGAACACCCATCCCATTCATAAATTCTCCCACTAAAGGCAAAACCAGGCAGAACTCGGCCATTGCCGAAGAATTCCGCCAGTACTACTCAGCACTATATAACCTTACCCCCCAGACTCCGCTATCCTCATCCTCACCACCTGACTTAGCCTCTTATATTCAAGAGACAGCCCTCCCAATTCTCCCTACATCAGATTCACAAGACTTAGAGGAGTCCTTATCCGATACGGAATTCCTCTCTGCCATTAAACACCTCAAGAATGGCAAGAGCCCTGGCCCTGATGGGTTCTCATCTCGTTTCTACAAACTTTTCGCAACACAACTCTCTCCTTTATTAGCGAAAGCTTTTAACACTCTAGAGGATAATATTGACCTCTCTACATCTAGTCTCCAAGCTCAAATAGTGGTCATCCCTAAGACTGGAAAAGACTCGTCCATATGTTCCAACTACAGACCGATATCTCTCTTAAACATAGATTTAAAATTATATGCCAAAATACTTGCTAACCGCCTCTCCCCCCTACTACCAAATCTAATACATAAAGATCAGGTTGGCTTTGTCCCAGGCCGAGAGGCCAGGGACAACACCACCAAGACCATACACTTAATCACCTTTGCCCAACGCCACCGTATACCAACCTGCCTTCTCTCTTGCGACGCGGAGAAAGCCTTTGATAGGGTCAGCTGGTCTTTTCTCCAGTCCACCCTTTCCCAAATAGGCCTTGGCCCGAAAATGTTGGCGCGCATTATGGCCCTTTACTCTAGACCCTCAGCTACCGTCCTGGTGAACGGCACCCAATCACAAAACTTTACGATCACTAACGGCACCAGGCAGGGCTGTCCTCTTTCCCCTCTCCTGTTTGCCCTAGTTATAGAACACCTCGCCCAAGCCATTAGATCGAACCCCAACATACAAGGCATCCAGACCCCTTCATCTCACTGTAAACTTTCTCTCTATGCTGATGACCTACTCCTGTACGTAACCAAACCCCACACATCCATACCCTCTATACTAGCAGAGATTGACAGATTCGGTCGCTTTAGTAACTATAAATTAAACATCTCTAAGACTGAGGCCCTAAACATATCTTTATCACAACCCACACTCTCAACCCTCCAATCAAACTTTTCATTTCAATGGAAACAGAACTCCATTTCCTATCTAGGCACAGCCATCCCGAAAAATTTTTCGGATATTTACGCCCTTAACTTTAGCCCCCTCCTCCTAAAGCTCAGACGTTTATCGGAAGAACGAACGGAATTAGCGGTATCCTGGATGGGCCGTATCAATACACTAAAAATGGACATTCTCCCCAAACTCCTATACTTGTTTCAAGCCCTCCCCATAGTCCTCCCCCCTGCCTTTTTCCGCTCCCTAAGATCAATGGCTATCCGTTTCGTTTGGAAGGGCAGACATCCGAGGCTGAAACATAAACTCTTGAGTTCCCCTATTACAAAAGGTGGGCTGGGTTTACCTGACTTTGAGCTATATCATACCTCTACAGTACTCTCTCGTATCCTTGAGTGGTTTCCCCGACCCATGACCAAAGCTACCACACTTGTGGAGCAAGATCTAGCAATACATGATCTCAGAGCCCTCCTATGGGGATACGACCACTCATTTAAATCGTTAGCGACATTGTCCCCCCTCACAAGAGACGCTTTGACTATCTGGTATCGTAAGAAACTCACCTACGCCCTATCCTCGGAACCCAGCCCACTCACCCCTTTGTTTGATAACCCTAAATTTCCGGAAGGTCATTCCATAAACTCCATTGACAAATACTCTAGAGAGCACTGGCCCACCGCACGACAATTTGTAGATCCCATCTTAGGTACATTTGCATCGGCCCCTCCAGATACAACCTCTAGGGTGACCTGGCTCACCCGTAGACATTTAAGCGAATACTGCAAGCAACTACACAACTCTAACTTAACTCATAGACCTTTAACAGGATTTGAACAACTTTGCATCCTACCGGAAACCCCAAGACACCCTTTATCACTTATACACAAACAAATCTTAGAACACATACACGATATCCCTCCTACCTACACAACAAAATGGTCAGCAGAGATCGGAATTGATATATCTGAGGCAGACTGGAAGAAGGCCTTTCTTTTCACAAGCAAGACCTCGATCTCGAGTTACATACAGGAGAAGAACTATAAAGTCCTTTCAAGGTGGTACCGGGTCCCCACAACACTCAGGATGATGTTCCCGGCCAATTCAGAAACGTGCTGGAGATGCAATTCCAAGAGAGGTACTTATTTGCACATCTGGTGGGAATGCGATAGGCTTTTACCATTCTGGACGCAGATTTTCCACATTTACTCAGAGATCTATGATAAACCCCTTATGCCTTCTCCCACCATTGCCCTCCTGTCTATTCTCCCCGGAGCCGTAAAATCACAGAAAAACAGTCTTTTGAAGTTTTTTATGAGTGCAGGGAGACAACTCATTCCCAGACATTGGAAATCCACCAACTCCCCCTCTATTGCAGAATGGGTCAATGAAATAAATAATGTAATGCTGATGGAGGAAATGCAGGCCAATGTCCTGGACAAACAAGCTAAATTTTCATACATCTGGAGTGTCTGGAGGCATTACTCCACTTCAGACAAACTTAAACAGAGATTGAAGAACACAAACCCCCCCTAATGGTCACACACAGAACACCAGTAAAACGTGGGATGAATCCTATGTTTGGCTTGTTTTACAGAGTGGGGCTCGCTGTCTCTCCCCCCCCCCCCCCCCTCTTTTCCTCATTCTTTTACTGACTGTATCTGTTTTTCCCACTTTCTCTTTTCTTTTCTTTTCTCACCTCTAATCTCTTCATCCAGATTCCACAAGACCTATATAAATACAATCTATCTCAATAACGGCTCCTCCATTAGTGGAGGTTTATTTTTGTCTTATACTTCTTACACTTTACAAGTATACGCACTTTATGGTAGATGATATGTTTGCACAATCTTATTTTAGTTATTTTCCATAAGGCCCTGAGTCTGTGGAAGCAGAAGATCCCCATTGGGGCTTCCTAGACCAGGGTACCTAATGCCTTACAGACTCAAGTCTCATACTCAGTACCTACAGAAAATGAAACAATGTAAAGTATCTAAGTTTAGGCGATAGATTGCACTAGTCTGAATTCTATAACTTAGTTCACTTGGGTATGCCAAGTGATTTCATGTCAGGTCTCTATTTTTGTTGTATTTCTTCTTTTGTTATAAACCTGTCTAAAATCAATAAAAACTAATTGAACCATAAGTACTCACTGTGATCCTGGTAAGACTTGTGTCGTGGCGACTTTTGTTCTGGAGATTTTTAGGTGGTTGATGATACTGTGTTGCGAAGAGCTGGATGCTGGGTAGGTTGCTGTGGTGCTCCATATGCGGGGAAAAAAAAACGAAAAGAATATAACAAAACAAAGATAACATAGTAGGTAAAGCAACAGTGCAACTTTCCAGAAACTTCTGGTTGACCCATAAGGGAAACTTCCTTCTCATGGGGTTTAGTGGGAATCACCCGTGTGCAGCAAATTGCTGCTCAAGGAACTTGAGGGGTTAAGTTCTAGCCTATCGGCTACTCCGGCATTGTAGGTGGACAGAAAATTTTTCCGGATTTCCAAAGGGTATTACTTATGCGACTTGGCATTCTTTGGTGTTACTTTCTTCCAGTCAGGTATAGCTGGTTGTCAGTTGTTTTTGGGGCTTCCCTCGTTCTCAGAGTCAGGAAGGATTTTCCATGTTTTTAGTAAGGCGATGCCTTTGTCCAATGAGTCCACAATGAACATTTTATCCTGTTTGGTGACTGTTATTTTAGTAGGGTACCCCCATCTGTAGGGTATGTTGTGGTTCCTGAGCACTTTTGTGATAGTGTTCAAGTTCCTTCTCTTTTGCAGTGTATGCTGAGAAAGGTCAGCGTAGAATTGTAGTTGTTGGAAGCGGGGTGGGATGTTCTCCTGTCTCCGCATTGTTTGCATTAGTTGCTCTTTTACATGGAAAAAATGCAAGCGTAAAATCACATCTCTAGGGACAGCATCCGGGAGATATGATGGCTTTGGTAGGCGGTGTATTCTATCAATGGTAATGTCTATTTCAGAGAGGTCTGGTAAAAGAGCAGTGAAAAGATCTATAACATATGGTCGTAGTTCAGATGTTTGTACTGTTTCAGGGATCCCCCTAATCTTGAGGTTGTTCCGTCTGGACCTGTCCTCAATATCTGCGATTTTATTTTTAATCCACACAGATTCTTCTTCTCTTTCCTCATTTGCATCCACCAAGTCATTAATGGTGGGGGCATAATCCCCCATCTTGTTTTCAACATGCTCCACTCGGGCCTCTACTGCGTTTAGTTCCCCACTGAATCTGTGCATACAATGCATCATATCTGCTTGCAAAGTGCTTCTCAAAGACACTAGCATATCTTTTAGGACAGTGTCCAGTACAGGTTGATTCATAGTGGGGAAGGTAGTGATGGAGTCAGGGAGCTCCCTGGTGTCATCCCCTGAGTCCGTTCCGGGACTCATTGCAGGACTGCATCCAGCTCCATCCAACTTTTGTTTGGCTTTAGCTGGACTCCCTGATGGTGAAAATGAAGGAGGGGACTTTTGGCTACTGTAGGTTTCATTTTGATTGGGGGATGAGGTGGCGGTGAGCGGAGTGGGCTTGTTTTTGTGTGGTAATGCATGTGGATGGTCGGCGCCATCTTGCCTACCTCCATGCTGCGGCTGTGAGAAATAGTCCGTCAGCCGTTGGGGCTTGGATGTGCCTTTTCTTTTGCCCATCATAGCCTCCTGGTGTGCCCGGATCGTTTCGCCAGTCGATGGGGGTGAAATCTGGTTGATTTAGGCCGTTTTCAGGTCCGTCGGAGTGCCGGAGCTCTGGGATCAGACGTCCATTCAGCTCCGTTGCAGGCCACGCCCCCAGCCTTATACTCTAAACCCTCCGCCCAAGTATTCACATCAGGAGCACTATCCAAACCATTCAACATAACAAACGGTACAAGACAGGGCTGCCCCCTGTCTCCCTTAATCTTTAACCTACTCATAGAACCCTTGGCTATATATAACCGCTCCCACCCCGAAATAAAAGGCTTTACTATAGCTAAATCCACCCATAAGATCAGCCTATTCGCGGATGATATAATCATGATTTTAACTAATGTGGAAACTTCCCTGGCTTTGGTACATAAAGCTCTGGACATGTTTAATAAGGTATCTTACAATAAAGTAAATGAAAGTAAATCTTACATAATGGGATTAGGTATTGACTCTAGTCTACAAACTAAACTTAGTGCACAATTCCCATACACATGGGAAAATGAGGGGATAAGGTATTTGGGTACCACCCTAACAGCAACAATGGATAACTTAGTAATAGCCAATTTCACTAATTTCCTGGGACCACTGCAGAAAAAATTATTGGAACTAGCCAAAGTAGAACTGTCATGGTCAGGCTGACTGGCAGCGTTTAAGATGATGGTTCTGCCACAACTGCTATACCTATTTAGAACGCTTCCAGTCCCTATCCCCAATTCCTTCTTTAACAAAGCTCAATCCCAGATCAATAAGTTTCTTTGGCAAGGCAAGAAGGCCAGATGTTCCTTTATGAAACTTACTAAATCTAGAGATGCTGGGGGAATAGGACACGTCATATTAAAAGACTATTATACAGCGGCAATCCTTTCACAAGCAAAATTTTGGTTGTCCCAATCACAGACTCATAGATGGTTAGAACTAGAAGAGGCACAAACACCTGGATCAAAACTAGCGGATCTTCTATTGTTAAACAATATCCACCTATATACCCAGGCACATCTGTCTCCCACAATGGAAGCCACACTTCAGGCTTGGGAGATGTTCACATCATTAGAATTTTTGAACCAAACAACCAAAAACATCCCAATTACTTCTAGTCTCACATTGGTTATACCAAATCTACACATAACACATTGGACGTCTAGAGGCATACTTACACTTGAAGATCTCGGCACAACACCCAAAACGTTTCAGGCCTTGAAAATAGAATATGGTTTGCACGAAAATGATCATTACAGTCATATCCATATGTCTCATCTACTTCAAAAACTCCCGAGCACATCTATTAAGGTGCCTTGGCGAGTATTCCTCTACCTCACAAACCCAAACATTAACATAAAAGGAATATCTTTATTTTATAACCTGCTAAATAATAAACACGTATTTACCAAAACCAACAACATCACAGCGTGGGGACGCGATCTAGGCACAACCTACACTGAATAAATATGGCAAAAAGCCTTACACAACACATTTGCTGCTACTAAATGTGTTAACTTATGGGAGACAACCTACAAAATAACATAAAGTTGGTACTTAACTCCATACTTAATATCCAAATTTGCTAAACAAGTCTCACCTCTATGTTGGAGACACTGCAGAATTACAGGTACATTATCCCACATACTATGGAATTGTCCAATTATTTGTCCATTATGGCAAAAAGCATTTGAATTAATCTCAACGATAACAGGTTTTATAGTTATCCCTGAAGCAGCTGTGGCAGTCCACTCATTAGGCATAGAGAGTATTCCGGTCACAACCAGGACCATAGTCATTCACATACTACTTAGTACTAGATTGGCAATATTGAGACATTGGAAGGATACTAAACCCCCCTCATTTCAAGAAATAGTCGAACTAACCAACACACATGCCTCATATGAACTTATGTTTGCAGCAGCTCAAGGACACTCTCAGAAATCGCAAATCAAATGGTCTGAGTGGCTTTCATGGTACTCAATTCACTTTAAAGATAAAGGATCTTAATGTTCTGAATGTTTGCATCCTATGCACACGCGAAGCATATAATGCTGCATTTTTTTTATTTTATTTTCTGTTGTTTCTTTTTCTTTGCTGTTTTCTTCTTTTTTGATGCTATACCGGTTATGTTACACCTGGCATGACAAGGTTCTGCAGTGCCGGGACTACCAGTTTATTTACCAGCATCTATATGGTACAGATATTTTGTATAAGTATACATTGTAAAACAACCAACTGTTGATTACAATATCACACTCACCAATTTTCAACATATACATGTATAAAGCTGATTAATTGTAAACCATCTTGAGCCGTATAATGTACAAAACGTATCTGTGATGCTATAGAATGTTCGTGCGACTTTGTACTGTTTTTATAAATTAATAAAAAATCTATTGAAATTAAAACAGTTATACCCCTAATGGGTACATACAACCTAATGTTAACCAACTTTTCAAGATATAAATTGTGTCCACCCCTACCATACTATTCTTGCAGCTCACTTCAAAACTATAGTGCATCTCGTAATTTAACCCACCCATGTTTCCTGTGCTTACTTTACATTTGTAGGAGTCTGTCTTTCACTAATTGAGCGAGGCCTATTCCTGGAGTATCTAACCAAGATTGCCACATTGAATAAAACTTTTTCAGGGCATTACGATGTTGATAGGTAATCTTTCCACGTATAAGCAAACTATTTACCAATTTTACCCACTGTTCGCCTGTTGGTACCCTCGAGGTGATCCACAGTCTTGCAATTGCTTTACGAGCTATATATAGTAAGCATAATACAGCAGTGTGACCATTAGGTGAGATGGGGGCATCTCCAGGGCACCTAGTAGGCATATCCCTGCATCCTGTATAATCGGAAATTGGAATACCTGTGAGATAGTATTGAGAACATAGCTCCAGTACAGTACCTGAAAAGTTTTGGGCACTTCCACATCATGTGTAGTAGATCATCATTATGGATGCCACATTTTGGACATAGGGGAGTATCTCATTTATCTCATTAGTCCCCATTTATGCAAATGAACTGGGGTTCTGTATACTCTATGTAGTAGATAGAGATGGGATAATCTCTGCAATGTCGATACCGACACTAATAGAGCAGAGGTTAAACATAACTTCCGAGTGTCTCCATCCATAGGTCCCAGATCTTGTTCCCATCCCCTTCTACAGGCTAATGTATTAGCATCATGTATGGATTTAATCAACCTGATATATACTCTTGAAATCATACCCCTTTTCTCATCCGTTGACAGTACATTGTTCATTAATGAATGCACTATCACCTACAGTGGAGACAAGCTACCCTCACTTTGAATAGCGTGCCTCAACTGGAGGTATCTATAAAATTGTGTTCTAGGAATACAGAATTCCTCACTAAGTTCCGTAAAGGATTTGAGTATGGTTCCAGAGAACAACTGGGTAATATAATGAATGCCTGCCAGGGGCGGAAATCCTCTAGTTTGAGAAGCTCTTTAAAATATGGGAATGAGAAGTGTCCTCCGCGCTGGTCGGATGTTAAAGAGAACGTGAAAACAACCTCAAAGCAACATGAGGTGAATGTGTAAAAATCTCTTACAAAAAATCTAAAAATAATATATATTTATATTGCAGCAAAATTGGGGTGTTCACATCAACACTTATTAAAATAAATAATATAAGAAATTTTGCGCAGTATCGAGTAAGTAAGTCAAACGACAACTACGTGAACTAAGGTGCATCAATATATACACAATAAACTAAATCAAATAAGTTGTGTATTAAAAGTGAATAAATAATAAATAATAATTGGTAATAATGGCATACGTAGGCTACACAGTAAAAACCTCTGGTCTCCACATTACCGTCTGTTCCTGCGGCCACTAATAGCTAATGGTGACGTAGATAAAGTGCATGAAGTGGATATAGTGAATTGTAAAAATAATGTTACCAAAAAAATGGTGGTATTGGTCTGTATAGCTGAAACTGCAAAAACCAGTTGTCTCTATATTGCAGTCTAAATGCCACAGCTACAATGACCTAATAGGTGTTGCTACATGCAGGTGATATAGTGAAAATAATATCACATAACTGTAATGGATATTGCACAGAATAAATGGTGTACATCAGTGTCAGAGAAAAAACACCATAGAAGTGGGAATAAAAAAATAATAAACAAATAAATAATTATAAACAAAAAACAAAGTCCAAAGAGTCCACTACGGGACTGTATAGAGATGATATAAATAGCAATGAGGTCTTAGAATATGGAAAGTCTCTATAAAAGAAATAAACGAACAGTCTGGCGTTCTCAACGCCCTCTCACTTGTGTTCCTGGTGTGTATATCATTCCAGCCAATCCCTACGCGTTATGACACCGTCACGTGTCTTCATCTGGGGAGACACGTGAGACAGATGAAGACACGTAACGGTGTCATAATGCGTAGGGATTGGCTGGAACGATATACACACCAGGAACACAAGTGAGAGGGCGCCGAGAACGCCAGACTGTTTATTACTCTGCCTGTTTTTAATGACTAAAATGTAAGCACAATACCTAGATTCAGAATAAATATCCCCTTTTACTTATGATACTACACTAGTGGAGCCTTCCTTTTCTCTCCCCCTTCCCCCATTTCTTTCCCTATTACTGAGGTGACAAGAACGGAACGGTGTAGGAGTAGCAGTGGAGGAATAACAGGGAAGAAGACATGGACCACACAATAGCATTTGTACCAGGAATCTATAATCCCAAAATGCTTCTTTATTATAACCTAAAGGTGAGAGTCTTTTGAGACCACACAGGAGACACCACTAGGAACATTACAAGTTTTCCAGTTTGTACTGAAAATCAGCCAGCTAGGGATCAGACAACTAGAGGGTCCCCATCAACATTTCTTTTATAGAGACTTTCCATATTCTAAGACCTCATTGCTATTTATATCATCTCTATACAGTCCCGTAGTGGACTCTTTGGACTTTGTTTTTTGTTTATAATTATTTATTTGTTTATTAATTTTTTTATTCCCACTTCTATGGTGTTTTTTCTCTGACACTGATGTACACCATTTATTCTGTGCAATATCCATTACAGTTATGTGATATTATTTTCACTATATCACCTGCACGTAGCAACACCTATTAGGTCATAGTAGCTGTGGCATTTAGACTGCAATATAGAGACAACTGGTTTTTGCAGTTTCAGCTATACAGACCAATACCACCATTTTTTTGGTAACGTTATTTTTACAATTCACTATATCCACTTCATGCACTTTATCTATGACACCATTAGCTATTAGTGGCTGCAGGAACAGACGGTAATGTGGAGACCATAGGTCCTTGCTGTGTAGCCTATGTATGCCATTGTTACCAATTATTATTTATTATTTATTCACTTTTAATACACAACTTATTTGATTTAGTTTATTGTGTATATATTGATGCACCTTAGTTCACGTAGTTGTCGTTTGACTTACTTACTCTTTAAAATATGCATTCCTCCATATGGGAGTTCAAGAACACACCCCCTTAATCTTGAGAAGAGATCTAACATATTTCCAAAGAGTATTTAGTAGTGTGATGGTGGGAAGTGAATTTGGCAGATATGTGAATCCTGCCTCTAAATAGGCTAATGCTGGGAGATTACACTCCTCTGGAAGCAAAAAGAGATCTGATAGGGTCCGATGGGTCCACTTCCCCCCAGTTACTCAATTGCTGCAAATGGGAAGCTACAAAATAGTACCTGGCGTGTGGGACTGCCATACCTCCTTGGTCCTTAGCAAGTTGTAATGAACGCAAGCTAATACGCGCCTGTTGATTACCCTAAATTAAATCCCTGAACTGAGTGTCTATTCGTGTAAACCACTTGTGAGTTATCCATATTGGGGAGTTGTGGAATATGTAAAGAAGTTGGGGGGCCCATACCATTTTAATTAAGTTTACTCTCCCTGTAACAGACAGGGGTAACTTTTTCCATGCAACACATTTCACTTTAAATTTTTGGAGCAGTGGGGCCATGTTCAGGTCTAAGTACTTGGTGGGATCTGGTGATATTTGTATGCCTAGATAGCGGAATTCCACAATATCTTTTGCACACACAGGCAGGGACTTTGGCAGAAGTTCTAGGGGCATTAACACTGACTTGTTCCAATTGATGCTCAAACCCAATAGCTTCCCAAAGTCAACGATCAGGTTCATTACATTTTGCAATGAGCTATCAGTATCTCACAGGTATATCAGGGTATCGTCTGCGTATAAGGATACTTTATCTTGTCTAGAGCCCCTACAATGTCTTGTGAGGTTCTAATATGTATAGACAAAGGCTCCAAGGCTAGGGCAAACAGCAGGGGGGACAAAGGGCACCCCTGCCATGTGCCTCTGTGGAGTTGAAAAGGGGATGATATGTCACAATTTATACGCATTCTTGCCAATGGGAAGCTATATAACAGTTGGACCCATCTCAAGAAGGAGCTACCCACCCCAAATCTGGTAAGTGCCTCCCATAGATAGGGCCATTCAACGCTATTGAACGCTTTGGCAGCGTCCAGAGAGAGAATGGCCCTATTATCCGGATTGTCAGTGGGAACCTGTATATTGAGAAATAGTCTGCGTAAGTTTTGAGAAGTGGATCTTGTCGGTATGAAACCTGATTGGTCTCTATGAACTATCTTCTGTATACATTTGGCTAGTCTATTCGATAGTACCCTGGCCAACAGCTTGATGTCAAACGTAAGTAATGAAATAGGTCTGTACGAGTCCGACCGATCTTTACCGGGCTTCAGCAGCACTACTATAAGGGCCTCATTTATAGAGGCAGGTAAGGTTCCGGTCTCAAATGCCATATTATAAACTTTTAGTACAATGGGGATTAACTGCGTTGAGTTTCGCTTATATACTTCCGCCGGGAGACCATCAGCCCCAGGTGCCCGACTGTTTTGTGTATGTGCTAAAGCCTCTAACAACTCCTCCTCAGTAAGGGGAGCATTCAGCAGGGACGCATCCGAGGATGACATGCAGAGCAAGGGGTATCTATCTCAGAACGAACAGATAGCTTTGTGTGAGGGTTAGACTTTGGATGTATAAACATCTTGAAAAAAACTCTTAAAGACTTCCATAATATCTTTGGTAGAGTGGTGTAATGTCCCTTGCATGTCAGTCACTGCTCCTTTATGTGAGGATGGCTGCTGAGATTTAGCCTGTAGTGCTAACATATGTCCTGTATTTTCCCCTACCTCAAAATGAGTCTGCTGTAAAAAAAAACATGTATTCTCTGTTAACTGTAGCGAGAGATCCTTAAGCATGGATTGGGCACAACCAGGATTGGCACGCCCAGACAGCGAGACAAAAAGTCTGACAGAATTTTCATTAGTGAAGCAGAAAATGGTGGGGGAATGTAAAGTCCCGCCAATATACATTTTATCCCATATAATGAACACAAGAGAAAAATATATCGACCATCTGGATCAATTTTAACCTCTATGGCAGAAAACTGTATGCCCCTTTTCACTAGGAGACTCACCCCCTTGAATACACTGAGTAGGTAGCATAATATTGATGACTGTTGTATAGCAAATTGAGGAGTAGTGGTTGGGGGGAAGTGAGTCTCCTGCAAACAAATGACATCTGCGTTCAAACGCCTGATCGTGCGAAGCACTGCCAGGCGCTTGACAGCGTTATTCAGGCCCCTGACATTCCAGGGCAAGATTATAGTTATCTTGGACACTGTAGTAAAACAACCATATCAAGAAGGATGACTTTAAATAATATATCCTCAATAAGAGACAATGAAATAAGAGATCAATGAGGAAGTCCTGATTGTGAGGTATGAGGGAAAAAAAGTAGCCCAAAAGAAAAGCATCACATGACATAGCAGAAAAGCAGCATGAGATTGAAAGGAGCCACGGGTCAGCCAGGTACGTGGCAAAGTCTGTTGCTGCGAAAGGGGTAGTATTAGAAAAAGGGTTCATGGTGGGGTGGATAACAAAACTAAAAAACAATATGTAACCGGCCAACATGGCCAAACTGATTTGCCAAAGGGCTGTTGGAGGTCTGGACCAGACCATATTGAGGGCAACAGTGGAAGCGCACCGTAGTGTCTTAAAAACGTCTCTGCAGCAAGAACAATAAGCCCTGTTAGTCATGGTAGTCTGTGAATCAGCAGCCTTCTCTGCCTTGGCAACAGGTCCTGGAAAACAATAGGGGGCCTATTGGTACGGTACTTTACCCATCAGGAGAAGCGGGGCGTCGGTTGCGATTTTCCTTAATCAACCTTTCTTCCCGATCCAGCCATTGGGCTGCCGCCTATGGTAAATCGAAGAAGTGCACTGAGCCCAGTGCTTCCACCCTAAGACAGGCTGGATACAGCATGGCATATTTTAAGTCAAGTGCCCTAAGGCGTTTCTTAACATCCATGAATTTTGCGCGCTGCTTCTGCAGCTCAGCAGAAAAGTCTGGAAAAAAAGATATTTTGGCATTATCGACTTTTAAAGTTTCTGGTTTGATCCTAACATTCTGCAATATTGCATCTCTGTTCTTGTAGTGAAGGAGCTTGAATAAAAAGGGTCTAGGAGGAGCTCCCGGTGGCAAGGGCCTCACCGGCACCCTACGTGCGTGCTCCACAGAAAACACAGGGGTGAACACATCTCTACCAAATGCCGTGATCAACCATTTTTCAATAAAGTCCACTGCGTTCTTTCCTTCTATTCTTTCAGGAAGCCCGATCATTCTGACATTATTTCTCCTCATTCTATTTACCAATTCTTCTATGCGTGAGGAATGCTGTGTAAGGAGATGGTTATTGTAAGTGAGGTCACTCTGCATAGGCGCCATATTGTCTTCAGTGGAACTCACTCTCCCTTCTAATGCAGAGGTTCTCTCTCTCAGCTTTTGTGTATCATGCCTTAGAAAGGAGATTTCCGCTTTAACCCCCTTTATCTCAGTTGTGAGCATAGTTAACGAGGCATTACAGGTATTCACTGCTGAGAATATATCTCTGAGTGAGGGCTCATCATCAGTGGGGGGGCTGGTGGGGATATGAGGCCTAGTGAAGCCACCCTCTGGAGTATTCACTGCGTCCCAAGCAGGCCCTGATCCACCGGCATCCTCGAGTGGTACTGTATCATCGGCCTCGGAGGAGCCTCCGGATAAGTCCTCCGGGAAGTCGGATATTGCACTGGAGTCTGCAGTAAGAGATCTAGCAAACAGTTTTTCTGTGGCCTCCTTATGGATCTCCTTAGCAGATCATTGTGCCAGCGCACCATTTTGGGCCATGCTGTCCGCGGTCCGGGCCGCGTTCTGTCTTCTGGCAGCAGACATCGGATAGCCAGCCACTCAGGGTCGGGTGATGTTCCGAGCACCTTCCGATAGCCGATGGGGTAAGTACAGCACTGTGTAGGGCAAGTATTCAGGATAAATTAGCGGAGTTTCGGTGGAGAGACCTGAACTCACGTCTTGCTACATCCGCTGCCTGGCCACGCCCCCACCAACCAAATTTTAGAACAGTATCTAAGGTGCTTTTGTTCTTTTTCCCAAGATGATTGGCTTTCCTTACTTCCATGTGCTGAATTTGCATACAATAACTCTGTGCATGCAGCAACCAATCAGTCACCGTTTTGGGTGAACTATGGATTTCATCCTTCATTCCTGCCAAACACCATTGCCGAAGCCTCAGTACCAGTGGTTAAGGATTGCATAACTTTTATCCAGACTAATTACCAGACCCTCCAAGAAACTATGCAGAAAGCTCAAGAGGACTTCAATAGACAATCTGATAGAAGGAGAAGAAGCAGTCCTAGCTTCCAGGTCGGGGACAAGGTATGTCTCTCTTCTGCTAACCTCAAATTGTCTTGTCCTTTCAGGAAATTGGGGTCAAAGTTTGTGGGGCCATTCGAGGTCAAGAGGGAAGATAATCCTGTGGCATTTGAACTGGCACTGCCAACATTGTATCGGATTCATCTGGTGTTTCATTTCTCGCTGCTTAAACCAGTCACGCCAAGCCCTTTTCCTGGGAGAGATGAAGTGCCACCTCCTCCAGTCTCTGTGGATGATGAACCAAAATTTGTGGTAGAAGCTATCCTGGACTGTCGGAAGAGAGGTAGGAAAAACCAATTTCTTATTAAATCGAAAGGGTATTAAGCAGAGGAGAACTCTTGGGAACCAGCGGGTAACATACATGTCTCTAGACTACTACAGGTGTTCCGGGATAGACATCCTGAAAAATGGGTTAGATTAGGCATCTGGAGGCTGCCCCTTGGGGGGGCACTGTCAGGGAAATGGTTGAAGAATGACTGGCAATTCCACCCAAGACGATCATGGCCACTATGGTGCACAGTGTGACTAATGTGGGCGGTACTTACTCTTTGTAACCTGAACAGATCACATGACTTACTTGAACAGATCACATGACTTACTTCCTGTCTATTTAAGCCTACTGCTGGAGCTGCTCATTGCTGGATTATCTTCAGCTTCTCCTTGATCCTGTGTATCCTGATTGAACTTTTATTATTGACCCGGCTTGCTCTGACCTGCGATCCTGATCTCCTGATTTACCCTTGGCTTGTACTTCTGACTTCTCTCTGGCTTGCTCCACCATGTCTGACCTTGGCTTGGCTTATTGACTCTCTGCTATAGATCCATCTTCCTGTGTATTACCCCAGCTATCCAATCTCATCATCTAAACTGATCTTACCATGTGTGACCCCCAGCCTGGCTCTCATTTCAGTCTCCAGTTGCTACTCTGTCAAGCTTACCTTGTACTCCGCAACCACACCAGCTTTACAGTAGATCCAGCCTGTTCTTGCTACATCACAGTGACCAGCTCATCTCATCTCAGTACCTGGCAAACCATGCTTCTCTGGGCACTGCTCTCCATGTACTACTTTCAGGGAAGCGCTGCACTTAGTTGCAAAGGGGAGCCCTCTCAGCATCTTGGCCTCACACCTGGTACATGACACAGGCTTTTTAGCTGTGGTGCAAACCTGTATGCTACTTCGCTGGTGTATGGATGTCAAATACCTGTTCAATTGCTCAAAAAATGTATAGGCTTGATACAGTAGGTATGCTGAAAAGGTGTTTATTACCTCAAAGCGGTATTAAATCCAAAAGAAAATATTTATTATATTGCAGCTTACCAATTCTTAGATGTGATTGCTGCATGGGATTGCAGGCTGCAATATTCCAAACAAGACAAACAAACCAAAAGAATGGGGTAAACATGGCCGCGGCACTTTATTGGTTTAAATAATTGACAAAAATGTATTTATAACAATCTTTCAAGATATGTATTTGGTTTCAATGTTTTTATTTCATTTGTATCATGTCATACAATACAGATAAAGTAAAAAAAATTTTTTACAACATTCTAGTAATGAACAAGGAATGATTTTCTGTATGTCTAACATAGACCGAACAAATAACATTTTTATAGAGGTGAATAAAATCCATCGGACAACATGCTATTATTTCAAGTAACCTTGTTTTGTTTGATTTGATTGGATCATGTCGTTGGTTTACTTGGTAAGATGAAACGTTACAGGTCCGATCTAGTAGGATGATCTCTAACTACCAAACCTCTTACAATTGCTTTTCCTTTGATCCATGGAACACATACTCTAATGCCGCGTACACACGGTCGGACTTTTCGTCTACAAAAGTCCAACGGACGCTGACGGACTAAAGCTGGCTGGTAATCCGATCGTGTGTGGGCTTCTCCGGACTTTCAACGTACTTTTTTAGCCTCAAATCCGACGGACTTTAGATTTGAAACATGCTTCAAATCTTTACGTCGTAACTACGACGGACCCCGAAGTCCGCTCGTCTGTATGCTAGTCCGACGGACAAAAAAATGACGCATGCTCATAAGCAAAAACTAAACGGAAGCACTCGGTCTAGTAAAACTAGTGTTCGTATTGTAGGTAGCACATTCATCACGCTGCAAAATCTGTGATCGTTGAATGCAGCGCATTTTATTTCTTCTTTACGAATGCTCTAAAGAACGAAGGTGTTTTGCTGTTCATAGTCAGAGTTCTCCCAAACTGATTTCTGGATTCTTTTTCTCTTTGATCTCATGAATGATATAGTATGCTTTTTAAAAACAATGTTTCCATACTAATAATACTTTTTCCCTTTTTTTTTTTTTAGGTTTGTAAAGTTACCACAAAGAACCCATTATTCTATTTTTTTTTTCTAGTGATTATTTTTTAGTTTTTAGATAAAGTTAACCCAAAGCACCGTTTTTGGTTATGTAGATTTTTTTATTTTCAAGACTTACCACTTGAACATTATTAACATTAGTAATGTATTTTTGGTGTGTTTTTTTCAAACTCAATGAGATTGTTGTCCCTTGTTAATTTAACATTGTGTGTAAAATCAATGATTTAAAAGAAAACACATAAAGTCTTTGGCTAAACTCAAAAAAGATCCATTTATTCATGGTCAAAATAAAATAAAGAGGAAGTCAACGCTGGCAAAAGTCGGTGTCCAAGAAAATTGGGATCTTGCGGAGTCCATATAAGAGGGAGCACAATCTGGTCCAAGAATCCCAGAGATCAACAGCACCAGCAGATGATCTAGATGTCCCCAGACTGTGGTCCTACAACAGCCTGCGTCTTCTGTCAGACCAGACTGAACCCAGGTCATCACTTTCTTCTCTTCCCTGCAGCCTTTCCTCCACGCTGCCCTGCAGCCTTCCCTGTAGCCTTCTTTTGAGGCTGTGGCTCTGGTGTTTCAGTTGTGGCAGGAGGAGGAGGAGGAGGAGGAGGAGGAGGGGGGCTGCCTCATGTAGTTGGGTGTTTCGTGTTAGCGTGCCCTGCAGCCCCTTATGGATTGTTTCCCCAAATAGGCGCTCACAAATGAGGCGCTGCTCCCAATCCATCTGAAGAAGCCTGCTGGCTAAGTAGCAGCCATAGGATTCTTCCACTTCGGGGGGGCTCCTTAAAAAACGGGTGGCCTCTTGCATGAGGCGCAGGGATGCGTCCTGTGTGACCATCCCCTTCCTGGCCCTTTTTTTGGGAAGGTGGAGGGGAGGCACTTGGGATTCGGTCAGGCTCCTACTGGGCCCAGCCACCTCACTTGGCCCAGCCACCTCACTGGGAGCAGCCACCTCACTGGGAGCAGCCACCTCACTGGGAGCAGCCACCTCCTGCCTGACACTGGGCCCAGCCTCCTCCAGGATGATGGTGAATCCGGCCTCCTCCAGGCTGTCCATGGGCCCGGTCTCCTCCTGCCTGCCACTTTCCCCACATTCCTCCTGGATGGACTCATCCTGTGTATAAAAAAAGGACAATAGTTTGAGTATATTTTTTTGGGTTCATCAATGACACACAGTTTGCTTCTCATGAATAGCAAATTCAATGTGAATACATCTCTTTAATAAAAGAGTCTAATCAGACACCCTAATTATTTCAAGCAGGTGCCAAACATATTTAGCCACTACTGTCAATTGATATGTATACACAATTTTGAGTGCAAAATTATTTTAGACAATTATAACATCCAGTTAACATCATTAATATTAGTACAGTAAATATTTGTTAAAATAATTTACCTGACTCCAGATGGTCATATCCGGTTCATCCAGGATGGAAGACCCAGCTTGCTCCTCATCAGCCTCTGCTGGGGTGGAGGGAAGGGTGGAGGGAAGGGTGGAGGGAAGGGTTGAAAGTGATGGCCTGGCTTCATTCTGGTCATCAAGAAAACGGAGTTGATTGTAGTACCACAGCCTGGGTACATAAACATCATCTGCTGATGCTCCTGATCTCCTTGATTCCTGGATCTTCTTATGCTCCCTCTTATACATGTTCCTCAAGACCCCAATTTTCTTGAGCAATGTCTCCATTGTTGCTTCTGGGATGGTCGCCTGGACAAAGGACAGAAGTCTCTCCAGCGTTGACTTCCTCACATGCTTTGCATAATACTGAGGGTGTTTCACCTCCCACAAATTCCTCATCTCTCGATATTTAGAAATAAAAGCTGTAAGGAACTCTGGATCCCTAAATAGGGGATTCATTATATCTGGAAAAGATAAAGTCACAAGACAAAAAACACTTATTATAGGTTTCTGCTAACCCCTCATCATCTCCCTATGTAGGCCTCATCAATCTATCAAGCCATATAGGCCGCTTGCTACAAAGTCATGACCATAAAACCCAAAAAAAATATATTTAAAATTACCTTCGTTTTGTAACGTCCTGGTCCACTATCACCTACGCACAGAACGTACGTACGACACGTGCGCAAGGGCCCTCTTCATACACTACGCATGTGTGAAACTCCGCCTGCGTCGCCCGCCCCTGACGTTCGAAATTAACTCATGTTCTCCGCCCCCTAATTCGACGCACAGAACGTACGTACGACACGTGCGCAAGGGCCCTCTTTATACACTACGCATGTGTGAAACTCCGCCTGCGTCGCCCGCCCCTGACGTTCGAAATTAACTCATGTTCTCCGCCCCCTAATTCGACGCACAGAACGTACGTACGACACGTGCGCAAGGGCCCTCTTTATACACTACGCATGTGTGAAACTCCGCCTGCGTCGCCCGCCCCTGACGTTCGAAATTAACTCATGTTCTCCGCCCATTTTTTGTTACGGCGCGTAGTGGGGTAAATAATGGCGGAGACACCTGATATGTTGACGACCTCAGGTAGTGGAGACAGCCCGGAGGCCGAGATCTGTGAGGCCTAGATTTAAGGCCTCTAATATGAGTTTTAAAGAGATGGTGGAGATGGTGGCCATTCTTCACAAAGACGACTATGATGGGAAGTATGGGCCGTACGCACGGCCAAATTTGCGCAAGGCCAAAATAATGGCGAAGGTCGTGGACACTTTGCAGGCATCTTTTGGGGTCCAGCGCTCCAGAGATCAACTTCGAAAAAGATGGTCTGACCTGAAACTCAGGGAGCCGGATCAATACAGACGTATCCGGAAAGTTCTTAAAAAAAGTAAGTACTTGTCGTGTTTTTCTCTTGTGTTTATTACCTTGTATACTGCTCCATGTGCTTTTCCTTCCTATACGATTTTTTTGTTCATCGTTTTAAACGATCTTTTACTAAACCTCGTTACATATCTATAGATAGATCTATATATATATAGATCTATATATATATAGATATATATATATAGATCTATATATATATATATATATATATATATATATATATAGATCTATATATATATATCTATATATATATAGATATATCTATATATATATCTATATATATATAGATATATATATAGATATATAGATATATATCTATATATATATATCTATATATATAGATATATATAGATATATATATATATAGATATAGATATATATATAGATATATATATAGATATATATATATCTATATATGTAGATATATATATATCTATATATATAGATATATATATATCTATATATATAGATATATATATATCTATATATATATCTATATATATATCTATATATATATCTATATATATATAGATAGATATATATATACATATATATATCTATCTATATATATATATATAGAGAGAGAGAGATAGAGATATATATATATTTATATATATATATATATATATATATATATATATATATATATATATATATATATATATATATATATATATATATATATATATATATATATATATATATATATATTATATATAGATAGAGAGAGAGAGAGAGAGAGAGAAAAATAGAGAGAGAGAGAGAGAGAAATATAGAGATAGGTAGATAGATAGATATAGAAATGTAAAACATTCTTTTGGAATATTTTAAGTTAGCTTTTTTTTTTTCTTTACATTTAGTTAGATATTTAGAGATTTTGTTCCAGATATAGAATAGAGAGAGAGAGAGAGATCAAAAGATTATTAACTATATTTTGAGATATTGATATCTAGATATCTATCTATACGATATGTCTTTATAATTTTAAATATTGAGGTAAAATAGGAACTCTACACAAACCACTTCACTACAAATGTTGGAAAATTACTATGTACTAAAATATCTGTGTGCTAAGTAGATTAAAATAATTTTTTGTTTCACATAAGGGAAAAATCACTCAGCCAACAAGAAGACAGTCCACCCCAAGCCAAACATGATTGGGAAATCAGCCCAAGCCCCACTGAGGATGTGGAGGAAGGAGAGGTGGGCGACATGGGCACCCCACCAGGTGAGTGTCTGACACACCAGCTTACGGTAATCTATGCATGGCTGCCTTTTGTTTAATGTAATTTTTCTACTCTATTTTAGGGGATCTGGTTGTGCTTGATTCAAGCAACAGTGCCACCCCCGAGGATGTGGAGGAATTATGCTACATGGGCACCCCACCAGGTCAGTGTCTGAGACAACAGCTTTATTATGGTAAGGTAAACTATGTATGTGTGCATATTTCTAAATACATTTTTTGGTTTCATTCCACTTTAGGTACAAGAAGTGACTATTTCACCTCAGAAAGTGCCCAACGGCTAATTGGTCAAATAATGGCCTGGAATAAGGACATCGATGAAATGCGTAATCGGCTGGATCGTATGCAGCAGGAAATGAAGGACATGATTGATGTTTTGGGTCGAATCTAAATGCCCTTTTTGAAACCCCAAAACATCAATCATGTCCTTCATTTCCTGTTTTGCTGACCCCATTCTGGGCCTTCTCTTTATTTTTTTGGCTGAACAGAAATGGCTGTTTAACCCAATTTAAAAAAGGAGGGCTGTTTCTCGTAAATACCTAAAAAATCCACAAAAAAATAAAACTTGATTTTCTCAAAAACCAAAAAAAAAAAAAAACTTGATTTTAAAAAAACCAAAAAAATAAAAAAACTTGATTTTAAAAAACGCAAAAAAAAATAAAAAAATTGATTTTCTCAAAAACCCAAAAAAAAAAATAAAACTTGATTTAAAAAAACCAAAAAAATAAAAAAATTGATTTTAAAAAACCAAAAAAAAATAAAACTTGATTAAAAAAAACAAAAAAAATAAAAAAATTGATTTTAAAAAACCAAAAAAAAATAAAACTTGATTTAAAAAAAACAAAAAAAATAAAAAAATTGATTTTAAAAAACCAAAAAAAAATAAAAAAATTGATTTTCTCAAAAACCCAAAAAAAAAAATAAAACTTGATTTAAAAAAACCAAAAAAATAAAAAAATTGATTTTAAAAAACCAAAAAAAAATAAAACTTGATTAAAAAAAACAAAAAAAATAAAAAAATTGATTTTAAAAAACCAAAAAAAAATAAAACTTGATTTAAAAAAAACAAAAAAAATAAAAAAATTGATTTTAAAAAACCAAAAAAAAAATAAAACTTGATTTAAAAAAAACAAAAAAAATAAAAAAATTGATTTTAAAAAACCAAAAAAAAAATAAAACATTTTTAAAAACAAAAAACAAAAAAAAAAAAAAAAAAAAAGCCTGTTTGCGAAAATCAAAAAGCCAAAAATATTTTTTTGTGGATTAGGGAGAAATATTTAAATATAATTATATTTTGCAAAATTATTAAGAGATCATTATATTTTTGTCTATGAACATTTTATACTAAATGCAGAACTGAATGCATAACAACCATGAATAAAAACATCTCCTTATAGGAATTAAATAAATGTGTGGTTTGTTATTTCAATGCTCAGTATCAGTTTGGTTATAATTGTAAAAAAGTTGTTTACAGTGGCAATGGAGCTTATTTAGACATTTAAAATTAAAATACAGTTGGCACTACAACTGCTCGACCATAACCTAGGAGACAGCCCAAAAGAAAGGCAAGCAATAAATATAATGCAAGATTTCATCAATATTTTTTTTATTGTAAAAAATTAAATATCCTGGCCCATTGCAATGGCCCCCCTACCCATAAAATAATTAACATATTGCTGTCTAACTTGACGGGCACTTTGGGGGGCCAAGCCAGTACTCTTCTAGCTCTGGCCAGCCGGAAATTAAAAACCCTCCTCTCCGGGGTGAGGGTTCTTTGGGGGAATGGCCTCATGAGGTGCTTGCTGAGAGTGAAGGCTTCATCGGCAATGAAGACAAAGGGGAGTCCTTCCACGTTATCCGCATCAGGTGGCAATCCCAGGCCACCACTCTGGAGACGCTGGCAGAACTCCGTCTGGGCAAATACTCCTCCATCCGACATCCGGCCATTCTTCCCCACGTCCACATATAAAAATTCATAGTGTACCGACACCACCGCCATTAAAACAATACTGTGGAACCCCTTATAATTAAAATAGTATGACCCCGAATGGGGTGGTGGCACGATGTGGACATGTTTCCCATCTATAGCCCCTCCACAATTGGGAAAGTCCCAACGGCTGGCAAAATGGGATGCCACAGTCTGCCATTCCTGTGGCGTTGAAGGAAACTGGGGAATCAAACAAGAAAACCAAAATCAATTCATTTGTAAGCTAACATTGCAAGAAAATTAGACAATTAAAAACATTATAGTCCCCAGCATCAGTATAACATTAAATAATTTAATTCTTCTGGAATAACTAATATGGAAAGGCACACTTATCAGATTGCTCACCCCCTCTGATGGAACATTGCTTACATTTTAGGGGGTTGTGAAATCCCTAAAAAAGATTACTTTTAGGACACGCAGGAATTTAGGGACTAAAAAGGCTACAAGACTGCAGTTGTCGCACTCTGCGGGTGCAGTTGCTAACCAGCTTACAGTAAATGAGGTAATGTAAAAAGGCATTCATGTTGCAAGGAGTACACAATCACATGCAAGGGCAATTAATGAAAACACTTTGAGGCTTGCATATGATTTGATGATGGAAATCAGCAGAGCTTCTGCTCATTTACTAAAGCACTGGAACAAATGCACTTGTAGAGTGCACATGCATTTAGCAAAGTGCAACATATATTTGCTTGAGAAAAATCAACACCACAGAACATTCAAGCAAATTTTTACGAGGGTGGGGGGGGGGGGGTTGTGAAATCTAGCTAATTGCTAATTAGCAGCACACTATTTGGAGTGAGTTTAGGGGGGGGGGTTGTGAAATCTAGCTAATTGCTAATTATAAGCACACTAAATACACTCAAACAAAATACATTCAAAATGAGTAGACTAGGTGGATATGTTCACATCACTGCATGCTGGGGAGGTTATTGAAGGAAAATATACATGCATGACAAAAAATAACAGGAAAAAAATCCAGCATGTGTGAGGATAAAAAGGGGACATTCACACTATATTGCAATGATGGTAAGTAGTGTTTGAAGCAAGAAATACATTACATTATCAAAGATTACATAAAAGAACATGTGATGCTAATAAAAGAAAAATATCTTACCTTAATATAGTCCTTCTGCAGGACCTGGATGATGGCAGAACAGGTCTCTGGGATAATGATACCCAGAGCCTGGGGGGAGATGCCTGTCGAGAACTTAAGGTCCTGCAGGCTTCTCCCTGTCGCCAAGTACCGCAACGTGGCAACTAGCCTCTGCTCCGGAGTGATGGCTTGCCTCATGCAGGTATCCTGCCTGCTGATATAGGGGGTCAGTAAAGCCAACAAACGGTCAAAAACGGGGTCCGTCATCCGGAGAAAGTTCCTGAAATCCTCAGGATTATTCTCACGGATCTCACGGAGCAAAGGCATGTGACAGAACTGGTCACGCTGAAGCAACCAATTCTTGGTCCATGAACTCCTCCTCGCCCTGTTCATGGACTGGTCTTGGGCTGAAGAATAAACTACAGCACCAAACACATACAATGCACGAGCTCGACGACGAGTACGTACAGGTAACATGGTTTCAAAACGGTCGGCTGGTCAGAACGCACTTAACAGAACGCACTGAAGAACAGCAAGGCCTGTGAAGAACGACCTGAAAATCAGGAACGAGCGGCCAATAAAACAAAGATTTCTCAATGCCAACTGACCAAACGCACTGAAAAGCAGATACAAACCTCACAAGCACAGACTGAACAACAGTTAAAACGAACTGAAAAATACGAGTCTCACAAGCGCGAATCGTCTCTCACCAAACTTCTACTAACACGAGATAAACACGAGATTAGCAGAAGGAGCCCAAAGGGTGTCGTACGGGCTATTGAACTTCTGTTTTATAGTCTCGTCGGACTTGGTGTACGTCACCGCGTACTAGGCTGTCGTACTTTTGTGTGGTCGTGTGTAGGCAAGTCCGTTCGTAAGAAAGTCTGCCGCAAGTCCGCCGAAGGTACGCCGGAAGTATGTCGGACAGGCTGTCGGACTTTTGTAGGTGAAAAGTCCGACCGTGTGTACGCGGCATAAAAGTTTCATACGTTCATTACTCGTAACTCAAGAGCGAATTTAAATTTGTGAGATGGTAGGAGAGAAACAGATAATAAAGAAGAGTGGGTTTAGAGGGGGAGAAGAGAAAGAAGGGAGAAAAGAGATTAGAGTGTTCCCGTCTTGCCATTCCCACTGATCCTGTTCTGCCATGGCCTTGTTAGAGTCGATTGCCTAAGTTCCAACATACACAGCCCATGGTTCCCAGACTGATTCAAACTTAGCCACTGTATCTTTTAGTATGCTTACCATTTTTTCCTGGGCCATTATCCAGGATATTTTCCTTTTTGCTGCTGTGATGGAAACGCTATGTTGTTTCCAAGCCTTAGCTATGGTAATTTGGTGCCTAAGAGGATGAAGAAAATTAAGGATTGGGTTGCTTTGGACACCCATGGTATCTCCTCATTGAGTAGTGCTATGGCAGGGTTCTTAGGAACTTGAGTGCCTGTGACTTTGTGTATCATATAGAATATTCTGTTCCAGAATCCCCTGATTTTCGGGCATTCCCACCATATGTGAATCATAGAGCCATAGTTATTGCAATTCCTAAAGCATAAAGGAGATGAAGAAGGAAAGATTTTTGACAATCTCGCTGGGACAAGATACCACCTGGTGATCAGTCTAATGTTTGCCTCGATCAGGGCAGTATTACAAATTTGTTTGTATGACCGGAATACGTTTCTATTCCATTTATCCTCACTCCAGCTGATCTGAGCCTCTTTTTCCCAGTTCAGCATATATGGGAGTTTGGAGTTGTCTGAGGCTAGTGACAGGTAGACCACTGAGATGCCTCCCCTCTGCTCAGTCGCTTGACCGCACCATTGTTCGTATGTTGTGGTGGTAGGAGGGCTGGGTTTGGTGATCCATAACTGAGATAGAAAATGGGAAATCTGCATGAATCTAAAGTGTTCTGATTCTGGCATTTTCAGCTTGTTTTTGCAGTAGCTTAGTGAGATTGGCCCATGAGGTGTCATGAAATTGTCCGATGCGATACAGTCCTTTATCCAACCACCAAAAAAAGGCTTTAATGTTCATTCCCGGTGGGAATTTTGGATTGTGAAAAATGTGGGCAAGAGGTGTCATCTCTGATGAGATGGAAGGGTGGTTTTTTTAGCCCATCCCAGAGGAGAACTGACTGAGAAAGTGTTGGGGACATAATTGGGGGGCGATCTTTAGGTGGACACCAGAGTAGGAAATCGATTGTGTGTGTAGGCACTGCTTGTCTCTCCATATGCACCCAATCGGGTTTTTCTATGCGTGTGTAAATTATAGACATTTGTGAAATTCTGGCAGTCTGGTAATACCATAGTAGGTTGGGGGCACCCATTCCTCCTTGTTTCCCGGGTCTGTAAAGAACCTTCTTGGAAAAGCGATAACCAGTCGCTCCTCAGATGAATTTTATTAGTTTGCTCTGAAATTTCTGTAGATGATCTTTTCTGATTGAGATTGGTAGAGATCGGTAAAAGATAAAGCAATTTGGGTAGGATTGTCATTTTTGTCGCATTTAGTCTCCCCAACCAAGAAATGTCATAAGCTGTCCAATTTTTTAGGTCTTCAGTTAGTCTTTTGTACATGAGGGGAAAGTTAGCTTCATAAAGTGATTCTATCCTAGGTGTGAGTTCAACCCCCAAGTATTTGATGGTGTAGGCGCTCCATTTGAATTGAAGGGCATTTTTTAAATTTTCTGCAACTACTGTGGGTACATTCACATTCAAGATTTGGGATTTTGAAAGATTGACTGTCAGGCCAGATGCTTTGGAAAATTGGTCTAGAAGTTTGCATATATTAGGGAGGGAGGTAGTTGGCGTTGTTACGAATAGCAAAAGGTCATCCGCAAACAGCGCGCATTTGTGCATCTGCTGGCCACAGGACATTCCCCTAATGTCCTCATTGGTATGAATGGCTATAGCTAGGGATTCAATGGCTATCGCGAATATAAGGGGTGATATGGGGCAACCTTGTCTGGTTCCTCTGGCTATTTTAATAGAGTCGGAATAATAACCCTGCATTCTTATTCGCACTACTGGATTGGAATATATAGCCCCAAAAAATTCTGCCACGTAGCATCTAGCTTGGCTATGGAAACTTGTTTTGGATCTCGCTTGTGGAGTTTTTATAGGCGTTCGAATTCTGATTCTAGTTTAGTTATGTCTATCGTGTGAGCCTTTTTGGCCTGGGAAGACATTTGGATTAGTTTGCCTCGAATGGTGGCCTTGTGGGCTGCCCAGAGGGTTTCGGCCGAAATCTCTGGTGTTGAATTTAACTGAAAGTATTCCTTAATAGCTTTTTCAATTTCTGCAGCCCAGGCTGGGTCGCTTAGTAGGGATTCATTTAGTCGCCACTGCAGAAGATTAGTTCGGTGTGAGCTGCGTTTAAGTGTAAGAAAAACTATTGAATGATCAGACCATACTGTGTCTCTAATGGTCGACTTGACCATGTTTGGGGTGTGAGCCGTAGAAATAAAGATATGGTCAATCCTACCATATGTTTGATGTGGATGGGAGTAGTGCGTGTAATCCCGCGTGCTAGGATTGAGTTCCCTCCAGGCATTTGTTAGACTGTGCTGGTGAATTCATTTGGCAATTTTAAGGCTTCTTTTAGGAGGGCGGATGGTCTGAGAGCCCGGAGATCTAGTTTTATCTAGCCCCTGGTCAAGGGTTATGTTTGAGTCCCTTTAATAGATGACTGTCCCGCCCACCATAGGGGTTAGTTGTTGGAGCATATCTTGGAAGAACTTTGATTGTCCCTGATTAGGTGCATAGTAGGAGACAAATGTGTACAATTCATCATCTATCGTGCCTTTTAAGAGAATAAATCTGCCGTCTGGGTCCTTATGTTCTAGTTGTGGTTGAATTTACAGTTCTTGGATAAGATGATCGCCACTCCCTTGGTTTTATCCTCAGCGTTGGCCATGTAAAATACGGGAATCCTAAATACATGAAGGAAGGACTGTATCGCCTCAGAAAGTGGGTCTCTTGAAGAAGTACTATATCTATATGCTGTGAGTGCATGTATTGTAGGATTTTGCGTCTTTTGACTGGGGAATTCATCCCCTGCATGTTGTGTGAAGCAACTGGCAGGGGAGGAGAGGGAATAAAGCGATCAGCCATCGAGCACGAGTGATAGGCCCCCTGCTGCCAACCCGTCACCCACCTCAGAGATTGTCGTGTAGTCCATATAATTTCCATTCCGGCGAGATTTGCATTCTCTAGTCCGATCAGTGGGTGCTTTTGGATCCAGGAGTCTGGCAAAACGGGAAGAGAAGAAAAGATTAGAAGATGAAAGGAAGTGAATAGGAGAGAGAAGAAGAGAGGGAGAGCCTTTCAGAGGCTCTGATGGACAGAAGAAATAGATGAACTTGCTGTCCATAAAAGAGATTGTGAAATCAGCCTCCCCTAGAGGGGCTGAATTCCCATCAAATGGTCTCAAGAAAGTTGAGATCATCGGATAGGTGGAGCGCAACATCGTTTCACCTAGGTCAAGGCACAACAAAATTTATAACTGTACTATAAACATAACCGACTGCGGCCCATATGAGGCTTAATGAAAAGTTGGACCTTAATGATGGTTAACTGGGGGGGAGGGGGGATGTGGTGCAATTGTAGCATGGCATCTGGGGGAAAGGGGTGGGAGAGATTAGGGTTCTAGGTTTGGTCAGGGGGAGATTAAAGCCAAAGACCCAGATTCATAGGTGGGATTTTAGACACAGCCTGTTGTGGATTTTCCACTATGAATTTGGGTCTTGGTTCGGGGAATCCAGTGAAAATCACATTAGGGTTATAAGACTTTTTAGGTTCCAAAAAGCATCTATGAATACCCTTAGCTAATATAAAAATGAGTCATGAAAAATATTCAGGAACAGTTCGGAGCAGATATTTTCGTGGAACTCGAAAAAAAAAAAAAGGGTAACATAAGGATGGTGTAAAAGGCATAGCAAAAGGCACCTTGTGCAGTGCAGTCTCAGAAAAAAAGCTGGTCAGACCAGGGTTAGAAAAAATGGAGGATGTGAATAAACTGTCCTCTCATAGAACCAGGGCAGTCTTCCTTCCTTAGATCGTTTGATGTTGGACTTGTTTCATATCGGTGAGATGGGGATGGATAGTGTCTGTCGTTTCGTGGCTCCCGAATGGTGATTCAGTGGTGTCTGAGGTGGTTCCGTGTTGATCAGTTTCAGTCTCAGTAGTAATTTTTCACTTTCCTGGAGATTGGAGAAGGAGTAGGTTTTAGACTTGAAAGTGAACCAGAGGGCAAACGGGAACGCCCACCAGTATTTGATATCTTTTTGGAAAAGAATTGTCAATAAAGGTTTCAGCGTCCGTCTTCTTTGGATAGTTGATGGAGATTTATCTGCGAAGATTTGAATCGGATGGTTTAGGCAAAGTATAGTTGCTTGCTTGCGGGATATTTTCATAATCTCTTCTTTAACGGAATAAAAGTGAGGTTTCACTACTATATCTTTCGGTGCTCCATCATTCCTTGGGGGTCCCAGTGCTCTGTGGGCTCTGTCTAGTTCCAATTTATGTGCGGGAATGTCGGGAATGAGTCCCTTAATGAGGTCATGTACCGCTACTGTTATGTCGGTAACCGATTCTGGTAGTCCCCACAGTCTGAAGTTGTATCGTCTCGAACGATTTTCGAGATTGTCTATTTTAGACAGAGCTTCATCTAGTTGGTCCTGCAGGACCTGTATATGTTCAGAATTTTGATTTGTTTTTGCCACTGTGTCTTCCAGCTTGTGTTCCATAGTTTCCATCCTATCCCCAAATCTTTGAAAATCCTCCTTTATATCTGCTGTAATTTTTGCTGCTACAGTGGAAAGTCCCTTATCCAGAAGTGCAGACAGATAGGTCTGCTGTATTGATGAGGGAGTCTGAGGCGCTCTGCGTGTGGTGATTTGGGGAGGCCAGGTAGGCCTCATCAGGCCTTATGGGTGAGAACAGAAAGTCTTCCATAGTGTGTCCTATAAGGGATTCTGTGGATGCAGCAGAGTGAGCCACCTCTTGTCTGGTACTCACAGCGTGTTCCGTGGGTACCCGTTAGGAGGCTTGAGCCATGACAGTAGAGGAGTCCTCCTCCATTTCAGAGCAGAGCTGTGCTGAGGAGTGTGCCGCGGCCGCCATCTTGAAAACGAGCGGCTCCGTTCACGGGCTAAAGCTCGGTCCTAGGTCCCATTTGGCCGAGCCCCTGGGCATATAGGTGATCCCGGGCTATTCCCCCTTCTGATCCTGCAGTCCGTTGGTTGCTAGCCAGCCTTAATCGGGTGCTGCGTGTACCGTTGGAGCTAGGTGAATCGGAGCTCCAGGCTCAGACGGCCATCTTGGAGTCCTCCGCGCATGCGCTTTCCAAGATATGTATTTGAAGCAATAAATCTGCTCAGTCCTCATGACTCAAACATAAATATAATCAAAATTATTAAACAACAGTCCCCCACTTAGCTTGGACTTGCTTTGCAAGACAAGGACTGGCTTACTCCATAACCGCAGCCATTTCTATGCAGGATTGTAATCCTGAATTAAGAATATCAAGACCAATTTTGGACAAATGGATACCATCCTGTCTATACAGGCCTGAAATACCTCTTTCTAATTCAAAATTCCGAAAAGAGAAACCATTGATGAGAGGTATAACTTTCTCGATGGACCTTTTAATTTGTTTTCTTATCTTCTCAAAGGGTTTTAAACCAGGAGAATACCAGATCAACCAGGGAATAATTTCAGAAAAAAATAATAGTAGTATCAGGAAATGCAATTTTAGGATGCTGTGGATCATGCTTTACCATAAATAATAGATCCAAGGATTTAGTTCTACCTAAATCTTTCCCCCTTAAGTGTATCACTAAGATAGATGAAACAGGCCAATACTAAAACAACTGAGATAAATGAAAGTACAAATTACACCACTGGAGACCCGTTATTCCCTTCCAAAAACCTAAAAATGGTCAGGATTCAAGCCAAGATTTTCAGTATAGCATCACTGGGAAGCTCTCTTATGAGCCCAGTAAATAAAGGAGTGTCCAATAATTCAAATGAACGTTTGAATTTGAAACCCTGAAAGCCTAATTTATACAAACATTTTTTGAAAACAGAATTCAATTGATAGTTTGTGCCCGGAGAGGAATCTTTATGAATTAAAAAATGATCCACACCAAGAGGTCTGGATTGAATAAAATAAGAGATAAGTTTAACTGGGCAAATATCAGGGTCAGCACAAGCTTGTAGATTGAGCCTTTTGCCGCTGGTCAGTTTTGGATTTTTTTTATCAGAATATTAACTAGATGGTAGAAGACCTATATCGCTAAAACCCAATCCTGACCTGCCATTTTTTTGCTCTTTGGTACCAATTCTGATAGCCTTAATGCTGCAAAGAAGGCCACAACAAAAGCAATTCTAAATAACAAGGCTTCATAAGAAGAGAAGCAAACTAAATGAGTAAATGAGAAAAGCCTTTTCAAAATATCCAAAGAAATAGGGTGCCTATCATCAGCCACAAAGAAGGCCTTTCTATATCCATGAGTGCTTGTTTAATGGAGAAATATCTGCTACAAGCAGGAACATTACAAAGTTTAAAGAAGAATGAAATTCCTACTGGAGTTTTAACCATCTGACTATGAGATAGATTTTGCTGCATTAAATAACATAGGCTAAAACTGTGTGCTCATGCGGATCAAAACCACAAATCATATTAAAAAATAACCATTTCTCCTATGCAACTGAGTATTCAGTACATATACTGGCTGCTATAGAATGTTGTATTGCCTTGCTGACAATGGTCATATCAAGTCCCATAGATATTCAGGGCATAAAACACTGTCTAGATCTGCACTTGGGAGCAGCTGCTTGAACCGCAAAATCTGTAAGAGAGACAGAACACCTGCAATATTGTTCAATTTTCCAGGGTAAACTTTGCTTTTACCCAAATGTTGAGTTTTAGGCTTAGAAAAACAAAGTATTGCAATAATTTCATAACAGAGACTAATTTGGAAATTAAACAATTTATTGCAAAGGTAACACCTTTATTATCCGTTTGGACAATAATGCGCTTGTTAGAAAATGAATGACCCCACACTTCCAAAGCTACAATTATTGGAAATAACTACAATAGCAAAATACACTTTGTAGCTTTTTTAACTATCCAAAATTAGGGCCAGACGCCACAGCACCAGTGTGTTTCAAAGAATGCTGCAAAGCCCTTTGACCCTGCTGCGTCTGTATAAAGTTGCAATTCTGAGTCCAAAACAAAATCTTTTTCAAAATAGGACCTACCATTGTAGTCATCAAGGAACTGGGACCAGATGATCAGACCTTCCTTAAGATCCTGTGTCATCTGGACATGCGAAAAAGGTGACTTCAATCCAGAAGAGGTCAGGAAAAGACATCTGTAAAAAAAAAAAACCCTACTGGCAGAATCCTGGAGACAAATGCCAAAAGGCCTAAAAGGGATTTACGTTTTCTTAACCATATGCTGACCAGCACACGACGATGTACGTCGGCACAATGGCACGGCTGGGCAAATGGGCGTACAGGTACATCCCCTTTAAATCATGGCATTGTGGGCACGCGCGCCCACTGCGTACACCATGACCGTGCCCGTGGGTCCCGCAGACTCGATGTCCACCAGGGGCCCGCAATCATGTCACAGAGCGGTAGAACAGGGAGATGCCTATGTAAACATTTCCCTGTTCTGCCTAGCAACATGACAGAGATCTACTGCTCCCTGTCATCGGGACCAGTGATCTCTGCATGTTCTAGTGAGCAATCCCCCACAGTTAGAATCACTCCCTAGGACACACTTAACCCCTTGATCGCCCCCTAGTGTTTAACCCCTTCCCTGCCGGTATCATTTACACAGTAATCAGTGCATTTTTATAGCATTGATCGCTGTATAAATGACAATGGTCCTAAAATAGTGTCAAAAGTGTCCGATGTTTCTGCCATAATGTCGCAGTCATGATAAAAATCACAGATCACCGCGATTACTAATATAAAAAAATTAATAATAAAAATGCCATAAATCTATCCTCTATTTTGTAGACGCTATAACTTTTGCGCAAACCAATCAATATATGTGTAGCACTGACCCCCGAAGGAGCTGCTGTATTTTAATTGGGCCTGTACTCTGCTTTTCTACCCCTTTTATTTGTCTCAGTTCCCCTTGACACAGCTGTGATGTAATATAGTGTGCAGTAAAAACCCTGAATTTCAATTTCACAATATACAATGTAATATACATTTTTGTCTTTACATTTGGTCTCCAGTCTCCACTTGGCCAATAATACTAAGGAAAACAACACTCACACAAAATTACTTAAACAAGAACTTTGTTTACTGTATTTGCTTTAAGTAGAACATAGTAGAACACTACAATAGTTGTACTGTCAGCCCAACGTAGTGTGACAGTAAACTGATTTTAACGTACAAAGGTATTATACAGATGTAAAGTGTTTGAATTAACTTGTTAGTAATGTGCTAAGGAAAATAGGATAAATGGCAGAGTGAACTGATTTCACTATGAGCACTGTCCCATCCTTTGCACGCTTTGTAACTATAAGGAAATCAAATGCTAATTTAATAAAGTATAGTACAATCTTTAGGGAGCTCCCATTACTTGATATCACAGTAACTTTAATATGGTAATGAAACACAAAGCCTTGTGTTTTATTAGACAGTCCTTCTTTTCTTCTTTCTTCTGCTAGCTATAAAGTGAATTTGTAATCCAATGGTTAATGACTTTTGATCAAAGCAAGCTGAATATTGAATTAAAGTTATGGTACAGCAGTACTGCAACTATCTCTGATGTCAATGACACAGTATCAGATCCTCAATGGAATACAGGCCCGGGCCTAGTTTTAGCTCAGTCTAATCCTTTTGGCTTTGCTTGTGGGACTATGGATCCCAGCAACTCTGTATTGTACAGATGAATGTGTAAAAGTGCATCAAGGAAACTTTTGGGCAACAGCCCTCTCACCCAACAGGTTAGTGTTGTCAGAAAGTTCTGGTCTGGTGTACAGGGTCCTGTCTCTGGCTGGCCGGCACCTCTGCGCTGCTCCGCTCCACACAACGAGATGCTCCGTAACTCTCAGATGGCTCCGACAGGCTCCTCTGGCTCCTTCCCGGTCTTGCCCCACCATCAGCCCAACTCACTGGTGTGAGTTGGGCTGACTCACAGCACTGACTCACAGCACTGGCTGCTCGGATCGCTCTTCCATGGAGGTAGGCCACGCTGCGCTAGAGACCTCACACAGATCCTCCCAGGCTTGCCATGCGTGTCCAAGAGACCTAACATGGCCACACTGAGCCCTTTTATAGTCTTCCCACAATGCAGTTCTGTTCTCCTGATGTTCATGGGAGTTAATGGGCATTATGGGTAGGTCAAGTTAATGTCCAATGTAAACAAACAAAACACTTCCATGTCAACTTCTTGAACAATGAAATATAAAATAACAGTCCTTTCATATTTTGCCCGCTAGATGGTGCCAGATGCTAAGCTATATCAAAAAAAATGTGACCGCTACACACTCCCCCTGCTTGAACTCTTTGGTCCCCAAAGAGATGTAAGATTTTGTTTCTGTTACACATTTTTGTTTCTATGCAGTTACATAAAACTGACAGGGCAGCTTCCCACCAATTTTCACATGATGGGGAGCTGTCCTGTACATTCACAGCCGACACTTTGATGTCATGTACAGGTGTGTCAGTGGGTGAGATGGGGTTTTGATTTTCTGAGTCAAAAGCAAGAGTATCAAGCCTTTCATTATTTCTCCTGGCAGTAAATTTAGTTCCTTCAGAACACTCTCCCAATGTGTCATAAGTTAGTCTTTTTGGGGGACGAATAACTCTTTTGGTCCTCCGTGCTTTTGGCGTCTCAAGCAAGTTGGAATGTTCCTCAACTCCATCTTTTTCTTGTGGCTCAGAATTGGAATCAGCGCTTAGATTTCCCAAATCTGTTTCTGGAAGAAAAACTTGAGACTCTTCTGGATCTTTTCTTGATCTACATTTGGGTATGAATTCAGGAGCCTCCAGTCTAAGAATTCCACCATCCTCTCCCCCTGCTTGGAATGAAAGGTCTACTTCAGATTCTGATACTTCAGATGGCCACAGCCAGCTTATCTCCATCTCCTCTTCTTCTTCTTCAGTAGCAGAAGGTTCAGGCCTATGTCTGGTTACTGGTCTGTGTACAACAGTGGATGTGGATTGGAGCTCCTCTTGTGCGGTAATCCTGACTGCTTCCATGAGAGGCAGGAGGTGATTACGGTGCCAAGTCTTTAACGGCCCGGTGCTTCCTTCTGGACAAATTTCATATACTGGAAGTTCTGGAAGTTTCTTGCACACAATATATGGTTGTGATTTCCAGCGATCAGCCAGTTTGTGCTTGCCTGGGATTCCCAAATTCCTTAAACGAGAACTCGGTCACCGGGTTGTAAATCTTGAACCCCTACTTTGAGATCAAAGTTATTTTTGTTTCTGTACCCTCAGTTTTCAGACTCTTCCTCAACCTATCCACATATCCTCTGTGGGAAGTCGCTGAGGTATGATCCAGGCTGGTTCCAAAAGCCAAGTCCACCGGTAGTCTGGCTTCTCTTCCAAACATTAGCCGGTAGGGGGAATATCCTGTTGCATCACACTTTGTACTATTATATGCATCTACTGATGCAGTAATGTGCCTGCTCCAATATGGTTTTTGCTCAGATGTCAGAGTTCCCAACATATTTAAAAAAGTCCTGTTAAATCTCTCCGGCTGAGGGTCACCTTGTGGATGGTATGGGGTGGTTCTAGATTTCTGAATACCTAAGAGATCCAACAGCTTTTGAATCAAAGTCTCTCCCTTGATCGGAATGAATTAATTGTGGTAGACCATAATGGACAAAGAACTTTTCCACAAGAACTTTCGCCACTGTAGAGGCCTGTTGGTCTTTAGTAGGGAATGCTTGAGCACAACGAGTAAAGTGATCGGTAACTATTAGAATGTTCCCCTTTCCACTTAAGTCAGATTCCACACACAGGAATTCTATACAGACTAGCTCCATTGGCCCTTGGCTCTCCAAATTGCCCATTGGGGCAGCTCTCTGAGGCAAGATTTTCCTCTGTATACATCGGAGGCATGAGTGACAATAGCCCTCTACTTTGGTCCTCATATAGGGAAAATAGAACTTGTCCTTCACCAACTGGAAAGTCCTTTCTGCTCCCAAATGGGCGTGATGATCATGCAGAGCAATCAATACCTTCTCTCGGTGCTTCTCCCGTAAAAACAGTTGCCACTTCTCTTTCCCGTCATCAGAGGGGCCCTTTCGCTAGACCACCCCTTGTTTAAGCTGTAACCAATCCCATTCTTTGTGTAAGATGCGAGCTTCCTTCTTATTGCTTTTGAGAAATAAGTTAGGGTGTTTGCTCTCCAAAGCCTTCAGCGTCAGGCTACAAAGTGGGTCTTGTTGTGGGTCCAACCAAAGATCCCTCCTAGACAGCTTTGGTAAACCCTCCCTGGCAATCTGATTGACATCACAGTAACACTTAGGCACTCCGGCAGCAGACACTACAACTTCTTCTGCTCTAGCCCCACCTTTACTTTGCTGTTGTGCTCCATCACAAAGGGCTCTCACTCCTTCTGGGGTGAGCTGGGTCCATTCTTCTGTTTGACCCTGGGAGCAGTGAGGTCGTCTTGATAATGCATCTGCATCTCTATTTCCAATTCCCGGTCTATATTTCAAGCTGAATGTGAAAGCTGAGAGTGCAGCCAACCACCTATGGCCAGTGGCATCCAACTTTGCTGCGATAAGCAAGTAAGTGGGTTATTGTCTGTCTTAACCACGAACTCTGCACCATACAGGTAATCCTTGAGTTTATCTACCACAGCCCATTTTAAAGCCAGGAATTCCAGTTTGTGAGTGGGATAGTTCCGCTCAGCGGGGACTAGACTTCTGCTCACATAGGCGATGGGTCTTTGTTGTCCATCATGTTCCTGATAAGGTACTCTGTCCAGCCCTTCTCGGCTGGCATCCACATGCAATTCGTAGGATTTAGTAAGGTCTGCATAGGCTAGAACCGGAGCAGTGGTAAGACTCCATTTCAGCTGTCTGAAATCCTCTTGACACTGTAGAGTCCATTCTTCTTGGATGGACTCTTTCTTCTTTCTGGTGCCTTCCTTTGGCTTCCACAAACCTTCTGAGTCTGAGCCAGTTCCTTTTTGATTCTTCAACAGCTCGGTGAGTGGGTGGGCTATCTTAGCAAACCCTTCCACAAACCGCCTGTAATAAGAACAGAACCATAGAAAGGATCTAAGTTCAGTCACATTGGTCGGTCTAGGCCAAGAGTTAACGGCCTCCAATCTCTGCGGGTCTGTTGCCACTCCTTCAGCGGATACGATGTGGCCCAAGTAATTCACTGAAGGTTGGTAAAAGTGACACTTCACCAGGGAGAGCTTCAGGCCTTCGTCATGTAATCTCTTCAAGACCTTCTCCAGGCACTCTTTGTGCTCCTCCAGTGTTCTGCCAAACATTATGACATCGTCTAAATAGACCAACACTTCGATCAGGTTCATGTCACCCACTGTCTTCTCCATTAATTGCTGGAAGGTTGCTGGGGCTCCAGACAGACCTTGAGGCATTCGATTAAACTCAAAGAATCCTACGGGGGTAATAAAAGCGGTCTTCTCTCTATCTTCAGGGCACATGGGGTTCTGATAGTACCCACTCTTAAGATCTAGCACACTGAACCACTTTGCTCCTGTTAAACTCTGTAGGGCATCCTCTATCCGAGGTGTGGTGTACTGATCTGGGATGGTCCTCCGATTTAGTCCGGTAGTCAATGCATAGTTGCAAAGAGCCATTCTTTTTCCTTACAACTACTATCGGAGAGGCATATGGACTCCGGGACTCTCGGATAATCCCCGTCCTTTTTTAGCTCAGCCAGTTGTTCCTGTAGGTCTTCCAGATCTCCCAACGGGATCCGCCTTACCCTCTCACGGAAGGGTTTATCTTCTTCTAACCTGATTTTGTGTTCGGCACCTTTTGCAAGCCCCACATCAAACTCACTTCTTGAGAAAGCAGTCCTCCACCTCAGGAGCTGGTTCTTCGCTCTCTCCATCCAGGCAGGGGTAAGAGTTGTGTTCTTTGGGTAGAATTCTTCCAGGGGAATCTCTCCATCCTGTTCTCCCATGATGCCACACAGTGAGACTGGGGTTGCTGGACTGACCTGCCCCAGCAGAACTCTGGCTGGAACCTTTACAGGCAAGGCTGTTGTGTTGCGAATACTGTCTGAGATACGTCCTTTACTTCTTTTCAGCGCCTTAGTTGACAACACTTCAGGGATAACTTCCAGGCCCTTGTCTTCTTTTTGTCTGTCCATCTCAAGAATGATGAAGGGGCCCAGCTGTCCCCAACTCAGCTTAACAGAGGCCTTTAAGCAGACTACCTCACCTGGCTGCACCAGCTTTTCCCTCTTGTCCAGGTGCCAGACCTTTCCCACCCCTTCTGGTGGGGCCTTCTGTTCCTGCACAAGGTCCTGGTACACCTGTGTTAGCATGGGGTGCACTCCCTTGATTGGAATGTTCTTCTGCTGTACAAGTGGAGTTAGAAGTTTGGTCCCAATAATAAGAGAACTTCTATCAGCCTCAGGAGGGCGAGGACACAACACTGCCAAGGTGTCGAAGGTTTCAGCCTTCCCTACCACAATTGGATCAGAGGTAACCTTGATGGGTATGTATCCATCATAGTGGAAGTTCTGTGTCCCTAAACCCCATATCTCCAGCTCTTCCAGCTTCTTCAAGGGGAGATGTTTGAGATATTTCTCATAAAAGTCTTTGTATAGCAGAGTTACTTGAGTTCCAGTGTCCAGCAGGGCTTTCGTGCATATGCCTTCTATCTGAAATGGGACAATTGGGGAAGATCCCACTAACTTGGGAGGAAATCCATTTGCTTTAGCACGTTTACTTCGTTGAGTGGCTCGTACCTTCATGCCTTGCTTATGTGAAGTTCCTTTTCTCTGCTTCGACTTAGCTATAGCCAATTTAGCCTGATGAGTAGGGATGAGCCGAACACCCCCTGGTTCAATTCGCACCAGAACCTGCGAACGGACCGAAAATTTGCGCAAAATTTAGAACCCCATTGAAGTCTATGTGACTCGAATGTTCTAAATCAAAAGTGCTAATTTTAAAGGCTAATTTGCATGGTATTGTCCTAAAAAGTGTTTGGGGACCCGGGTCCTGCCCCAGGCACATGTATCCATGCAAAAACGGCCGTTTTTTCGGGAGCAGTGATTTTAATGATGCCTAAAGTGAAAAAAAAGTGAAATATTCCTTTAAATATCGTACCTGGGGGTGTCTATAGTATGCTTGTAAAGTGGCGCGTGTTTCCCGTGCTTAGAACAGTCCCTGCACAAAATGACATTTTTAAAGGAATAAAAGTCATTTAAAACTGCTTACGGCTTTAATGTAATGTCCGGTCCCGGTAATATGGATGAAAATCAGTGAGATAAATGGCATGGGTACCCCCCCTAGTCCATTACCAGGCCCTTTGGGTCTTGTATGGATATTAAGGGGAACCCCGCACCCAAATTAAAAAGAGGAAAGGCGTGGGGCCCCAGGCCCTCTGAACAGCAGTATACAGGCGGTGCAAACAAGACAGGGACTGTAGGTTTGTTGTTAAGTAGAATCTGTTTGTAATTTTGAACTGGTACATTTTTAAAGTGTAGCTCCAGCCAAAAAATCTATTTTTAAGCTTTTTGGAAAACATAGGGAAGGGTTATAACCCCTGTGACATTTGTTTTGCTGTCTGTGCACCTCTTCAGAAGATTTTACCTCACTTTCTGTCCCAATGACAAATGTTTTTTGACAATTTGGGGTTTTTAGTGAAACAAGGATTGGTGATAAAGAATCAGTGGAAAGGAGACACGTTTTTCCCATATTAACTCTTACAGGAGAGAATTTCCCTTCCTAGGGGTAGATTTCATCTCACTTCCTTTTGTCTCCTTCCGTTTGCAAGAAGGAGTCGTTTGTAAGTTGGATGTTTGAAAGTAGGGGCCTTCCCTATATACTCTGCAGAAATTGGGGCCTTAGGTGTTGGTGTTGCCACAACACTGTAAGCCCTCACAGTTACTCTTGGTGGGTGCAGGAATGGGCTCTGCTGTGAAATATTAGATCAAGAATTGTAATTACATGCCCCTGTTGAACAGGGTTAGAAAAATTGGGCCTTTGGTGGTGGTGGTGCTGGTGCCACAACACTATAAGTCCTCACAGTTACTCTTGGTGGGCGCAGAAACTATCCCTGCTGTGAGATATTAGATCAAGAATTGTAATTCCATGTCCCTGTTGAACAGGGGCAGAAAAATTGGGCCTTAGGCACTGGTGCCACAACACTGCAACCCCTCACAGATACTCTAGTTGGAGCGCAGGAATGAGCCCTCATGTAAAATATTGCATCAAAAATTATAATTACACGCCCCTGTTAAACAGGGGCTGAAAAATTGGGCCTTAGGCACTGGTGCTGGTGCCACAACACTGCAACCCCTCACAGATACTCTAGTTGGAGAGCAGGAACAAGCCCTGCTGCAAAGTATTGCATCAAAAATTTTAATTACACACCCCTGTTAAACAGGTGCTGAAAAATTGAGCCTTAGGCACTGGTGCTGGTGCCACAACACTGCAACCCCTCACAAATACTCTAGTTGAGTGCAGCAACGAACCCTCCTTGCAAAATATGCATCAAAAATTGTAAATACACGCCCCTGTTAAACAGGGGCTAAAAAATTGGGCCTTAGCCACCGGTGGCGGCGCCCAGAACCAAAAATATTCCTACAAGCTATCAGCATGATCATTGAGGAGGAAGAGGATAGTCACTCAGCATAACAGGATAGTCACTCAGCATCAGCATAGGCAGTCTTGAAGGGATCTGACATTTCAAAAAAATTATTCGGTTACATCAGCATCAGGTGCTTGGTAGCTGGTGGTGATCCAAGACTCATTCATTTTTATGAAGGTCAGTCGATCGACCGAGTCGGTGGACAGGCGCACCCTGTGATCGGTTACAAAACCTCCAGCAGCACTGAATGTGCGTTCCAAAAGAACGCTGGATGCAGGACAGGCCAGTAGCTCAATTGCATACTGTGCAAGCTCTGGCCAGTGATCCATCCTCAAGCCCAGAAACCCAGAGGATTTTCGGTGGGAAAGGTGTCCAAGTCGGATCTTGCCCCTAGGTATTCCTGCACCATGTAAAACAGACGCTGGCGATGGTTGCTGGAACCGATCATACCTTGGGGCTGCGGACTAAAAAATTGTCTAAACGCATCGATCAGACGGCCACCTTCTCCACCGCTCCTTTTTTGACTGACCGATGCCTCAGCAACACGTTGTCCAGGAACAGGAGTTTGTAACCTCCCAGTCTCTGGGAACGCATTGCACAGACCTTTCTGCAAGGCCTCCCGAAGCTGTTTCATCCTCTGCTCTCTCTGCGACGGCGAGATAAGGTCCGCAAGCTTACCCTTGTGACATGCATCAAGGAGGGTTAACAGCTAGTATTGATCCCTCTCCTTGATACCACGAATACAAGGATCCTTCCGCAGGCTTTGCAGGATCAGGGAGGCCATGCAGCGTAGGTTTGCTGAGGCATTTGGTTCGGAGTCCTCTGGGTCACTAAGGACGACATGATCCGCAGCCACCTCCTCCCAGCCATGTACAAGTCCATGGGTTTCTTGGGACTGTAAATGATCCCTTAAAGACTGCTGCTGATGCTGAGTGCCAGGCTCCACCTCCATGCTGACACAATCCTCCTCTTCCTCCTCCTCCTCCTCCACCTTCTCTTCCTGTGTGATCGGCGCACATGCAGGAACACTGTCTGGATAAAGGGGGCCTTGAGAGCTAAGGAAGTCCTCCTCTTCCTTCCTCTGTTCTGCCTCAAGTGCCCTGTCCATTATTCCATGGAGCGTGTGTTCCAACAGGTGGACAAGGGGAACAGTGTCACTGATGCATGCACTGTCACTGCTCACCATCCTCGTGGCCTCCTCAAATGGTGACAGGACAGTGCATGCATCCCTGATCATGGCCCACTGGCGTGGGGAAAAAAAACAAGCTCTCCTGACCCTGTCCTGGTGCCATAGTCACACAGGGACTCAGTGATGGCCCTCTGCGTGTGCAGCCACTGCAGCATGGCCAATGTTGAGTTCCACCTGGTGGGCATGTCACAGATTAGGCGGTTCTTGGGCAGGTTAAATTCCTTTTGGAGGTCAGCCAGCCGAGCTCTGGCATTATATGACCGGCAGCAATGCACAAAGACTTTCCTGGCCTCCCTCAGGACATCCTGTAAGCCCGGGTACCTGCCCAAGAACCGCTGCACCACCAAGTTAAGGACGTGAGCCAAACAGGGCACATGGGTCATTTGTCCCTGTCGGAGGGCAGAGAGGAGGTTGGTGCCATTGTCGCAAACCACCATTCCTGCCTTAAGTTGGCGTGGCATCAACCACCTCTGAGCCTGCCCCTGCAGAGCTGATAGAACCTCTGCCCCAGTGTGGCTCCTGTCCCCCAAGCACACCAGCTCAAGCACCGCATGGCATCTTTTGGCCTGAGTAATTGCGTAGCCCCTTGAATGCCTACGGAGCACCGCTGGTTCCGAGGGCAAAGCACAGGAAGAGGCCATGGAGGAAGAAGAGGAGGGGGTGGAGGAGAGAGGTGTATCAGAATCACCATGTAGTAGCATTTTGGAGGCGTGGTGGCAGAACAACCTCCAACACTACTGCACCTTGTCCTGCATCCTTCCCAGCTGCCAGCAGAGTCACCCAATGCACCGTGAAACTTAGGTAACGTCCCTGTCCTTGCCTGCTGGACCATGAGTCAGCGGTAATATGCACCTTACCATTGACCGCCCTGTCCAGCGAGCCATGGACATTGCCTTCCACATGCCAGTAGAGAGCCGGAATCGCCTTCCATGAGAAAAAGTGGGGTTTGGGTACCTGCTACTGAGGAACAACACATTCTATAAACTCACGGAAGGGGGCAGAGTCTACCAACTGAAAAGGTAGCAGTTGAAGTGCTAGCAATTTTGCCAAGCTAGCATTCAACCGCAGGGCATGTGGATGGCTGGGAGCAAACTTCTTTTGGTGGTGCAGCAGCTGGGGCAGGGAAATTTGCCTGGTACAATCTGACATCGGTGTACCGATAGCAGATTGCCCACAAGTACTTGGCTGTGACACACCTAATTCTACACCTTCATTCCTCTCAGTGCAGGTCTCAGAGAGGACTGAAGGTATAGTGGGGTTGGAGATCTCAGCTGATGAGGAGCAAGAAGAGGTCCTATTTGTTCTTTGGTGTGGGTCTTTTAGGTACGCTTGCCAACGAACTGCATGGCAGGTCAACATTTGTCTGGTCAAGCATGTGGTGCCCAAGCGGGAGATGTTTTGGCCACGCGAGATACGCTTGAGACATATGTTGTGTGAGCCAAAGGTACGGGGATTATTGCGGTGCCAAAAGAAAACTGAAGTATATAGGGTAAAACATATAATATTTTATTGACAAAGTTTAAAAGAGATTTGTATATTACATATACAAGGTGTGCATCAAAGTACAGAGAATAAAAACCATTTGTAGCGGTGTTTACAAGATTAAGCCTGGGGGGGTGGTGGCCAATCCCGTAAGCAGGTAGTAAAAGATCCTACATGTTTCGCCAGAAGTGGCTTTCTCAGGGACAGTCGGTTGTACCTGTATCGCTACTGTAAGTTCTATAATGAGAAATTCACAATCAAACAAAAATACTAATATACAATAAGTTTGACAAAGATGAATTTTTGTGAACTGTCGGACATGAACATGCATCAAACAGCCCAGGGCATAACCATGGAGCGCCAGGTGCCTATCACCCACCCAGACAGTCCTCCCCAAAACCGGCAGGCCACCCAAGGTGCCTAATGATGGAAAAATGACTACCTGCTGGTTACCGGAGGCAGATGTAAGCATCTCCTGAAGCAACACCCAGATGTCGGGTACAGTCAGCGGCTGCAGGGGGTAGATAAGAGGACCTGGTAAAAAAGTGAATATTGATAAAGTAAATAAAACAGCTTGCATGGGTACCAAAGGGACTCTGGATCCACAAGCCAAAAAAACACACGGGGTCGGACTAACATAGTCTCAAAGGTTATACTTACAATATATATATGATGTTAAAAACACAAAATTCAGGACACCGAAAACGCTAAGATAATGTCATCTAAGATGCCAGATGCGTGGTAACAGGGAATACGCAAGGTCATCTACAAATAATTAATAGAGTGCTGTTATAGGGGACAGGCATATACTCCATGTAGCCGTATTATATAAATGTAAACAATGGACAGCAAAGTGTCATGTATGAATGCTAATAAGGATTATAAAAAAAAAAAAAAATCGGGATAGGTGGCACACTTACCCAGGGATAAGATCTCAGAGTAGCTTCAAAGTATACTGGGTTGGTGATTGATCATAAATATGTGTGCTTAACGTAGCAAAGACCGCATCACACTACAAGGAGGATAAGGAGAAAGAGCACTTGTAGATTGCTGATAGTATAGAAAATATCAGATCAGGTGGGGGGTGGAAGGTTTGCAGACTTACCAAGAGAAATAATAGCAATAGCGTGGGTGTCCTGTGGTCTCCAGCGGTGTTGTGGCCGGAGATGCCGGCAATCTTATACCCCCAACACATGTGCAGCATCTGACGTCACTGCATGTGTGAGCGGAAGGGAGATGCCACTGCGCATGCGTGCCACAACAAAGTGTCCGGGCCTACAAGGTCCAGGAGGCTTTGCGGAAGGGTCGAACGCTGTGTGCGTTGACACGGAGCAGACGAGGCGCTAGACTATGAGGCCGATGGAACAATGGCATCACAGTCTACTGGGAAAGATGGACTGATCAAAGGATCACCCAGATGGCTGTGGCAAGGAGTGGGCTAATTTTTTGATTGAAAATGTATACTTTATTTTGCAAGAAAATATACAAAAAACAAATACTTAAACAGGGTACATTCTGTACTGCGACGCAGCGCATAAATACACTACATAACAATACATTGCCAAGCATACAAATAAATTACATTCATCCTGCGGTATGATGCCTAATGTGTTGTGCAGAGTAGTAATACCCCGAAACATCACATCATGCATGACGCCGCATTACCCTGAAAGCAGTACTTAAAAGAACATTTCACAAAAAGTCCAGTTATACAGTCAAATAACATTCAAATGGGCAACGGGTGTGATGGGGGGGGGGGTGGAGAAGGTGGGGTAGGGGAGGGAGTAAAGAGTTCACAGGCCCGAAGCTTTATTTGAACTGCCAAAGGATACACGGGTGGGAGGGGGGGGGATGGGGAAATCTTTAGACCTCCTCTTCCTCCTTGAAGTCCATCAAGTGATAGTCTCTGAGCAGACTGTGAACCAGTCTGCGGCAGTCCTTGATGGACATCCTCTCCCGCTGGTGGATGAGGCGCTTTCTGGCGCACCATAAAGCATCCTTAAAGCAGCACAGCACCCGCCAGGCACCGTCAATGTCCTCCTGTGAATGAGTTCCACAGAAGAGTCCGTTCAACACACCAAAGTGTGTGATAGCAGTCTGTGGTACAAAGTCTTTGAGTTCAGGTTCCAAGGCCCTCAACAGGTCCTGTGCAAAGGGACACTCCCAGAAAACATGCAGAGCAGTTTCCACCTGGATGATGCAAAAGGGGCAGTGCCTGTATCTGCACAGGTTTCTGGCATGCATGAATGTCCTGAGTGGCAACCCCCCTTGGATTGCCATCCATGCCAGATCTTTGTGCCTGTTGGTGAGTCTCTTTGAAGAAACATTCCTCCAGACCACTTTACAAGTGGCTGAAGGGAGGCCTGGAACAGTCTCATCAATGTCCGATGCTCTGATCAACTTGTGGATAGTTTTTGGCTTCCACAAGTCGGGCTTCACTCCATGTAGCCCCAGCTCCTTAATAAACTTGAAGGTGTCCAAGTAGTACCAAGGGGTGTCCCAGTTGTAGGGGATGGAGCTGTCCCATTTGTCCCAGCCAAGGGTCCTCCATAGAGGCAGGAGGAAAAAACGGGACATAGAGTTACAACCAGAGTCCACAGTTCTGTCCACCAATGTCCTGCGGATGCAGTTACAAGCAAAGCACACCCTCAATAGTGTAGCGATGTCGGGCACGCCTTTACCGCCCTTGAGGGGTTCCTTGAACATAACCGCCCGCTTCACTCTGTCCATTTTGGAGCTCCAGATGAAGTGAAACACCGCCCTGGTGATGGCCTTACAGGTGTTGACCCGAGGGGGCCAGGCCTGGGCGAGGTACTGCAACACAGGGAGGATCTCGCTGCGGAGTACCAGTGTTTTGCCTTCGATGGTGAGTTCTCTGAGGCTCCAAAGTCCAAACTTCTGTCGCATCTTTGACAGTCTTTCCTCCCAGGACTTCAGGGCTGCGCCCTCAGCTCCAAACCAGACCCCAAGGATTTTGATGAAGTTCGTCTTGACGCTGAAAGGAATTGGTGCAGAAGAAGGCAGGAACCACTTTCCGAAGAGCATGACTTCTGACTTCCCGCAGTTGACCTTTGCCCCTGAAGCGTGGCCGAAGTCCTCACAGGTCTGGGCGAGTGTGTCGATGGAGCGCCGATCAGCACAGAACACCGTCACGTCATCCATGTAGAGTGAGCACTTGACCTCCCGTCTGTCCGATCCTGGTGCGGTGATCCCTCTGATCTCTGGGTTCCGTCTGATGCTTCGGGCGAAGAGCTCTATACAACAAACAAAAACCAGAGGTGAGAGAGGGCAGCCTTGTCTGACCCCAGACAAGATTGGAAAGGGGTCAGTTTTCCAGCCATTAACCAGCACCAAACTAGAAATGTCAGTGTACATCACATTCACATACGAACAAAACATTTCCCCAAGACCAAACCTGCGCAGAGCTCTGCACATAAACTCATGGGAGACACGGTCGAAGGCCTTCTCCTGGTCAAGACTGACCAGGGCCGCGTGCGCACGACGGCCATGAATGTACTGGACCGTGTCCCGGACAAGCGCAAGGCTGTCCGCAATCCTGCGACCAGGAATGCCGCAAGTCTGATCCGGGTGGATGATCTGTCCGATGACAGACTTCAGCCTGTTGGCCAGGACCTTGGCGAGGATTTTGTAGTCCACGTTCAGAAGAGAGATCGGACGCCAATTTTTAAGATCCGATCTCTCCCCCTTCCGCTTATACAAAATCGTGATCATCCCCTCCCTCAGTGACGGAGGCATTCTGCCCTCCACCACCATCTCCTCGTACAGCTCGAGCAGGTCCGGGCCCACGAGATCCCACAGTGCTACATAGAGCTCAACTGGGAGATCATCGCAGCCCGGGGTCTTGCCTCGCCTAAAGGATTTAGCGGCAGAGTGCAGCTCCTCCAACACCAAGGGGGCGTTGACGGTTGATGAACCTGCAGGATCAATTTGGTTAGAGATACCTGACAGGAACCTGTCGGCCGCCTGTGTGTCTGTTTCTTTCAGGGAGTAGAGGTTGGTGTAGTAGTCGCTGACCACTTGCATCACAGCCTTCTTCCCCTTCTGGAGTGTTCCGGTCTCGTCACGCAACTCTGACAAGGGTGTGTGTCCTGAGTGAAGTTTCCTGAAAAAGAAAGAATTACACTTCTCACCTTTCTCAAGATTCTCCACCTTGGCACGGAAGACAATGTGCCTGGATTCCTCCTCGAAGTGTCCTTTCAGGCTCCTCTTGGTGTCCTCCAGGTCCTGCCTAACGTCCCAGTGGTGAAGGTCCTGCAGGGACTGCAACTGACGCTGCAGTCTCCTGAGTTCCCTCCTCCTGGCGCACACACGCTGGCATCCCCTTGCCTGAAAGAAGCTTCGCAGCTTAACCTTCACAAACTCCCACCAGTCACTTACCCTTCCGAAGAATCTCTTTTCCTCCGTCCAGGTGGCATAGGCCTCCCGGAGTTCCCCCATCAATTCCTCGTTTTCCAGCAGGGTGCTATTCAGCTTCCAGGAACCCGGTCCGCGGGCAAAGCCCTCACCCAGGTCACCCCGAAAGTGAACAGCCCTGTGGTCAGAGAAAAAGCAGGGGACCATGGAGAACTCACAATGCTTGACTGTTCTTGAAGTGAGCACAAAGTCAATCCTGGAACGCACAGATCCATCGGGTCGGCACCACGAATAGTTCACGGTCCCTTTCCCTATGGATCCCACGGCGTCCTGCAAGGAGGCCTCCGAGATCATCTCCTTGAGCAGCCTAGAAGTAGCATCAAGTTTTGCGTACATGCTGGAGCTGCGCCCATCCTCCTCGATCGGACAGTTAAAATCACCGCCGATCAGTACTGTTCTGGTGGTGACGAGTTGGGTCCGCAGGGTCTGGAAAAGTTCCAGCCGCGCATTCTTGTCTGGGGGGGCATACACGTTGATGAGCCTAACTGGCTCTTCCACCCACGAGCCGTCTATGACCAAAAGACGGCCACAGACTAGCTCATGGATAGAGTCAACCGTGAAGCGCCCACCCCTGACCAGAATAGCTACTCCTGCAGACTTGCAATCGCCACCCCCGGAACAGTAGGAGGGACCAAGGGTCCACTGGGAGGACAGATGAGTGTACCTCCTCAAGGGAGGAAGGGCGCACTCCTGAAGCATGTAGACATCACTCTGCTGACTTGAAAGAAAGGTCAGGACCGCTTGCCTTCTAGATGTATCCTTGATACTCCTCACATTAATGGAAAAGATTGAGATCTCAGCCATAATGAAAAAGGGTATGAGGGTCTAGTTAACAAGGGTCCGAACTTACCTCCCCGGAGGGGGGGTGGTTCTTCCGTTGCGTCTTCTGCCTGTCCTGTGTCCTGGGCCAGGCCCAGCTCCTCAAGGACAGACTCCATCATCTGCTGGCTGATGTGGACGTTGGGGGGGAGGTCATGCTCAGGGTCGACCACGATCTCCTCCCCTTCCTCTCCTGCAGACTCTAGGTCCTCCACTACTTGCTCGGGTCCATCGCTGTCGCGTTGGACCCCGTTGGGCCGTTTGGTGGAGGTGGCGGGTTCCTCAGCTGTTGGGCTCTCTGGCTTACATTTCCGGCTTCCTCTTGGGCCACTGGTGGGGGTGGAGGGGGGTGGGAGGGTGGGGAAGTCCTCCAGGGAGGAGAGGTTGGGGGGGAGGGGTGGGGAGGGTTTCCTCCGGCACGGAGGGGGTGGGTGGGGGTGTGCTGGAGGTAGGGGATGGGGCAGGGGTAGGGGCAGGAGGGGCAGGGGTGGACTTACCTTTGGCCCTTCGAGGTTCTTTCGGTTTTTATGGCAGCTTCCTCCCGGATGGATTACCCTGGCTTACAGCTCCAGCGTAGGTCCGGGCTCTCTGGGGGCAGTGTCTGAAGACATGCTCTGCCAATCCGCAAAGGTCGCAGGCTTTGGACCTCGGACAGTCCTTGGTCTCATGGCCTGTCACCCTACAGAACTTGCAAGCAAGCTCTGTACAATCCTTACCTATGTGTCTCAGCTGCCCACACTTGTTACAGTTGTAGGGTATGCCGGGATAGAAAAGGATTCCTGCGGAGGATCCCAGGGAGAAGAAAGGCTGCAGGTGCTGGATGTCCCCCGAAGGGTCTTTCCTCAGTTTGCAGAGCACAGACCACTTACCTATCCAGAAGCCGTTGGCATCGAAGATTTGGATCGGGTCCTTCACCACGGTGCAGAACCTCTGGAGGTAGGTGGCTATGTCCTTTCCACTGGTATGGGGGTTCCTCATGGCCACTGTCACCCGCTTTTCGTCCCGTGTTATGGGGCAGTTCGCAGTGAACTTCCGGAAAGGGGATTCAGGGCCACTGGTCTTCACCATCTCCCAGTATCTTCTGCAGACCTGAAATGACACAAAAGTTATAAAGAATATACCTCTTGTGAAGGCGTGCACAGAAAGCGTCTCCGCTTTGCTGAACCTCTGTTCCAGGATCATCTTCTTTCCGAAGATCTCCGGGGTCATGTCGGGGACTCTTCCGTCCACCTCTTTCAGCTGCAGCACGACCGTCTGCTTCATCCATGGCTCCAAAGCTGGGAGCCCGTCTGCAGGCTGGCCTGGCTTGGCTGGTCCTGGTCGGCTGGTGCCGGCCGGGGTAGGGGTTGAGGCGGCGGCATTCCCGGGCTTGGAGGAAGTGGCTGGAGCGGGGTTCTTCTTCTCTTCCGGTCTTCTTTTCGCTCTTCCCCATCGTCAAGGAGTTGGATGTCACTTCAGATGTTTCTTTAGGCGGCTTCCTTCTGGTTCCTCGACGTCTTCGCTCTTTTTCGTAGCCTTTACAAAGGCTCTAGCATCTACTGCCCGGAGGTAGTAATGCGGAGTGGGGGAGGAGGGAAGACTGCAATCTCGTTCCTTGTGGGGGCTAAGCCTCTAACCCAATAGCAGCAAGTAGGTGAAGCTGAATTTAATCAACGATCCTACCAGGCCGAGCAGAGGGTACCCCACAAGGACCAATTAGCTTGGATAGATGCAAGTGGTTCTCAACGTCCTAGCTGTGAAGCAGAGACACCCCTAAGGGCTAAAGTCGATACTACACTTAATCTTTGCCAAAAGGCCGAGGAGTGGGCTAATGCTAGAGCTGCATTGCCCTTGAGTGTCCATACAGCCAAGGTACCACTAAAAACCCAGATGAGTAACACAGCAGTGCGAACATCCAGCTCACAGAGATCCAGCAGGGATAGTCACTAGAGGCCACCCCAGGGAGCCATATGGGAAAGGGGAGCCGTACAAAGGAGGGGAAAGAAGAGAAGAGGGGGAGAAAAAAGGGGGAGGAGGGGCAAAAAAAGGGGGGAAGGGAGGGAGATAGGAGGGAGGAAATTACACCGAGGTGTAAAAGGGAGCTCAATGGGAGGTCCAAAGGCGCAGTGAGGCATCGGGGACACGAGAGGAACCATCAGCTCCAATCACCCGCACACCATTGGGCGAAAAAGGCTGGATCCCCAACAAGTTACCCGGATAACACAGGTCCGACAGCACACAAATTACAAAATACAGGCAGGTGAAAGAAATGATTAACTGGACATGAAACATAATTACATAGCAAACACAAAAAACAAAAAATCCACGTCTATACATATTTAACTGGAATGAATAATGAAAACGAGAAATATTAAAATGTAATAATGATACCTAATTGGTGTAGTGTTTGAGGTGTCAAGACCAGGGGCTGTATCCGGGACATACACGGTCAACTAAGCCATGGGGAAGAAAAGTTATGGGAGAAGATGGTGCATATTAACTGGAGTAGTTAAATCGTAAAAAAGGGATTTTTAAAGAAAAGATTTGAAACTAATGTACTCATTTAGCTCTGGAAATTTAGTGGCATCCAGGGTGTGTATCCATTTCGTCTCGAGTTGGAGTAATTTTTGATCAATGTCGCCGCCCCTGGCATGTACAGGAACGTGCTCAAGGGCCGTGAAACCAATAACATGGGGATTGAAGTTATGTTGATCTGCCACATGTCGATTAATGGAGGTAGATGTCTTCCGCTTGTAAAGTGGTTTTATAAGGTCCCTAATCTGTACACAAAATGGATGTTTGGTCTTCCCAATGTAATAGCAGCCACACGTGCAAGTGGCCAGGTATACTATACCTACAGATTGACACGTGATAGTATGTTTAATTCTATGAGTATGACCATTAGGGAGCGGAATTTCACGTGAGTCATAGATAAAGTCGCATATATCGCACTTTCACCAAGGAAATGTACCAAAAGTCCTTAATGTAGATTCTCATTTGGGTGAGTGATGACTAACTATTAGTCTATCTCTCAATAATGGTGAATATCGGTAAGTGATATCTGGGTATGGTTTAATGTACTTCTTGATAGTATTGTCAGCTGTGAGTAGTGGCCAGAATTTGTTAAGGATATCTCTTACTTCATTATGATGTTGTGAAAACTGTGTGATGAGACGGACAGGTTGAGGAGTATCCCGATTTCGGCTGGAAAAAATATGTTTTTTCCTATCTAATTTTTTTTACCTTATTGAAGGCACGCTTCAATTGTCTGTGACTGTATCCTCTGTTCTTAAGCCTGTGATACAGATCAAGGGAGGCTGTGATAAAGCCGTTTTCATGCGAACAGTTACGTTTGATGCGAAGATACTGGCTATATGGAATGCTATTTAAGAGTGGTTTTGGATGAGCACTATTGGCGTGAAGGATAGTGTTCCCAGATGTCTCCTTACGATATAGTGATGAAGAGAGGTTGCCATTAGAGTCTAATTGAACCTCCAAATCCAAGAAAGTAATTTTAGTCTGACTACACTCCATTGTAAATTTCAAGTTGTAAGTGTTAGTGGCTAGTCTGTCAACAAAGTGAGAGAGTTGATCCCGAGTTCCTGACCAAAAGAAAATCATGTCGTCAATATATCTGTGCCACGACACAACGTGGCACAGAAACTGGGTTAAGTCAGGACTGGCAAAGAGTTCTCTTTCCCACCCCCCAAGGTACAGGTTTGCGTAGGATGGTGCACATTTAGTGCCCATAGCCACACCCTGTACCTGGAATAGGGATGAGCTTCGAGTTCGAGTCAAACTCATGTTCGACTCGAACATTGGCTGTTCGCAAGTTCGCCGAACAGCGAACAATTTGGGGTGTTCGTGGCAAATTCGAATGCTGCGGAACACCCTTTAAAAGTCTATGGGAGAAATCAAAAGTGCTAATTTTAAAGGCTTATATGCAAGTTATTGTCATAAAAAGTGTTTGGGGACCTGGGTCCTGCCCCAGGGGATATGGATCAAATCAAAAAAAGTTTTAAAAACGGCCGTTTTTTCAGGAGCAGTGATTTTAATAATGCTTAAAGTCAAACAATAAAAGTGTAATATCCCTTTAAATTTCATACCTGGGGGGTGTCTATAGTATGCCTGTAAAGGGGCGCATGTTTCCCGTGTTTAGAACAGTCTGACAGCAAAATTACATTTCTAAGGAAAAAAGCCATTTAAAACTACTCGCGGCTATTGCATTGCTGGTCCGACAATACACATAGAAGTTCATTGATAAAAACGGCATGTGAATTCCCCACAGGGGAACCCCGAACCAAAATTAAAAAAAAAATGATGTGGGGGTCCCCCTAAATTCCATACCAGGCCCTTCAGGTCTGGTATGGATATTAAGGGGAACCCCTGCCAAAATTTTTAAAAAAATGACGTGAGGGTCCCCCTAAATTCCAGACCCTTCAGGTCTGGTATGGATTTTAAGGGGAACCCCGCGCCAAAAAAAAAAAAAACGGCGTGGGGTCCCCCCAAAAAATCCATACCAGACCCTTATCCGAGCACGCAACCTGGCAGGCCGCAGGAAAAGAGGGGGGATGAGAGAGCGGCCCTCCCCTCCTGAACTGTACTAGGCCACATGCCCTCAACATTGGGAGGGTGCTTTGGGGTAGCCCCCCAAAACACCTTGTCCCCATGTTGATGAGGACAAGGGCCTCATCCCCACAACCCTGGCCGGTGGTTGTGGGGGTCTGCGGGTGGGGGGCTTATCGGAATCTGGAAGCCCCCTTTAACAAGGGGACCCCCAGATCCCACCCCCCCGTGTGAAATGGTAAGTGGGTACAAAAGTACCCCTACCATTTCACTAAAAAACTGTCAAAAATGTTAAAAATGACAAGAGACAGTTTTTGACAATTCCTTTATTTAAATGCTTCTTCTTTCTTCTTTCTTTCTATCTTCCTTCATCTTCTTCTTCTTCTTCTGGTTCTTCTGGCTCTTCTGGTTCTTCCTCCGGCGTTCTCGTCCAGCATCTCCTCTGCGGCGTCTTCTATCTTCTTCTCCTCAGGCCGCTCCGCACCCATGGCATGGGGGGAGGCTCCCGCTCTTCTCTTCATCTTCTTCTCTTCTTCATCTTCTTCTTCATCTTCTTCTTTTCTTCTCATGCCATGGGTGCGGAGCGGCCAGAGGAGAAGAAGATAGAAGACGCCGCGGAGGAGATGCTGGACGAGAACGCCGGAGGAAGAACCAGAAGAGCCAGAAGAACCAGAAGAAGAAGTAGAAGATGAAGGAAGATAGAAGAAAGAAGAAGCATTTAAATAAAGGAATTGTCAAAAACTGTCTCTTGTCATTTTTAACATTCTTGACAGTTTTTTAGTGAAATGGTAGGGGTACTTTTGTACCCCCTTACCATTTCACACAGGGGGGGCGGATCTGGGGGTCCCCTTGTTAAAGGGCGCTTCCAGATTCCGATAAGTCCCCCGCCCGCAGACCCCCACAACCACCGGCCAGGGTTGTGGGGATGAGGCCCTTGTCCTCATCAACATGGGGACAAGGTGTTTTGGGGGGCTACCCCAAAGCACCCTGCCAATGTTGAGGGAATGTGGCCTGGTACGGTTCTTGTCCCCCCCTTTTCCTGTGGCCTGCCAGGTTGCGTGCTCAGATAAGGGTCTGGTATGGAGTTTAGGGGGACCCCCACGTCATTTTTTTTTTTAATTTTGTCCGGGGTTCCCCTTAATATCTATACCAGACCTGAAGGGCCTGGTATGGAATTTAGGGGGACCCCCACGTCATTTTTTTTAAATTCTGGTTTGGGGTTCCCCTGTGGGGAATTCCCATGCCGTTTTTATCAATGAACTTCTATGTGTATTGTCGGACCGGCAATGCAATAGCCGCAAGTAGTTTTAAATGGCTTTTTTCCTTCGAAATGTCATTTTGCTGTCAGACTGTTCTAAACACAGGAAACATGCGCCCCTTTACAGGCATACTATAGACACCCCCCAGCTACGAAATTTAAATGGATATTACACTTTTATTGTTTGACTTCAAGCATTATTAAAATCACTGCTCCTGAAAAAACGGCCGTTTTTAAAACTTTTTTTTGCATTGATCCATGTCCCCTGGGGAAGGACCCAGGTCCCCAAACACTGTTTATGACAATAACTTGCATATAAGCCTTTAAAATTAGCACTTTTGATTATTCATGTTCGTGTCCCATAGACTTTAACGGTGTTCGCATGTTCAAATGAACTTTTTTCCTGTTCGCATGTTCCGGTGCGAACCGAACAGGGGGGTGTTCGGCTCATCCCTAACCTGGAGGAAGTGGGAAGAGCCAAACATGAAATAATTCCGTCTAAGAATAAAACGTAAAAGGTTAATCACGAATTGGCCGTAAGCTTCAAATTTAGGGCCTCTTTCTTGTATTAGTTTAGTGACTACTTCAATGCCGTTGTTGTGGGGAATAGCGTTATAAGTACTTTCTACATCTAACGCAACCAACCATACGTTTGGTGGTAGATGCAGGTCCTCGAGGATACAGAACTGATGTATCGTATCCTTAACGTATGAGGGAAGTGATGTGACGTGTGGGCTAAGATACTTATCAACAAGCGCACTTGCGTTCTCTGTAAGACACTGACACCCGGACACGATAGGACGGCCGGGAGGGGACTCTAAGGATTTATGCAGTTTTTGTAAAGCGTAAAAGGTTGGTATTTTGGGGTCTTTTACATTAAAAAATTTCCAAGTATTAGCATCTATAATACCTTGTTGATAGGCAGAGAAGATAAGTTCATAGTATTCCGTGGCAAAGCCATCAATGAGTAGTCGAGAAATAGGTCGATACCACTCTTTGTTGTCAAGGAAGTTGCGGCACATGGATTCATATGCCGCAACATCCATGACAACCATATTTCCACCCTTATCGGCTGGTTTGATGACCAGCCCAGGGTGGTTTTGTAAAGCCTTTAAAGCCCGCAAGAGATAGGTTGGATGAATGAGAAGTGGAAAACTCTTGGTGTTTAATTGCATTGGTGATTTGTTCTACGAATGCCTAGATGTTGGGGTTAGTAGAGAGAGTGGGAAAAGATTTAGATTTAGATTTGGGTTTGAAAGAGCAGGGAGGAGGAAAAGAGACACCAGAGACAGCAATACCAGTTCCATCGAAGGATGCAAAACTCAGGCCACTGAGCCTTCATCACAGAATACCATTCCAACATTGGCTGAAATTCAGGCCATCGAGGACCTCCTTACACTGTTGGAAGAGGGTGGCACAGATGACGACTATTAGCCATCCTTCGATGGAACTGGTATTGCTGTCTCTGGGGTCTCTTTTCCTCCTCCCTGCTCTTTCAAACCCAAATCTAAATCTTTTCCCACTCTCTCTACTAACCCCAACACTGGGCATTCGTAGAACAAATCACCAATGCAATTAAACACCAAGAGTTTTCCACTTCTCATTCATCCAACCTATCTCTTGCTCACAAGCGGGCTTTAAAAGCTTTACAAAACCACCCTTGGCTGGTCATCAAACCAGCCGATAAGGGTGGAAATGTGGTTGTCATGGATGTTGCGGCATATGAATCCATGTGCCGCAACATCCTTGACAACAAAGAGTGGTATCGACCTATTTCTCGACTACTCATTGATGGCTTTGCCACGGAATACTATGAACTTATCTTCTCTGCCTATCAACAAGGTATTATAGACGCTAATACTTGGAAAATTTTGAATGTAAAAGACCCCAAAATACCAACCTTTTACGCTTTACCAAAACTGCATAAATCCTTAGAGTCCCCTCCCGGGCCACCCTATCGTGTCCGGGTGTCAGTGTCTTACAGAGAACGCAAGTGTGCTTGTTGATAAGTATCTTAGCCCACACGTCACATCACTTCCCTCATACGTTAAGGATACAATACATCTGCTCCGTATCCTTGAGGACCTACATCTACCACCAAACGTATGGTTGGTTGCGTTAGATGTAGAAAGTCTTTATAATGCTATTCCCCACAACAACGGCATTGAAGTAGTCACTAAACTAATACAAGAAAGAGGCCCTAAATTTGAAGCTTATGGCCAATTCGTGATTAACCTTTTACATTTTATTCTTACACGGAATTATTTCATGTTTGGCTCTTCCCACTTCCTCCAGGTACAGGGTGTGGCTATGGGCACTAAATGTGCACCATCCTACGCAAACCTGTACCTGGGGGGGTGGGAAAGAGAACTCTTTGCCAATCCTGACTTAACCCAGTTTCTGTGCCACGTTGTGTCGTGGTACAGATATATTGACAACGTGATTTTCTTTTGGTCAGGAACTCGGGATCAACTCTCTCAATTTGTTGACAGAATAGCCACTAACACTTACAACTTGAAATTTACAATAGAGTGTAGTCAGACTAAAATTACTTTCTTGGATTTGGAGGTTCAATTAGACTCTAATGGCAACCTCTCTTCATCACTATATCGTAAGGAGACATCTGGGAACACTAACCTTCACGCCAATAGCGCTCATCCAAAACCACTCTTAAATAGCATTCCATATAGCCAGTATCTTCGCATCAAACGCAACTGTTCGCATGAAAATGACTTTATCACAGCCTCCCTTGATCTGTATCACAGGCTTAAGAACAGAGGATACAGACACAGACTACTGAAGCATGCTTTCAATAAGAAAAAAAATCAGCCGAAATCGGGATACTCCTCAACCTGTCCATCTCATCACACAGTTTTCACAACATCATAATGAAGTAAGAGATATTCTTAACAAATTCTGGCCGCTACTCACAGCTGACAATACTATCAAGAAGTACATTAAACCATACCCAGATATCACTTACCAACGTTCATCATCATTGAGAGATAGACTAATAGTTAGTCATCACTCACCCAAATCAGAATCTACATTAAGGACTTTTGGTACATTTCCTTGTGGAAAGTTCGAAGAGGCCGGGTTGGCAGCTGCTTTGCCAGAAAAAGTACCCTGAGCATGGGTGAGAGAGGATGAGGAGGATGAGGATGGCTTGGTCATCCACTCGACCAAGTCTTCCGCATGTTGCGGCTCAACATGGCCAGCTGCGGAAAAAAAGGCCAAGCGTGTCCCATGGCCACGTGCTGATGAGGATGCACCGTGTCCATGACCAGCACTGTTGCCTCTAGACACAGAGCCTGCTTGCTCTCTTTTATTGGCTTGTGACTGTTTGCCTCTCCTTGTTGGCCTTCCAGACATATTAATGGCCTGCAGTGAGATGTAGCTGCACTAAGCTGGGATATATATATATATATATATATATATATATATATTGATACTGCAGCTAGCAAAATCAACTGCCTACCTGTAGTATTATTAGTATGAGAACAACACTGATCTTCTACAGGTAGCTTTAGCTGAACACTGTGCAGAGGTTGCACTACACTAACTTGTAGCTTTAGCTGAACACTGTGCAAAGGTCGCACTACACTAACTCGTATCTTTAGCTGAACACTGTGCAGAGGACGCACTACACTAACGTGTAAATAATGTAACTGCCTGCGGTGATGATAGGATCAGGAAAACACCACCAACCTTCTACAGGTAGCTTTATCTGAACACTGTGCAGAGGATGCACTACACTAACGTTTAAATAATGTAGCTGCCTGCGGTAGTGATAGGATCAGGAAAACACCACCAACCTTCTACAGGTAACTTTACCTGAACACTGTGCAGAGGTCGCACTACACTAGCTTGTAGCTTTAGCTGAACACTGTGCAGAGGTTGCACTACACTAACTCGTAGCTTTGGCTGCACACTGTGCAGAGGACGCACTACACTAACATTTAAATAATGTAGCTGCCTGCGGTAGTGATAGGATCAGGAAAACATCACCAACCTTCTACAGGTAGCTTTAGCTGAACACTGTGCAGAGGACACACTACACTAACGTTTAAATAATGTATCTGCCTGTGGTAGTGATAGGATCAGAAAAACACCACCAACCTTCTACAGGTAGCTTTAGCTGAACACTGTGCAGAGGTCGCACTACACTAACTTGTATCTTTAGCTGAACACTGTGCAGAGGTCACACTACACTAACTTGTAGCTTTAGCTGAACACTGTGCAGAGGTTGCACTACACTAACTGGTAGCTTTAGCTGAGCACTGTAAAGAGGTCGCACTACACTATTGTGTAAATAATGTAGCTGCCTGCGGTAGTGATAGGATCAGAAAAACACCACCAATCTTCTACAGGTAGCTTTAGCTGAACACTGTGCAGAGGTCGCACTACACTAACTTGTAGCTTTAGCTGAACACTGTGCAGAGGTCGCACTACACTAACTTGTATCTTTAGCTGAACACCGTGCAGAGGTCACGCTACACTAACTTGTAGCTTTAGCTGAACACTGTGCAGAAGTCACACTACACTAACTTGTAGCTTTAGCTGAACTCTGTGCAGAGGTCACACTACACTAACTTGTAGCTTTAGCTGAACACTGTGCAGAGGTCGCACTACACTAACTTATTGCTTTAGCTGAACACTGTGCAGAGGTCGCACTACACTAACTTGTAGCTTTAGCTGAAAACTGTGCAGAGGTCACACTACACTAACTCACACTACACTAACTCGTAGCTTTAGCTGAACACTGTGCAGAGGTCACACTACACTAACTTGTAGCTTTAGCTGAACACTGTGCAGAGGTCGCACTACACTAACTTGTAGCTTTAGCTGAACACTGTGCAGAGGTCACACTACACTAACTTGTAGCTTTAGCTGAACACTGTGCAGAGGTCACACTACACTAACTTGTAGCTTTAGCTGAACACTGTGCAGAGGTCGCACTACACTAACTTGTAGCTTTAGCTGAACACTGTGCAGAGGTCGCACTACACTAACTTGTAGCTTTAGCTGAACACTGTGCAGAGGTCACACTACACTAACTTGTAGCTTTAGCTGAACACTGTGCAGAGGTCGCACTACACTAACTTGTAGCTTTAGCTGAACACTGTGCAGAGGTCACACTACACTAACTTGTAGCTTTAGCTGAACACTGTGCAGAGGTCGCACTACACTAACTTGTAGCTTTAGCTGAACACTGTGCAGAGGTCACACTACACTAACTTGTAGCTTTAGCTGAACACTGTGCAGAGGTCGCACTACACTAACTTGTAGCTTTAGCTGAACACTGTGCAGAGGTCGCACTACACTGACTTGTAAATAATGTAGCTGCCTGTGGTGATGATAGGATCAGGAAAACACCACCAACCTTCTACAGGTAACTTTACCTGAACACTGTGCAGAGGTCGCACTACACTAGCTTGTAGCTTTAGCTGAACACTGTGCAGAGGTTGCACTACACTAACTCGTAGCTTTGGCTGCACACTGTGCAGAGGACGCACTACACTAACATTTAAATAATGTAGCTGCCTGCGGTAGTGATAGGATCAGGAAAACATCACCAACCTTCTACAGGTAGCTTTAGCTGAACACTGTGCAGAGGACACACTACACTAACGTTTAAATAATGTATCTGCCTGTGGTAGTGATAGGATCAGAAAAACACCACCAACCTTCTACAGGTAGCTTTAGCTGAACACTGTGCAGAGGTCGCACTACACTAACTTGTATCTTTAGCTGAACACTGTGCAGAGGTCACACTACACTAACTTGTAGCTTTAGCTGAACACTGTGCAGAGGTTGCACTACACTAACTGGTAGCTTTAGCTGAGCACTGTAAAGAGGTCGCACTACACTATTGTGTAAATAATGTAGCTGCCTGCGGTAGTGATAGGATCAGAAAAACACCACCAATCTTCTACAGGTAGCTTTAGCTGAACACTGTGCAGAGGTCGCACTACACTAACTTGTAGCTTTAGCTGAACACTGTGCAGAGGTCGCACTACACTAACTTGTATCTTTAGCTGAACACCGTGCAGAGGTCACGCTACACTAACTTGTAGTTTTAGCTGAACACTGTGCAGAAGTCACACTACACTAACTTGTAGCTTTAGCTGAACTCTGTGCAGAGGTCACACTACACTAACTTGTAGCTTTAGCTGAACACTGTGCAGAGGTCGCACTACACTAACTTATTGCTTTAGCTGAACACTGTGCAGAGGTCGCACTACACTAACTTGTAGCTTTAGCTGAAAACTGTGCAGAGGTCACACTACACTAACTCACACTACACTAACTCGTAGCTTTAGCTGAACACTGTGCAGAGGTCGCACTACACTAACTTGTAGCTTTAGCTGAACACTGTGCAGAGGTCGCACTACACTAACTTGTAGCTTTAGCTGAACACTGTGCAGAGGTCGCACTACACTAACTTGTAGCTTTAGCTGAACACTGTGCAGAGGTCACACTACACTAACTTGTAGCTTTAGCTGAACACTGTGCAGAGGTCGCACTACACTAACTTGTAGCTTTAGCTGAACACTGTGCAGAAGTCGCACTACACTAACTTGTATCTTTAGCTGAACACCGTGCAGAGGTCGCACTACACTAACTTGTAGCTTTAGTTGAACACTGTGCAGAAGTCACACTACACTAACTTGTAGCTTTAGCTGAACTCTGTGCAGAGGATGCATTACACTAACTTTTAAATGTAGCTGCCTGCAGTAGTGATAGGATCAGAAAAACACCACCAATCTTCTACAGGTAGCTTTAGCTGAACACTGTGCAGAGGTCGCACTACACTAACTTATTGCTTTAGCTGAACACTGTGCAGAGGTCGCACTACACTAACTTGTAGCTTTAGCTGAACACTGTGCAGAGGTCACACTACACTAATTCACACTACACTAACTCGTAGCTTTAGCTGAACACTGTGCAGAGGTCGCACTACACTAACTTGTAGCTTTAGCTGAACACTGTGCAGAGGTCGCACTACACTAACTTGTAGCTTTAGCTGAACACTGTGCAGAGGTCACACTACACTAACTTGTAGCTTTAGCTGAACACTGTGCAGAGGTCGCACTACACTAACTTGTAGCTTTAGCTGAACACTGTGCAGAGGTCGCACTACACTGACTTGTAAATAATGTAGCTGCCTGTGGTGATGATAGGATCAGGAAAACACCACCAACCTTCTACAGGTAACTTTACCTGAACACTGTGCAGAGGTCGCACTACACTAGCTTGTAGCTTTAGCTGAACTCTGTGCAGAGGATGCATTACACTAACTTTTAAATGTAGCTGCCTGCAGTAGTGATAGGATCAGAAAAACACCACCAATCTTCTACAGGTAGCTTTAGCTGAACACTGTGCAGAGGTCGCACTACACTAACTTATTGCTTTAGCTGAACACTGTGCAGAGGTCGCACTACACTAACTTGTAGCTTTAGCTGAACACTGTGCAGAGGTCACACTACACTAATTCACACTACACTAACTCGTAGCTTTAGCTGAACACTGTGCAGAGGTCGCACTACACTAACTTGTAGCTTTAGCTGAACACTGTGCAGAGGTCGCACTACACTAACTTGTAGCTTTAGCTGAACACTGTGCAGAGGTCACACTACACTAACTTGTAGCTTTAGCTGAACACTGTGCAGAGGTCGCACTACACTAACTTGTAGCTTTAGCTGAACACTGTGCAGAGGTCACACTACACTAACTTGTAGCTTTAGCTGAACACTGTGCAGAGGTCGCACTACACTAACTTGTAGCTTTAGCTGAACACTGTGCAGAGGTCGCACTACACTAACTTGTAGCTTTAGCTGAACACTGTGCAGAGGTCACACTACACTAACTTGTAGCTTTAGCTGAACACTGTGCAGAGGTCGCACTACACTAACTTGTAGCTTTAGCTGAACACTGTGCAGAGGTCACACTACACTAACTTGTAGCTTTAGCTGAACACTGTGCAGAGGTCGCACTACACTAACTTGTAGCTTTAGCTGAACACTGTGCAGAGGTCACACTACACTAACTTGTAGCTTTAGCTGAACACTGTGCAGAGGTCGCACTACACTAACTTGTAGCTTTAGCTGAACACTGTGCAGAGGTCACACTACACTAACTTGTAGCTTTAGCTGAACACTGTGCAGAGGTCGCACTACACTAACTTGTAGCTTTAGCTGAACACTGTGCAGAGGTCGCACTACACTGACTTGTAAATAATGTAGCTGCCTGTGGTGATGATAGGATCAGGAAAACACCACCAACCTTCTACAGGTAACTTTACCTGAACACTGTGCAGAGGTCGCACTACACTAGCTTGTAGCTTTAGCTGAACACTGTGCAGAGGTTGCACTACACTAACTCGTAGCTTTAGCTGCACACTGTGCGGAGGACGCACTACACTAACATTTAAATAATGTAGCTGCCTGCGGTAGTGATAGGATCAGGAAAACATCACCAACCTTCTACAGGTAGCTTTAGCTGAACACTGTGCAGAGGACACACTACACTAACGTTTAAATAATGTATCTGCCTGTGGTAGTGATAGGATCAGAAAAACACCACCAACCTTCTACAGGTAGATTTAGCTGAACACTGTGCAGAGGTCGCACTACACTAACTTGTAGCTTTAGCTGAACACTGTGCAGAAGTCGCACTACACTAACTTGTATCTTTAGCTGAACACCGTGCAGAGGTCGCACTACACTAACTTGTAGCTTTAGTTGAACACTGTGCAGAAGTCACACTACACTAACTTGTAGCTTTAGCTGAACTCTGTGCAGAGGATGCATTACACTAACTTTTAAATGTAGCTGCCTGCAGTAGTGATAGGATCAGAAAAACACCACCAATCTTCTACAGGTAGCTTTAGCTGAACACTGTGCAGAGGTCGCACTACACTAACTTATTGCTTTAGCTGAACACTGTGCAGAGGTCGCACTACACTAACTTGTAGCTTTAGCTGAACACTGTGCAGAGGTCACACTACACTAATTCACACTACACTAACGCGTAGCTTTAGCTGAACACTGTGCAGAGGTCGCACTACACTAACTTGTAGCTTTAGCTGAACACTGTGCAGAGGTCGCACTACACTAACTTGTAGCTTTAGCTGAACACTGTGCAGAGGTCACACTACACTAACTTGTAGCTTTAGCTGAACACTGTGCAGAGGTCGCACTACACTAACTTGTAGCTTTAGCTGAACACTGTGCAGAGGTCGCACTACACTGACTTGTAAATAATGTAGCTGCCTGTGGTGATGATAGGATCAGGAAAACACCACCAACCTTCTACAGGTAACTTTACCTGAACACTGTGCAGAGGTCGCACTACACTAGCTTGTAGCTTTAGCTGAACACTGTGCAGAGGTTGCACTACACTAACTCGTAGCTTTAGCTGCACACTGTGCGGAGGACGCACTACACTAACATTTAAATAATGTAGCTGCCTGTGGTAGTGATAGGATCAGGAAAACATCACCAACCTTCTACAGGTAGCTTTAGCTGAACACTGTGCAGAGGACACACTACACTAACGTTTAAATAATGTATCTGCCTGTGGTAGTGATAGGATCAGAAAAACACCACCAACCTTCTACAGGTAGCTTTAGCTGAACACTGTGCAGAGGTCGCACTACACTAACTTGTATCTTTAGCTGAACACTGTGCAGAGGTCACACTACACTAACTTGTAGCTTTAGCTGAACACTGTGCAGAGGTTGCACTACACTAACTGGTAGCTTTAGCTGAGCACTGTAAAGAGGTCGCACTACACTAACGTGTAAATAATGTAGCTGCCTGCGGTAGTGATAGGATCAGAAAAACACCACCAATCTTCTACAGGTAGCTTTAGCTGAACACTGTGCAGAGGTCGCACTACACTAACTTGTATCTTTAGCTGAACACTGTGCAGAGGTCGCACTACACTAACTTGTATCTTTAGCTGAACACCGTGCAGAGGTCACACTACACTAACTTGTAGCTTTAGCTGAACACTGTGCAGAGGTCACACTACACTAACTTGTAGCTTTAGCTGAACACTGTGCAGAGGTCGCACTACACTAACTTGTAGCTTTAGCTGAACACTGTGCAGAGGTCACACTACACTAACTTGTAGCTTTAGCTGAACACTGTGCAGAGGTCGCACTACACTAACTTGTAGCTTTAGCTGAACACTGTGCAGAGGTCGCACTACACTAACTTATTGCTTTAGCTGAACACTGTGCAGAGGTCCACTACACTAACTTGTAGCTTTAGCTGAACTCTGTGCAGAGGTCACGCTACACTAACTTGTAGCTTTAGCTGAACACTGTGCAGAGGTCGCACTACACTAACTTATTGCTTTAGCTGAACACTGTGCAGAGGTCCACTACACTAACTTGTAGCTTTAGCTGAACACTGTGCAGAGGTCGCACTACACTAACTTGTAGCTTTAGCTGAACACTGTGCAGAGGTCACACTACACTAATTCACACTACACTAACTTGTAGCTTTAGCTGAACACTGTGCAGAGGTCGCACTACACTAACTTGTAGCTTTAGCTGAACACTGTGCAGAGGTCGCACTACACTAACTTGTAGCTTTAGCTGAACACTGTGCAGAGGTCACACTACACTAACTTGTAGCTTTAGCTGAACACTGTGCAGAGGTCGCACTACACTAACTTGTAGCTTTAGCTGAACACTGTGCAGAGGTCGCACTACACTGACTTGTAAATAATGTAGCTGCCTGTGGTGATGATAGGATCAGGAAAACACCACCAACCTTCTACAGGTAACTTTACCTGAACACTGTGCAGAGGTCGCACTACACTAGCTTGTAGCTTTAGCTGAACACTGTGCAGAGGTTGCACTACACTAACTCGTAGCTTTAGCTGCACACTGTGCGGAGGACGCACTACACTAACATTTAAATAATGTAGCTGCCTGTGGTAGTGATAGGATCAGGAAAACATCACCAACCTTCTACAGGTAGCTTTAGCTGAACACTGTGCAGAGGACACACTACACTAACGTTTAAATAATGTATCTGCCTGTGGTAGTGATAGGATCAGAAAAACACCACCAACCTTCTACAGGTAGCTTTAGCTGAACACTGTGCAGAGGTCGCACTACACTAACTTGTATCTTTAGCTGAACACTGTGCAGAGGTCACACTACACTAACTTGTAGCTTTAGCTGAACACTGTGCAGAGGTTGCACTACACTAACTGGTAGCTTTAGCTGAGCACTGTAAAGAGGTCGCACTACACTAACGTGTAAATAATGTAGCTGCCTGCGGTAGTGATAGGATCAGAAAAACACCACCAATCTTCTACAGGTAGCTTTAGCTGAACACTGTGCAGAGGTCGCACTACACTAACTTGTATCTTTAGCTGAACACTGTGCAGAGGTCGCACTACACTAACTTGTATCTTTAGCTGAACACCGTGCAGAGGTCACACTACACTAACTTGTAGCTTTAGCTGAACACTGTGCAGAAGTCACACTACACTAACTTGTAGCTTTAGCTGAACTCTGTGCAGAGGTCACGCTACACTAACTTGTAGCTTTAGCTGAACACTGTGCAGAGGTCGCACTACACTAACTTATTGCTTTAGCTGAACACTGTGCAGAGGTCCACTACACTAACTTGTAGCTTTAGCTGAACACTGTGCAGAGGTTGCACTACACTAACTGGTAGCTTTAGCTGAGCACTGTAAAGAGGTCGCACTACACTAACGTGTAAATAATGTAGCTGCCTGCGGTAGTGATAGGATCAGAAAAACACCACCAATCTTCTACAGGTAGCTTTAGCTGACCACTGTGCAGAGGTCGCACTACACTAACTTGTAGCTTTAGCTGAACACTGTGCAGAGGTCACACTACACTAACTCACACTACACTAACTCGTAGCTTTAGCTGAACACTGTGCAGAGGTCGCACTACACTAACTTGTAGCTTTAGCTGAACACTGTGCAGAGGTCGCACTACACTAACTTGTAGCTTTAGCTGAACACTGTGCAGAGGTCACACTTCACTAACTTGTAGCTTTAGCTGAACACTGTGCAGAGGTCGCACTACACTAACTTGTAGCTTTAGCTGAACACTGTGCAGAGGTCGCACTACACTGACTTGTAAATAATGTAGCTGCCTGCGGTAGTGATAGGAACAGAAAAACACCACCAATCTTCTACAGGTAGCTTTAGCTGAACACTGTGCAGAGGATGCACTACACTAACTGTAAATACTGTAGCTGCCTGACTGTGGTACTAATAGGATCAGAAGAACACCGGCAATTTTCTTCAGGTAGCTGTAAATACTGTAACAACACCTGCCTGCCTGTCAGTAGGAAGAGAATAACTAGAACAGATCTAACTAAACTGAATACATTGTATATATATATATATATATATATATATATATATATATATATATATATATATATATATATATATATATATATATATATATATATATATATATATATATATATATATATATATATATACAACACCTGAGATGCATATGTATACACAATACACTGTAAGTGCAGCTAACTGACAGACTGTCCTGCCTAATCTATCTAACTTAAATCAAATGACACTGTCTCTCGGTCTCTGTCTCTCAATGCCGGAACACACTACACAGGGCCGACGTGCAGGCGGCCTTATATAGTGTGGATGCTTGGCCAATCATCAGCCAGCAATGCACTGCGATGCCGCAGTGAATTATGGGCCGTGACGCGCCACTCCAATTTGGCGCGAATTGCCCATATCGTTTGCAAGTCGGCGAATGACCGAACAGATGATGTTTGAGTCGAACATGGGTTCGACTCAAACACGAAGCTCATCCCTACTGATGAGTACAATTTGGTTTGGACTGCTGTGACCGGGCGCCCAGTTGACTCCTTAACTGGGGCCCCTCGGAAGTTTTCCGCCGGTTTTTGTGATTCTGCTACAAGTTCTGTTGAACTTGGACATACTTGGCGGTAGTGTCCTGCTCCTCCACATTTAAAGCAGATCTTCTCCTTCATTGGTTTCACAGTCTGATTAATGTTAGAACTCATCAGAATCTTAAGGGTCAAAACCTCATTCTCACGTGGCTTAACCAGTTTAGCAGCCAGTAGGGTCATCATCTCTAACATTTCTTTCTGGAGCAGTTTCTCCAGACCAGACTCACATGTCGACAGATGTTGAGTAGATTAAGGCCAAGATGTCTGATCTGCGCTCACCATCAAGACACTGGGTTAATGCCTTGTAACACATCTAACTGCTGGTTATACTGGGAGGTTGACTCTTTCTTTATTTCTTGTCTTTTTCTACCTCCATTTTGGCTGCCTAATTTATCTCCTCAATGAGGACCTCATCTGGTGTAGATAGATCTTCTAGGTGCTGCCTCAACTGAAGCTTGATATAGTCGCTCCTCAGCCCTGTAGTCACAGACCTCAGGAACTTCTTCTGGATCAGTTCAACTCCAAAGTGTTCCTCAGAGCCTTCTCCCATCTAGACAGACAACAGATGGTCCTTCAGCTCAATGGCTCTGAATACAAAGTTCTGAGGAGTCTCCTGACTACTTTGTGTCATATTTATCAGTTGATGAAACAGTTCAGCAGCATATTCCTCTTTATAATAATTCTTCGGAATTTTCCTGAGCTGAGTTAAAGTCAATCCATTCTTCATCTCCAGCATGCCTTTAATGCGTAGGCCTGGACTAATGGCATTTATCACAGCCTCTACAATCTTAGACTCCAAGTATCCCCTCTGTAAGCCCAGTTCAATTTGGTGCAAGAGTTTTTGGTAAGAGAGCTTATCCTTCTGTCCCCTCTCTCCTATCTGACCATCAATCTTAAAGTCTTTCCTGATAGTCACCTCTGGCAGGCGGTTGTGAGGGCGCCTTTTCATTACTGACACCAGTCTAGATATCACTTGACTGTCACCCAGGTCTCTGCATTTGACAGTTAGTCCCTTAATGTGTTCTGCAATCATGTTGGAAGTCTCCTTAAACCTCTCCTGTATTTCGTTGTATTGCTGTTTCAACTCGATTAACTGTTGCTCTGACTCTGAATTCCTCTCAGGAACTCAAATTGTTTTAAAAGCTGCTCTTTTCTTCCTAGGAGGGGACCCTCTGCCACTTTCCCTTGGGGTAGATTGGAGACTGAATTCTTGTTGAGTGAGCTCTGTCTCCCCCTGCTTGGCAGGATGTGTCAAGCAGAGTTCAGTTCTATCAGACAGTCTCACACTGGTGCCTTGAAAATTATCAGGGACCCCCTTTCTCTATTCCAGTAATGCATAAGTGCAGGAGGTCCCATGGTCTGGCCTCAAAGCTATCACCCAGGCCTTCCTCTCTGGGGATAGTACCTGCACCACTTCTTTCACCTGTTTCTCCTCCCATCCTTCCCCATTGAGTTCAAATGCCACGCTTGCTTCTGAGCGTGCGCCTTCAGCTTCACACCACTGGACCATAGTAACGGGATCCATTCTGACATCAAGAGGGTGGGTTTGTCTGCAAAGTAACAGGATCCCAGACAAGCCCCCATGTGTAGCACTGACCCCCAAAGGAGCTGCTGTATTTTAATTGGGCCTGTACTCTGCTTTTCTACCCCTTTTATTTGTCTCATTTCCCCTTGACACAGCTGTGATGTAATATAGTGTACAGTAAAAACCCTGAAGACAATTTCACAATCTACAATGTAATATACATTTTTGTCTTTACCTTTGGTCTCCAGTCTCCGCTTGGCCAATAATAATAAGGAAAACAACACTCACACAAAACTACTTAAACAAGTACTTTGTTTACTGTATTTGCTTTAAGTAGAACACTACAATAGTTGTACTGTCAGACCAACGTGTGACAGTCAACTGATTTTAACGTACAAAGGTATTATACAGATGTAAAGTGTTCGAATTAACTTGCTAGTAATGTGCTATGGAAAATAGGATAAATGGCAGAGTGAACTGATTTCACTATGAGCACTGTCCCATCCTTTGCACGCTTTGTAACTATAAAGAAATCAAATGCTAATTTAATAAAGTATAGTACAATCTTTAGGGAGCTCCCATTACTTGATATCACAGTAAATTTAATATGGTAATGAAACACAAAGCCTTGTGTTTTATTAGACAGTCCTTCTTTTCTTCTTTCTTCTGCTAGCTATGAATAAAGTGAATTTGTAATCCAATGGTTATAATTTCCGATCAAAGCAAGCTGAATAATTAATCAAAGTTATGGTTCAGCAGTACTGCAACTATCTCTGATGTCAATGCCACAGTATCAGATCCTCAATGGAATACAGGCTCGGGCCTAGTTTTAGCTCAGTCTAATCCTTTTGGCTTTGCTTGTGGGACTATGGATCCCAGCAACTCTGTATTGTACAGATGAATGTGTAAAAGTGCATCAAGGAAACTTTTGGGCAACAGCCCTCTCACCCAACCAGGTTAGTGTTGTCAGAAAGTCCTGCTCTGTTGTACAGGGTCCTGTCTCTGGCCAGCTGGCACCTCTGCGCTGCTCCGCTCCACACAATGAGATGCTCCAGAACTCTCAGATGGCTCTGACAGGCTCCTCTGGCTCCTTCCCAGTCTTGCCCCGCCATCAGCCCAACTCACTGGTGTGTCACCGTATTGCTGCTCGTATCGCTCTTCTGTGGAGGTAGGCCTCGCTGCACTGGAGACCTCCCACAGATCCTCCCAGGCTTGCCATGCGTGTCCAAGAGACCTAAGATGGCCGCGCCGAGCCCTTTTATAGTCTTCCCACAATACAGTTCTGTTCTCGTTTTTTTGCCAAAGAAAAAACAAAACAGAATTGTCACGGAATGTCCCACACTCCGCTTGAGTGCTTCCGTCAGTATATCACTTCCTACCAGCCTGATTCTAGATATCAGATATTCCAACCGCTCACAAAGCACAAAACAAGGCGAGACTTGCTTAGCTGCTAACATGGACAGTTTTTATTAGAACCAGAATACAAGACTTTATATACCGTTAGAGGAGGTTCCCCCATCCTGCTCATATTACTCTAACAATACAACTGTAACCTAATTAACATGAGCTAGTTTACTAAATCATTTACCCAGACTAGGTGACTCAGAGACATGACCTTTGGGTTTAAGACTTTACGTCTCCTAGCTCATTGACTATTTAATACACATTACCATAAACATCAACACAGGGTTAATTAGAACAAACAACAATGTGTGGAATAGAAGCTGTGGTAAGCCAGACTAGACTCATTTACATTAAACACATTATAGCAGACAACAAACAGGTGAGTGGAGTTGATATTAGCATTTCCTCACAGTATGAGTCCCAACAGTATGACTCAGTCACTATTGCTAATATGGCAAATACAGGGTCCCCAGAGTCTGTGTGTCCTGGGGGACAAGGGCCCGAAGTAACAACACCTCAAGGGTACCCCAAATGCCAGGGCCCATAATCTGTAGGCAAGAGGCTGACATTCAGTCCCCTCCAAAAGCCTCTGTCCCGGGTGAGTCTGTCACAAGAATAACCTAATTCTCTCTATTTAACTTCAGGTAGTCTGAATTCCAATAAAGAGGTGTCAATAGTTATTCCCAAAACCTCCAATGAAGTAGTGGGAAAAACTTTTTTCTCAAATTTTCTCAAAAGCTAAAGGAACACCAAAATGATTTGATATACAAAGAAAAGCCTTGGTAAATAAAAACAAAGTGAAGAATCAGGGGGGCAAAAAAATCAAAAATTCATCTAAATAATGGACTATATTATCAAAACTGGATTCATGAAGACAGACATCTCAAGTCTCCCGGAAGGTGCGGGAGGCTCACGCATTTCTGCGCCTCACGATCTCCCGGGAATGATCGGTGCGGCGGGGATTAGCTGTGATCACCAATCTTCTTTGTATAGATTTTTAGCTGACAGCTGCTTCTTCTTCTCTCCCTCCTGTGGCTTTCAGCTCAAAAGCTATACAGGGAGATCAGTGATCACAGCTATCCCTCCAGCCTCACTGATCATCCCCAGCTGCTCTGTGTGCTCCTCCCGGGCCCCCTCCATGTCCTTCTCTGCCCCTGTTCTCCTCCAGCCCCCTTCATGTCCTTCTCCGCCCCGTTCTCCTCCGGCCCCCTCCGTGTACTTCTCCACCCCCATTCTCCTCTGGTCCCCTCCATGTCCTTTTCCGCCCCCCTTGTTCTCCTCCTGCCCACCTCATCCCCCCGCAGCCGGCTCCCCTCCTCTCCTCTCCTCTCCCACCAGCTGCTGGGAGAACTAGTTAATGGACACAGTGAGCGAGATCGCTCCTGTGTCCTGTGATAAATAAGAAGAGTAAACTGTGTTTACTCTGCTCAGTTTATGAATGGACAGGAGCCTATGTTCATTAATAAAAAATTCTAAAAAAATGAAAAAGTGTAAAAAAAAAAATAAAAAAAACTACTGACACCACTCTCCCCTGCTCTACCAACACTGTCCACTGCCCCAACCCCCTCCCCCCAAAAAGCAATGTGAAAAAAAATTAAAAACAAATTAAATTGTAAAAAAAATCAATTATTAAAAATAAAAAAAAAACTACTGACACTGTCCACATACCACCCACCCCCACCCCCTTCCCCAGAAGCATTGCAAAAAATATGGAAAAAAATATTGAAAAAGTGATGTAAATAATATTTTGCCGGGGGGGGTGGCGTTGGTGGGCGCTTCCCTGAAATGAGTTTGCCACCTCCCTGAAATTAGTTTCTGCAGGTTGGGATGTCTGTGAACAATGAAGGTTTCAAAATAGGAGCAAGACAGCGATCAGTCCATGGGCAAACACCTGTCAAAGAAAAATTGCCATTCAAAGTAAAAACCAAGGGAGATAAAACATTCAGGTGCAATAGGTAACAATTGGAAAGCTGATTTGATATCTGCCTTAGCAAGCAAAGTAACAGGACCAAATGTTCTTATCTAGCTAATGACATCATCAAATGTTGAATAACCGACAGATCAAAAATAGCTATCAATTTGATCATTAAGAAAGTCCCCTTTGGGGAATGAAAGATGATGGATGAGCCTAAAGGAGTTTGGCTCTTTTTTGGGGACTATTCCCAGAGGTGATAACCGAAAATTCTGAAAAGGAGGGAATAAAAGAATGTTTTTTTTTGTTTTCAAAAAGCTTTTATTAGGTAATAAAAGGGAACATAGGTAAATAAAGACAATCAGAACAATAGGTATAACGAATACAGGCAGTATATATCATTTATAAAAGTCAGGTACAGAAAAAAATACCATCATGGTAGATATGCCTATTAAAATAATTGATGGAGTCTGGTTGTCTTATCTTAACAGAACAAAGAAAAATACAGTGAGAGACAAAAAGAAAAGAGAACAAAAATCATAATAAAAAATAATATACAAAATAAAACGGTCAGACTTGGAGCCTAAATAAGAACCATGGATTCCATTTAGCATCATGATGAGGAATAGAGTCATGTAGGGTATGATAAATCTTGTCTGCAAGCATCGTGTGATCGATTCTTGCAACTACTTGTGTGAATGGAACTGAAGGTGTCTTCCAATGTAGAGCAATTGCCCAGTGCACAGTGACACAGATTGAGTGAATCAATTTAGCCAAGGGTTTGGAAGAGTCTGGAGGGGTTTGAAATAAAATACAGTGTTGGTATGTCAGACCCATGGGTTTACCTGCTAACTTATCTATCAATTTCAAAATTTCATTCCAAGTGGGCTGTAATTTTCTGCATTCCCAAAAGATATGAAAAAAGGAACCTTGTTGGGAACAACCCCTAAAACATAGGTGGGAGGACTGTGGATAAATCTTGTGCAGGCGCTCTGGGGTGTAGTACCAGTGAGTCACCAATTTGATGGCTGTCTCTCATACCATTATGGACTTGGTACACCTGCGCAAAGTTTGCCAGCAGTTTGCCCAGTCCAGAACACCGTCTTCAAGACCGAGTTCCCATTCCCACCGTGTTCTATACTTTAAGGCGGGGCTTTCTGTAGTTGCTTCTAAATGTTTATAGACCACTGAAATGAGTCCCTTTTGACGAGGTGATGTGTGGCATAGGTCTTCGTATAGTGTTGTAGAGTTAGAGACTGGACCCGAATAGTGCTGTTGGAAAAAGTGTCGAATTTGCAAAAAGTGATAAAACTCCCCGGCCGGGATATGATAGGTCATTTGTTAATGTGCAAACAAAGTGAATTTTGAGTTCAGAAGAAACTTATCTAACATAGTTAGATTTAAGTCAATCCAAAGTTGGAAGGAAGAGGGTCTATCATAAGCCAAGGGGAATCTAGAGTCTCCCAGAAATGAGGCACCTAGGGGTGCTAATGATATAAGGTTATATGTCTTCCTGTATTGATCCCAGAGCTGTAGCCCTGCTTGGGTGATCAAGTTCTTATAAAAGAATGTTTTTAATGTTTTCTCTAACAATGTGTATAAACTTTTTAACTGATTTTAAATTGTGAACTAAAGAACAACTAGAGCCTTCATAAATAGGGAGCTGAAAACCTTCAGAAAAACATTTAAGAAGTAGTGCCGCTCCCACAAAGTTTTTTTAAAACCTTACGAAAGACCTTCATACCATTTGTATGGAGTGATAAACATCCCAGATTGGCATGTGATATTTTGGGTAGAGGCAAATTGAAAGGAGGAATGGGACTACCAGATGTAGCTTTATATTATAGAGCAATGTCCTTAGTACAGATCCTGAACTGGTGCCACGAAAAAGAAAATATGGGTCCCCCTAGAGCAGATAATGGCAGGCAGGAAGCTAGCTGGAATCCCGTGGATTCCGAGTACAGACAGGGGTCTCTCAAAATGGACATCACCATTAACAAAGAGCACACTCTTAATTTGGGATAAATTAAATCAATCAGGAGACTACGCTACTCGGATATCCCCTCTGATCCCATTGGAGGGGTACCCATGGTTTCCTCCAGGGGAGGAGGTGGGATTTTTTGGAGCTTGGGGGAGGGATGGGGATATGACATGTGGCAAATTTGCCCCTCATGGAACATTAACCCCCCGCGAGATCTGACATCAAAAATGGTGAGGATACCTATGGAGGAGTGGAGATACCATCAATTGGGGTGCTTTTTCCTTGTCAAAAGAAGTTTATTGAGTATACAATATTATAAAGATACATAAAGTAAGTTTACAAGGATCTATAAAGTAAGCTCATTGTTTTACAGTAGGGTTTATATAGGTAAATATCATGAAATTTCAAATATTAAACATTGGGTTCACGTAAACCTAAATTAAAGATATATATCATTTCCTTAGTTACTTTTGTAGGTATTTAAATGATTTATACCTACTATACATATTGTTTACAGGTAGAGTGTATATAGGTCAAATAAATTCTGATAATGAGCTTTAATCGTAAGGTGGAGAAAAGGAAAGAGAAATAAGAAAAAGGGTAGAAAGGTAGAGGTATGGTCCACAAGGTTGTCCCGCTCGTCAGTTTATTATTCTTTTTAGTTCTCTTTGAAGCCTTAGAATGAGTGTCTCTGTAAGTCATTTAATCTGTTACCATGGCAACAGGACAGAGTCATTGAAGTTTGACAGGAACTGTTGTTTTATCCAAGGATGCCAAAGTTTTTCAAATTTTGGAATTTGATTTTGATCGATGGCTACCATCTTAGCATGGGACATTGTATTATTCATTCTGTGAATTGTTTCTGCTAGTACCAATGTAGGAGATTTCCATGCCTTGGCCACTGTTTGTTTTGCAGCCGTTATTAGTTGGAACATAAGTTTGAATTGAGAGAGTGTTAACCATTCCGGTTTTAGATTAAGTAAAGTTATATATGGATCTGGTTGTATTATTTTTTTAAATATTTTAGATGCAATTACGAAGACTTCCTTCCAGAAGGTTTGGATTACTGGGCACGTCCACCATATGTGTAAATGTGTGCCTATTTCTGGGCATCCTCGAAAACAAAGAGCTGAGGTATTAGGTGAATATTTTGCCACTCTAGCGGGTACAAGGTACCAGCGAGTTAGGACTTTATAATTTGTCTCCAGTGCTAAGATGTTGGGTGAAGATGACTTAGATGTGAGCCATATGTTAGACCAGTCCGTGTCTTCTAAAGTTCGTCCCAGGTTCTCCTCCCACCTCTGAACGTAAGAGGGTCTATTAAGATTTGCTACTCCATATAATTGATTATAAAGTGATGAAATTGTACCTTTAGCAAATGGATCTTTTGTACAGATTGATTCAAAAATGGATAATTGGGATAATGGTGTATCCCCCTTTAGGAATGGTGTATAGAAATTTTTGATTTGGAGATATCTAAATATCTCAGAGTTTGGTAGATCATATTTTTCTCTAAGCGATGGGAATGAAAGGAATGATTTAGATGCTATGAAGTCATTTAGTGTCTGAATGCCTGATGTTGTCCAAGCTTTAAAAGAATTTGGGTAGATCCATGCCAGATAAAAGGCTGGATTTCTGATAAAAGAAAGGAGAGGATTGTGTGGAGATTGTAACTGATATTTGGTTTTTAGTTTATCCCAGAGAGATAAGAAGTGTTTAGTTATGGGATTATGAATTTTAAAGCGGTCTTTAGGATCAAGCCATAATAAGTTGGATATTAATAGAGGGTCATTTTTTGAAGCCTCTATAAATACCCATAATGGGATTTCCTGTTTTGCATGGTATTTGGACAGACTGGCCAAATGTGCTGCTCTGTAGTAGTTAGTAAAATTAGGGTATCCCAGGCCTCCTTTATTTTTGGGAAGATGTAGTGTGTGTATAGGTATACGTGGTTTAGAAGAGCCCCATATAAACGAAGTTGTTCTTTTTTGTACTATTCTCAAAAAATAGGAAGGAATTGGAATAGGGAGGACTCTGAATAGATAAAGCAATTTGGGTAGAATAGTCATTTTGATTGCATTAATCTTCCCTATCCAGGATAAAGGAAGTTGCGACCATTGTTTTATTAGATTTGTGATCTGTCTTAATACAGGAGGATAATTGGTTGAGAATAAGTCAGAATGAGATGCTGTTAAATGAATTCCAAGATATGGGATTGATTTTTCTGCCCATGTGAATGGGAGTGCAGCCCTAGCCGGGATCAATTCCATGTTTGTGAGTGAAATATTAAGCACTAGGCATTTCTTAGGATTAATCATAAGGCCAGATAGGGCTGCAAATCCATCAAGAGCTGGTATTAAGTTAGGACCAGAGACCTGTGGTGATGATAGAAAAAGTAATATATCGTCTGCAAATATACATAATTTGTGTGTGATACCTCCTACTTCAATGCCAGTTATAGTTTGGTTTGTTCTGATGTGTTGGGCCATGGGTTCGAGTATAAGGGCAAATAATAAGGGAGATAATGGGCAACCCTGTCGGGTACCTCTTTCGATATTAAAGGCATCAGATTTGTATCCAGCATATTTTATATAGGCTTTGGGTTTATTATATAATGCTTTGATCCATGTTAAAAAGTGGGGTCCAAAACCCCATTTTTGTAATGAATATTGCATATATTGCCAGGATACTGTGTCAAATGCCCTCTTAATATCGAGAGACAGAAAACATAAAGGGATTTTCCGTTTTTTAGCAATATGTGCCAATAACACTGCCCTGCGTATATTATCGCCTGCCTGTCTATTTGCATTGAAGCCTACTTGATCTCTATGTATTAACTTTCCTATAATGCTATTGAGGCGTTTTGCTATTATTTTTGCTAATAATTTAATATCAAGGTTTAACAGAGAGATAGGCCGATAATTCACACAGGAAGTATCATCAGAAAGGGGTTTTGGGATCATACAAACAATTGCCATTAGTGTTTCTTGCCAAAAAGAATGTCCATCTAGAAGTTTGTTAAAAGTTTCAGTGAGAATGGGAGAGAGTATTTCTGAGAATGTTTTATAGTATAAAGCCGAGTAGCCATCTGGGCCTGGTCTTTTGTTAAGTTTTAGGTCTTTTATGGCGTTAGCAACTTCATCTATAGTTATAGGCTCATCCAAACTGCTTTTTTGATTCTGAGATAACTCAGGTAAGGTTATTTTTGAGAAGAAGGATTCAGCCTCTGTAGGATTAAATTCATTGTTTGTCTTGTATAAAGTTGCGAGATGTGAGTGAAATTTATGGACTATTTTAACTGGATTACAAGTATAAACATTTTTTGATAATTTCAAACGTATTGGTTTGAAAGATTTGTTAGTTGAATTTAATGCCCGAGCCAAATATGTACCTGGTTTGTTTGTATTCATGTAGAAATTGTGTTTGGAGCGTTTGAGGGATTTATCAACTGACTCAGTGAGAAATAGATCGTATTCCAATCTAGATTTTTCCAGATGAGATTTTGTACTCTGAGATGGATTATCTTGGAATGATATGTAGGCTGCATTAAAATTGAGTTCTAGTTTTTTTGCTAGATTTTTGCGTTCCCGTTTAAATAGTGCCATTTGTCTTTGTATTGTACCACGCAAGACAGGCTTATGAGCTTCGCACAGTGTTATTGGGGAGATGTCTGTTGTATTATTAATTGATATGTATTCCTTTAAAGCTTGTTCAATGGCCATCTGATGTAGTGGGTGTTTGAGCATTATGTCCGGTAAGTACCACGTTGGGTCATGCGCTTTTTGTATGGCTGAGGCTATAGTAGTGTATAATGCATTATGGTCAGACCACGGAATCGGAATTATATCTGATGCAATAATTTCTGGTAACATTCCTATTGTTAGAAAAATATGATCTATTCTGGTGAAGGTTTGATGAGGGTGCGAGAAATAAGTGAATTTCTTTTTCATTGGGTTACTTTCTCTCCACGAATCTACCAGATTGTATTTGGAAAGAAGTTGAGAAAAAGGTAATCTAGAGGTTATTTTGGATGGTGTAAAAGGTGATTTATCTAGAAATGGGAGGAGGACCTGGTTCGAATCCCCACACATTATCACTGTTCCTATTTTGTGTGTATTAATCACTTGTAATATATGTGAGAGGAATGGTGTAGGTTGTTTGTTAGGAGCGTAGTAGGAAATCACCGTGATTGCTGTATCCATTATATAACCCATGAGTATCAGGTATCTACCTTCTGGGTCTTTAATTTCTGATGATAAGGTGAATGGTGTGGATCGGTGAAATGCAATTAGAGTTCCCCTTTGCTTGGTACAGGCAGAAGCCGTGTAAATTTGTTGATAAAAAGGAGAAATATATTTTGGAGTAGAATCTTTGGTGAAGTGTGTTTCTTGGAGGCATACTATGTGAGCCTTCTTGTTATGGAAAGTACGGAAGGCTTTGGTCCTTTTTTGAGGGACATTTATTCCCTGAACATTCAGGGAAAGTATATTCAGTGGTGCCATGGCAACAGATCAAATAGTTTTGACTTACTTTTTGTTATGCAGAGCTGACTGCGCAGATCAACCTGTGTGGACTGAAGAGATGAAAAGATAGAAAAGAAACCAGTGAATTCTGGAGTAAAGAGTAAACAAAAAACATATCAGATTAGATGATACATTGTATAACTTATTTTTTGCAAGTAATCACAATTTACCCGTGAAAGAGAATAAATATCTCTCTCAGGGGAATAAGTGCCTTCGTCACACTCCCACATAATATGGTTGGGAGAATGAGGAGGGCTAATGGGGGTATACGGATCTTCCGCTTACAGGAGAGAAGTGCTATGTCAAAAGACATCAAAATGATGTTTCATTAATTGGAGTGCAGAATATAGTTTTTGTTGAAATTATTTATTCCAGGGTGGTTGTATATGGTTAGTCTTGCCCTAGGCTAAATAATTCAGTTAGAAAGGTACTGTTAATGACTTTGGTATTGATGAAGATAGTTTGAATTATTTTGGGATTTTAACCCTTTTAGAGTAAACAATTACATATTTTATTCATATTTAACTGTTTAGATATGTTAACTCATAAAATTGAGCTTGTATTGCTTCAGATTAGAATAAACAAAAACATAATTCTAGGAACTAGTTAGGTAATAATATATTTGTTTTAAGAAAAAAAGAAAAAGCTTCCATTACTTCTGGATTATTGAACATATTTGTCCTAAAAAGTAATAAATCTATTGTTATTACCTGATAATATATAACTGAACAAGAATTTCCATATTTCACTTATATATTCTAAGGCTATATGAATCAGAAGCAATAAGAAATATAACTGGAATGTAACATGATCCCACACAGTGTGTGACTATCAGAATGCAGTTACATTCAGTTATAAATACAGGTTTTTTATAGAGAATCATCTCTTAGTATAATAAATGAAGAGATATCAGGAATTAGGATGTCAGTCCATTGAATCTTCTTGGTCCATGGATGATGTGGCATAACGGCCTCTTTTGTGAGAATGATGATTCCCATTTTGTTCTGAAATTTTCTGGGTGCTGCCTGAAGGTGAAGATGATGCCATTCTTCTGCGTGTGGGAGAGTTGCTGCTTGTGGGTTCTGTCAGATTTAATTTTAAAAGGGTTTGTTGTAGTTCATCTGCTGATCTGCTTCTGTAAATTGTACCTTGGTGTTTAAATCTGACTGAAAAGGGGAAGCCCCATTGATACATAATGTTGTGGCGTTGCAGTTCCATTAGTTGGGGTTTCATGGATCGTCTTTTAGTAATAGTAAGTTGGGATAGGTCAGCAAAAATTTGATAATTGTGTCCTTGAAATTTAAGTTCCTTTTTTTCTCTTGCAGCAATTAGTATTTGTTCTTTCGTTCTGTAATAATGAAATTTTGTGATTATATCACGTGGGGGTCCATCTTTCTTTTTGGCTGTGAGGGCTCTGTGTACTCTGTCCAGTTCTAAACGTTCAATAGGGATATCTGGCTTTAGTTCTTGTATTAGAGCAGTAATAGTAGATTGCAGGTCTGTCACAGTTTCAGGTATTCCCCTCTACCTGTCCAATTGGCCACCTGACAGTTCAACAACCTGACTGAGCTCAGGTGACTCCAGTCAGACAGGTAAACCTCCTGGGAGCAGAGAGGCCCCATCAGAAGATCTGGAACACAGACATCCCTCCAGTTTTTCGTGTTGAATGGCGACATGAGGATAACCTAAGGGAGCCTGGAGATTTACCCCCCATAGGAACACCGGGAGCGTCAGCAAGCTAAAAGGCCTTGGCTAGGCTAAAGCCACTTGCCCTTTTATGCTTGCCATCTGGTAAGCAGGCTCTACTACTAGGGTGGATTGTCACTACTGCTTAGAAGTGCACGGTGGTGGTGTTTTCACTTTGAAATAAGGACTTGGAGTCATTTATATGAACTTTTAATAATTTTAGCGCAGCTTTTTACAGGACTCTAGATTTTGGTGTGATTGCACTATATGCTGCTGCTTATATGTTTTTGTGTTAGCGCGGTTCTTCCTATTTTACATTCCCCTTATGCGCAAGTTTGAACGTCTGGCTCTATTTTCGTAATCTTCGAGCTTAGTTTGAAGTATTAAATTCTCTTCTTTTAATTGTTCCAATTCTGTTATATTTTCTTGGGTTGTAATTTCAATTTTATCCATTTTTATTTCTAAGGCTGCGGTGCGGTTTCCCAGCTCTTTTATTTCTTTGGTTAGGCTTTTTGTTATTTGGTCTGAGGTTTGTTTTAAAGCCTTATGAAGCATCTTTTCAAATTGTAATAATATTACTGGGGATGCTGAGGAGGCTTGTGGAGAAGTTTGTGAGAGGATTTGTTCTGTATCTGACTCAAATGGAGAGTCTTGCTGTGACATTTTCTGTCTGTGAGAGCGCCCTGTTGCAGTATCTTGTGAGGTGACTGGAGCTGCTTCAGCTGCAGTGAGTGCCTGTGAGCTCTTTGTGAGGTGATTTTTATTTCTGCCATGGTTTCCTCCCAGTACCATATTTCCTGCCCAAACCTTCACAGTTTGTTCCCAGGGGCAAAAAGGTTCAAATGGATACCTTTTGAGCCTGCAGGGTCCGCTTTGTCCTTCTCTTCTCTCCTCAGCGGTGTGGAGCTCTAACAATGCATGTCTGCTCCGCTAGGCTTTGCCCATCTCCCCCTGGGGCGCTTTTTCAAGGGACCAGTGAGTTCTCTTAGTGCTTTCGAATCCATGTGTGTAAATTTACCCATTGAAAGACACTTGATGTCACAGATGTATAGATTGATTCTCGCGACACAAAACCAAACGGTTCCATACTTTTTTGGAGGATGGGAAGGAGAACTAGGTCATAATCTTACTACAGCACAAATGAAGAAACTCATTAACTTGACGCACTCTACGTCTATAAGCTCACAGATTCAAGAAATGTCATATACATTTTTGACTAGGTGGTATTGGACCCCAGTTAAGATAGCAAAGAGGTTCCCGATGGCAGACGCCAGATGTTGGAGAGGGTGCGGACAGAAAGGCACCTTTCTCCACCTATGGTGGTCTTGCCCTAAGATTAAGGTGTTCTGGGAAGCAATCGCTTCTTGGGTTGAAAGGTTATCCCCGGACCAATAGGGGTGACGCCCTGGAGCTTTTTGTTTCATGGAACTTCAATGTCTGTTAGAGCTTATAAGAACAGTGTTATTCCACACTTACTAAATGCTGCCAAATCATTAATACCTAGGCTATGGAAACAAACTAGAAGTCCAACCTTGGCGGACTGGAAGAAAAAGGTCAACTTAATAATGGAGGCTGAAAGATGGGGGCATGCAGTGAAAGACAAGAAAGATAAAAACATTGAAACATGGGCAGGATGGGTGCGCTGCTTGAAAGAGATTAGATAGAGTAATGATGTAAAGAGTAGTGTGGTGTCTGGGTTTGACCGCAAGTGTCCCGGGGGGGGGGATATATATAAATTTGTTGTTTTTTTTTTTCTTCCTGTTCTCCCTTATTAGTTTTTCTCACCGTTTTTTTTTTTTTTTGTATTTCTGAGTGGGGTTGAATACAGGGGAAGGATAAGGGGTGGGGAAATGGGAAGGGATAGAACGCTTAGGTAGGAAGGGGGGCACAGAAGAGAAGGGATAGTCTGAATAGATATAGTAAAGGGAAGATGGTATATTTACTCACTGACTATGAAGGATGTATGGCTCATAGAAGCCTCGTATAGTTTTCTTTTTTTTGGGGGGGGATATTAAGGTTGATGCTTAAGAGTGATTTGAATTGGCTTAGTAGCCTCCTAAACAAGAATTTTTTGTACAGGTTGAGGTTTTTGTTTTTTTGTTTTCTCACACAAGGACGGAATGTCTTTTAAATTTTGTGGATTTGGAAGGGAAGTGTGGAGCACAATGGAAACACTATATCTAGAGGAAGAGATGAGACAAGTGGGGGAGGGAGCACTATTGGTGTAGGGGTGGGAGAAATAAGGAAAGGGGAAGGGGGAAGGAAATGTTTAAATTTTATTGGGATTTTTTTTTTTTTGTGTTTGAAAGGGGGAAGAATTGTTAAGAATTGTTAATTGATTAAGATAAAATATATTTATTTGGATAAACTCGAATATTGTAGATTTAAAATATGAAGTAATGTATATAAAGAAAAATAAATAAAAATTTGATAATAAAAAAAAAGAAGTAGTGCCGCCTTCTAATTGTTTCAATAAAGGCATAACCAATAATTCATGTTTTCTGGCCTCACAGGTGTGCAAGCCTTTGGAAAAATATATTTTTGTGTGAAGGTAGTCATAGTGGATCTCTTAAATCATTTGGAGAGCGAATGAGTGCCAACACACAATGAACATTCCTGTCATTACCTCCAGGAAAAATGCTATTTATATTATAACTCATTAAAGCCTTTCTGATAAGTAGAAGCAATATTGGGATTGGTGGTCGGCTGTTTAACAAAATGTGATCGTTGAGGTACAATAAGTTTTAGCCATAATCCTACATCCTTCATACCCCACTGTAAATTGGGGTACACAGGCAATTTTTGATGGTAAGACTTGTCATAATAAAACCAACCTAGACCAACAAAAGTTCTAAATGCTTCCGTGACTATCTCCAAATGTTGGAATAAACTACTCATTTATTAGGGTATTTTCACCCATAATACTAGAAAATATGCAAAAGGCATGCAACTGTTATTGAAGGTTCTGGCGATGGGTCTACGCCAATTTTTCTCTGATTTATCATCACTCCTCTTTTCCTGCTTCCAAGTAAATTCCTTAGAAAATGGTAAAAGTAACAGGATGTCAATAGATTTACCTCACCCAAGAGACAATGCCTCACACGGAAGTGTTTTCTATAACCACTTCCCGCCCGGCCTATAGCATATTGACGGCCGGGAAGTGATTGCAATATTCTGACTGGGCGTCATATGACGTCCAGCAGGATAACCCCCCTAGTGTCCCTCAGACACAGCGCTTCCCCAATCACAGTAAACAGCCAATGAATTTGGCTGTTTACCACCTGATCGGCTGTGTCAAAGTCACAGCCGATCACATGGCATAACAGACCCGGCGGCACGCTCCGTGTGCACCGCTGGAGGCACCAAGAGCAGGGATCGAGGAGGGCACGTGTCCCTTGGACACAGCGCTTTCCCGATCAGGGTAAGCAGCCAATGAAATGGCATGTGACCGGCTGTGTCCAATCACAGCCGGTCACAAATGTAAACACTGAGGAGCAGTTAGTATCTGATCTCTGCTCTCTCCTCACACTCCGATCATGTGAGGAGAGAGCAGGGATCAGTAAGTGAGCTGTCAGTGTAGTGTATTGTGTATTATATACTGTATACTGTGCACAACATGGCCCCCCAATAAAGAGGACCTGCCTCACAGCCCAGCCCATCAATCAGCCCATCTGTCAATCAACTCAGCCAATCAATCGGCCCATCTGTCAATCAGCCCAGCCAATCAACCAGCCCATCTGTCAATCAGCCCAGCCAATCAATCAGCCCATCTGCCAATCAGCCAATCAATCAATCAGCCCATCTGTCAATCAATCAATCAGCCCATCTGTCAATCAATCAGCCCATCTGTCAATCATCTGTCACAGGCCCACCGCCATCGGTACTGCCATTGGTACCGCCACACAGGCTACCAGTACCGCCATTGGTACCACCGTTAGTTCCGCTATCAGGCCCACCACTAGTACCACCATCGGTACCGTTATCAGGCTCACCATCTATACCACCACACAGGCCTGCCACACAGGCTCGTGGCCAGTATCGCCATCGGTACCGCCACCACCACTACCACCTGTACCGCCATCGTTACCACCACCACCACCCGTACCACCACCTGTATCACCATCAGGCCCGTCATCGGTACCGCCACCCATACCACCACCATCACTACCACCCCTACCGCCATTGGTACCGCCACCACCACCCGTACCGCCACCTGTACCATCATCGTTACTGCCACCACCACCCATACCACCACCTGTACTGCCATTGGTACTGCCACACAGGCCCGCCACTAATACCATATTGGTACCACCACTACCACCAGCAGTACCATTACATAGGCCCGCCAATAAGCACTACCATAATGTTGCAAAGGGTTTACACACCTGAGGAGGCATATGCCATTCTTACCATGTCAGGTGATGAGAGCAGCAGGGAGCTCCCATAATCCAATTCTGGTTCGGAATACGAGCCAGTGGATGATAGTGGATCAGAGTCCGAATCTGCGGAGGAAACCATCCCTCCCAAAAGAATGAGATCAGGACCAAGATCAGGACCAAGATCAGGACCAAGATCAGGAGATCTGCCCACCACCAGCAGCATCAGACCCCAGGAAGAGGAGCCCAGTACAAGTACTGGAATCATACTCCCAACCCGAAGAACCCAGCCTCAGTCCTACCTTCCCGATGCCCTGGCAAACCCCTTATGGTTGCCTGCCAACTGGTTGCCTGCAGTCCAACACTACGGATTTTTATCAATTTGATTATTATTGTTTATTTTTCCCACAGGATTTGCTGCAGAATATGGTGGACCAAACTAATCTGTATGCATCCCAATTTATTGCTGCCAACCCCAATTCTTCCTACGCCCGCATGTTCCAGTGGCGACGTCTAACACTGGATGAATTTAAATTGTTTTTGGGCCTTACATTTAATATGGGGTTTACAAAAAGAACGAAGTCCATGCATATTGGTCCACCAATCCCATCCAACACATGCCCATATATTCCGCTGTCATGTTAGATACGACATGATTATGCGTTTTCTCCACTTCAATGACAATTCACAGTGCCCTCCCCGAGATTATCCCAACCACGTCAAATTGTACAAGATACACCCCCTAATCAATTCCTTTTCCCAGTGATTTAGAGACGTTTTTATCCCAGACCAAAAAATATGTATGGACGAGTCCCTCATACATTTCACTGGCCAACTACACTTCAAATAGTACAAAAGGCAACAACAATATCCCCTGTGCACCATAAGAATGATCATAGCAGCAGTTCAGCGGCTTGATCGTACTTATAGGCGATGGGAGGGGATGTCCCCCCTCCCACCGCCATCCGGTGCTTCTCCGGGCTCTCCCATGCCATCAGGGGCCCGGAGAAAGAATTGGCTGGTGCCAGATGACTGCGATAGAGATTTCCAGTGAACAGATGGTCACCAGTCATCTCTATGACCGTCGCAGGCCCGGGCGCAACGTTATGACATCACGCCCGGGTTCCTGGATGTCAACAAAGCCGCGATCGCGGTTGTCAGCATGAGTTTAGTGAATTTTTTTTAGATGATCTCATGCTTTCCAGCCTGGAGGAGAGATGTGGGGTCTTATTTTAGTTTTTTTTCCACATCTTATTGACCCCACATCTCTCCATAAAGAGGACCTGTCACATAGATTCCTATTACAAGGGATGTTTACATTCCTTGTAATAGGAATAAAAGTGATCAAAAAACTAAAAATGTAAAAAAAAGTGTAAAAATAAAAAAAGTAAAATAAAAATAATAATAAAAACATTTTTTAAAACGCCCCTGTCCCCGGTAGCTCGCGCTCAGAAGCGAACGCACAGGCAAGTCCCGCCCACATATGTAAACGCCATTCAAACCACACATGTGAGGTACCACCATGTGTGTTAGAGTGTGTGCAACAATTCTAGCACTAGACCTCCTCTGTAACTCTAAACTGGTAACATGTAAAAATTTTCAAAGCATCGACTATGGAGATTTATAAGTACCGAAGTTTGGCGCCATTCCATGAGTGTGCGAAATTTTGAAGCATGACATGTTAGGTATCTATTTACTCTGCGTAACATCAACTTTCACATTATACAAAAAAATTGGGCTAACTTTACTGTTTTGTTATTTTTTAATTCATGAAACCGTTTTTTCCAAAAAAAAGGAGTTTGAAAAATTATTGCACAAATACCGTGTGAGATAAAAAGTTGCAATGACCGCCATTTTATTCTCCGGGGTGTCTGCTAAAAAACATATATAATGTTTGGGGGTTCTGAGTAATTTTCTAGCAAAAAAAATGATGATTTTTACATGTAGGAGAGAAGTGCCAGAATAGGCCCGGTATGGAAGTGGTTAATCCCCTATAAAAGACCAGAAGAAGGATCCCTAGTACAAGGGATGATTCTCCAATGGTCAAACAACTCCCCAAAAGCTATACAACAGATGATCCAAATAAATCTCCTCTCAAGAGATAAGGGGGAGATAAAAATCATGCAGTTGGTGGGTCCCTCCCTCCCCAATATAACACACCCTCTATGAGCACCTCTTAATTCCCCAAGCCACCTAAGGTGAGATCTGAACTGGATAATTCCTGAAAGGGACAGTGTGATTCTGTAATCATAGAAATGATTCACACTATTCCGCTTTTGGAATAATACAGTCACAGTGACCAATCGTTCAAAATACACATGTTATACCCACAGAAGGTCAGTAGTCAGTCCGGGACACAGGTAATATCATGGAAAGAAAACACACTTGAATAATGAATGATAATCCAAAAAAGGGAAAAAAAGGGGGAGAAAAAATATATACTCCTCACAATGGTACGGTATATCTTCAGATGTGAAGAAATTCCTGCTGTTTTATCTTGATAATGGTATGTGAGTAATTGAACAACAGACACTTATGCCGCGTACACACGGTCGGACTTTTCAGCTACAAAAGTCCGACAGCCTGTCCGACAGACTTTCGACGGACTTTCGACGGACTTGCGGCGGACTTGCGGCGGACTTTCTAACGAACAGACTTGCCTACACACGATCACACAAAAGTCCGTCGAATTCTTACGTGATGACGTACACCGGACTAAAATAAGGAAGTTGATAGCCAGTAGCCAATAGCTGCCCTAGCGTGGGTTTTTGTCCGTCAGACTAGCATACAGACGAGCGGATTTTTCGACCGGACTCGAGTCCGTCGGAAAGATTTGAAGCATGTTTCAAATCTAAAGTCCGTCGGATTTGAGGCTGAAAAAGTCCATTGAAAGTCCGGAGAAGCCCACACACGATCGGATTACCAGCCAGCTTTAGTCCGTCAGCGTCCGTTGGACTTTTGTAGACGAAAAGTCCGACCGTGTGTACGCGGCATAAGTTTAGCTGAATGGATCACTAGACACTCCAGTCCTGAGCTAGTCAGGTATATTACACAAAAAGGAACAATCTCACAGATATCGTCAGTGTAGCCATATGCCAGGGTTCCCACAACATGCAGGTATATCCTATAGGCAATTTGTAGTGATAATATTATATAGAGCTCTATTACAGTTATTTACTGATAGCTGGTCACACAGAGATCTCTCCAATGCGGGATGAGATTCAGTCTGTCCGTCTGTATGCAATAACCATAAATCTCCAGCTGATGATTTCTGGTCTGTGGTTCTTATAGTAATTCCACATCCAATTGCGGTGTCAGTGTATAGCAAACTGTTGGTGATCCGTGAAATAAATTAATCCATAGCCACAGTGTCTGTTCTCAGTAGTCAGTTATCCATGTAAGTCCATATTGAGGTCACTCATGCTGTTAATTTCAAGGTTGAATATCATCAAGTTCCAGTTCAGTTTCTCAAGCCCACAGAGAAGTGTTTGGCTAGAGTAGGTGAGCAAAAAGCGGGGGGTGTCTATCCCAGCATAAAAAGCTAAAACCTTACATGTTTCATTCCTTGAATAGCGGAACTTCGTCAGAGATTCAAAGCGATTTGGGTGGGAGAGCCTTCCTGCTGCCTGGACCAATACTTTGGCTGTGCTGACCATATTGCTGCCTGTAATGACTCATGACATTACGGACCATGTTTCTTCCTGCTGCTTGGACCAATACTTTGGCTGTGTTGATCATATATCTGCCTGCTGCCTCTACTGACTTTGGACAGTATTTCTGCCGGGACACCTCTGCCTGCTACCTGGACCTGTGCTTTGCCTGTGCTCTGGCTGTGCTGACAGTATCTCTGCCTGTATGAACTATGGACAGTATTCCTGCCTGTTGCCTGGATGATTGCTTTTGCTGTCACTGACCTCATTCCTGCCTGCTGCCTAGACCGATCCTCTCCTCTGTGGACCACTGCACTTCTAAAACCACAGGCAATCTTTTGTTATATGTTATGTACCTGCTATGTGTTAGAAATATGAAGGGTCTTCAAAAATGTGATCGGTAGTCAGAAAATGATATGTGTAGTTAATGCTGCTAGAATGCATGGAGGTGCTACTTGAATGTTGGGCCTCTGTATGTGGCCAGGCTGTGTAAAAGTCTCAAACATGTGGTATCGCAATACTCAGGAGGAGTAGCAGAATGTATTTTGGGGTGTCATTTTTGCTATATACATGCTATGTGTTAGAAATATCTTATAAAGGGACAACTTTGTGTAAAAAAAAAATGCATTTTAGTTTTTTTTCCACATTTTCCAAAACCTTCTGGAAAAAAATGAACCTTTCAAAAGACTCATTATGCCTCATAGATTATACGTTGGGGTGTGTGCTTTCTAAAATAGGGTCATTTTGTGGACAATTTCATTGTCCTGGTGCTCCAGAGCTTTCAAAAATGTAATCGGTTGTTGAGAAAGGATATGTGCAATTTATGCTTGTAGAATGCCTGAAAGTGCTATGTCAATGTTGGGCCTCTGTATGTGGCCAGGCTGTGTAAAAGTCTCACACATGTGGTATCGCCATACTCAGGAGGAGTAGCAGAATGTATTTTGGGGTGTAGTTGCAATTATGCATATGCTGTGTGAGAGGAATAACCTGTTAAAATAAATAGTTTGTGTAAAAAAAAAAACTTAATTTTCCCCAGAATTGTGGGAAAAAATTACAACTTCAAAAAACTCACCATGCCTCTTAGTAAATACCTTGGGCTGTCTACTTTCCAAAAGGGGTCATTTGTGGGGTATTTGCACTTTCCTGGCTTGTTAATGTGTCAAGAAATGAGATAGGCCTTCAGTACATCAGGTGTGATCAGATGTGATCAATTTTCAGTGATTGGCACCATAGTTTGTAGACCCTATAACTTTCACAAAGACCAAAATATATATAAACTAATTTGGGTTATTTTTACCAAAGATACGTTGCAGTATAAATTTTGGCACAAATTTATGAAGAAAAATGACTTATTTGCAAAATTTTACAATAGAAACTAAAAAAAGTGTGTTTTTTTCAAAATGTTCGCTGTTTTTTTCGCTTATATGGCAAAAAATAAAAAACCCAGTGGTGATTAAATACCACAAAAAGAAAGCTCTATTTATGAGAAGAAAATGATAAAAATTTTGTTTGGATACAGTTTAGCATGACTGAGTAATTGTCATACAAAGTGTGAGAGCGCTGAAAGCTGAAAATTGGTCCTTTGCGGGAAGGTGCAAAAGTGCCTGGTATTGAAGTGGTTAAACAAGTCTCAGGAACTGAAAAGGAAGAGTTAGTATTACTTACTGGCACAACTGGATTATACAGGGTTAAATTAGATCAAACTTGTGCAGAATGATCCTGAATAGCAATATTCTCAGTAGCAGGAACTGCTGGCGTAGCCACAGTTTTGGAAGTAGACAAGGCTTCTGCTATTTTAGAGAAAGGCTGCCTCCTCTTGCAGTGTTTGTTTACCTTGCTGGCTCACAGAGACCTGTTCCTTCAGATTCTGCTGCTGTACCTCCTCTCTCCCAGACATGACTGTAGAGGTACTCAGACGCTCGGGAGGGAGACTCCGCAGTGACCTGCAATGATGGCTTTGGTCTGGCTCTTCCTCAGGCAGATTCAGCTTGCTGCTGTGAGGGATTAACCCCTGTTCCTTCTCTGTGCTATTCATCATTGGCACCTTCCCTTAGCTGGCTGTCTTGTCCCTCATTAATCTCCAGGCCATGTCTTAGCCATTCCTTCCCACTAGCACTCTCAGCTTTCTCTAGCAGTTTTCTTCTCTGATCATGGTTTTCATTATACAGATGAGCAGGAGATAAGTACGCCCAAGCTTGTAGTGTTGTTGCCAACCACTCTGAGGGAACCACTGAAGAGAAGCCCCTTTCATAGGAAATTCCCAGATTCAGGAAAGTCCTGAAAATAAATAGAAGCTGTCTTAAAAGGGCAATAGAAATAATACAGTACAACTGACTGCAGAAGTCAATGCCGCCTTAAGTATTAAGAAGCAGGGATGAGCTGAACACCCCCCTGTTCGGTTTGCACCAGAACATGTGCACAGGCAAAAAATTTGTTCGAAATTTGTTCGAACACGCAAACACCTTTAAAGTCTATGGGACTCAAACATGAATAATAAAAACTGCTAATTTTAAAGGTTTATATGCAAATTATTGTCATAAAAAGTGTTCTGCCCCAGGGGACATGGATTAATGCAAAAAAAAGTTTTAAAAACGGGCATTTTTTCAGGAGCAGTGATTTTAATAATGCTTAAAGTGAAACAATAAAAGTATAATATTCCTTTAAAATTCATACCTGGGGGGTGTCTATAGTATGCCTGTAAAGGGACGCATGTTTCCCGTGTTTAGAACAGTCTGACAGAAAAATGACATTTCAAAGAAAAAAAGTCATTTAAAAGTATTCGCGACTATATGAATTGTCAGTCCGACAATACACATAAAAGTTCATTGATAAAAATGGCATGGGATTTCCCCACAGGGGAACCCCGAACCAAATTTTTTTTTAAAAAAGGCATGGGGGTCCCCTCAAAATCCATACTAGACCCTTCAGGTCTGGTATGGATTTTAAGGGGAACCCCATTCCAAATTTTTAAAAAAATGGCGTGGGGTCCCCCAAAAATCCATACCAGACCCTTATCTGAGCACACAACCTGGCAGGGCACAGGAAAAGAGGGGGGGCAAGAGAGCACCCCCCTCCTGAACCATACCAGGCCACATGTCCCCCCAAAGCACCTTGTTCCCATGTTGATGAGGACAAGGGCCTCATCCCCACAACCCTTGCCCGGTGGTTGTGGGCGTCTGTAGGCAGGGGGCTTATCGGAATCTGGAAGCCCCCTTTAACAAGGGGTCCCCCAGATCCCAGCACCCTTTGTGTGAAATGGTAAGGGTGTACCTACCATTTCACAAAGAAAGTGTCAAAAATGTTAAAAATGACAAGAGACCTTTTTTGACAATTCCTTTATTTAAATGCTTCTTCTATCCATCTTCTTTCTTCTATCTTCTTTCCTCTATCTTCTTTCTTCTATCTCCTATCTTCCTTTGGTTTCTTCCTCTATCTTCTTCTTCCTCTGATCCTCTTCTTGCTTCTTGCTCCGGTGTTCTCGTCCGGCATCTTCTTCCGCAGTGTCTTCTTCCTTTCTTCATTCTCGGGCTGCTCTGCATCCATGATGGAAGGCTCCCGCTGTGTGACGCTTCTCATCTTCTGACGGTTCTTAAATAACAGAGGTTATTGACCAGAGGTGACCCCGCCCCCCTCTGATGCACGGGGACTTCCCCGAGGCTTTCCCTGTGACGTCAGAGGGGGCGGACAGGGAAATCCCCGTGCGTCAGAGGGGAGCGGGGTCACCGGGTGGCCCCGCCCTTCATTATTTATGAACCGTCAGAAGACGAGAAGCGCTTCTCATCAACATGGGGACAAGGTGCTTTGGGTGGGACCCGAAAGCACTCTCCCAATGTTGAGGGCATGTGGCCTGGTATGGTTCAGGAGGGGGGGGCACTCTCTCGTCCCCCCTCTTTTCCTGCGGCCTGCCAGGTTGCCTGCTCGGATAAGGGTCTGGTATGGATTTTTGGGGGGACCCACAACATTTTGTTTTTAATTTTGGCGCGGGGTTCCCCTTAAAGTCCATACCTTTCAGGTCTGGTATGGTTTTTTAGGAGACCCCCACGCCTTTTTTTTTATTTTGGTGCAGAGTTCTCCTTAATAACCACACCAGACCTGAAGGTTGTGCTCAGATAAGGGTCTGGTATGGATTTTTGGGGGACCCCACGCCATTTTTTTTTAAATTTGGAATGGGGTTCCCCTTAAAATCCATACCAGACCTGAAGGGTCTAGTATGGATTTTGAGGGGACCCCCATGCCTTTTTTAAAAAAAAATTTGGTTCGGGGTTCCCCTGTGGGGAAATCCCATGCCATTTTTATCAATGAACTTTTATGTGTATTGTCGGACCGACAATTCATATAGCCGCGAGTACTTTTTTCCTTTGAAATGTAATTTTGCTGTCAGACTTTTCTAAACACGGAAAACATGCACCCCTTTACAGGTATACTATAGACACCCCCCAGGTATGAAATTTAAAGGAATATTACACTTTTATTGTTTTAAGCATTATTAAAATCACTGCTCTCAAAAAAACGGCCATTTTTAAAACTTTTTTTGCATTGATCCATGTCCCCTGGGGCAGGACGCAGGTCCGCAAACACTTTTTATGACAATACCATGCATATAAGCCTTTAAAATTAGCACTTTTGATTTCTCCCACAGACTTTTAAAGGCTGTTCCGCGGCATTTGAATTTGCCGCGAACACCCCAAATTGTTCGCTGTTCGAACTTGTGAACAGCCGATGTTCGAGTTGAACATGAGTTCGACTCAAACTCAAAGCTCAACCCTATTAAGAAGCATACATAAAGAGGCAACAAAAAATACAGTAATGCTAAGATAAAAGACTGTTGCCATTTTAAGCATTAGGAAAGCAGCCGCAAACCCATGAAAAGTGGGCCCAAATGAATTGCCCCCCTTTTCCCATTAGTCTTCTTTTTTTAGGCTCTCTCTCTAGGTGCCCTGGTGATCTGGCCAGTAAGTCTGTTGTTTTTCAAAAGAACCTGCTCTCTTGTAGATGTAGCAGTTAGAGGGATGGGACAAACCATTTACCACTGACAGGGATTCTTACAATGACCAACTTTTTTTTAAATGTACCCCAGTAAACAAAAGTGATGTAACTTCTTATAAAGTGTGAGATAGAGTTTGGCTACAATTTGTTAGTGAATCTAAATCTGCTAGTACATGTGACACCACCCCCCCAGATTAACAATGCTGCTATCCAAAGTGTCCAAAAAAAGGCACAATTATTTTGATTCAGATGCTAAATGCCTGCTTAAGCCTGTACAAACAGGCTTTCCATCTGTGGTGCAAACCTGTACGCTATTTCGCTGGTGTATGAATGTTAAATACCTGTTCAATTGCTCAAAAATTGTATAGGCTTAATACAGTAGATATGCAACAAAAAAGTGTCACATTTTTCCTTGTTTAGTCTTCCAAAGAAGAAACTAATTTTAGATATGAAGGTGCAATCTGACTTCTTAAAAGCTTAAGACTAGGTGAACACCTAAGGTGGATGTGGCAGACTACAGGGGTCCGGTGCATCCCTGTTCTCCATTTCAGGGATGAATCAGGCCCAAATTGTTGCCTAAATTCGGACCTGAAACTGAGCCAAAGATGCACAGGACCTCTCCACAGCACCCCCCAGAGATGTGTGAACGAACGCCATTGAGAGCCAGTCACACTTTCCTGTCATGCGAACTCGATGTGGGGAAACTAGTGTGCAACTCAACTTTCAAATCTAAAAGAGGAATGTAATTTGCTGAATTCTCTGCTTTTCTGATACCTTCAGCTTATACATGCAGTCACCAGGCAATCTGGGCCCATATTACTCGCGCTTGCAGATAATTGTTTGGCTGCTGCTATGGTTAAAGTATTTCCCAAACAAATGATTCTGGATTACTACACAGCCTTTCATGATCCCACAGCATGAGCCAAGGCTTATAATAGAGAGATTTTGTGGGAGGCTGATTTAGGTTCTACTAATGGTGAGACCCAGGACGAGGTTCTAAACAGCCACTGATACTTACTGATAAGCTCACCCATCAATTTATACTGTATTCTATCCACTTGAAGCCTATTCACTTAACAAGATATAAGCCATTTTTATAACCTATTATGCTTTAACTAGTTTGTGCCCATAGGATGTCCATGGATATCCTTGGGTTGCAGTGGTTATTCTGAAATGATGCCTGCACCTACAGGCATCATCCTGGTATGACATTTTTCAGCTGGCTATCCTCTTTGCAGCAGAAGTGATTTGAGTGGCTGAATAGCCACTCAATCATTTTTGCGAGTGGCGGAAGAGGGTCCAACCCCCCTCCTGCTGCTGCCTTTCCCGGCTCTGCCCTCTGATCACGGAGCCTGGGAGAGATGCAACTGGTGGCGATGGTTGCACAGAACAGAGAGAGAGGAACTGATGTTATACCTATCTCTATGTGAAACCAGAAGTGAAAAGTATGTCAACATTTCCGGTTCCACCTCTTTGTTGACCTGGCCATTAGTGGCCAGATAACAAGCCGATCAGACCAATCTACAAACAAAAAGGAGACAATACGCCCTACTCCAATCCTCCTATCTCAGCGCTAAAGGATATTCGGTATATGAAGATGGAAAATAATGATTGTAATAAACCGCAGTGATTTAACCTGATGTCACCATATTCTGAGTGAGATATCTCTCAGCAGCCACTTAATAAAAAATAGAAATATAAATATGGATGAATGAATGTACTATATGAAACAGCAATTAACCCATCAAAGCAGCGCTATTTTCGGTCCTCAATGCTGACTGATAAAACAAAGTCTTTGTAAATGCAAGCAAAACACATGCAGGCAGATAAATTCCAACAAAGACACAGCGGTAGGAGCTCGGTCTGGATTCCCTTATATGAATAGTAGATCTGATGGGTGCACCTTTCACCATCTATTGGGACACCTTGTGCTGCACACACCCCATAGGGGTTCGAACTCACCGGAGCCAGGAGGTTAACAAGCCTTGGATCAAATCCTCTCTCTGTTTACTCCCGAAGTCCTCCAGGGTTGATGATCAGATAACAGCAATGTCCACATGTAAAAAAGAGACCCCGAATAGTCCAGTACCGTTTTGATAATTTATTGTAAGTCACAAATCAGAGAAAAAAAAAAAAACTAATAAAGTAAATACACTGTAAAAATCAGTGGGCGCAGTTCCTTACAAAGGATAGCCTTCTAGCTTTCAGTTGGTTGGTAATAGTGGATAACTCAAACTGCTTCTCTCAAAGCACAAGGGTACTGGTTGCAGACTGGATGGATGTTACACACTCACAGCTGATCAGTCCTTCATTCCACCAGTATACAACTACAAGCTTGGAGCGCACTGCGTGTCAGCCAGGCACAGCTGATCCGCACTTCCTGGTGGAATGAAGGACTGATCAGCTGTGAGTGTGTAACATCCATCCAGTCTGCAACCAGTACCCTTGTGCTTTGAGAGAAGCAGTTTGAGTTATCCACTATTACCAACCAACTGAAAGCTAGAAGGCTATCCTTTGTAAGGAACTGCGCCCACTGATTTTTACAGTGTATTTACTTTATTAGTTTTTTTTTTTCTCTGATTTGTGACTTACAATAAATTATCAAAACGGTACTGGACTATTCGGGGTCTCTTTTTTACATGTGGACATTGTTGCTGTTATCTGATCATCAACCCTGGAGGACTTCGGGAGTAAACAGAGAGAGGATTTGATCCAAGGCTTGTTAACCTCCTGGCTCCGGTGAGTTCGAACCCCTATGGGGTGTGTGCAGCACAAGGTGTCCCAATAGATGGTGAAAGGTGCACCCATCAGATCTACTATTCATATAAGGGAATCCAGACCGAGCTCCTACCGCTGTGTCTTTGTTGGAATTTACCTGCCTGCATGTGTTTTGCTTGCATTTACAAAGACTTTGTTTTATCAGTCAGCATTGAGGACTGAAAATAGCGCTGCTTTGATGGGTTAATTGCTGTTTCGTATAGTACATTCATTCATCCATATTTATAGATCAGACCAATCTGTTTCTGATTGGCTGCATTGGAGGCCAGAGGAGAGCTTTTGGGTCTAATACACCCAAGATCTCTCCATAAAGAAGACCTGTCAAGGCCCATGCTATCACAAGGGATGTTGTACATCTCTTGTGATAGCAATAAAGTTAATCCAAAATAAATAAATAAAAAAAGTGTAAAAAAAAAAAAAAAAAGGTTTGTATAAAAAAAAGTAGCAGGCACTTACACGCAAATGTGAACACATACGTTACACCCGCACGTGAGGTATTGTCGCAAATTTCAGAGTGAGGGCAATAATTCTAACACCAGACCTCCTGTATAACTCCAAACTGGTAACCTGTATAGGTGTTTAAGCATTGCCTATGGGAAATTTACACCATAGTTTGCAGCCATTCCATGGGCAGACTCAATTTTAAAGCGTGGCATGTTGGAAATCTATTTACTTAGTGTAACATCATCTTTCAGATTATACAAAAAATTGGGGTAAATATTGTGTTTTTTTTAAACATCCACACCTGTGTTCACACCTATGCGAATTGGATGCGGGTTCCACTGCATACAATTTGCAGAACATTCTAAAATCTGTTCATTTGAATGAGGATGGTTAAAATATGTGTGTTGCATTCGCACTCCGCATTGCCCAAAAAAATGTGCGTTTTCTGAGCATTGCGGTGTGAATTGCAGGCACATAATCTTCTATGGGAACGCATCTGATTCGCAGATGCATTCTGTTGTGAACAAGAATTCTCTCCCCCTCCTCGCTACACCTTCCCTCTCTCCCTGCTCAGCTGATCTGCAAATACAACAGAGAGGAATCGCTGAACAGCTGCCATTTGTTTTTGCAGAGAAAACAGAGCTGGAATTCACACCGCACACATGTGAATCCAGCCTAAAGTGTATTTTTTTTTTTAAATTGCGTTTGTAAAACCGCTGCGCAATGACCGTCCTGTCCCACTGGGAGGCCTGAGCGACCAGCCGACACATCCGCCGACTGGCTAGAGACCCAAACGAAGCTGGAATCAACTTCGATCAGGTCTCGGATCTAGTAACCCAGAAGCGATGTCATGACATCACTTGCGGTTTACAGTAGACTTAAAGGCACCAAATTTGAAGAAATTACAGTATTCAAAACAGCCAAACTTGGCTTTTGAATGCTTTTAAGTCCAAAGGAGGGATTTGGGGTCTTATAGACCCCAGATCCCTCCATAAAGAGTACTCTTTTACTGCCTATTACTGTCACAAGGGAAATTTACATTCCTTGTGACAGCAATAAAAGTAATCGGAATTTTTTTTTAAAAGGTACAGTGTAAAAAATAAATAAATAAAAAAAAATAAAAAAAAATATTTTAAGCGCCCCATCCCTCTGTGCTCACGCACAGAAGCAAATGCATATGTAAGTCGCATCCGCAAATGTAAACAGTGTTTAAACCACACATGTGAGGTATCGCCGTGATCTTTAGAGCGAGAGCAATAATTCTAGCACAAGACCTCCTCTGTAAATCTAAACAGGTAACCTGTAGAAAATTTTAAAGCATCGCCTATGGAGATTTTTAGGTACCGTAGTTTGTCGCCATTCCACTAGTGTGCGCAATTTTAAAGCATGACATGTTAGGTATCTATTAAGTTGGTGTAACATCATCATCAAGTGTATTTCTTCCAAACAATTGCATTTGAAAGTCCGCTGCTCTAATCTATCCCAGAGACACAGGCTCACTGGAAACAAATAATACAATTTTTACATGACATCATGGATTCTCTGGTACAACTAGGTCCTCAACTATGCTTGCATACACTTCCTCAGCCTTTAGAAGTAAATGTTTATTGCACACTTTTTTGAATGAGGTATTGTTTACTGCCAATAAGCTAAAGTGTTGATCCAAGTTAGGGTGCCTACAATACAACAATAAATATTAGAAACTGATCTTTGACCATAGAGGTTGTCTGAAAATCATTCCGACAATTTGTGATATGTAGCAGGCACTCGTACTTGCTGTCAAACTTGCTTTTGAATAGTAACTTTTATGTGTTTAAATCTGGTGCACTCAGGCTGCAGTGCTATACATTTATTTGTAATCTGTTATGTGTAAGGGTACTACTAAGTTTCAAATAACCCTATGTTTGAGATGGCAGACAACACTTTTAGTTTAAGCTTTCATAATTTCTTAACTGATTATACTCCAATAATATGGACTTTGCTGTATTATCCTGCACTTATTCCTGCAGTCTGTGATTAGGTTTCTCATTTCATTTCAATTTGATAACTTGCCAACTGTCTGTGTAATACATTCCTTCTATATATGCTATATTGCAGAGTCCTTGTTTTATCTATTCTTTTAACTGAACATGTACAAATTAGGTGCACATCTTTGTCAACTTTGATGTTGTTACTTTATAACCATTTCGATACAAAAAAAACACTTTTGGATAAAAAAATCCTATTTATTAGAATATCTTATGAAGATATTACACAAGCAACACTTTATATTGTAGAATTAAGAAAATAATTAGATTCTAGTATCTAATTAGTGCCCATAAACAAAACAATTCTTTTAAATTATGTATGAGTATTCTTAACTTAAAAAGTACATTCTATTGCTCTCAGCTAGAGATGGGCAAAACACCCCCCTGTTCAGTTCTCAGCAGAATTCCCAAACAGGGGAAAAGTTCTAACATGAACGCCAAACCTCATTGAAGTCTATGGGAGCTGAACAGGAAAAGTGCCCTTTTTGAAGGCTTATATGCAAGTAATTGGCCAAAAAAGAGGTATGGGGGTCCGGGTACTGCCCTGAGGAACATGTATCAATGCAAAAAATGTTTTAAAAAATTATCGTTTTTTTCAGGAGCAGTGATTTTAATGGTACTTAAAGTGCAACAATAAAAATTAAAAATTCCTTTCAATATGGTGCCTTGGAGGACCCCTTAGTCTGCCTGTAAACTGGTGCATCTGTGGCATATTTAGAACATGCAGCATCAAAAAATGACATTTTTAAAGAAAAAAAAAACAAGTCAAACCACATTTGAAATGACTCTCGGTTGCAAATGCTGGCACCTGGCTATTGAAATAAAAGTCCATATTAGGCCCTTTTGGTCTGGTCTGGTATGGATTTTAAGGGGTACCCCATGCCAAAAAAAAAGAAGTCGAGTCCCCCTAAAATCCATACTAGACGCTTATCCAGGCATGCAGCCTGGTATGTCAGGAAAGGGGATTGAGGTGAGCCAGCACCCCTCCTCCTGAACCATATCAGGCCACATGCCCTCAACATAGGCTTGGCAAACAGATGGATACATTTTTTTTTTATGTTAAGCTTTCTGGGAAAAAAAATTTTCACCATGATAAACATTGATTTTTTTTCCCAGAAAGTTTAACTTAAAAAAAAGTATCCATCTGTTTGCCAAGCCTATGTTACCCACAGGGGCAAATGGGCTTGGGCATGGTCTTTGGGAGTTTTTAATCTACATGTCTATTGAGTGTTTCCTAATGTCCATGTGGCTGGGTGTCAGGTCACCTGAGACCAGGTAAAAGATGCACTCCATAGGAATCAGGAGTGCAACGCTAAGGTAGTGGACCCTAGGACTGACTGCTGTGGATTGAACCCTGGGAGGTTCAGGAAGCAGGTCTACTAGATCACTAACACAAATCCCAGTGGGATCCCAGAGCTAGAGCATAGATTCCCCAGGGCATGGAGTCTAAGAGCCAGCAGGTGTTCACCAGAGCCTCTAGTGGTGAGGATGGACTGTGCTGCAGCCTGGCTCCAGGTCACGGCCCCCAGGGTCTCACAGCTCATGGTAGACTACAGGAGATAGAGGAAGGAAGCAGCAGGATAGAACAACAAGGATAGTAAGGGGATAAGCCAAGGTTGGGGCAACTAGCAGACAAGGACAACAGAGTACACTCCAAAGGTTCTGGGTCACAGGCAACCAAGGATAGTCTGGAACACGCCAAAAGGTCAGGGTCATGTGCAAACAGGAATAGTCAAGAACACGTCATGGTCGGTAACAGAGACAAACGTAGAGCACACGGCAAGCAGGAAACAGGAAGCCAAACACACAATGGTTAATCAGCAAGGTTGGCTTGCAATGCATAGGTTAATATAGTGTTCCTAATTAGAGGCTGAGGTGGAGCTATGCTGAGGGAAGATTATATATGCAGTCAGGTGAGAGTGGCTGGCCTCTAAAAGAACACATGGAGAGAGGTAAGCTGACAGACACACATTACTGCATAACCATGACACTGGGTATGAGCAAATTTGTTCCTAAACAGCTTTTTGGATATATGGATTGTAATATTACTCTTGTCCGCTAGAGTGCGATGAGGGTACTCGCAATGCATGTATATTATGTATTATAATTTTTCCTAGCTGATTTAATTTTATTTTTAAATGTTTAGATTTCCATTTATGTTAACTACGGTACTATTGGCACCTCTTTTTCTCTTATGTTCATAATTTATGAGGTTGTCTGCATAACTATCAGTAGGGAATATCTCCTTAGGCTGTATTCAGCTTGGAGCGGTTTTGTCATAATTTTTTTTAATTATGTTTTACAAGTATTTCTGATGCACTTCTTTTAAGTGATTGTATACGCCCTAAGGGTAAGCAGAATCTGTCTTTTAATTGTTTTTTGCTGAGTCCAAAAACTTTTTTATCGTTTTTTGTCTATAGCATTGTAAATGATCCTGACCAATCATGGCTATTTAGGCTGTGAGAAAATGGAGTCAGACCCACTTCCTGATGACTCGCGCTCTAGCGTGAAATGCACGAAGGTGAGGCCTGACACTTGCAAACATAGCAGCCCTATACTATTGCTTGCACAGCTGAGATGCACCACACACATTGCAAGTTTTATACCAGTGTTGGACTGGTTTCTGCTTCCTCCTGAGCAGATTGTTTGTGATTTCATGCTGGACTATGTAAGTGCTCTTTTTAAGCAATAAAACATAAAGCAGTATTACACTATATCCTGCCTTCTGTGGCTCTTTGTTGGGGAGCTTTTTTACAGACCTACTTGATGCAAGTTGATATATGCAGTGGATGCAAGTTGATATATGCAGTGGAGAGATGTTATAAGGGGAAGACACCTACATTTGAATACCTGCAAAGTGGATTGGGATCCAGCTTCCTCCATATATGATTGCTTGATTGGAACGGGATGCACAAAGGAGCCACAGCATTGGCTCCTTCCCATTAGTCATGTTTGAGGTCACTGTGTGGCCGAGGCGATCTGGTGAGCGCATTTTGTTATCACTTCAGGTGAAGCACTTTAAGCAAGTTTATTGAAGCATGTGGGCACTTTATTTTTAACGGTGTTGGAGCATACACAAGAAGATTTGTTCATAAATATATATATATAATATGATTATTATGGACATTTCTGATGGTTTATTTTTATTGTGCACTTTATTAGTTAGATACACAATGTATATTATTATTTAGATTTTTGTACTGATTCCTTTGTGCCCTTTATATATATATATATATATATATATATATATATATATATATATATATATATATATATATATATGTGTATATATATATATATATATATATATATATATATTTGCAATGGTTAATCTCTGACCAACTGTATCTGGCCCCCACACCAGTGATGCTGCCCATCATATTAAAATGCTGTTTGGAAGGTGTGGGGAATGTCAGAGGGTGGAGCTTGATCATTAAAGCTGTGGTTGAAATTTGTGTAATAGAGAAACCAGGTTTTGGAACCCCAAGGGTGCGCTAGAAATTAAACAGGCTTCTAGACACCAGGGGGTACCAGTTTACTAACATTAAGGAAGGAACAGGTTTTCTTGTAATGAATAGAATATAATGGAATAATTTGATACGTGTGTATTTTTTAACAGAGGAAAAGATAGTTCCCACATGTCTTTTTCTACTGAATCCAAAGTTCCCAAAAAATGTGACAGTATGTGGATCATTAGGCCATATTTACAATTCACTAGTCAATAAGTACATAGTGCATTCTTTGACTTGCCTGTGGACTATGGCTACAATTCATCATCCTGCCAACCTTTCTCTTGGCTTTCCATCTTTTTTTAAGAGTTACACTGAGATTTATTTACATCTTTAGGATTTAGTTGAAGGAAGCTGAACAGAACTGGCATCATGTCTAAAAAAACACAACAGCTCATGAATCACCTCAAAGTTTTCCAAAACTTTATAAAGAATGGATTTTTTTTTTTTTTTTTGATTACCAAAGTATTTTTTATAAAGTGTTAAATATGATTTTGTAGCTAAAAGCTTCTTTAATCTGACAAATAGAAGGTGTATTTTAACAAAATATTAAATTAAAATAAAGTGATATCAGTAGGACTATATCCACACATAAAGAGAGTCAGATCCTATCAAGTTTTTTTAAAACCCTTCACAGTTTTCCGATCTCCTGTCTGCACTAATCATCTTTGATGTTTCACATATGCATGGAATGTGATGCCAGCATTTAAAATAGCTCTTTGCTACATTCTGGTTTATTTATTCATGCAGTCAGACTGTCTGGTTGATGTGCTATTGCATGTGTAATGCACATTCAGGGAACTGCCAAACATAGAAGTCATAATAAAAGATTCTAAGAAGCTTCAAAAATTAAAAAGATGGCCATTGTAGAGAGGTAGCTACTGAACAATTAGCCAAGATCAAATGTACACAACCAACAAAATAACTAGCTCACTACTAAGAAGACACTGCAAACATGTGTTGAAGACTGCAAAGGTCATGCTTGTATTAAGCTGATAAAGAGCTGTAGGTTGAAAAGCCCACCAGAAAATTTTGTTACAAAGGCCCTTTTTATGTCACCATGAATAAATCATATGTATACAAATCATATATTATTCAGATGAAATGAGAATAGGAAATAAAAAATAAAATCACATTTATTCTATGACTATGAGCGTGGTGAAGGGTATTCAGATTATTTCAGTCGTCAAAGTAGTAGTAATAGTAGAAGTAGTCTTGTAAGGTAAGTTAGTAGGAAAGGTAGACATTAGGCTTTTTCAGTAAAGAGGGCCTTGGTGTATTATGAGAGTCTTGTTTAAAACAGACCTATAAGCAAACAGCTAAATACACACATTAAATACATAAGGACATTTTTGCCTGTCAAAGGATTTGTATTTCTGTCCATGCATTTCTGCATAGCATTATATAGTTTAACAGGGGAGAAGACCTAATTTTTCTCTGCTACAGTTAAGTTTCCATTCAGCTCTTGTATTTCCCTATTCATGTGATTGTACAGGAAAAAGAAAAGCAGCACACTAATGAGCTCATTGCTTTGTCACTCCTACTATCAGCATGTTCCTTGTTTGCACAGGTCAGTGAAGCTCTTTTGCTGCTTCTCCCTTCCCACTTTACGCTCAAGTTCAGTTACTTACACGGCTTACTTTAAAAATGATTTAAGGATGTATTAATGAATACAGAGTTGCAGTAATGTGTCTTTAATATCTGACTGGTTTTAGGGGGGTTTATTTAATGTAGGCCAGAGGTAGAGATGAACAAATCTGCACAGGTTTGAGTAAGGAATGGATGGGAGGTTTATCTAATCATGGTTGAAGTCCACAAAACCCAAATTTAGCAATGAACCCTGTTAAAGTGTATAGAGGGCAAATCTTGAGACTAAATTATTTCTGTTTTCAATGCTAATAACAAGGTATTGTTATAAAATGGCATCATGAGCTGGGCACTGTCATGGGGGACATTTGCCAAAGCAAAAAATAAATAAAAAATTCCATACAGCATGGAGACAGTCCTTTTGTTGTGACTTCAAGGTCAACATAGAAAAAACTGCAGTCCTTTAAATTACATTGGGAGATGCCTTTAAGCATCTGTGGTGTTATAGCAACACTGTATTCAGGCATCACAATTTTGGATGTGTCATTGATATTTTAATGTTCACATTCAGCTTGGTTTAAACACAGCAACAGCACTCCAATATGTTTAATTTCAACTTGAAGAAAAGGCTTTTTTAGGCAGAAAACATTAGAAAATTGGTAGCTGAGGTCCAGCTGCATAAATTTTGTGTGAAACTTTTACAGTGTCAGAGCCCGGAAATAGGCCACAGACTTTGAGATGCAAGGCAGATTTTACCCTGCAGGAAACATTTGAAATTTGGCAGCTGAAAAAACATTGTGTGGCACGTTTGAGCAAAACCACAAAAAAATAAAAAAAGAGGAACTATAATCCCAGATAGGAAAGAAGAATGGTCTCATATAGGAAAAAAATACAATTTATTAGGGTCACATTAAAAACACATATAAAGGGAAAAGGGGATATATATATATATATATATATATATATATATATATATATACATATGAACATATCTGAAAGAGTACACTGTCTCATACAAGAAAATAGATATAGAAGCTGAAACAAAGAAGTCGCATGGTTGGCCTATGGGACTGGGAAGCCAGGTAGTCCTAGAAGATTCCTTCTGGCTTCAAGGCCAAGCATACAAAACATCATTATCAGCGCCAATGGATTGCTATGCGTTTCACGTTTAGCTTCTTCAGGCGATCATATTGGTTTTGTAGGGTTAATATATCCTGGTTACTGCCACTAAATAAGTATCAATAGTGATCAGGCAGTCCTGAGATCAATAAGTGTGTCACAGATCAGCTGCGGAACTGATCTGTGGCTCACCTTTACTGCTGCAGGCCGGCTGGCACCTGTTGTTCCACTAGCTTGTGTTCCGCTCTGCAGCTATAGGTGTCGCCGCCCTCACCTGTTGCTTAATATATGATTCCTTCCTGCTACTTCCTGTCCAGCCTCTCATGTGCTTCTCTATTTAAATCCGGGATCGGGTTCTTCTTTGTAGCGAAAAAAGATGGTTCACTCCGTCCATGCATCGACTACAGGGATCTTAATGCCATCACCGTGAAGAACCGATACCCTCTTCCTTTAATTTCGGGACTTTTTGACAGACTGCGAGGTTCTCATGTTTTTACCAAACTGGATCTTAGTGGGGCCTACAATTTAATAAGAATCTGGGAAGGAGACGAATGGAAGACCACCTTTAACACCAGGGACGGACATTATGAATATCTTGTGATGCCCTTTGGCTTTTGCAATGCCCCAGCGGTCTTCCAAAATTTGGTTAATGAGATCTTCCATGACTTTCTGTATGTCTGTGTTATTGTATATCTGGATGATATTCTTATTTTCTCACCAGACTTACTTACCCATCATCTTTATGTGAAAGCTGTGCTACAGCTGTGCTACAGCGTCTATGGGACAATTGTCTATATGCAAAATTGGAGAAATGTCTATTTGAACAAACACAAGTACATAATCTCATCACAGGGCCTCCTCATGGACCCAGTCAAACTTCGGGCCATCTCTGAGTGTCCTCAGCCCTCTGGTCTTAAAGCCACCCAATGCTTTTTGGGCTTCACCAATTACTATCGCCAATTTATTCGTAACTACTCCACTTTGGTGGCCCCTATTACATCTCTAACTCGCAAGCCTTCCTCTCCACCCCAATTCTCCTACGTCCCTACGTTTTGCCCTTACCATTTCCCCATATACCTTGGCGTTGTATTTCCATGGATTTTATCTCAGATCTGCCCCCCTCATCAGGTTCTACAGTCATCTGGGTAGTGGTGGATCGGTTCTCCAAAATGTGTCACTTTCTTTCCTCTCCTAGGCCTACCTTCTGCTCCCAGTCTTGCCATAACTTTCATTAAGGAGATCTTTCGTCTTCATGGGATGCCTTCACATATCGTCTCTGACAGAGGAGTTCAATTTACTGCTCGGTTTTGGAGAGCCTTGGCCAATTCCTTTGGGATTAAATTGGATTTGCCTTTAATCCCCAGTCCAATGGGCAAATGGAACGTGTCAGTCAAAATGTATAACGTTTTCTCCGTGCCTTCATCTCAGTCCACCAAGATGACTGGGTGGACCTTTTGCCCTGGCAGAGTTTGCCTTAAACCATCACTCCAATGCCAGTTCTGGAAAATCTCCCTTTATGGGCAGCATCCATCTGTTCCCTTTCCTGTTCCCATTTCTCCTCTTGTACCAGCAGCAGCTGAAACTCAAAGGTCCCTCAACTCAATCTGGAAAGAAGTCTCTGAGAATCTTAATTTAGCTGCTTCCAGGTATAAAACGGCAGCAGATCGTCATCGCCGTCTGGCTCCTAAGTTCCTGCCTGGCAATAGAGTTTGGCTCTCTACCAAGCACATCCAACTCCAGGTGCCCTCAATGAAATTTGCCCCTCGCTTCATTGGTCCATTTCATATTCTCCATCAGATCAATCCAGTTGCTTTCAAGCTCCGTCTGCCCTCTCATCTCAGGATACCCAATACCTTCCATGTCTCCCTGCTCAGGCCTCTGGTCCTCAATCGCTTCTCTTGCCCTTTCTCTCACCCCGCTCCTGTGGCTAATACCACGGATCAGTATGAGATTAAATAAATAGTCGTCTCCAAGTATTCCCAAGAGAGGCTACTCTATCTGATTGATTGGAAGGGCTTTGGTCCACAGGAGAGGTCTTGGGTCCCTGCCACCGATGTCTCAGCCCCAAGTTTGGTGACTAGATTCCATCAGAAATTTCCCTACAAGCTAGGCCCCAGACATGTAGGGGGACCTCGTAAGGGGGGGGACTGTCACAGATCAGCTGCAGAGCTGATCTGTGTCTCAACTTTACTGCTGTAGGCTGGCTGGCACCTGTTGTTCCACTAGCCTGTGTTCAGCTCTGCTGCACTCTGCAGCTATGGGTGTCACCTGTTGCTTAATATATGATTCCTTCCTGCTACTTCCGGTCCAACCCCTCATGTGCATCTCTATTTAAATCCCTCTCAGGCTAGTTCTGGTTGCTTGAGCAAAATTTCTTTCTGAGCTCCCTTCGTGTAACCTGTCTTTACCTGACCTCTAGTGAAATGATCTCTTGTGTACTGACTCGGCTTGTTCTGATTACGTTGTCTGATCCCGCTCTTCTTTGCTTCATCCATCCATCCTTGTCTGACAGTGTCTTCTGGTACTTCCCTAGCGAGCGGGGTGAACCCGGGGGTCGTGACCTGGGGTCAGCACACAGCTAATCCCAAACCCTTGTGAGGGGGTCCCTGGCAGAATACCGGCTGGCCGACTCCATGCCCTGGGGGATCCCGTGTCACCTGTTCACCTGTGGGCTCACTGTAAGTAGTACCATGACAAAGGGGGTACCACCTGTGGTGGTACCCATGGATTTCCCCAGGGTGGAAGGGGAATCAGAGGAAAATCTAAACCCTGTATAAAGTATACTTGTGCTCAAGCGCCAGGCCTGCTCTGTGTTACATAGGCAATGGGACATGTAACACAGAGCAGGACCGGAGCTTGAACACAAGTGTAGCGCTGACAACTTTTGTTTTTAGCCATATGTGTGTTATACAGGACATAAGTTGTTATAGTGCCATCTTGTGGACAATTGAAAAGGTACAATACTGTTATGTTTCATGATTAAGAGAAGTGACATGGAAGTAATTGATTGTTTACTTCTGAACTTTAACTATGACCTACCCACAATGCTCCTGGACAAGAGAAGAACTGAACTGCATTGTGGGAGGATATAAAAGGGCTAGGAGCAGCCATCTTGGGTCTCTTGTTCCTGGGACGCGTGGGCTGCCTGCAGAACTCTGCGGGTGTGTGTGTCCCACAGGGTTGCGGCCTACCTTGCGGAGGAGCAGCAGCAGGGATCCTGTCATCATATCACAGTATGCTGGAGCAGCAGAAGTGATGGTTCCGGAGACCCGTGGAGGAGGTAACCAAGGACTCCTGGTCATTAGTGAACTGAGCAGTGTGACGGTGTGGTGGTGGTTCCATACGGACTGAGAACTGTTGAAACAGAGGCATCCATCCACCCGGATCCCGTGTGGTGAGAGGGTTAACACCCAGAAGTTTGTTTAAATACTACACACACATTTAGAACAGAGTGTTGCTGGGACTGATAGTCCCATGGAACAAGTTGAGTTGGAGAACCTTACATCTGAATAGACTTCAGTATTCAAGAACGGATGCTAGATGTTTGTCTTCTTCATATAAGAACACTCAGTCAATCTGCTGGATTACATTACACTGCGCAACACACAGGAGGAACCCTTTGTGGATTACAATTACAAAAGCTAGCGAAGACGTCAGGACTATCTCTTTTATTGCAGGGCCCTTGATTTAGTTACCAAGGATAGTGACTTTACAGTTTAGAGCAGGGGGAGCTTCCTGGTATAGATATATACAATTAGGTATATTTGTGTATGTTACCAATTGTCAGAACTATTTACTATACTATTGCACTACATTGGTGTGATAGTGTAGTCATTGTAATAACCCTTTACATAAATATAATATTTACACAAAGAAAGAAGTTATTTTTTGGTTATTACTGAAGTTTGTGTGCAGTGTTGTTATTTCTCCTGCAGGTGGAGTTACCAGCACCCAAGTAGAGGTAAATATAAATATAAGTGTATATGGTGGGTTAAAGTTGATACTCATATCATTACAACACTGCACTACAGCTGTGCCAAGGGGATTGAACTATTTAAGAGGGGTGGAGAGCAAAGAGGACAGGCCCGCTTTAAACCAGCAGCTCCACCGAGAGTTATTGCTACATGTGGGGGCTCGTCCGGGATCACTGTCACTCTGAAATCAAGCACCCCCTTAATAACCAAAGAATAGATCCCCCCACTGTGGCACAGTGGTGTGAGGCGGAAGGCACCCACTCAGAAGTGAGCGTGGCCATTGAACTCTAGGGAGATATCTGGGAGAAGGAACACATTAACCGAGTGGTAAAAACACTATCCCCAGAACAAAGAGCCAAGTTGGTCACAGCAAGACCCAATAATGAGACATTCCATACCTATGCATTATTGGAGTGGAGGAAGGGAGTTCCAGAAAATTTCAGGGGTGCAAGTGTTGAACTCGCTGACAAGACCAAATTTTATCTGACCCACCCAAAGGAAGAAGGGGAGAATCTTGTCACCTTCTCCCAGATGAGTTCAGCAGAAATTAAGGTTCCATCACAGTCAGCACCGGCTGCAATTGAGCCAGAACTCATCACAGCCCTGGGAAATTTGGTGTCCCAATGTCAAAAGGGGAACCCAACATATTCAGGGACTGGGTACCGAAAACTGGGCATTTTCTCGGGCTAAAGGCCTGTACCCAAAGGAGAAGACACCTTTGAAGAGTGGTTGGAACAGGCCACGCAAGTGTTGGATGAGTGGGACATCCCTGAAACGCAAAAGAAACAGCGGATTCCTGAGAGTCTGAAAGGACCTGCTTCCGAGGCCATTCAAAATTTAAAGCTCAGTAAATAGAATTGTGTAGCCCAAGACTACTTAGATATCCTGCAAGATGTGTTCAGACGTACTGAAAAGGTCTCTGACCTAATTTATCAATTAGAACACACCTACCAAGAAACAGGAAAGAAGTTGTCAGAATATATGAGATGGCTGGACAAGGTTATTCACCAGATACTGCTAAAGAAGGTATTAGATCCTAGTAAGGTGGATGAAATTCGAGCCAAGCAAGTCTTAAGGGGTGCCCAGCCTTTGGACCCCATCACCCTCCAGTTAAGAACTCACCAAGATGGAGGCATCTTGAAGTACCTAGATCTAATTCGGATTGTACGGGATGAAGAAGCTATTCTAGAAAGGAAGAAGGAGAACATTCAAGAACCAAAGCACACTGTTGGAGTCCGAACAGTTAGTGTGATGGAGGATGATCCCCAGATTGAGCTTCTTAAGACTCAGGTGGCTCAGTTAATGGAAATGATGGCTTTGCTGACCACGAGACCCCCAAATCCGCCCAATGGAGGAACAAAAAAATTGAAGAGAGTATCAGGCTCCACCTTCAGAAGCCAATCTGGACTTTGTTTCAACTGTGGAGGGGTTGGACATTTTGGGAATGTGTGCCCAAGTCCAAGGGCAGCAGTACAACGTCAAAAGCCGGCGGAAAACTTCAAAGGGCCCCAGTGAAGGAGTCAACTGGGTGCCCTGTAACTGTCATCAACTCTAACGAAACCTAAGTTCCCAAAGTTTTGAGAGTAAGAGGAGGAATGAAGTTGAGTGAGTGTCTATGGAAAAGAGGAATCAAGATGCGCACTAACAGGCAGAAGAAGCCGAACGCTCAGGGTGAAATTCCCTGCAACTTAGTGGGACCCTCCCCAATCATCACCATCCAGGTAGAAGGAATCTACGCCAAGGCACTGCTGGATACTGGGGCCCAAGTGACCTTATTGTCTAAAGATTTCTACATGAAGTACCTCAGGCATCTGCCCCTGCAAAATTTGGAAGAATTGGAGATATGGGGCCTAGGTACCCAGAACTTTCCTTATGAGGGATATATCCCTATCAAACTCACCTTTGACCCAAGTGTGGCTGGAAAGGCGGAGACTTTCAACACCCTGGCGGTTGTATGTCCCCGACCCCTGGGGCCCATAGAAGCTCCCTTATCATTGGAACAAATACTGATTTGGTCAGAAGACTCCTGACACCACTTGTACAGAAGGAAAATACCCTGGCTACGAAAGTGCACCCCATGCTAACCCAAGTGTACGAGGACATAGTACATGAGCAGAAAGCCCCACCAGAAGGGGTGGGAAAGGTTTGGCGTTTAGACCGAGGTGAAGAACTGCTACAACTGGGTGAAGTGGTATGCATGAGAGCCTCTGTCAAGTTGAGTTGGAGACAACCTGGTCCTTTCATTGTCTTGGAGACGGACACTCAGGAAGAAGATGTGGGTCTGGAGATACTCCCAAAAGTGTTATCTACTAAGGCACTTAAGAGAAGCAGGGGGAGAGTCTCAGTCAGTGTTCGGAACATGACAGCCTTGCCTGTGAAGATACCAGCAAGAATGCCGCTTGGGCAGGCGAATCAAGCGACCCCAGTTTCGCCAAGAGATGTGAAAAGGGCACCAGAAGATGAGATTCCCATAGAGAATTTTTACCCGAAAAACACCTCCCTTATGCCTGCGTGGATGGAGAGGGCCAAAGCCCAGCTCATGAGATGGAAAGAAGTTTTCTCAAAGAGTGAGTTTGATGTGGGGTATGCCAAGAGTGCAGAGCACAAGATTCGGCTGGAAGAAGACAAACCTTTCCGGGAAAGGGTTAGGAGGATCCCATTGGGAGATCTTGACGACTTCCGAGAACAGCTGGCTGAGCTGAAAAGGACTGGGATTATCAAGGAGTCCAGGAGTCCATACGCCTCTCCGATAGTGGTAGTGAGGAAGAAAAATTGGTCACTCCGGCTGTGTATCGACTACAGGACTCTGAACCCACGGACCATTCGTGATCAATACACTACCCCTTGTATAGAAGATGCCCTACAGAGCCTGTCAGGGGCGAGGTGGTTTAGTGTATTAGATTTGAAGAGTGGTTATTATCAGATCCCCATGAGTCCTGAGGATAAGGAGAAGACTGCTTTCATCACCCCCGTGGGGTTCTATGAATTCAACCGAAAGACAACCTGTCTGGGGCCCCAGCAACTTTCCAGCGGCTCATGGAGAAGACAGTAGGCGACATGAACTTGATTGAGGTCTTAGTATACTTAGACGATATCATTGTATTTGGCCGAACTGTTGAAGAGCATGAAGAGTGACTGGAAAAGGTTCTAAAGAGATTACATGAAGAGGGTTTGAAACTTTCAATGGAGAAATGTCAGTTCTATCAATCTTCAGTGAACTATCTGGGGCACATTGTGTCTGAAGAAAGGATAGCAACTGACTCTGAGAAATTGGAAGCTGTTACCTCTTGGCCAAGGCCCACGAATGTGACTGAGCTCAGGTCATTCCTAGGATTCTGCTCCTACTACCGGAGGTTTGTGGAGGGATTCGCAAAGATAGCCCACCCACTCACATAACTATCGAAGAATCAGGAAGAGGCTGATGTGGATTTGGAGAAACCTGGGAGGCAAAAAGAAGGGCCCCAGAAGAAAAAGAATTTTTCTTAATTTTGGTTCAAGGTTCCCCTGTGGGGGAATCCCATGCCATTTTTATCAATGAACTTTTATGTGCATTGCCAGGACTGGCACTTCAATATAGCCGCGAGTAGTTTTAAATGACTTTTTTCCTTTAGAAATGTCATTTTGCTCTCGGACTGTTCTAAATACAGGAAACATGCGTCACTTTACAGGCATACTATAGACACCCCCAGGTATGAAATTTAAAGGAATGTTACACTTTTATTGTTTCATTTTAAGCATTATTAAAATCACTGCTCCCGAAAAAATGGCTGTTTTTAACACAATCACTTGCATATTAACCTTTAAAATTAGCACTTTTGATTTTTCCCATAGACTTTTAAAGGGTGTTCCGCGGCTTTCAAATTTGCCGCGAACACCCCAAATTGTTCGCTATTCGGCGAATGGGCGAACAGCCAATGTTCGAGTCGAACTCATGTTCGACCTAAACATAAAGCCCATCCTTACTGTATATATCCCCTTTTCCCTTTATATGTGTTTTTAATGTGACCCTAATAAATTGTAAATTTTTACTATAATACAAGACCATTCTTCTTTCTTATCTGGCAACATTATAGTGGCAACCTTCAAAGTCCTTTTTCATCTTTTTTCTTTTATCTGGTTTTGCTCAATATCATTGGATGTGGTGCCAAATTCTGCCAAATCCCCCTTTTTTCAATTGTGTGGCACGCTTACTGTGCCAGATTACAGGAGTAGACCATGAGAGGTGACAGAATCTGGTATCAGCAGATATAATTTTTTTGGTGGTAGGCAGTGGCAAGATAACACTGAAAATTGTTGTCTGCAGTGTCAGAAGTAGGGGTTTTGTGCTCAATGTAAATCCAAGACCGCTCCACACTGTCAGGGAAAAGGTAGCGTCACCTCTTCATCAGGGCTGGATTAACATAGGGGCTATTGGAGCTGTAGCTCCAGGTCCCTACCTCGAGATATGCCCAGCCCACTAAGTCATTAATGCTGTTTGCTGTGTGTGTGTGTACATGATTAATATGTAAATTGCGAGCTGTATTGTTATGTAAATTGAGTCTTCGTAACAAAACCTCCTGCTGAGCCGAAGACCCTCTCTGACATTACACTGCAGGGCAAGCCAGATGTTCCAGCACATTCTGTACAAATTCTAGTCAGAGATCCAGCTTGTAAACAGATCCATGTGTTCTAACTTCTTATGCCCTGTACACATGGTCGAATTTTCCGATGGAAAATGTTTGATGGGAGCTTGTTGTCATAAATTCCGACCGTGTGTAGGCTCCATCGGACATTTTCCATCGGAATTTCCGTCACACAAAATTTGAGATCTGGATCTCAAATTTTCCGACAACAAAATCCGTTCTTGTAAATTCCGATTGTGTGTACACAACTGCGACGCACAAAGTTACACGCATGCTCTGAATCAATTACGAGATGAAAGCGCTCGGTCTGGTAAAACTAGCATTCATAATGGAGATAGCACATTCGTCACGCTGCAAATTTTAAAATCTTTTAATGCAATGCATTCTCTTCTTTATAATGCTAGAATAATGAAGTTGTTTTGCTGCTGATATTCACACAGAGTTCTGACAACCTGATTTCTTTATTATTTTTCGTGATCTCATGAATATTTTTTTTTTATAGTGATCTCCATAATTTTTTCTTTCTTTTTGTGTCAAGTTACCGCAACACCATTATTATCTTGTATTTTTTAACCACAAGGAGGTTGGTGTTGGTGTCCCTTGTTAATTTGACATTGTATTTTTGAAATGTATCTGCCTACTCACAAACAAACTGTCCTTTTTGAAGTAACACACATAGGCAAGTATTTGTAAAAAAGAAATAGCCATTTATTATGGGTCATAACAAAATAAAGAGAAATGCACCGCTGGAGAAACTGGTGAAATTTGAGAAGCCTTTGTACCCCAGGGCAGACATCAGTTATTTTACAGTCAAAATTGGTGGCCTGAGGAGTCCTTATAATAGTGAGCACAATCCGGTCCAGGACTACAAGAGATCAGGAACAGCAGCAGATGACATATATGTCCCCAGGCTGTAGTCTGACAACAGCCTGCGTCTTTTGTCAGACCAGACTGAACCAGACCTCCTTCCACGCTTGCTTCCAGACTGTGGCTCTGGTGTCGTAGTTATGGCAGGAGGTGGAGGAGGAGGAGGACCATGGTTGAACTCACAAACGTGGCTTTGGCTAGTGAGTTCGCCCCTCAACCCCTTATTTAGGGCTTGTAAGATAACTTCCTCACATAAGAGGCATTGGAACTCCTCAATTTCCAGCATTTTGTAGGCTGCCATGCAGGCATAGTCCTCTTGAATATTGGGGGGTTTCTAAGGGCCGCAGTAGCCTTCTGAAATAGCCCAAATGCAGCCTCCTCCAGTTTACTCCTTTTCCTGGGAGTTTTTTTTTTGGAGGCGGAGGGGAGAGACCCGGGATTCGGGCAAGCTACTGGGCCCAGCCACCTCCTGGCTGCCACTTTTCATGGCCTCCTACTGGCTGAGAGTTTCCTGTGTATAAAAAAGGGACATAGTTTTAGTTTTTGGTTCATCAATCACACACACTTTTCAGTTCATGACTGTTGCAAATTGAATGTTAATAAATAGAAAAGACTATCATTTAGACCCCAGCAATTTCCATTCTTGTTCCAATCATTTGTTGCCACTACTGTCTATTAATATGTAAAACACTTTGTAAAATCCGAAATTACTGATCAATAATAACATCTAGTTAACATCATTAATGATTTAACTAGAAATATGTTGAACAATGCTATACCTGGCTCAAGCTGGGCTCCTCCACTTCTTCCTGGCTGAAAGGCCCAGGTTGGACGTCGGAAGCCTCAGCTGAGGTGGAAGGAAGATCTTTCCTTGAAGGAAGATTGGAGAGTGCTAGCCTTTGTTCAGTCTGGCCTGCCAGAAAATGCAGTCTGTCATAGTACCACAGATGGGTACACAAATGTCATCTGCGGCAGCTCCTGACCTCTGGGAATCCTGGACCTTCTTGCGCTCCCTATTATAAGTGCTCCTTATGCCACCAATTAGGGCTTTCAAATAGGGGATGTCTGGCGTGGGGATCACCGGCTTCACAAATTCCAGCAATTGATCCAGCGCTGCCTTCCTTTTTGGTTTATTGTTATAAAAGGGGTGGTTTACCTGCCACAGGCAGGGCAGCTCCCTGTACATATCAAGGAATATGGGGAAGTCCTCATCATTGAATAGATCCATTTTATTTTCATTTTCAAGACACAACACAAGACAAACTCTATTGTCAGGCTAAACTTTCCTAATCTTGTCCCAATATAGGTCTCAATCTAGAAGCAGTATAGGCCACTGATGCACCAAGTTAAAATTGTACCTTTGTTAGAAAGATCGGCCCTTACTCCACTCACAGATCATACGTACGACGCACGCGTGTTACCCTTTATATACACTGTGCATGCGTCAAACTCTGCCCACACCTGACGTTCTTTCTAGTCCATTCCCCGCCCCTTGTCTTTCTGCACAGTGGGAGAGCACATGGCGGAGAAAGAGCAAGCGCATACAGACAGCAGCAGCAGCAACGACGAAAGGCCGGAGCCATGAATGTCCCGATCCCAGAGGAGATTTAAGGCCTCAAATATGTCCTTTATAGAGATGGTGGAGATGGTGGACATCTTGAAGAGGGCCGACTATGATGGGAAGCATGGACCTTACCCAAACCCAAATGTGAGAAAGGCCAAGATCATGACTAAAGTTGTGAAAAGTCTGCACAGGAATTTTGGGGTGCGGCGATCCAAGAATCAACTGAGGAAATGCTGGTCAGACCTGAAATTGAGTGAGCAGGATCAGTACAGAAAGATCAAGAGAGGTCTTCAAAAAAGTAAGTATTTGTCCTGTGTTCCTATTATTCTTATTACGTTTGTGCTGTTCCATGTGCTTTGCTTTACTGTTGTACAGTTTAAAATGGCAAGTTTCAGGTTCGTGGGCACAGTAATCGTTTGTAGTAAACATCATTCGTTCGCCCACTAATACAATGTTTTTGGCAGATCCATGTGAACTACATTTGTTCAGGCCTATTTGTATTAAAAGAAGTTTATGACATTGTTGTCTAGATGTGTTTGTACTAGAATGAAATGCAAACTTGATTCAGTGTAAGGAGAGGACACTCAGCAGCTGTTTACACATCTGGACGCAGGAGCACTAGTGTGGGACACCAGAACAAACTTTTTAGGGTGTCCCACACAGGTGCTCCAGTGGATACTAGGGGTGTCTCCAGGTGTGAAAATTGTACAAAAAAGGTAAGTATTCCAGCTTTATAAAGGGAAAATATAATGTCTTCAGCTTGGAACTCTGCCAAAAAAGAAAATTGTACGACACTTCCAAGCAATGTTTCATATTACTATTTCTCGCCTCAAATATCTGTGTGCTAAGTATACCTATTTTTGATTCACATAGGGGAGAAAAGACTCCGGACATCTGAGGACACCAGGGACCCCCCACCATCCAAAGAAGATGTGGAGGAAGGAGAGGTTTATGAAGCGGGTGAAATAGTGACCACAACATGTGAGTGTCTGAGACCACAGATTCAGGTAATAGATGTATGCCTGCATATTTATAATACATGGTGGTTTTTTGTTTTAGGTGATGTGGATGTTGTGGAAGAAGAATCTCATTTCACAAGTGCAAGTGCACACGTCCTCATCGGGGAGATCATGATATCCAATCAGGATTTACAGAAGATCAATGAAGACATCAATGATGTGGAAAAAAGACTCAAAAACATCATTGATGTCTTAGGCAGAATCTAAAACACACCAAAATTCTTCAATTTGTTGATATTTTATACATTTTAGAATTTTTTTTGAAGTATATTGAAAGCCAAATTTTGAAGATGCACACAGTGGGGGTTATTTATGCAAATCCACTTTGCACTGCAAGTGCATTTGAAAGTGCACTAAAGTGCACTTGGAATAGCAGTCGCTCTAAATCTAAGTGGTGGATTTGAAATGAGTGGAAGCTCTGCTGATTTTATCATCCAATTATGTGCAAGCTAAAATGCTGTTTTTTTTTTCCTTGCTGTCCCCTTCGGATCTACAGCGACTGCACTTCCAAGTGCACTTTCAAGTGCACTTGCAGTGCAAAGTGGATTTTCTTTTAGTAAATAACCCCCAGTGTGTCAACATGTGCTATCTGCCATCACGGGATATCAATGTACGCATTTTGGGGGCGTAACCCCTACTCGCAACTCAAGTAGGTGAGAGGAAGGGTTTGCACCCCCCCGAAACATGTCCATTGATCCCCCATGATGGGAGCTAGCACATGTTGATATTAGACATGGGATCAGGAGGAAAATCCCCATTTTGACTCTCAATTTGTGTGCATTTTCAAAATTTGGCTTTCACAGGGGTGAATCACCCCATCTGATGAAGGCAATATCAACACTAATATTACTAATGTCTGATATTGCCTTCACTTTATCAAAGTTGAACTTTGTAAGTTCCTGAGTTGTGTATTGTTTTATGGTTTTAACCACTTCAGCCCCGGAAGGATTTACCCGCTTCCTGGCCAGAGCACTTTTTACAATTTGGCACAGCGTCTCTTTAACTGCTAATTGCGCGGTAATGCAGTGCTGTACCCAAACGAAATTTGCGTCCTTTTCTTCCCACAAATAGAGCTTTCTTTTGATGGTATTTGATCACCTCTGCCGTTTTTATTTTTTGCGCTAGAAATGGCAAAAGACAGAAAATTTTGAAAAAAATGATATTTTCTACTTTTTGTTATAAAAAAATCCAATAAACTCAATTTTAGTCATACATTTATGCCAAAATGTATTCGGCCACATGTCTTTGGTAAAAAAAATGTCAATAAACGTATATTTATTGGTTTGCGCAAAAGTTATAGTGTCTACAAACTAGGGTACATTTTCTGGCATTTACACAGCTTTTAGTTTATGACTGCCTATGTCATTTCTTGAGGTGCCAAAATGGCAGGGCAGTACAAACCCCCCCAAATGACCCCATTTTGGAAAGTAGACACCCCAAGGAAATTGCTGAGAGGCATGTTGAGCCCATTAAATATTCATTTTTTTGTCCCAAGTGATTGAATAATGACGAAAAAAAAAATTACAAAAAGTTGTTACTAAATGATATATTGCTCATACAGGCCATGGGCATATGTGGATTTGCACCCCAAAATACATTTAGCTGCTTCTCCTGAGTATGGGGATACCACATGTGTGGGACTTTTTGGGAGCCTAGCCGCGTACGGGGCCCCGAAAACCAAGCACCGCCTTTAGGATTTCTAAGGGCGTAAATTTTTGATTTCACTCCTCACTACCTATTATAGTTTTGAAGGCCATAAAATGCCAAGATGGCACAAAACCCCCCCAAATGACCCCATTTTGGAAAGTAGACACCCCAAGCTATTTGCTGAGAGGCATGTTGAGTCCATTGAATATTTTATATTTTGACACAAGTTGCGGGAAAGTGACAATTTTTTTTTTTGCACAAAGTTATCACTAAATGATATATTGTTCAAACATGCCATGGCCATATGTGGAATTACACCCCAAAATACATTCTGCTGCTTCTCCTGAGTACGGGGATACCACATGTGTGGGACTTTTTGGGAGCCTAGCTGCATACGGGCCCTTTAACCAATCACAGCCTTCAGGATTTCTAAGGGCGTAAATTTTTTATTCACTCCTCACTACCTATCACAGTTTTGAAGGCCATAAAATGCCAAGATAGCACAAACCCCCCAAATGACCCCATTTTAGAAAGTAGACACCCCAAGCTATTTGCTGAGAGGCATGGTGAGTATTTTGCAGCTCTTATTTGTTTTTGAAAAATTTTTTTTCTTTTTTCAATTTTCAAAACTTTGTGACAAAAAGTGAGGTCTGCAAAATACTCACTATACCTCTCAGCAAATAGCTTGGGGTGTCTACTTTCCAAAATAGGGTCATTTGGGGGGGTTTTGTGCCACCTGGGCATTCCATGGCCTCCGAAACTGTGATAGGCAGTAAAGAGTAAATTCAAAAATTTACGCCCTTAGAAAGCCCGAAGGCGGTGCTTGGTTTTCGGGGTCCCGTACGCAGCTAGGCTCCCAAAAAGTCTCACACATGTGATATCCCCGTACTCAGGAGAAGCAACAGAATGTATTTTGGGGTGTAATTTCACATATTCTCATGGCATGTTTGAGCAATATATCATTTAGTGACAACTTTGTTCAAAAAAAAAAAATGTGTCTTTTTCCCGCAACTTGTGTCACAATATAAAGTATTCCATGGACTCTACATGCCTCTCAGCAAATAGCTTGGGGTTTCTACTTTCCAAAATGGGGTCATTTGGGGGGGTTTGAACTGTCCTGGCATTTTACGCACAACATTTAGAAGCTTATGTCACACATCACCCACTCTTCTAACCACTTGAAGACAAAGCCCTTTCTGACACTTTTTGTTTACATGAAAAAATATTTTTTTTTGCAAGAAAATTACTTTGAACCCCCAAACATTATATATTTATTTAAATCAAATGCCCTACAAATTAAAATGGTGGGAGTTTAAATTCAGTATTTGCGCAGCGATTTTTCAAACACATTTTTTTGGGAAAAAACACACTTTTTTAAATTTGAATGCACTAAAACACACTATATTGCCCAAATGTTTGATGATATAAAAAAGTTGATCTTAGGCTGAGTACATGGATACCCAACATGGCATGCTTTAAAATTGCACACAAACGTGCAGTGGCGAGAAACTATATACATTTTTAAAGCCTTTAAAAGTCTTTACAGGTTACCTCTTTAGATTTACAGAAGAGGTCTACTGCTAAAATTACTGCCCTTGATCTGACCTTCACGGTGATACCTCACATGCATGGTGCAATTGCTGTTTACATTTGACACCAGACCGATGCTTGCGTTCGCCTTTGCGCGAGAGCAGGGGGGGACAGGGGTGCTTTTTTTTCTTTATTATTTTTTTGCTTTTTTATCTTATTTTTAAACTGTTCCTTTCATTTTTTTAATCATTTTTATTGTTATCTCAATGAATGTAAATATCCCCTATGATAGCAATAGGTAGTGACAGGTACTCTTTTTTGAAAAAACTGGGGTCTATTAGACCCTAGATCTCTCCTCTGCCCTCAGAGCATCTGACCACACCAAGATCAGTGTGATAAAATGCTTTCCCAATTTCCCAATGGCGCTGTTTACATCCGGTGAAATCTAAGTCATGAAATGCTCGTAGCTTCCGATTTCTTAGGCCATAGAGATATTTGGAGCCACTCTGGTCTCTGATCAGCTCTATGGTCTGCTGGCTGAATCACCGGCTGCATTCTCAGGTTCCCTGTTTGGACAGGAGAGCCAGAGAAAAACATGGAAGACGGTGGGGGGGTTGGGGGGGATTGTAAAAGCAGTCTAGAGGCTAATTAGCCGCTAGGATTGCTTTTACATGAAAGCCGACCACTGGCTGAAAAGAATGATACCAAGATGATACCTAAACCTGCAGGCATCCTTCTGGTAACACCACTCAAAGTCCAGCAACATACCAGTACGTTGCTGGTCCTTGTTGGGCATATATTGTAAACTTTTTTTCATGCAGCCTGTGGGCTGAACAAAAAAAAGAGATTGGTCGGTGGGTATGCCCACCATTAGAATACCTCCCTTCATCCACCCACTTCTAATGATGGGCATACATGCACCGTATATATATGCCGAAGTATGGGGGCATCCTCCCGCAAAAGGTAGGAGCAAATTGCTCCTCCACCCACTGCTGCCCCCACGCTTCGGCATATATGCTGAAGTATGTAATTGTAGTGGTGAAATCACCTCTGACAGCGCTGGAGTCACGGCTTTATATATCATGGGAGCAAACGCTGTTGCTGTCAAGATAAATAAATCCGCGCTGCAACTGAATGGCGTACCTGCTAAGCAAATGATGGTTAACAATAAAACAAAGTAACATTACAGTATAACAATAAGACTTACCATACCTGCAAAGCAAATACAAAAAAAAAACATAGTAAAAAATAAAACATTTAACGCAACCTGTGCCTAAAATATATATATGCCAAAGCATGGGGGCATCCTCCCGCAAAAGGTAGGAGCAAATCGCTCCTCCACCCACTGCTGCCCCCACGCTTTGGCATATATGCTGAAGTATGTAACTGTGGTGGTGAAATCACCTCCGACAGTGCTGGAGTCACGGCTTTATACATCGTGGGAGAAAACGCTGTTGCTGTCAAGATAAATAAATCCGCGCTGCAACTGAATGGCGTACCTGCTAAGCAAATGATGGTTAACAATAAAATAATGTAACATTACAGTATAACAGTAATGCCCCGTACACACGGTCGGACTTTGTTCGGACATTCCGACAACAAAATCCTAGGATTTTTTCCGACGGTTGTTGGCTCAAACTTGTTTTGCCTACACACGGTCGCACAAAGTTGTCGGAATTTCCGATCGACAACCACGCGGTCACGTACACCACGTATGACGAGACTAGAAAAGGCCGGTTCAGAACCAGGCGCGGCACCCTTTGGGCTCCTTTTGCTAATCTCGTGTTAGTAAAAGTTTGGTGAGAGACGATTCGCGCTCTTTTCAGACTCGTGGCTTTCAGATCGTTTTCTGCCGTTCAGTTTGTGCTTGTGGGTTTGTATCTGCTCTTCAGTGCGTGCAGTCAGTTCGTATCAGAGTTTTCTGTGTGAGCTTGCCTGCTCATTGCTGTTTTTCAGGTCGCTCTTCACAGGCCTTGCTGTTCTTCGGTGCGTTCTGTTACTTCGTTCTGAGCAGCCGACCGTTTTCTAGCCATGTTTCGTATGCGTACTCCTCGTAGAGTTCGTGCTGTGCGGGGGCTTGGTGTTGGGGTCCTGACCTTGACACAAGTCCAGTCCATGAACAGGGTGGGGAGGAGTTCATGGACCAAGAATTGGTTGCTTCAGCGTGACCAGTTCTCTCATATGCCTTTGCTCCGTGAGATCCGTGAAAATAATCCTGATGATTTCAGGAACTTTCTCAGGATGACGGACCCCGTATTTCACCGTTTGTTGGCTTCGCTGACCCCCTATATTAGCAGGCAGGAAACCTGCATGAGGCAAGCCATCACTCCGGAGCAGAGGTTGGTCGCTACCTTGCGGTATTTGGCCACAGGGAGAAGCCTGCAGGACTTAAAGTTCTCGACAGGCATCTCCCCCCAGGCTCTGGGGATCATTATCCCAGAGACCTGTTCTGCCATCATACAGGTCCTGCAGAAGGAGTATATGAAGGTAAGATTTTTATGCTTTAATATCACATTTTATTGTATTGAATGTTTGCTAATATATTGTATTTACATAGTTACATAGTTACATAGTAGGTGAGGTTGAAAAAAGACACAAGTCCATCAAGTCCAACCTATGTGTGTGATTATGTGTCAGTATTACATTACATATCCCTGTATATTGCGGTCATTCAGGTGATTATCTAATAGTTTCTTGAAGCTATCAATGCTCCCCGCTGAGACCACCGCCTGTGGAAGGGAATTCCACATCCTTGCCGCTCTTACAGTAAAGAACCCTCTACGTAGTTTAAGGTTAAACCTCTTTTCTTCTAATTGTAATGAGTGGCCACGAGTCTTATTAAACTCTCTTCTGCAAAAAAGTGTTATCCCTATTGTGGGGTCACCAGTACAGTATTTGTAAATTGAAATCATATCCCCTCTCAAGCGTCTCTTCTCCAGAGAGAATAAGTTCAGTGCGCGCAACGTTTCCTCATAACTAAGATCCTCCAGACCCTTTATTAGCTTTGTTGCCCTTCTTTGTACTCGCTCCATTTCCAGTACGTCCCACCTGAGGACTGGTGCCCAGAACTGGACAGCATACTCCAGGTGCGGCCGGACCAGAGTCTTGTAGAGCGGGAGAATTATCGTTTTATCTCTGCAGTTGATCCCCCTTTTAATGCATGCCAATATTCTGTTTGCTTTATTAGCAGCAGCTTGGCATTGCATGCCATTGCTGAGCCTATCATCCACTAGAACCCCCAGGTCCTTTTCCATCCTAGATTCCCCCAGAGGTTCTCCCCCCAGTGTATAGATTGCATTCATATTTTTGCCACCCAAATGCATTATTTTACATTTTTCTACATTGAACCTCATTGGCCATGTAGTCGCCTACCCCATTAATTTGTTCAGGTCTTTTTGCAAGATTTCCACATCCTGCGGAGAAGTTATTGCCCTGCTTAGCTTAGTATCGTCTGCAAATACAGAGATTGAACTGTTTATCCCATCCTCCAGGTCGTTTATGAACAAATTAAATAGGATTGGTCCCAGCACAGAACCCTGGGGAACCCCACTACCCACCCCTGACCATTCTGAGTACTCCCCATTTATCACCACCCTCTGAACACGCCCTTGTAGCCAGTTTTCAATCCATGTACTCACCCTATGGTCCATGCCAACGCACCTTATTTTGTACAGTAAACGTTTATGGGGAACTGTGTCAAATGCTTTCGCAAAATCCAGATACACCACGTCTACGGGCCTTCCTTTATCTAGATGGCAACTCACCTCCTCATAGAAGGTTAATAGATTGGTTTGGCAAGAACGATTCTTCATGAATCCATGCTGATTACTGCTAATTATATCATTCTTATTACTAAAATCTTGTATATAGTCCCTTATCATCCCCTCCAAGAGTTTACATACTATTGATGTTAGGCTAACTGGTCTGTAATTTCCAGGGATGTTTTTTGGGCCCTTTTTAAATATTGGTGCTACATTGGCTTTTCTCCAATCAGCTGGTACCATTCCAGTCAATAGACTGTCTGTAAAAATTAGGAACAACGGTCTGGCAATCACCTGACTGAGTTCCCTAAGTACCCTCGGATGCAAGCCATCTGGTCCCGGTGATTTATTAATGTTAAGTTTCTCAAGTCTAATTTTAATTCCGTCCTCTGTTAACCATGTAGGTGCTTCCTGTGTTGTGTCATGAGGATAAACACTGCAGATAAACAAGCTGGAGTGATATATAAAGGAGCACCATCAATAGGTGGTAAGATTGCACCAGGAGTGGTTGACCCCCCGAAGACGCCATCTTTCTTCCATGACCTCAAGGGTTTTTACCCCTGCAGGAAATGTACAGTATGCAAACTCAATGTTTGCAAATCTTGTAAAATTGAGACCTTCACATCATCTGCTACTGGGAAAGAATTTAAGATGAAACAATTCGCAACATGCACTACAAAATTTATTGTTTACCTTATTACTTGCCCTTGTGGTAAGCAATACATAGGACGAACCATACGTAACTTCTCCATACGAGTGAGTGAACACGTCACAGCCATATTAAAAGGACGCACCAACCATAGCGTTCCTAAACACTACTTACTTCACGACAACCAAAATCCGTCTGGGACTAAGTTCCAAATTATTGATAAATTTGTCCCACATTGGAGGGGGGAACCAAACACAAGGGGTGTTTCCAAGCTTGAAACCTTTTGGATACATCTCATGAAATGTTATGTGCCACACGGATTGAACGTGGAATGGGATATCAACGCCTTCATAAATCAGTCCTAAACGTTGATACACCCACCCTTCCCCCCCCCCCTTCTCCCCACCTTCAACAATCCTTTACCTATGAATGATATACCATTGTCTTAGATCATGTAGTTCACAAATGCCACAAGATTGCTGTCATTTCATCTTTTGTTTTATTGACCTTCTCTTATATTATGTGCTCAAATTTCCTACAGGGTTTCGAACGAGCCCCCACTTTTATTTATTTAATTAAATAAACATTTTCACCTTTTTCACCCCATTAACTATTAATAAGATTTTTTAGATAGGATATGGCGTTGTTTGAATTCCCTAAGTTTTCACTTTACTGAGGAGTTCTTCAATCCAATGTATTACATGTACACTGGATACTAAGCACATACACCTTTCCCCTTACGAGTCTCTGTTGTATGCTTACCTACATCCTTATTAGGTTTTATTTTCCTTATAGTTACTTTTACCTTTTCCAATTTTCATGAAAATGACATGTATATTGCCTGTGCATTTATATATGCACCCATTAAGATTTGTTTGTACATATTTAATACACTCTTATTCCCATATGTTAATATGTTGGGAACACTTCCGGGATCGGGACCACATTAGTACAACATAAATAAATACTAGCAGCGTGGATCGCCGCTGTGCTGTGCGTTCCACGCCTCTATCTGTTGGGCTCTGGCTTCCTCCTCTCCCTGACACGCACCTTAGAGCGTCCCATCGTTATTTCCTCATCATGTGACTATCACATATAACGAATGGGATTGCTACTTTGCCTATAGGTGGTCAGGAGTGAGGCTTGGCTTCTAACCATCACCCTTACGTTTTGATTGGCCACAAAATGTCATGTGACCGATTCGTCACTGATGACGCCGCCGAACCCGGAAGTTGTCTCGTGTAACGGCGCTGATCAGCTGTTACATTGCAATTCTTTCTGTATATAAAGCGCAGTTGTGTGGGGGGCTTATTCATACCCCAGCAGAAGCCTTAGGAGGCGAAACGCGTCGGGTTCCATGATTACACCCCACCACTATCTACTGCGCCTGTTTTTATAATTTTTATGATTGTTTTTATTTATTTTGGGCCTAATTTTTACTGCCCCCCGCCTGTAAAAATATTTTTTCCGGAGTATACTCCCTAAATAAAGTGCGTTTATGCCTTTTTGCAAACCAAAGGATTTACACTATGTGGAGTTTTTTTCCCCTTTTTTGCTTATTTGCACACATGATGTCGCTCTGAGGAAACGGTGACCCTGTGACCGGAATCATATCCTGGGGACCTCGGACTCAAAATCGGTGCTTCTCATGAGGACTGCTGACAAGATGGTTTACAAGTTCTCCTACATACTTCTACCCCACACCGTTTAACGGTATAGGCTCGTTTGACTCACCGCTACGGCCTGTGAGTCCACCGGATCTGGTAAGGGCATTCTTTTGCTTTTCTCTCTCTCCTGGTGGGAATTATCCATTTGAGCCGAGATTTAGCCCATTGGTCGTGACCTTTCTCAATAATCCTCAGATCATTTCCTGAGAAGACAGTTTACATCCAGTTACCTGTAGGACTGAATGGGACTATCCGATTTTGTTATCTAGAGACTTTTTGAGCCCCCATGTTTGTCCTATTTTTCCCTAGAGATATCGGTGTCCTTGTATCTGTCTGCCACCTCCATTGAATTTTGGTTCTGTGGATTAATACATTCAGCCCCTCTAGATACTCTGCACCGTTATTGGTCATATCCTGCATGTTTGATTGTCTCCCAATTTATATACATATTTTTCCTTATTTTTTCTCACTGTGTCTTTCTTTGTTAAGCACACACTGTGTTTCCACCTGCATTGTGTATACCATTTAGTATATATATATTTTTATATGTCCTACAAACACCTTTACCTTATCACACTAAAGGTATTTTGATTTTCCCCCAAACCACTCTTTTTACCTGTTTAATAACAGGAGTCTCACTGCCTATTAGCGCCACACTTTTCTATTTCAATTTTCACTTGCAACGGTCATATTGCTGTGTTGGCTGCTTTATCCCTGTCTAGGAGCTGGCGCAATTTTTACATTTTTTCTTACACTGCAGTTTTGGTTACTGAAACCCCCCCGATTCACTTGTGAAGACTGAGGAGAAGAATAAATTCAATACCTTTGCCATCTCCCCATCCTTTGTAACCAGATGTCCTTCCTCATTCTTTATGGGGCCAATATGGTCTGTCCTCCCTTTTTTACTGTTTACATACTTAAAGAATTTCTTGGGATTTTTTTTGCTCTCCTCCGCTATGTGTCTTTCATGTTCTATCTTAGCCATCCTAATTGCACCCTTACATTTCTTATTGCATTCTTTATAAATTCTGAATGCTGAGGATGATCCCTCAACCTTGTATTTTTTGAAGGCCTTTTCCTTTGCTTTTATATGCATTTTTACATTGGAGTTAAGCCATCCGGGATGTTTGTTCGCTCTTTTAAATTTATTACCCAATGGGATACATTGGCTAATGCCCTTATTTAATATGCTCTTAAAGCAAACCCGTCTCTCCTCCGTATTCTTTGTTCCTAATATTTTATCCCAATTTATGCCTTTTAACAAGGTTTGTAGTTTAGGGAAGTTGGCTCTTTTGAAATTCAGTGTCTTTGTGTTCCCTTCATGTTTCCTATTTGTGTGATTTATACTGAAACTAATTGACCTGTGATCGCTGTTACCTAAATTGCCCCGTAATTCCACATCTGTTATCAGGTCTGTATTGTTGGTAATCAGTAGATCTAGTAATTTTTTATTTCTAGTTGGTGCGTCTACCATCTGACCCATAAAATTGTCCTGCAAGACACTAAGGAACTGGCGAGCCTTAAATGAATGCGAGGTTCCCTCCGCCCAGTCTATGTCTGGATAATTAAAATCCCCCATTATGATAACACTTCCCATCCTTGCTGCTAATCCAATTTGTGATAGGAGATCCGTCTCCACTTCCTCCCTCAGGTTAGGGGGCCTATAGCATACTCCCAGTATTATTTTCCCCTTAGCTTCATCCCTTTGGAGCTCTACCCATAAAGATTCCACCTCCTCCCTAGCCCCCTCAGTGATGTCATCTCATTCACTTGTACATAATTGTACATAATTCTTGATATATAGGCATACCCCTCCCCCTTTTTTACCCTCTCTATCCTTGCGGTATAGGGTATACCCTTGAATGTTTGCCAGCCAATCATGAGAGCTGTTGAACCAGGCCTCTGAAATTCCCACAAAATCCAAATCCTCCTTGTACAACAGTATCTCTAGTTCACCCATCTTGTCCGCCATGCTCCTGGCATTGGTGAACATGCCACATAGTTTAGACCGGTCGCATATTGTCCTCGTATTGGGTGTTTCAAGATTGCAACTAGGACTTGCTACTATACTCACCTTGTGTTATGGAGCTTTGGTTAACCTACCACTAATGCCCCCAATACTACCCTCTGGAATATCTTCCGCGCTGGCTATCACTGTCTCTGGACCCTCCCCCCCATCGCCTAGTTTAAAAACCCCTCTAACTTTTTGGCCATCTTCATTCCCAGCAGATCTGCACCCTCCTCATTTAGGTGCAGTCCGTCCCTTCTATAGTACCGCTGAGAAGTCGGCCCAGTCCTCCAGGAACCCAAACCCCTCCTTACTACACCAGCTCTTCAGCCACTTGTTTACTTCCCTAATCTCCCTCTGCCTTTCTGGTGTGGCTTGATGTACCGGTAGTATTCCTGAGAACACTACCTTGGAGGTCCTTTTCCTCAATTTAGCACCTAAATCCCTAAAATCGTTCTTTAGGACACTCCATCTGCCTCTGACTTTGTCATTGGTGCCAACGTGCACCATGACAGCTGGGTCTTCCCCAGCCCCTCCCAGTAATCTGTCCACAAGATCCGTGATGTGCCGAACCCGAGCGCCCGGTAGACAACATACTGTTCGGCGCTTCAGGTCTTGGTTACAGATTGCCCTCTCTGTCCTTCTAAGAATTGAGTCCCCTACCACCAGAATCTGTCTTTCCTTTCCCTTTGCTTCCCCCCCCACTCTCACTGGAGGAGTTCTTCCCCTGGCAGCTAGGAGAGTCCCTCATCTCCAGCAGTGCTGGTCCCTGACTGGTTACACCAATGTCACTCAATGGAGCGTACTTATTGGGATGCTCCAGTCCTGGATCGGTCTCTCTGGCACTTCCTCCTTTACCCCTCCTGACTGTTACCCATCTACTCTTTGCTAGTGCCTGCACCTCTTTGTCTCCACCCGCCTCTGTGCTGGCCCCTGCCGGCACCTGCCGTGTACATTCCTGGCTCACCTTTAGTATGGAGGGACTTCTCAGTGCTGACAGTTGCGTCCTCAGATTCAGAACCTGGGCTTCCAGGGAAACAATGTGCTTACATTTTGCACAGCAGTATTCGCCCTCGATCGGATGATCAAGGAACACATACATGCGGCAAGATGTACAAAGAGTCGCCTCTCCACACCCGCCTGGCATCGTACCTATTAAATTTAGTGAGGATTTGGGGATTTTACCCTGTCCAAATTACCTAACAGCTAGCTTCCTGGCACTAATACTCAAGACAATACACAGGTACACGACAATACACAGGTACACAATACACAAGTACTAACGATCCACACACACTACTCAGACAACACTCAGATACTCACACTACACAGGTACTATTACCCCTGTTATAACCTCCTGTTTTAAACTCTTGTTTTTAACTCCCACTTAATCCAGCTCCACTTACACCAAGCTCCACAGCTTCAGACTGAGCACGCTCAGACTGAGTCCTACAACCAGTTAAATAGGCACCTGTGAGCAATTAACCACACCCCTTAATTGATAGACTGATGAAACCAGGAAAAAAAAAAAAAAAGCTATTTAAAAAGTGACAGCAACAGGCAAATTAAAAACTAAAAGGAAAAGCCCCCAAAATGCAACCCAGCAAACAGACAGCAAACAGACAGCAAACAGCAAACAGACAGCAAACAGCAAACAGACAGCAAACAGCAAACAGACAACAAACAGCAACAGACAGCAAACAGCAACAGACAGCAAACAGCAAGCAAACACCAAGACTTGTATATTCTAACTCTTGTTTTTAACTCCCACTTAATCCAGCTCCACTTACACCAAGCTCCACAGCTTCAGACTGAGCACGCTCAGACTGAGTCCTACAACCAGTTAAATAGGCACCTGTGAGCAATTAACCACACCCCTTAATTGATAGACTGATGAAACCAGGAAAAAAAAAAAAAGCTATTTAAAAAGTGACAGCAAAAGGCAAATTAAAAACTAAAAGGAAAAGCCCCCAAAATGCAACCCAGCAAACAGACAGCAAACAGCAAACAGACAGCAAACAGCAACAGACAGCAAACAGCAACAGACAGCAAACAGCAACAGACAGCAAACAGCAAACAAACACAAAGACTTGTATACTCTAACTCTTGTTTTTAACTCCCACTTAATCCAGCTCCACTTACACCAAGCTCCACAGCTTCAGACTTCCTCATTCCCTAATTACCATGATTGTAATATGCTGTGAATGTCCCCTTTGTCCTCATGCATGCTGGATTTTTATGTAATCATTATTTTATGTCCTTCATACATATTTGCCCTTCAATAACCTCCCCAGCATGGTGTCTCCTGGCCCTATATTCACCTCATGTAGTCACTTAACAATGTATTTTATCTGCTCCATAGTAGTGCTTTACCCCAAACACCCCCTAAAATGTTTGGTAATGTTATTTTTGTTTTAAATTCAGGCAGAGTGCCAGAGGCTTTTTTTTGTGGTGTCCCCAAATAATTTTTAGTAACCCTCCCTCCCCCAACTGCTAAGTCAGCTGATCCCAATTCTCTATCCTCAATTATCTATCTGCTGACTTTGCCAAACCCATACACCCTATACCCACCTCTTTACTGGTCAGATTTATGGATGAATTCCCCAAAGCATGTAGTGCAAGGGCCTGCCTGTATACTTTCCAATGGTACTGTTTAAAGTTTTTGTATACTATTATTATCTTGATAGGTAATAGCAGAATGTTCAAATGTGCTCAAATGTGTACAGTGTGTATTTATATCTTTGTATTATGACACTTCTTACCTGTCCAGTGGTCTGCCAATAGTGTAACTAAGGAGGGGCTGTTCCAATTAATACCCATTATTTAGGCATTCATCTCTCAGTGAAGTGAAGAGGGTTACCTGTCCAAGAGTTCCCCCCCTATAATGTTAGAAATGGCCCATGAGAGGGGGGGAGGGGGAATATGATAGGTGTACCTTATACTTTGTTGTTGTTAAATTCCCCTTAATAAATGCTATCTGGAGGTTGGCCCATAATGTTTGTGTCTAATCTGCTTGCCATGTTTCTGTGAAAAAATAGTAATGTTTATTGTTTTTTCCTCAACAGTTTCCTTCAACGCCACAGGAATGGCAGACTGTGGCCTCCCACTTTGCCCAGCGGTGGGACTTTCCTAACTGCGGAGGGGCAATTGATGGGAAACACGTCCACATTGTCCCACCACCCAACTCGGGGTCGTACTATTATAATTACAAGGGGTTTAATAGTATAGTGATGTTGGCGGTGGTGTCGGCTAATTACGAGTTCCTGTATGTGGACGTGGGGAAGAATGGCCGGATGTCCGATGGTGGAGTCATCGCCCAGACGGAGTTCTACAGGCATCTTCAGAATGACAGCTTGGACTTGCCACCTCCAGAGGACAATGTTGAAGGTCTCCCATTTGTGTTCGTTGCTGATGAAGCATTTGCGCTGGGGGACCACCTGATGCGGCCATTCCCGATGAGGACCCTCACCCCGGAATGGAGGGTTTTTAATTACCGGCTGGCCAGAGCCTGAAGAGTGGTAGAGAACACATTTGGAATCCTGGCCAGCCGGTTCTGATTATTTCTGACACCCATCCATATGGCGGAGTATAAACTGAACCATATAATACTTGCCTGCTGTGTTCTCCATAATTTTTTAAGAAAACATTCAGCCAACTATGCTGGCTTAGTTGGGCCTGAGGCCGGAATCCCAAATCCATCAACACTGACGGCGCTTGAAAGTGGCCGTCCTGGCTTGCCCTCCCTGAGTGCCCGTGATGTCCGGTTACGATACCTGGAGTTCTTTGCGGGTAGGGGGCTATCAATATGCCAGATAATCTGTGAAACCTTTTTCAAATAAAAAACAACCAAAAGAAATTCTTTGTGGACATTTACTGCTTGTGTTTGTTTTAGCTGACCCTGACAGAAATGTGTTGAGTGCAGAAAATGTTGTGATTGGGTAACCTTATAAAAAACAGTGTTGGCTGGTACTTCCTAAATGCAAAAACACATTTCACTACAAGTGCACTTGCAACTGCACTGAAACTGCACTTGTAGTGCAAAGTGTATTTGCCCTTAGGAAATAACCCCCATTTTTGCATAAAACAGCAATTACATCACCCCAAAAGTGTTGTAGTGTTGAGACAATAATCCACACATTCTTGAGTAAGCCACTTTTTTATACCTGCACAATCACATGTGCATTTACCAAAGGTTTTAAAAACAAACCAACATGTTTGTTGTATAACAATTTTTGCAGTAGCATTATCAAAAATCGAAATGTCCATTTCAGATAAAACAGGCCTGTGTAAAACCAACAAGAAAGCCAAAAAACTTGAACTTACAAAGTTCACATTAGGTAAAACCTGAAGGCTATATCAGACATCAGTATTTAGGAACTGGGTTTGATATAGCGTTCAGATGGGGGGAAATCACCCCAGGAAAAGCCAAATTTGGAAGATGCACACCAATTTACGAATGTCAACATGTGCTATCTGCCATCAGGGGGGATCAAGGGACGTGTTTTGGGGGAGCAAGCCCTTCCTCACCGCGACTTTATAATTGAGGAAGGGGTTGCACCCCCAAAACGCCTCCATTGATCTCCCATGATGGCAGATAGCACATGTTGGCACACTGTGTGCATCCTCCAAATTTGGCTTTTCAAAACATTGAAAAAAATTTTAAAAGATTGGAGCACAATAAAACAAGTGATTTTGCGGGGTTTAAATTTGCCCCAAAACATCAATGATGTTATTATTTTTTTTAATAACATCACTGATTTGTTGCTGTATGTTGTGCAATTCGAGATTACACCCCATGATCTCCCCGATCAGGATCTGGGCACTTTCAGAAGTAAAGCGTTCTCTATCCCTCACATCACGATCACCTAAAAAGAGATAAAGAACAAAAAAAAAGGTCTCAAAAATCTGCCACCATCCATCTCTTTTACCTGAGCCTGTGGTCGCAGACACTCACCTGTTGTGGTGCCAATCTCCACCACATCTTCTTCTTCCTCCTGCTCTTCTTCTTGTGTTGGTGGTATTTCACCTTCTTCCATAGGTGGGGGGTCTGTGTTCTCCTGGGATGAGGGGTGTCCTCCGAGTCTTTTCTCCCCTATGTAAAACAAAAATGGTATAATTAGCACACAGATATTTGATGGCAGAACTATAAATAGGAAACATTGCTTGGAAGTGGGGTACAATTGTCTATTTTAGCCGAGTTCCAAGATGTATATTTTTTATTGCCCTTTGTCAAGCTGCAATACTTTACCTGTTGAGTACAAGCATCACAGATGTAGCCCCCCCTATAGTATACACTGGAGCACCTGTGTGCCCCCCCTAATAAAAATGGTGTTCTGGGGCCCCACACTAGTGCTCCAGTGTCCAGATGTGAAAACAGCTGCTCAGTGTCCTCTCCTTACACACAATCTAGTTGGCATTTCATTCTAGTAACAAACCCATCTACACAAACAAATATTTGGCATCCAAGTAGGTCCCAAAAAATGTGTGAAAATGCATATGGCCTAAACAATGGTGTTCTAGAGGCCGAAAGAAAAATGTTTGATACGAACGAATAATGGGCCCATGAACATTAAAGTTGCCCTTTTAAACGTTACAATTAATAAAAGCATATGGAGCAGAACGAACGGAATAAAGACAGAAAGAATAGGAACACAGCACAACTACTTACTTTTTTGCAGCACTCTCCGGATCTTTCGGTACTGCTCTGGCTCTCTCAACTTCAGGTCCAACCACCGCTTCCTGAGCTGATCTTTAGATCTTCGTACCCCGAAATTCCTGTGAAGGCTTTTGATCACTTTAGCAATGATTTTTGCCTTTCGGATGTTGGGGTGTGGGTAAGGCCCATATTTTCCGTCATAGTCGGACTTCCTCATGATGTCGACCATCTCCAACATCTCCCCAAAGGGCATATTTGTGGCCTTAAAACGTCTCCTTCTGGATCGGGACGTGCCTGGATCCGGGCTTTCCTCCTCCTCGTTGCTAGAATTAGCATGCACCTGCTGTAACTCCGCCATGTGCTCTTCACCCACTGCGCTGAACGAAAAGGGGCGGGGAATAGACTAGAAAGAACGTCAGGGGCGGGCGGAGTTACACGCATGCGCAGTGTGTATAAAGCGTAACACGCGTGCATATTACGTACGATCTGTGAGCGGAGGAAGGAGCATTGGACGCGCCGATCGTAAGAACGAAGGTAAGAGACAAACTTGTGCCTATACTGCTTCTAGATTGAGGCCTATATTGTAACAAGATTAGGAGAGTTTTGTCTGACATTAGGCTTTGTCTTGTGTTGTGTCTTGCAGTGAACATGGATATCTTATTAAAAGATAATGACTTCATGTCAGTATTCGTAGAGATGCTAAGGGAGCTGCCCTGTCTGTGGGAGATTACCCACCCCCATTTCAAGAACCAAGCAAAGAGGAAGGCAGCACTGGAGCAATTGTGTGAAATTGTGAAGCAGGTGATCCCCAGGGCAGACATCACCTATTTAAAGATTTTCATTGGTGGCCTGAGGAGCACATATCTGAGGGAGCACAAGAAAGTCCTGGATTCGCAGAGATCTGGAGCAGCAGATGACATCTATGTCCCCAGGATGTTGTACTACGACAGGCTGCACTTTCTGCCAGGCCAGACTGAACCCAGGCCATCCCTCTCCAGTCTTCCTTCCACGCTTCCTTCCCCCCCCGGCTGAGGCTTCTGACGCCCAACCTGGGCCTTCCAGGCCACATGTAGAGGAGCCCAGATTGAGCCAGGTATAGCATTCCTCTAAATATTTCTGCTTGTACAATCAATGATGTTAACTAGATTTTAGTTGTGAGTACTAATTTAGGATTGTGGTTGATGAAGCAAAAACTAAAACCATGTCCCTTTTTCATACACAGGGAAGTCTCAGCCAGGAGGTGGCCGGGCCGAGCCGGCTGGCTGATCTGCAGGTCCCTCCACCCCCCCTGAAAACAGAAAGTGGCAGTAGGAGGAGTACCCTAGAGGAGGCTGCTATAGGATTCTTTTGGAGGGCTACAGAGGTCCTGGGAGCACCACACACCATGGAGGAGAACATTGCTGCCTTCATAGCATATAAAATGCAGAGGATGGAGGATGGCCAAAAAGTCATGTGTGAGGCCCTCATATTGGAGGCTCTGGAGAAAGGTATGAGGGGCCAAATTACACCTCAGACACACCTTCGCGTTGGTCCTCCTCCTCCTCCTGCAGGTCCTCCTCCTCGTCCTCCCTCTCCTCCAGGTCCTCCCAGTCCTCCTCCATGTCCCCCCAGTCCTCCTCCAGGTCCTCCCAGTCCTCCTCCTCCTCCAGGTCCTACTCCTCCTCCTGCCACATCTCCAACTGCACAGCCACAGCCCGGAAGGAAGCGTGGAAGGAAGACCAGACAGTGATTGCCCTGGGTTCAGTCTGGTCGGCCAAAAAATGCAGCCTCTTGTGGTACCACAGCCTGGGGACACAGATGTCATCTTCTGCTATCTGGATCTCTGCGAATTCTGGACCAGACTGCCCTCCCTTACATATGGACTCCTCAGGCCACCAATTTTGATGTTGAAGAATTGATGTCTGCCGTGGGGGTTCCAGGCTTCACTAATTTCTCCTGTTGATCCAGTGTTGCCTTCCTCTTTGTTTGGTTCTGATCCCTTAATAAAGGATTTTTGTTTGGAATTATACTCTCCTATGTGTTTTACTTCAAAAATGACAGTTGGTTTGTGAGGATTCAGGTACATTTCAAATATACAATGTGAAATGAACAAGGGACACCAACACCAAACAATCTCCTGGAGATTAAATAATAAAAGATATCAATGGTGTTGGGGTAACTTGACACACAAAACACACCCAAAAATATTCTGGAGTAAAAATAAAAATAACATTGAACAAAGATCAGCCTTGGAAAAAATCCAAACATTAAAGAAAAAAAAAGGCTTAAAATCCAAAAAAAAAAACTAATATAAAACTGTCAGATGTGACAACTAATAACAATATATTCAGGGAATCCCACTAAAAAAACACAAATAAAAGTTTGTGAGAAGTGTGTGTGAATATGAGCATCAAAACTACTTAATTCTTGTCACATTATAAAGAAGAAGAGAGTGCGCTGTATTAAACCATTTTGAACATTGCAGCGTGACGAATGTGCTGTATCCATTGCGAACGCTAAGTTTACCAGAACGAGCTGTCCCGTGTCGGAATTTCTTCTGAGCATGCGTGGCACTTTGTGCGTTGGAACAGGCCACACACGGTCAGAATTGACGCGATCGGATTTTGTTGTCGGAAAATTTTATCTCCTGCTCTCCAACTTTGTGTGTCAGAAAATCCGATGGAAAATGTCCGATGGTGCCCACACACGGTCGGAATTTCCGACAACACGCTCCGATCGGACATTGTCCATTGGAAAATCCGACCGTGTGTACGGGGCATAAGACTTACCATACCTGCAAAGCAAATACAAAAAAATATAGTAAAAAATAAAACATTCAACGCAACCTGTGCCTAAAATATATATATGCCGAAGCATGGGGGCATCCTCCCGCAAAAGGCAGGAGCAAATCGCTCCTCCACCCACTGCTGCCCCCACGCTTCGGCATATATGCTGAAGTATGTAACTGTGGTGGTGAAATCACCTCCGACAGCACTGGAGTCACGGCTTTATGTATCGTGGGAGCAAACGCTGTTGCTGTCAAGATAAATAAATCCACTCTGCAGCTGAATGGCGTACCTGAAAACAAAAAAATGGTTACCAATAAAACACAGTAAACAGTAAAGTATAAAAAAATTGCATATCTGAAAAGCAAACATGGTAAAGCATAATAACAATAAAACATTGCAGAATAGAATACAGTAAAAAAGAGCAGAACAATAGAGAGAGAATAGAGAGAGAGCGAGAACAATAAAACGACAACTATTTTTGTTTTTCTTATTTTATATTTTTTTGTGTTTTTATTTTTTTATTTTTATTATTTTATACTTTTTTAGTAACTTTAACTTTTGTAACTGGTACCAGGTTTGGGTCTCTCAAAATGCGATGGCATCTTGGGAGACCCTGTGAAAGTGTGTCCTAGTCTGTGCAGTGCTGTACCCTACGCTAATACTAAACTAGTGAATGGTAGCGTTCAAAACATTCACCAATGCATAGACCAGGATTGTTAGGACAGGAGGGACAATAATACTGGGTGTCACACCTATATCTGTGCTTGCTGCAGACACAACATCTTCTTTGGGGGGCTCGTTGGGTAGGGGTACTCGGGAGGACATAAGGAAAATGCCTCTCATGCAGCCGGCTTACTGCATTTGGTTGGGGAAGGTGAGGTGGCGCACCGTTTGGAAACAGAAGGGCTTTGACGATCTCTTCCTGGAATTTAAGGAAGGATCCAGTCCATCCTGAAGCTCTGTATAGCACATGAGCATTCAGCAAAGCCAATTCAAATAAATAAACAGACACTTTTTTGCACCAGTGTCTGGCCTTACAGGCAACTAGGTATGGCGCCAACAACTGGTCGTTGAGGTCCACCCCTCCCATATTTTGGTTATATTCGTGGACACAGAGGGGTTTCTCCACAACACCAGTCGCCGTAGTAATTTGGACCGTCGTGTCTGCATGAAGGGAGGCAAGAACAAAAACATTCTTATTATCCCTCCACTTCATAGCGAGCAAGTTATTACACTGCAAGCAGGCTCTCTCCCCCAGCCTAAGACGGGAATCTACAAGCCACTGGGGAAAGCCCCGGCGATTAGGTCACACGGTGCCACATGCTCCAATCTGTTGATCAAAAAGGTGACTAAAAAGTGTCACGCTCATGTAATAATTGTCCACGTACGAGTGGTACCCCTTTCCGAATAAGGGTGACACCAAGTCCCACACAATCTTGCCAGCGCTTCCTATGTAGTCAGGGCAGTTTGTCAGCTCTACGTGACTATCTTTGCCCTCGTAAACCATAAAACTACATGTATAGCCTGTGGCCCTGTCACAGTCACAGAGCTTATACATCTTGACCCCGTATCTGGCATGCTTGCTGGGAAGGTACTGTTTGAATGACAAGCGGCCAGAAAATGTAATCAGGGACTCATCAACGCAGACAACTTGATGAGGAGTAAACAAGTCTGCAAAATGCTGGTTGAAGTGGTTTACGAGGGGCCGAATTTTGTAGAGCCGATCGTATTCAGTGTCTCCACAAGGACGACAGAGTTCATTGTTGTTGAAGTGCATGAACCGCAAAATTTGCTTGTATCGTGCCCTGGCCATGGAGGCAGAAAACAAGGGCATATGGTGAATTGGGTCAGTGGACCAATATGACCGCAACTCACACTTTTTGGTTATGCCCATGTTGAGGGAAAGGCCCAGAAAGATCTTAAATTCGGAGACCGTAATTGGTCTCCAATCTCTGGCATGGGAGGACTGGGGAATAGTGGTGATGTGTTGACCAGTGTATAAATTGCTTTGGTCCACAATAGATTTATAGAGATCTTCGGTGAAAAACAGCGAATAAAAATCCAGTGGCGTAAAATCAAATGTTTCCACCTGAATTCCGGGTTGGCCAGTGAATGGGGGAAGTACGGGTGCTGCAGAAGTGGTGCGTTCCCAATTCGGATTGGCGAATGCAGCAGGAAGGGCACTATGGGCACGACGGGCCTGTGTTCATCTTCTTGGTGGCAGCGGGACACAACTAGTGCTTGCCACCTCACCAGCTTGAACTGCAATTATGGGACTCGCCACGTCACCACGTGATACTGCAGTGCTGGATGTACGACCAGGGTGTACTAGCCCGCTGGTGCTTGCCAGTTCACCAGAAGGAATAGCGGCGCTAGTACTTCTCTGCTCCATATGAGGGACCTGCGGTTCTTGCACATCAAGGACAGAAGAAGAAGTTTGGGGTCTGGTACACCTGATCTTGGCAGGGACCACAACTCCGTCATCAGAGCTATCTGTCATGGAGCCGCTGTCATCTACAGGATCATATTCTGAGCCTGAATCTGACAGATGAATGACTATCTCTTCACTATCTGTCATGCTCAGAAACATGTAGGCCTCTTCACTAGTGTACCTTCGATTTGCCATTTTGGGCTCTAAATTTAGGGGTACACTAGTGAGACTCACAGGCAAAAAAGCTCCTGACTGTTAGCGACTGATTCAAAATGCTACCAAAAAACTGTTAGCGATCGCAGGGATCAGGCCTGACTCTGCGAACGCTGCAGTTATGTGTGCTTAGTGTTTTGTAAGTGTCAGTGATCGATCGATACTGCACTTGGGTGGGCTGGGCAGGGCTGGGCCGAGGGGCAAAACGCAGGTGCTAGCAGGTATCTGGGCTGATCCCGCTAACACTGTGTTTATGGGAACCCTAAACTGCTGGGGACACTAGTATAGATCTGATCGGATCAGATATTGATCTGTTTAGATACTATAGCACTAAGGGAGGTGTTAGTGGTACTGCGTGCGTAGGTGTTAGTGGTACTGGCACTAACCTGACACTGCCTGGGGTGACGCAGACCTTATCTGACTCTAAAAACGTAACTTATATCACCGCCGGGCAATTAGGGGGTTAAACCTGTGACAGACTCACCCGAGACAGAGGCTATTGGAGGGGACTGAACGCTAGCCTCTTGCCAACAGATTATGGGCCCTGGCATTTGGGGGAATGGTGCTCTCTGTGAGCTGTATGCCTGGGGACCCTGGGGTTGGTGTTACTTTGGATTCAGCTCCATGTCCCCCCAAAACACACAGACTCTGGGGACCCTGTATTTGCCATAGTAGCAACTGTTGGGACTCATACTGTGAGAAGATGCTAATGTCATCAACTCCACTCACCTGCCTGATGTCAGCTATAATGTGTTTAATGTAAATGAGTTTAGTCTAGGTTCTAAGGGTATTCAACTCATTGTTGTTTGTTCTAATTAACCCTGTGTTGATGTTTATGGTAATGTGTGTTAATTGAATGAGCTGATCACATTAGCCACAAGCACTGGCTAGGAGCACTGGCTAGGAGACGAACAGTTTAGGCTGAGGAGGGGGGAGATTGTTGTTTGTATTGTTAATTGTAATTAGCTCCTGCTATTGTGTTTATACTACTGTGTGAAGCTCGGTGCCCGCAAGTCTGTCCTACAGGTCATGTCTCTGAGTCATCTGGTCTGGGTAAATTTTGTAGTAAATTAGCTCATGTTAATTAGGTTAGCTTTGAATCATCCTGGTGTATAAATTTGTGTGAGATCTCAAATAAAGAGTTAGTCCTGATGTACTCCAAGACTGGTGTTGTCTAGTTCTTGGGGGTTCCTATAGCCAGATCCATTGGACTCGTGTTCCAGAACTTAGGAAGCAGTATACTGACGGAAGCACTCAAGCGGAGTGTGGGACATTCCGTGACATTGGTGGCAAGCAGCGGGAAAGCTTCCTGCAGTCTGGGAAATCTAAACCTCCACCTGGATCCAAGATCAGGATAGCAGACTTCAGTCACCCCAGCGGAGATATGGACCTGGCATCAGAGTTCCCGGGGCTGCTGCGGATCATCCTTTCAACATACACCAGGACTGTGTCTGAGGATGAATACCTGGAGCTCAGGCAGCAAATTCGGGTGGAGCTCTGGATTGGAGCCCTCCAGCTCGCTGGTATAAAACAGGGCAAGTGCTTTTCAACCCAAGAGAAACGGGCCAGTGACCAAAGGGCATTGCGGATGGCATTCCTGGGAGAGCGGCCCCAGGAGCAATGGGTGACTGAGTTGGACAGGTTGGTCCAGCAGGAGATAGAGCTGGACAATAGTTATTGGGCTCTGCAATGGCACGCAGAGGAGGGATATTTAGGGGAGACAACAGAATGCTCTCTGGAGGGATATGACTTTGGCGGCCCTGGATTGCTGTGGGAGAGCCTTACAGATTGTTTTGTGTTTGGCGATGAAGGGGAACCTACCCTTGAGGACCTGCGAGATTATAGAGAGGCTATGCTCGGTCTTGCAGGGGTTTCAGAGCTTAAACCTGATCTGAACCATTTGCTAAGGAAGGAACAGCATCTGGAAAGGGCATACAGGAAACTGCTAGAACACGTTCAGCAGCATGCCAGAGAATCGGCAGTGGAAAATCTGGAGATTGCCGTCCCCAAACCTGAAGTGCTGACAACAGGGCAGAGCTCTGCTAACCTCTGCCCAGCACTGATAACATCTTCTGGGTTCCATGGACAGGAGATGGTGAACCTCTATCCCCAGACACCAGTTTTAGAGGTAGGGGATTTAATAGACTTTTCTGCTGAGGAAGAACAACCTGATGAGCCCCCAGCAGAAGTGCTGGCAACCAGACAGAGGGTCCAAGAACTCTGCCCCACACCTGTGGCAGCTTCGGAGGCTCAGGGTGAGAAAGTGGCAATCACTTCCCAGCAGCAGATACAGGGGGAGAAGGGAAAGGAGATGTTTGTTGTCCCTCCCCAACAATTGGCCAGGGTGGAGGAAGCGATCTTTCCTCTCCAGCAAAGATCCGTGCACCTGGGAGACAGTACCATAGACATGTCATCCCAGCAGCCAGATGAGGGAATGGAAAAGGAAGCAGCCGGCTCCCCTTTCCAATGGCAGCTACACAGTTTGGGAGTGGAGGAAGCCAGCCTCCTGCCCCAATGGTTAGCTGGAGCGGAGGATGCGGAGTCCCCAGCAGAAGTGCTGGCAACAGGGCAGAGTGCTACCAACCTCTGCCCAGCACCGGCAACAACTGTGGAGTTCCAGGGAGCCGGGGCAGTTGGCCCCTCTCTCCGACGACAAGCTGATGTAGTGGAGCTGCTACTCCTAGCTGAATCACTGGCAACAGGGCAGAGCACCGCTGGCCTCTTCCTAGCACCTAGTGTCTCTCTACAGCTTCAAGAAGCAGGGGTGATCGGCTCCTCTGCCCAGCAGCAGACCGAGCCCTGGAATGTTAAAAACAATCCAGCTGAAGCCCTGGCAGCCAGACAGAGAGTAAATGACCTCTGCCCCACACCTACTGAGGTCAACTATTCTTTGCAGCCAAGAATGGAGATAATGCGGGAAGACTATGTGAGTTCACTCTGCCTGACTAACGCATGTCCAGACCAGGTGGGGGTCTGGGACCTTGTTAGTCAACCTTTGATGGGGGAGAAATGTGACAGACTCACCCGAGACAGAGGCTATTGGAGGGGACTGAATGCTAGCCTCTTGCCAACAGATTATGGGCCCTGGCATTTGGGGGAATGGTGTTCTCTGTGAGCTGTATGCCTGGGGACCCTGGGGTTGGTGTTACTTTGTATGCAGCTCCATGTCCCCCCAAAACACACAGACTCTGGGGACCCTGTATTTGCCATAGTAGCAATAGTGACTGAGTCATACTGTTGGGACTCATACTGTGAGAAGATGCTAATGTCATCAACTCCACTCACCTGTCTGATGTCAGCTATAATGTGTTTAATGTAAATGAGTTTAGTCTAGGTTCTAAAGGTATTCAACTCATTGTTGTTTGTTCTAATTAACCCTGTGTTGATGTTTATGGTAATGTGTGTTAATTGAATGAGCTGATCACATTAGCCACAAGCACGGGCTAGGAGACGAACAGTCTAGGCTGAGGAGGGGGGAGATTGTTGTTTGTATTGTTAATTGTAATTAGCTCCTGCTATTGTGTTTATACTACTGTGTGAAGCTCGGTGCCCACAAGTCTGTCCTACAGGTCATGTCTCTAAATCATTTGGTCTGGGTAAATTTTGTAGTAAATTAGCTCATGTTAATTAGGTTAGCTTTGAGTCATCCTGGTGTATAAATTTGTGTGAGATCTCAAATAAAGAGTTAGTCCTGATGTACTCCAAGACTGGTGTTGTCTAGTTCTTGGGGGTTCCTATAGCCAGATTCATTGGACTCATGTTCCAGAACTTAGGAAGCGGTATACTGATGGAAGCACTCAAGCGGAGTGTGGGACGTTCCGTGACAAAACCTTTATTAGGTCATAAACGGCGGGTGCCCTAAAACTATGATAAACTATAATAAACAAACTAACTAACCAGCGTCACCCGTAACACTTATGCGGTGATCGCTGGTGAAAGGGTTAACTAGAGGGTAATCAGGGGGTTAAAACCTTTAGTAGGTAGTATATGGGGGTCCCTGTCGCTATAAAATGCTGACGGCGAACCTATATACTTACCTCCCTAACTAGCGCCACCTGTGTCACTAATACAGCGATCAGAAAAACGATCGCTTAGTGACACTGGCGATGGGGGGTGATCAAGGGGTTAACCTTTATTAGGGGTGGTTAAGGGGGTACCCTAGACCTAAAGGGGGGTACCCCAGACCTAAAGGGGGCTAACGCTAACTGCCCTACCACTTATAACTGTCAAAAACTGACACCAATGCAAAAAAAAACTGCTATTGGTGTCACTGTGACGGGGGTACAGGGGGTGATCGGGGGGTGATCGGGGGGTGATGGGGGGTGAAAAGTGTGTCTGGCGTGTTCTACTGGAAGTGTAGTGTTTGGTGCACTTACTTGATGTCTTCTCTCCTCGGCGCAGGAATGAAAAGACCGGCTCTAGGGGAGATGACATCACTTCCTCTGCCTCTGTTTACATTACAGAGGCAGAGGAATAATCTCATTGGCTGGGAGAGATCGCGAGGGGGGTGGCCATGAATGGATGACCTTCCCCTCACCTCTGATTGCCGGGGGGGGAAATGCCAACCGCCTCGGGCACCGGGGGGTCTGATACAGATACGTGATTCTGCCCGCCCGTGCCATTCTGCCGACATATATCGTCATGAGGCGGTCGGCAACTGGTTAAACATGCCTGTTTTAACACAAAAAAGGCTATTTGTACTGTCAAAAACAACAATGTTATTACTAAAATATGTTGGTTTGTTCAAAAACCCTTTTCTAACGCACATGTAAATATGCACAGAGTAAAACGTTTTCTACTCAACAATGTGTGGCTTCTTCTTTCAATGCTCAATATAATTTTTTGGACTAAGTTGGTGTTTACACTGAAATTGAGGTTATTTACTAAACGCAAATCCACTTTGCACTACAAGTGCACTTTCAGTGCAGTTTCAAGTGCAGTTTCACGTGCACTTTTGCAGTGCACTTGGAGTGCAAAGTGGATTTGCCTTTAGTAAATAATTCCCACAGTGCTTTATAATTTGCCACAATCAGGCCATTTTCACGACTCACCAAAATTCATTCACGGTGCTGAAAATGATGAATATTTTTATCAGTAATGCATTACATACATTAACAACAAAAACAAGGTGTGTGTGTAGCAGACCCACAACATAATAATAGTTTGCTGAAGAAGAGGTTGTCACCTCATGTATCAAATAAATTACGTTTGCACTAGAGATGAGCCGAACACCCCCCGGTTCGGTTCGCACCAGAACCTGCGAACGGACCGAAAGTTTGCACGAATGTTAGAACCCCATTGACGTCTATGGGACGCCAACGTTCGAAATCAAAAGTGCTCATTTTAAAGGCTAATTTGTATGGTATTGTCCTAAAAAGGGTTTGGGGACCCGGGTCCTACCCCAGGGGACATGTATCAATGCAAAAAAAACTTTTAAAAATGGACGTTTTTTCGGGAGCAGTGATTTTAATGATGCTTAAAGTAAAAAAAAAAAAAAAGTGAAATATTCCTTTAAATTTCGTACCTGGGGGGTGTCTATAGTATGCCTGTAAAGTGGCGCATGTTTCCCGTGTTTAGAACAGTCCCTGCACCAAATGTCATTTTTAAAGGAAAAAATCTCATTTAAAACTGCTTGCGGGTTTAATGTAATGTCGGGTCCTGGCAATATGGATGAAAATCAGTGAGACAAACGGCATGGGTACCCCCCAGTCCATTACCAGGCCCTTTGGGTCTTGTATGGATATTAAGGGGAACCCCGCACCCAAATAAAAATAAGGAAAGGTGTGGGGCCACCAGGCCCTGTATACTCTGAACAGCAGTATACAGGCGGTGCAAACAAGACAGGGAATGTAGGTTTGTTGTTAAGTAGAATCTGTTTGTCATTTTGAATGGGTACATTTTTAACTCCATGTTTAGCTCCAGCCCAAAAATCTTTTTTAAGCTTTTTGGAAAACATAGGGAAGGGTTATCACCCCTGTGACATTTGTTTTGCTGTCTTTCCTCCTCTTTAGAAGATTTCACCTCACTTTTTGTCCCAATGACAAATGTTTTTTGAGAATTTGGGGTTTTTTGTGGAACAAGGATTGGAAAGCATCAGTGGAAAGGAGAAATGTTTTTCCCATATTAACTCTTACAGGAGAGAATTTCCCTTCCTAGGGGTAGATTTCATCTAACTTCCTGTTGTCTACTTCCGTTTGCAAGGTGAAGTCGTTTGTAAGTTAGATGTTTGAAAGTAGGGGCCTGCCCTATATACTCAGCAGAAATTTGGGCCATAGGTGTTGTTGTGGCCACAACAACGTAAGCCCTCACAGGGCCCTGCTGTGAAATATTAGATCAAGAATTGTAATTACATGCCCCTGTTGAACGGGGGCAGAAAAATTGGGCCTTTGGTGGTGGTGGTGGTGGTGCTGGTGCCACAACACTGCAACCCCTCACAGACACTCTAGTTGGAACGCAGGAACGAGCCCTGCTGCAAAGTATTGCATCAAAAATTGTAATTACATGCCCCTGTTAAACAGTGGCAGAAAAATTGGGCCTTAGGCACTGGTGCTGGTGCCACAACACTGCAACCCCTCACAGACACTCTAGTTGGAATGCAGGAACGAGCCCTGCTGCAAAGTATTGCATCAAAATTTGTAATTACACGCCCCTGTTAAACAGGGGCAGAAAAATTGGGCCTTAGGCACTGGTGCTGGTGCCACAACACTGCAACCCCTCACAGACACTCTAGTTGGAATGCAGGAACGAGCCCTGCTGCAAAGTATTGCATCAAAAATTGTAATTACACTCCCCTGTTAAACAGGGGCAGAAAAATTGGGCCTTAGGCACTGGTGCTGGTGCCACAACACTGCAACCCCTCACAGACACTCTAGTTGGAACGCAGGAACGAGCCCTGCTGCAAAGTATTGCATCAAAAATTGTAATTACACGCCCCTGTTAAACAGGGGCTGAAAAATTGTGCCTTAGGCACTGGTGGTGGCGCCCAGAACCAAAAATGTTCTTACAAGCTATCAGCGTGATGATTGAGGAGGAAGAGGATAATTACTCAGGGATAGTCACTCAGCATCAGCATAGGCAGTCTTGAAGGGATCTGAGATTTCCAAAAAAATTATTCGGTTACATCAGCATCAGGTGCTTGGTAGCTGGTGGTGATCCAAGACTGATTCATTTTTATGAAGGTCAGTCGATCGACCGAGTCGGTGGACAGACGCACCCTGTGATCGGTTACCATGCCTCCAGCAGCACTGAATGTGCGTTCCGAAAGAACGCTGGATGCTGGACAGGCCAGTAGCTCAATTGCATACTGTGCAAGCTCTGGCCAGTGATCCATCCTCAAGACCCAGTAACCCAGAGGATTTTCGGTGGGAAAGGTGTCCAAGTCCGATCTTGCCCCTAGGTATTCCTGCACCATGTAAAACAGACGCTGGCGATGGTTGCTGGAACCGATCATACCTTGGGGCTGCGGACCAAAAAATTGTCTGAACGCATCGGTCAGACGGCCACCTTCTCCACCGCTCCTTCTTTGACTGACCGAAGCCTCAGCAACACGTTGTCCAGAAACAGGAGTTTGTAACCTCCCAGTCTCTGGGAACGCGTTGCACAGACCTTTCTGCAAGGCCTCCCGAAGATGTTTCATCCTCTGCTCCCTCTGCGATGGCAAGATAAGGTCCGCAACCTTACCCTTGTAACGTGGATCAAGGAGGGTTGCCAGCCAGTATTGGTCCTTCTCCTTGATACCACGAATACGAGGATCCTTACGCAGGCTTTGCAGGATCAGGGAGGCCATGCAGCGTAGGTTTGCTGAGGCATTCGGTCTGGAGTCCTCTGGGTCACTAAGGACGACATGGTCTGCAGCCACCTCCTCCCAGCCACGTACAAGTCCATGTGTTTCTTGGGACTGATCCCTTAAAGACTGCTGCTGATGCTGAGTGCTAGGCTCCGCCTCCACACTGACACAATCTTCCTCCTCCTCCTCGTCCTCTTCCTGTGTGATCGGCGGGCACGCAGGAACACTGTCTGGATAAAGGGGGCCTTGAGAGCTAAGGAAGTCCTCCTCTTCCTGCCTCTGTTCTGCCTCAAGTGCTCTGTCCATTATTCCACGCAGCGTGTGCTCCAACAGGTGGACAAGGGGGACAGTGTCACTGATGCATGCACTGTCACTGCTCACCATCCTCGTGGCCTCCTCAAATGGTGACAGGACAGTGCATGCATCCCTGATCATGGCCCACTGGCGTGGGGAAAAAAAACCAAGCTCCCCTGACCCTGTCCTGGTGCCATAGTCGCACAGGTACTCATTGATGGCCCTCTGCTGCGTGTGCAGCCGCTGCAGCATGGCCAACGTTGAGTTCCACCTGGTGGGCATGTCACAGATTAGGCGGTTCTTGGGCAGGTTAAACTCCTTTTGGAGGTCCGTCAGCCGAGCACTGGCATTATATGACCGGCTGAAATGCACACAGACTTTCCTGGCCTGCCTCAGGACATCCTGTAAGCCCGGGTACCTGCCCAAGAACCGCTGCACCACCAAGTTAAGGATGTGAGCCAAACAGGGCACATGGGTCATTTGTCCCTGTCGGAGGGCAGAGAGGAGGTTGGTGCCATTGTTGCAAACCACCATTCCTGCCTTAAGTTGGCGTGGCGTCAACCACCTCTGAACCTGCCCCTGCAGAGCTGACAGAACCTCTGCCCCAGTGTGGCTCCTGTCCCCCAAGCACACCAGCTCAAGCACCGCATGGCATCTTTTGGCCTGCGTACTTGCGTAGCCCCTTGAATGGCTACGGAGCACCGCTGGTTCCGAGGACAAAGCACAGGAAGAGGGCATGGAGGAAGAAGAAGAGGAGGGGGTGGAGGAGAGAGGTGTGTCACAATCATTAGCATTTTGGAGGCGTGGTGGCGGAACAACCTCCAACACTACTGCACCTTGTCCTGCATCCTTCCCAGCTGCCAGCAGAGTCACCCAATGCGCCGTGAAACTTAAGTAACGTCCCTGTCCATGCCTGCTGGACCATGAGTCAGCGGTAATATGCACCTTACCGCTGACCACCCTGTCCAGCGAGGCATGGACATTGCCTTCCACATGCCGATAGAGAGCCAGAATCGCCTTCTGTGAGAAAAAGTGGCGTTTGGGTACCTGCCACTGAGGAACCGCACATTCCACAAACTCATGGAAGGGGGCAGAGTCTACCAACTGAAAAGGCAGCAGTTGAAGTGATAGCAATTTTGCCAAGCTAGCATTCAACCGCTGGGCATGTGGATGGCTGGGAGCAAACTTCTTTTGGCGGTGCAGCAGCTGGGGCAGGGAAATTTGCCTGGTACAATCTGACGTCGGTGTACCAAAAGCAGATTGCCCACAAGTACTTGGCTGTGACACACCTAATTCTACACCTTCATTCCTCTCAGTGCAGGTCTCAGAGAGGACTGAAGGTATAGTGGGGTTTGACATCTCAGCTGATGAGGAGCAAGGAGAGGTCCTCTTTGTTCTTTGGTGTGGGTCTTTTAGATACGCTTGCCAACAAACTGCATGGCAGGTCAACATATGTCTGGTCAAGCATGTGGTACCCAAGCGGGAGATGTTTTGGCCACGCGAGATACGCTTGAGACATATGTTGCAAATAGCAGCGGTGCGATCTGATGCACTCGTCTCAAAAAAGGCCCACACCAAAGAACTTTTTGAATAACGCTCACAGACTGCAGCGCCCTGCACATGTGGAGCTTTGGGGTGTGATGCAGTCAATGTGCTGCCCTTAGGCTGGCCCCTGGAGGGCATCCTGCCTCATTGGTGATGTGCCGCCTCCTCCTCCTCCTCCTCCTCTCTCCTATCAGGCACCCACGTTGAGTCAGTGACCTCATCATCCCCTCCCTCCTCATCACTGGAGCAAACCTGGGAGTATGCTGCAGCAGGGGGAGCATGACTGCCAGATTGCTGTCCTTCTTGGGCACCCCCTCTGTCCGTGCTCATGTTACTGCCTTCATCTAGCTCAGTATCATCATCAGAGCCTTCCAAACGCTGGGGATCCTCCTGGAGCATGTACCCAACACTGTGGTCAAACAGTTCGAGGGACTCCTCAGGAGGACATGGTGGGGCTAGGGAAGGAGTCACTGATGACATTGAGCCGAGGGAAGAGGCCGCTGCTTTGCCAGACAAAGTACCCTGGGCATGGGTGAGAGAGGATGAGGAGGATGAGGACGTCTTGGTCATCCACTCGACCAAGTCTTCCGCATGTTGCGGCTCAACATGGCCAGCTGCCGAAAAAAAGGCCAAGCGTGTCCCATGGCCACGTGCTGATGAGAATGCACCGTCTCCACGACCAGCACTAGACACAGAGCCTGCTTGCCCTCTCTTATTGGCTTGTGACTGTGACTGTCTGCCTCTCCTTCTTGGCCTTCCAGACATACTAATGGCCTGTAGCTGTACTAAGCTGGGATATATATATATATATATATATATATATATATATATATATATATGTACTGATACTGCAGCTAGCAAAATCAACTGCCTGCCTGTAGTATGAGAACACCACCAACCTTCTACAGGTAGCTTTAGCTGAACACTGTGAGGTGGACGCACCCCACTAACTTGTAGGTTTAGCTGAACACTGTGAACAGGACGCACCCCACTAACTTTTAGGCTTAGCTGAACACTGTGAGCAGGACGCACTGCACTAACTGTAAATAGTCTAGCTGCCTGACTGTGGTACTAATAGGATCAAAAGAACACCAGTAATTTTCTTCAGGTAGCTGTATATACTGTAACAAGACAAGCCTGCCTGTCAGTAAGAAGATAACAGGAACGGATCTAGCTGAACACTGTGAGCAGGATGCACTGCACTAACTTGTAGGTTTAGCTGAACACTGTGAGGTGGACGCACCCCACTAACTTGTAGGTTTAGCTGAACACTGTGAACAGGATGCACCCCACTAACTTGTAGGTTTAGCTGAACACTGTGAGCAGGACGCACCCCACTAACTTGTAGGTTTAGCTGAACACTGTGAGCATGACGCACTGCACTAACTGTAAATAGTCTAGCTGCCTGACTGTGGTACTAATAGGATCAAAAGAACACCAGTAATTTTCTTCAGGTAGCTGTATATACTATAACAAGACAAGCCTGCCTGTCAGTAAGAAGATAACGGGAACGGATCTAGCTGAACACTGTGAGCAGGACGCACTGCACTAAACTTGTAGGTTTAGCTGAACACTGTGAGCAGGACACACCCCACTAACTTGTAGGTTTAGCTGAACACTGTGAGCAGGACGCACTGCACTAACTGTAAATAGTCTAGCTGCCTGACTGTGGTACTAATAGGATCAAAAGAACACCAGCAATTTTCTTCAGGTAGCTGTCTATACTGTAACAAGACAAGCCTGCCTGACAGTAAGAAGATAACAGGAATGTATCTAGCTGAACACTGTGAGCAGGACGCACTGCACTAACTGTAAATAGTCTAGCTGCCTGACTGTGGGTACTAATAGGATCAAAAGAACACAAGCAATTTTCTTCAGGTAGCTGTATATACTGTAACAAGACAAGCCTGCCTGTCAGTAAGAAGATAGCAGGAACGGATCTAGCTGAACACTGTGAGCAGGATGCACTGTACTAACTGTAAATAGTCTAGCTGCCTGACTGTGGTACTAATAGGATCAAAAGAACACCAGTAATTTTCTTCAGGTAGCTGTATATACTATAACAAGACAAGCCTGCCTGTCAGTAAGAAGATAACGGGAACGATCTAGCTGAACACTGTGAGCAGGACACACTGCATTAAACTTGTAGGTTTAGCTGAACACTGTGAGCAGGACGCACCCCACTAACTTGTAGTGTTTAGCTGAACACTGTGATCAGGATGCACCCCACTAACTTGTAGGTTTAGCTGAACACTGTGAGCAGGACGCACCCCACTAACTTGTAGGTTTAGCTGAACACTGTGAGCAGGACGCACCGCACTAACTTGTAGGTTTAGCTGAACACTGTGAGCAGGACGCACCCCACTAACTTGTAGGTTTAGCTGAACACTGTGAGCAGGACGCACCCCACTAACTTGTAGTTTTAGCTGAACACTGTGAGCAGGACGCACTGCACTAACTGTAAATAGTCTAGCTGCCTGACTGTGGTACTAATAGGATCAAAAGAACACCAGCAATTTTCTTCAGGTAGCTGTCTATACTGTAACAAGACAAGCCTGCCTGTCAGTAAGAAGATAACAGGAATGGATCTAGCTGAACACTGTGAGCAGGACGCACTGCACTAACTGTAAATAGTCTAGCTGCCTGACTGTGGTACTAATAGGATCAAAAGAACACAAGCAATTTTCTTCAGGTAGCTGTATATACTGTAACAAGACAAGCCTGCCTGTCAGTAAGAAGATAGCAGGAACGGATCAAGCTAAACTGAATACAGTGTATATATATATATATATGCAACACCTGGGATGCATATATATACACAAAACACTGTAAGTGCAGCTAACTGACTGACTGTTCTGCCTAATCTATCTAACTCAAATCAAATGTCACTGTCTGTCTCTCTCTCTCTCTCTGAATGAACGCCGAAACACACACTACACAGGGCCGCTGTGCAGGCGGCCTTATATAGTGTGGGGCGTGTACTAAATCCTCTGAGCCATAATTGGCCAAAGCCTCCTTGGCTTTGGCCAATTACGGCTCTCTGTTCAGGCAGCGCTGTGATTGGCCAAGCATGCGGGTCATAGTGCATGCTTGGCCAATCATCAGCCAGCAATGCACTGCGATGCCACAGTGAATTATGGGCCGTGACGCGCCACACGAATTTGGCGCGAACGGCCCATATTGTTCGCAATTCGGCGAATGACCGAACAGCCGATGTTCGAGTCGAACATGGGTTCGACTCGAACACGAAGCTCATCCCTAGTTTGCACTATTGAAGAAAATGTCCAAAAAAAAAGCCCATTGGAGAACATAGGAGACAGCTAAAAGAAACAAAAGCAGTAAATCAAAGGAAATATTATTTCAGTTTAACTAAAAAATGTTTTTGGAAAAATGTTTATTAAACATTTTCTGACATATGAATGGCCCCCCTACCTGCAAAGCACTCCATATATTTTATACGGACCTTGCATGCACTTTGGGGGAACTAGCACTGAAAACCAGATACGAACCCACAAACACAAACTGAAGAGCAGTAACGATCGGAAAAGCACAAAGCTGAAAATTGCAAATCGTCTCTCACCAAACTTCTACTAACACAAGATAAACACAAGATTAGCAGAAGGAGCACAAAGGGTGGCGCACTTGGTATTGAACTTCCCTTTTCTAGTGCCGTCATATGTGTTGTACGTAACCACGTTCTTGATGTTCAGAATTTCTGACAAGATTTGTGTGACCATGTATATGCAAGACAAGTTTAAGCCAACATGCATCGGAAAAAATCCATAGATTTTGTTGTCGGAATGTCCGATCGTGTGTACGCAGCATTGGGGTGTGCACATCAGTTCTTTTTTTTTACAATAATTTTTATTGAATATTTCAAAAATAAACAAATTACAGAACATAAAAGAAGGTAATAGTGATATACACATTAGTTTGATATACATCCAGAAAGGGTGTTCATGAAGTTAGTTTTTTCAGTAATTAATCTATACCTACAGATAATGTTAACACTATGAAATAACCTCTTATGTCATCAAAATCAGAATCAATAGGGCCATATAGACCAACATTTGTCGAATGTCACACATTTTAATTAATTTATCGCTAGGAGTCATTCAAAAGTATAATTCCTGTTAACAGCTTTGATGATGTCTGTTATATTTATGACTGTTGTGGATTGCCAGTTGCGTAGGATTAGTGATCGTGCCTCTAGCAGTATATTTGTTGTTACATGTCTAAAGTCTGTGTGAAATTTCTCCATGTTTAAGTGTAGAATTGCCATAGCCGGGTCTGGGGGTGTGAGCATTCCAGTTATAGAGGAGAGTAGTCTAAATACTTGGTACCATATACTTTTCACTGTGGGGCAGTGCCAGAGCATGTGTAGAAGGGATCCGGTATGTCCGCATGCTCTCCAGCAAAGTGATGAAGTTACGGGGAAGTAGTTTGCTAGCCTATATAGGGTTTAGTGCCATCTATTAGCCATTTTAATTGCCAGTTCCCAGTGCGTAACACAATGAGAAGCTTTGTGTATTTCCTTGAATGATTGTTGCCATTGTTCTGTTGAGAAGGTAATGCCTAGTTCTTCCTCCCATTTTCCCATTGCCTTAGTTTTTATGAATACGAGTTTATCCCTTATGTGGTTGTAGAAAAAGGATATGCCTTTTGTGTCACTGTCAACTGTTGAGTAGAATTGCCATAATTTGCCTGGAAGGGTTATAGTTGGTCTTGTGTGAGATTTAAGGAAGTGTGTGATCCCCAGACATGTGAACCTCCTATCACTCAGAAGGCTGTATTGTGTCATGATCTGATCAATAGATTTGAGTTGTGGTCCATTGTAGAGATCTAAGATATGTGTGATACCTTTGTGTGTCAGATTCTTGACCTTCAATAGTGGAATCTTTGTCTCTAGTAGTGTCAACGGTAGGTTGTAGTGTATCTCCTGTATGTCCTTATATTTCTGTTCTAGTATGAATCTCCATGCTCTTGGTGATATCTGCATTGGGGGAGGTAAGATTTTCATGTTCCATGGTATCCACCTATCGCTTAGCAGTAGTAAAGTCAGGTCTTTTTTCTGTGCTAGTGCTTTTTCAATGTCCACCCATAATGGTGTGTCAGTGGTTTTGAACCAGTGTTTGTTCTGGTCTAATCGAACTGCCCAGAAGTAGTCATATATGTCCACTAGACCCGACCCTCCTGTTTATCTATGGGATGTGAGGTTATTTCTAGAACATCTGGCTTTTTTACCATTCCATATATATCTCCATCCTAGATTCATTATACTGTTTATATAGTGAAGAGGAATGTTCGGCAGAGTACGGAATATATACAATATTTGTGGCAATATCATCATCTTGTAGGCTGTAATTCTACCAAGCCATGAAATTTCTTTACTGGACTTATTCCTGAGTTGGGCCTCCAGTTTGGCTAGCAGTGGGGCCATGTTAGCTTTGACAAGTGTGGAGGTTTTGTTTGTAAGTGTGATACCGAGGTATGTGATGCCTCCTGTACTCCACGTGTAAGGTAGTTGTGACTGTAACAAATTGCGTGTGGGGGTGGTACACCAACATCCAGTATCAATGATTTGGTGAAGTTAACTTTGTAGTATGAAACTTCCCCAAATGTGCTAAGAATTTTGTGGGCTTGCTGTAATGATGTGACTGGATTAGTCAAGAGCAGGATTACATCATCTGAAAATAAGTTGATGGTGTGTGTGCTGGAGCCAAACTGGAAGCCCGTAATCAAGAGGTGAGTCCTTATAGTCTCAGCTAGGGGTTCAATCATCAAATTAAAAACTGTTGGGGATAGGGGGCACCCCTATCTAGTTCCATTTGTGATGTTGAAGGGTTTGGATAAAAACCCTGTAGAGTATACTTGTGCTGAGGGACATGAGTATAGAGCCATAATGGCTTGTAGTATGGGGCCCTTAAAGCCAAACTTGGTGAGAGTAATTTCCATATAAGTCCAGTGGACTCTGTCGAACGCCTTCTCTGCGTCAATCAACAGTAGCAGAGAAGGCGTTCAAGTTTTTTCAGCAAAATTTATCACATTTACAATTCTCCTGGTTGCATCTGAGGTTTGTCTCCCCCTCACGAAACCCATCTGGTCACGCTGTATGATAGATGGTATGATATCTGTTAATCTCCTGGCCAGTAGTTTTGCATATACTTTTGTATCGGAGTTAAGGCGGGAAATAGGACGAAAATTGGCTGGTGTGGTGGGTTCTTTGCCTGGTTTTGGTAATGTTACTATGTGTGCTCTCAGCATATCTTGTGGGAGTGTGGCGGTCTCAGCAGCTTTGTTGAAAACTGTTGACATGTGTGGTGATAGAATATTGACAAATGTTTTGAAATATTCATTAGAAAATCCATCAGGTCCTGGAGATTTTCCAGTAGGAAGTGTATTTATTGTCTGTTCTATTTCCCGGACCATAATTGGTGCATTCAGGATCTCTAGGTGGTGTTCAGAAAGAGTTGGGAGGTTGATATTCTGCAGAAATGATTTATTCTTTTCTACTGTCGGTTGTTGTGTGTTGGGATCAGTGTGCAGGTTATATAGTGAGCTATAGTATTCTGCGAATTGGTTAGCGATATCTTGTGGGTTCATGATTTTGTGTGACAGTGTAGGACAGGGGTCTCAAACTGGCGGCCCTCCAGCTGTTGCAAAACTACAAGTCCCATGAGGCATTGCAAGGCTGACAATTACAAGCATGACTCCCACAGGCGGAGGCATGATGGGACTTAGTACTTAGTAGTTTCGTAACAGCTGGAGGGCCACCAGTTTGAGACCCCTGGTGTAGGATGTTTCAAATAAGCTATGCTGGTTTTTGTGAGAACCGTCTTTAGTCTGTTTGCTAGATATTTACCTGCTCTGTTAGCATTTGCATAGTTTAGTTGAAGGCGTCTGAGGTGTGTGTCATATTGTTGTGATAGTATTTTTCTGAGTTTTTCCCTAAGGGAATTTAATTTATCAATTAATGGTATTGAAGGAGCCTTTTTATTTTGAATTTCAGCAGTATGTATGTCTGAAAGAAGAGTGTCAAGCTGCTGAGCCCGTCCTTTTTTTTCCTCTTGCTCCTATCTGAATTAAGATGCCTCTCATGAAGGCTTTGTGTGAATTCCACAAGATATATGGATCATTTACTGATCCAGTATTGTCTAAGAAAAAATGTTTTAGGTGCTGAGATATTTTTTTTGATATTGTGGTTGTTGGAGTATGCGAGTGTTGCAGCGCCAGATGGAGGGTGAGGAGGAGACTCCCCTCTCCGCAATAGACATAGCAGAGTAGTCTGACCATATAATATCATGTATTGTTGTTGTTTTCACGTTTTGTAGGAGCTATTTATCCGCTAAGAATAGGTCTATACGGGAGTATGAACAATGTCTGCTAGAGAAGAAGGTGTAGTCCCTTTCTCCACGTATCAAATAACCCCTCTTTGTGTAGTAGTGATTGAAGGGATAGTGCTCCTTTAGATTTACCCAAGGAAGTGTCCAGAGATGGATCCGGTGTTGCGTTGAAGTCTCCACAAATCAGGAGATTACCATATTTCATGGAGTTTGCTTTGTAGAGCACTTTTTTAATGAATCTGATTTGTTGTGAATTTGGTGCATATAACGTGACGATGTGTATAGTTTGGAGTTAATGTCTCCTGTGGCTATGATGTATCTACCGCCTTCGTCAAGAACAATATCTTTGGGTTCAAAGGAGAGGGAATTTTTAAAGGCAAGTAGGACACCCCCTTTTTTGTGGTGCGGTGTGCAGGCCATATAGAGGTGTGGATAGTCCTTGTGTGCACAGTATGGTGTGTTGTCGAGTTGGAAATGCGTTTCTTGGATAGGATGTCTGCCTTTTGTTTGTTAGCTTCTTTCCATAAAGAAAACCGTTTAACCGGGTGGTTTAAACCTCTAGCATTAATTGAAAGGCATGTAATCTTCATTGTAATAGATGTGAGGTAGTTCATGAAGCTGTGTAGTAGGAGTACTCACTGTGCACCAAAGGGCTCAATTCGTGGTGTTGTCTTGTTATTGGTGAAGAACAACTTTGGCGAGTCATTTTCTGGGATGAGGCGAGGTTGTTTCGTGTTAAGCTGTGTATATCACTTGAAAAATAAGATGAACAGAGACTGAAAACAAAAAGAAGAGTCAACATGGGTATTATAAGAAATGAATCCTAAAATTGATCCTCGTGCAGCTGTAACTGCTATTGATGTTATAGAGGTGAGGGAGAGATTTGAACTATGAAACTCGACCCTGGAGATAAACTCATGTGTCTGTGGGTTTCAGTTAGGAGCTTCGACCTGCATTTTTCTTATTTGAAAGCTTGTAAGATACAACTTGCCATTCGTTTTGAATGAATGTGGGCCCTGCTGGATGTGATTGTGGGGTGGGCTGGTCATGGATGATATTCCAGCACCTTAAAGCAGTGAGCCCTTCTTCCAAGGTAGATACTGAGACAGTGACCCCGTTGTGGGTGATAGAGAGCGTGGCAGGGTACTTCCATTTATGGAGGATTTTGTGGTTCCTCAAGGCATTTGTTATTGTCAACAGGTTACGGCGGCGTTGTAAGGTATATCTGGAAAGATCCGGGAGCAGTCTGACGTTGGCATACTGCTGAGGGATGTTTTCTGGCTTACATGAGGCCTGTAGTACACAGTCTTTTATGTGGTAAAAATGCATTCTCAGTAAGACATCTCTGGGAATGTCATCAGGGAGGAAAGATGGTTTGGGGACCCTATGTATCCTGTCCACAAGAAGATCATGCACTGATGCTTCTGGTACCAATGTGGAGAATAGGGTCTGGGCAAATTGCAGGAGCTGGATAGGGGGAACATCTTCTGGAATACCCCTCAGCTTGAGGTTGTTCCTCCTGGACCTGTCCTCGAGGTTGGCCAGTTTGTCTTTTATCCATGTGATGTCCTCCCCCTGAGCTGTATGAGCCTCCACCATCACATTGTATGCTGAAGTATATTCCTCCATTTTGTTTTCCACCTGATGTACTCTGTGGCTTATTGCTTGTACTTCTCTCTGACACTCATTTATCCCCCTGACCATATCTGCATGTAATGAGAAGGGCAGGCATAGTAACATTTCTTTCAGCAGATTGTCCGATACAGGTCTGTCTGCTGTGGGAAATTCCTTAATAGGATCCCCATCTTTAATGCTCTGGTGGGTGGAATTACTGTGAGACCCGCTTACCTCCATGTCCGGATCAGTCTGCTGTCTGACTGGAGAGTCTCTCCGCGGCTTCGATTTGGCCGGACTTCTCGTAGAGGGGCTAGATGGGCCCGAGGAGGACTCACTGGGTGGATTAGAGGAGCGGATAGAGGCGGATGGGAGTCCGTTTTTGCCGCTGCTCGGTCCGGGCCTTTGCTCCGGCCTGCTATCTAGCGCTCCCCTGCCATTTTGTTGTAGTCCACGAGCAGCATAGAAGCTCGTCATCTTCTGCGGCTGCTGTGGGTTTTTGCGATGTCTGGGCATCCTCAATTTGTGCAACGGGATCTCGCCGTTAGGATGGCAGTTTTATAAGCCGTGACTGGCACCGGTGGGCTCTGATGACTGTGGATTATCTCCTGTGGGTGAGCGGAGCTCCTAGGTTAAACCTCCATCTTGGAGCCCGATCGCCACGCCCCCTCTGCACATCAGTTCTTAAACCGATTAAGTAGACAATCAAGTGGGATAGGAGCTTTCTGTGAATGCTGCCTGGTAGCTAAGACTTAAAAACGAAAAAAACATGTTGAGGCAGATGCTGCTACTGCTCTCCACTTTTCAGGGATCAGAGGATTGGAGACAAGTTGTTCATGAAAGGGGATCTTGCCACCATTAGGAAATGCAGCAAAGAGGTTCTTGTGTAGCACCACCTCAAAGAGCTGCATTTTGGGTTCCCTCTGGGATAATGACAGCAGATCATGATTTTACCCTAGTAAATGGAATGGAATCCAGTCAAGTGGGATCCCTGTCATTTCAGCAGAAAAACAACCCATCTGCCACAAATTGACTGCAGGAGAGGACAACAATCTCACTTTATCAACATAAAACTATGGGGGTTTTGAAGGTGTGAAACATCCCCCTAAAGGTATAGGGACATGCCAGCACAATAGCAGCTAAAGGTGTTCAGTATGTCCCCACTCCAATTCCAGCAAGCAAAACCAAAAATGGCAAGCACCCCAATTTATGACTAGTTTTTAAAGTAAGGTCACATGAATGGGCCTGGACAAAAAAAAAAATGTTTTCCCAGCATACTTGCCAGCTAGCCAAAAAAAATTATACTGCCTAACAATTTACATTAAAAACAGAAGCTTTAGTTGCACATTTGCAAATATAAGTATGTGTAAGCTGCATTACCTTGTAAATTGTCAAAGCCCCTTAGTTAATGATTCTGTAGCTGCAGAAGAGAAACTTACCTTGGGAAGATTGCTGTGAAGATGGTAGGGTTGATGTAGGAAAATTGTGATGAGGTTCCTGCCTTCCCTTTACCCTACTCAGTTTGGCCCAATGACCGTCTTCCACTCTTGAGTTAATATATCTTACATCTTTTAAAACCCTTGTGAGACACTTCCTGTTATTAGAGGCTGCAGATGTTGTGGCTGGTGCAGCAGGAGCCATACATCACAACAGTGCTGTTGGCAGAAGATATTTTTTAAAAAGCCCACACTACAGTACAGATCTCTGTAGCGCAGCCCTTGGGATAGTAGTGGCCTTTACCTATGGGGTAGTTCTGCCATATGGATTGGGGTGGCTGCCCCTCCAGTCCTCTGCAAGCTGCCACTACATTTGGGAGAAATCACCCCTTACTGCTGTTCTGCCTCACCTTCAGAAGTTTCCTTCTCTCTAGTCAGTGACACCCATGCATAGTCTTCTATCTCATCACCTATTCCCTTATCATTGTAGGATCCCACTTGGCAAGTAGGGATGGGTGAACGGTTCGGCCCGAGCATAAGTTTGGGCCGAACTTTTGTTGTTCAGACGTTCGTTTAACAGCTGAACAAACGGGTCATTCGACCTTTTGTTCGCCCCCCCGAACCAACCACAAGGCATTGTGGCACTGGACAGTGCATTGCAAGCCGTGATTGGCTGAAGCAGTGAAAGCTTCAGCCAACCAGGGCACAGAGCACTGTCAGAGTCATGATTGGACACTGTCATCATGACTTTATCCAATCATGGCTCATTCCCGCCCCACAGTATAAAAGTATTCTTTCAATGGCAGCCATTTTCAGCGTGATTTTGGCATGGAGAGAGATAGAACAGGGCTATGTTCAGTGCTATTAGTTAGTGTGCTATACTGTGCTGTTTTGCTTCAATTGTCAGTGGAGAATATTGTCAGTCTAGGGATAGTGTGAGTGTAGTGAGGAGGACCATCATTCAGCTTTTCATAGTGTGCAGCTAGAGTAGGGACAGCTCAGTTTCAGTGTAGTGTAGTGAGACCGTGTCAGTAATCTTGACATTAGTATATAGCTAGAGTAGGGACAGTTCAGATAGCTTCAGTGTAGTGACGGTTGAACACCATCTATTTGATTGTGTTACTGCCAGTTTAACGCCATATCGTATTGCATGCGTTACTGCCAGTTTAATGCCATATAGTTTTGCATGTGTTAGTGCCAGTTTAACGCCATATAGTTTTACGTGCATTACTGCCAGTTTAACGCCATATAGTTTTGCGTGCGTTACTGCCAGTTTAATGCCATATCATATTGCGTGCCTTACTACCAGTTTAATGCCATATCGTTTTGTGTGCATTACTGCCAGTTTAACGCCATATAGTTCTGTGTGCGTTACTACAAGTTTAACGCCATATAGTTTTGTGGGTTACTGCCAGTTTAACACCATATAGTTTTGAGTGTATTACTGCCAGTTTAACGCCATATCATATTGCGTGCATTACTGCCAGTTTAACGCCATATAGTTTTGCGTGCATTACTGCCAGTTTAACACCATATAGTTTTGCGTGCATTACTGCCAGTTTAACGCCATATAGTTTTGCATGCGTTACTGCCAGTTAACACCATATCGTTTTGCGTGCGTTTCTGCCAGTTTAACGCCATATAGTTCTGTGTGCGTTACTACAAGTTTAACACCATATAGTTTTGTGCGTTACTGCCAGTTTAATGCCATTTACTTCTGTGTGCATTACTGCCAGTTTAACTCCATTTACTTCTGTGTGCATTACTGCCAGTTTAATGCCATATAGTTCTGTGCGTCACTGTACGTTTGGCGCATTATATTGCAGTATATTTTATTGTATCCGTGGAGTGTGTCTGTGTAGTGTGAGTACTCAGATTAAAGGGCACCAAACACCTCTTTACATTGATTAAAGTGCATCTTCGTACAGATTTCAACTTCTCCTTTACATTTGCTTCCTCCCAATAATCTCTGGGAGAACAACAAGGATAGGCAGATGTTCCCTTGGCACTGTAAGGGGGCCAGCAACAAATGGGTCCACAGGCAAAGGTGGACATGGTGGTCAGTCCTCAGGCAGGGCATAATTTCCTCTGTTTAGTGAATTTGCCCGTGCTATCCAGCCACAGCATGCAGAGGAGGTGGTGGACTGGCTTACTAAACCTTCCTCATCCTCCTTATACTCTGTCACACAAGCAGAGACAAGTGTGCAATCCCCTGCAGTTGCCAGAGTGGATAAGCCTCCTTGTCCATATCTATTCCTGCCATAGCCCTAACATCAGCGATTGAGGAGTCAGCTGAGTTATTTGACCACAGCGTCAGCCACTTGCTCCTTGATGATGTCCAGCCATTACTGGATTCAGATGCTGGTTCTGAGGTTGAGGATGACAGGAACATGAGCCTAGAGAGAGGGAGGAAGACTGGTAGACAAATTGGCATTCATGTTCCCCAAGCCGCAGTGTATTACCAAGTTGTCTCCAGTGGTAATGATGAAGATGGAGGCGATAGAGATGATGATGATGATGATGATGAGGTTACTGATGCGACTTGGGTGCCAGATAGAGCAGAGGAGAAAACTGAAAGTGAGACGGCACAACCCCAAGGAGGTCGGCATCAAGAATGAGTTGAGAGCAGCCACCCTATTCCATCACATTCTGCAACTGTTATCTCCTGGCCCACTCCCCACAGCTCAGCTGTCTGTGCCTTTTTCAGCACATCTGCAGGAGATCACACTGTTGCTATCTGCAAACTGTGTCACAGGCACATCAAATGTGGCAAAAACGCCAACCATTTGGGTACCACATGCCTAACAAGGCATTTAATGTCCAACCACTCAGCCCGTTGGCAAGAGCACCTAAAAGCCACACAAAGAGGGCACAAATCTGTCCCACCTCCTAACAGGGTGGATGGTATAGCACAGGGTGTCCAAGGTCCTAGCAGCTCATCTACCAGCAGCACACCACCAGCTGTAGACTGTAGCTGGCAAATTTCTCTGCCCCATCTTCTGCAGCGGAAAAAAAATACAGTCCCTGCCACCCACATGCCCAGCACCTGAATGCAAGCTTGTCAAAGCTGTTGGCTCTCCAACTTCTGCCTTTCAGCCTGGTGGATTTTGCCCCCTTTCATGAATTTGCACAATGTGCTGTACGACAATGGCAGGTTCCCAGTCAATACTACTTTTCACTTAAGGCCATTCCATCTCTCTATCATCACGTGGAAGGGAATGTTCTGGCATCGTTGGGCATGGCAGTCATCTGTAAAATCCACCTTACTGCTGACACATGGTCCAGCAAGCATGAGCAGGGATGATATATTTAATTCACAGCACACTGGGTAACGCTGCTTGCAACTCGAAAGGATGCAGGATAGGGCTCAGTGCTGCAGCTTGTTGTGCCCCCACGTCTCCATACAGTTGGTGGTGATGATGTCAGATCTGTGAGCTCTACCCCTCCTCCTCCCCTGCCACCTCCATGCCCTCCCGTGCAGAATTGTCCTATGAACATCAGGTACCCCCTAAGCGTTCAAAGGGCTTTTGCCAGAGTCAGGCTAAAAGGTGCCATGCAGTGCTTTAACTGGTGTGTTTAGGGGACAGGAGCCACAACAGAGCAGAGATTATTGCAGCTCTGCAAGGACAGGCCCAGAGGTGGTTCACACCATGCCAGCTGGAGCCAGGAATGGTGGTGTCCGATAATGGCTCAAACCTACTGTCCCTCCTTAGACAGGTAAAGTTGACACATGTGCCATGCCTGGCACATGTCCTCAATTTGGTGGTGCAGCGTTTCCTAAGTACATACCCAGGGTTGCAAGATGTACTAAAGCAGGCCAGAAGACTCTGTAGCCATTTCAGGCAGTCATACACAGCCAGTGCTCGGTTGGCTGAAATTCAGTGGGAATTCCACCTGCCCGTAAACCGCCTGATTTGTGACATGCCCACCAGGTGGAACTCAACTTTGGGAATGCTGCAGTGGCTATACATGCAGCAGAGGGCCGTCAACAAGTACTTGTGTCAGTATGGCATGACGATAGGCTCAGGCCGCCTCGGCTTTTTTTCCCCAAGCCAATGACTGATCATTAAGGATGCATGCACTGTATTGTCACCATTTGAGGAGGCTACAAGGATGGTGAGCAGTGGCAGTGCATGCATCAGTGACACAATCCCTGTTGTGTTCCTGCTGGAGCAGACTCTGTGTGGCATTATGGTCAGAGCACTGGAGGCAGAGCAGCATGAGGAAGAGGAGGACTTCCTTTCCTCTCAAGACCCGCTTTATGCAGACACCATCATTCCTATATCACAGAACACACAGGAGGAGAGAGGGGAGGAGGATGAGGAGGAGGATTCTAGAAGAGGAAGACATATTTCAATCTGTAAGCGATGGCTTTCCAACCCCAGGACCCTTGGGAGTAGTACGTGGCTGGGAGGAGGAAGTTCCAGATGCTGTCATCCTGAGTGACCCCGAGGAGTCTGCTTCTCAAGCCTCTGCAAATTTGAGGCGCATGGGCAACCTCATGCTTCAAAGCCTGTGAAAGGACCCAAGAATACGTGGCATAAAGAAGGATGATTACTGGTTGGCAACCCTCTTTGACCACCATTATAAGGGGAAGGTCTCTGAATTCATCCCGTCCCACCAGAGAGTGCAGAGGATAAAATCTGTTGAGGACACATTAAAGAGGATTTTATTGAACGTTTTTCCTGACTCTAGTAGGTTACAGTGTGGTGGAAAATGACATTTTAAGTCTTCCGTTGGTCAAGAAAGGAACATTGGAGAAGGCATCCACCTAAGTGAGGCATTTCGGAATTTTTTTAGTCCTCGCTGCCCAGGGCTGTCAGCTCCACATCCCATCGGCAGCATTTGCATCACATGGTGGATGATTACCTCGGGGCCAAAACAGAGACGGAGAGCTTTCCAGCTGACGATCCACTGGCTTACTGGATCATGAGAATAGACCACTGGCCAGAACTTGCCCAGTATGCTATTGAGTTGTTGGGCTGCCCTGTATCCAATGTGCTTTCAGAACAGGCATTCAGTGCTGCAGGAGGTTTCGTTACTGATCATAGAACGCATCTGTCCACAGACTCTGTGGACCATTTGACTTTTATAAAAATGAATCAGTCCTGGATTACCAGCTATGAAGCCCCTGATGCCGATGTCACTGATTAAGTCTTTTTGGGATGTGGAATCTCTGCAGGACTTTGAGGCTGCCTAGCTTTGAGGGTGTTCAATCATTTCATCTGGAAGAATGTTTTTGGTATAGGTTTCATGGGCACAATTAACACCCAAAGATCAATTTTTCTGCACCTGTCTGACAGGTGCATATTATTGCAATTTTTACAGCAAGGCAAATTCTTGCTTTCATCAAGAGTACCTCTATAGGGTTATGGTGGGAAGGCACCACCGACACCCAAAGACCAATTTTTCTGCACCTGTTTGACAGGTGCATATCATTGCAATTTTTTACAGCAAGGCAAATTCTTGCTTTCTTTAAGAGTACTTCTATAGGGTTACGGTGGGAAGGCGCCACCGACACCCAAAGACAAATTGTTCAGCACCTGTCTGACAGGTGCATATCATTGCAATTCTTTACAGCAAGGCAAATTCTTGCTTATATCAAGAGTACCTCTATTGGGTTACGGTGGGAAGGCACCACCGACACCCAAAGACCAATTTTTCTGCACCTGTCTGACAGAACCATATCATTGCAAATTTTTACAGCAAGGCAAATTCTTGCTTACATCAAGATTATCTCTATAGGGTTATGGTGGGAAGGTGCCACCGACACCCAAAGACCAATTTTTCAGCACCTGTTTGACAGGTGCATATCATTGCAATTTTTTACAGCAACACAAATTCTTGCTTTAATCAAGAGTACCTCTATAGGGTTACAGTGGGAAGGCACCACCGACACCCAAAGACCAATGTTTTTGCACCTGTTTGACAGGTGCATATCATTGCAATTTTTTTACAGCAAGGCAAATTCTTGCTTTCATCAAGAGTACCTCTATAGGGTTACGGTGGGAAGGCACCCCCGACACCCAAAGACCAATGTTTTTGCACCTGTTTGACAGGTGCATATCATTGCAATTTTTTACAGCAAGGCAAATTCTTACTTTCATCAAGATTATCTCTATAGGGTTACGGTGGGAAGGCACCACCGACACCCAAAGACCAATTTTAACGCACCCGTTACTTCTATCCAAAGTCAAAGTGACACCAGAATGTGTCCAAAAAATCTCTAATCTTGTTCCCAGTGCACTACATTGTGGCCTCATCATACACACTGGCTCCCCAGCTGTTGCTGAGCAAAATAAAGGCAGCTTGCAGGAAAAATGTCATTTTTTTGGGCTTTATAAATTAAATTATTGCTGCAGCAGATTCTAGACATGGTACAGATCTGCCACTTTACAGTTAGACTAAGGGGACCCCCCTGGCACTATATTGAAAGACATTTTTCATTTTTAGGCTTTCACTTTAAAAAATCTAAAAATCACTGCCTATTTAAAAATAACGTTTTTCACAAACTTTTTTTTATTGATCCATGTCCCCGGACCCCTATAACCATTGTATGCCTAATTACTTTCATTTAAGCCTTGTATTTAAGCCTTCAAAATGGGCACTTTTGAAATTTGACATTCGGGTCCCATTGACTTTAATGGGGTTCATTATTCAGGTCTGAATGTTCATGATGTTCGGACGTTCTGGTCCAAACCAAACTGGGGTCCGTTTGGCACATCCCTATTGGCAAGTTCTGCTGCTCCCTGCTTGATGTCCCCTCCTTATATGGTCATGGCATTATCTCACTCATCCCCAATACCTAAAATGAGAATACTTGCACATGGCTCCTCCTCCTATAGCAAGTCACTGATCGTGTGAACAAATAATTCCACTGATTCCTAATTTCTAGTTTTTGGGGTTATAGCAGGATTACTGGCTGCTCCACACCTGGGAGAAAGAAGATTTTTGTTTAATCAGTCACTCAACTACCTCCTTTGCAAGCTTTGGCTGTGTAGCATGGTCATCCTGGGATAGAAAAGACCTGTAGATAGTGTGGCCACTGCTTTGTCCTGCAGAACCTGCTTGCTCTCTCCTATCACTGGGTACAGAACCTCTGCCTCTCCCTTTAAGCCTTCATGACATAAGGGCCTAACTTCAATGGAAATCATGGCAATAGGGTAAATATTTACTACACATGTATGTGGCAATATGCTGAATACAAAGGGCAGTTTTGTCTATGTCAGCAACAAGTGTACACTAAAGTAAAATATGCCTCCCCACAAAAACATAAACACTGAAGTACTAAACACCAACTGTTTTTTTCTAATCTAACCAAAGTAAGCTAAACATTTAAATAAAGGAAGAGGGGTGCTTGGACGCTAAGCAACAAATACAGTTGTTGTCAACACACACAAAAAGGTAGTTTGGTATTCGAACTTTAAACAAGGGAAGGGGGGTACACAAGTACATAGCTTACCTCACTGCAATCCACAATATTTTAGCACAATATAGGTATAGTACTGTATATTTATAACCAAAGAATTTGAGCATTTGCATGTATTAAAAATCCATAATATAGTACTGTAAAGCCGCAACTAATTCTCCCTATACACAGACTGTCAACTCTCCCTAAACAATTCCAACACACGCTGATGGCTGCTGGGAACTCACTTTTATAGCGCGGGGGGGGGGGTTGTAACATAGCAAAGCTATAAATTATCTAACCTAAGTTCAAAAGCTACAAAGATTTCAGCCTGGAAAAATCCCACAGTAGTTCCCTGGAATAGCAAATGTCAAACACTCAGGGTGTGTCTCAAACCCATGGCAGAGCAAAACTGGAACCTCATCTCTAGACAGAGGTTTGAGGGTTAGGTTTTGGCTAGGGAAAGGATTAAGAAGTAAAGGATTCCTTTCAAGTATTAAGCTTTTCCAATATTTAGAGTTACAGTTGTGCTCATAAGTTTATATACCCTGGCAGAATTTATGATTTCTTGGACATTTTATTAGAGAATATGAATGATAACACAAAAACTTTTCTTTCTCTCATGGTTAGTGTTTGACTGAAGCCATTTATTATCAATCAACTGTGTTTACTCTTTTTAAATCATAATCACAACAGAAACTATCCAAATGACCCTGATCAAAAGTTTAAATACCCCAGTGCTTATTACCGTGTATTGCCCCCTTTAACATCAATGACAGCTTGAAGTCTTTTGTGGTGTTTGTGAATGAGGCTCTTTATCTTCTCAGATGGTAAAGCTGCCCATTCCTCTTGGCAAAAAGCCTCCAGTTCCTGTAAATTCTTTGCTGTCTTTCGTGAACTGCACGCTTGAGATCTCCACAGAGTGGCTTAATGATATTGAGGTCAGGAGACTGAGGATGCCACTCCAGAACCTTCACTTTATTCTGCTGTAGCCAATGACAGTTCGACTTGGCCTTGTGCTTTAGATCATTTCCATGTTGGAATGTCCAAGTACGTCCCATGCTCAGCTTCCTGGCTGATGAATGCAAATGTTCCTCCAGTAATTTTTGATATTATACTTTATTCATCTTGCCATCAATTTTGACCAAATTTCCTGTGCCTTTGTAGGACACAAATCCCCAAAATAGGGATGAGCTTTGAGTTTGAGTCAACCCATGTTCAACTCGAACATTGCCTATTCGATTGTTAGTCGTATTGCGAACGTTATGTGCCATTTTTGCCAAATTCGAGTGGCGTGTCACGGCCAATAATTCACTGCGGCATCGCAATGCATTGCTGGCTAATGATTGGCCAAGCATGCACATTGGCCAATCACAGTGCTGTCTGTACAGAGAGCTGTTATTGGCCAAAGCCAGGGTGGATTTGGCCAATTATGGCTCAGGGGGTTAGTACATGCCCCACACTATATAAGGACGCCTGCATGGCGGCCTTGTGTAGTGTGTTGCGGTGGCGGAGAGAGATAGACAGAGAGACAGTGTCATTTGATTTAGGTTAGATAGAGTAGGCAAGTGAGTCAGTTAGCTGCACTTACAGTGTATTATGTATATATATGCACCCTAGGTATATATATACACTGTATTCGGTTTAGCTAGATCCGTTCCTGTTGTTCTCTTCCTAATATGTATGACAGTAATTCCGCGCTTAGGAATTGTAGACGAGGAAAGACTGTTGCCCCCCTATAAGTGAAAATCCCCTGGGTGAAATCCAAAATGTAAAAAGGTTATAAACAGGGGAATTGGCGCTGTCCGGCTATATGTGTATAAATGGTGATTCATACAAGTGCAAAGAGAATAGAAAATACGTGTAAAAAAATTCTTAGTAACAATGTGCGTGTAACAAATGTATGGCAAAAATAGATGTATATCAAGTGCAAACAAAACACTTGACAGGTGTGATGTAATAAAGTGCTCCTAAAATATATGTGAGTATGCTAGTATCTCAATATATACCAAATATCTATATGTGTATTGGGGAATGTGCCCGCAAATAAGGGATCCAATATACAGACAATTATGGCAATCAAAACAGTATTTAGCAATACAAGCAAACAGTCCTAGCAATAAGAAAAAAATGTAAATAATAAAAGTAGAGATCCCCAGCATATGTGTATAAAAAGTCCAAAATAGGAAAAAATGGGAAAACAAAAACTTAAGAAAAGTAAGTGTCCAAAATCAAAGTTCTAAATGTGTGTCCTTCTGGTGAAGAAAAACGTGGTCTCAGCATTAACTGATCTTGTCCCCATCCTTCACTGCACCCCCACTCGTGCTTACACTCACCGGACTGCCTAACCCCTGCAGGGGTAAAAGGCATATGTAGAAAATCCTGCGATGGCGAATCCAGGAAGTAGTCCTCCAGCCGGGGGTGTTTTATCCTGTATGCCTGTATAGACGCAGTTTATCCAATAGCAGGTTTAATACTGATGGAGACCAATCCTCTGCCCAACTTCACTGCCAGGCAGGCAGCTGCAGTATTTACAGCTAGTGTACCGTGTCCTCTGCACAGTGTGCACCTAAATCTACCTGAAGACAATTGCTGGTATTCTGATCCTATTAATACCACAGGAAGGCAGCTGCACTATTTACAGTTATGCCCCGTACACACGGTTGGATTTTCTGACGGAAAATGTGCGATCGGAGTGTGTTGTCGGAAATTCCAACCGTGTTTGGGCTCCATCGGACATTTTCCATTGGATTTTCTGACACACAAAGTTTGAGAGCAAGCTATAAAATTTTCCGACAACAAAATCCGATCGCGTCAATTCCGACCGTGTGTGGACAATTCCGACGCACAAAGTGCCACGCATACTCAGAAGAAAATCCGAGACGGAACAGCTCAGTCTGGCGAAATTAGCGTTCGGAATGGATAGAGCACTTTTGTCAGGCTGCAATCTTTAAAATTGTTTAATACAGCACACTCTCTTCTTCTTTATAATGCAGGAAGAACGAAGTAGTTTTGCTGCTGATATTCACAGAGTTCTCACAAACTTCTTTCTTTCTTATTTATCGTGATTCCCTCAATATATTATGATTTGTCACACCTGACCAAGAATTTATATCTTTTTTTTGTGTTTTTTTTTCTTTTTTCAAGCCTGATGTGATTTTTTATTTTTTTTTTGGTTTGTATTTTTTTCAAGGCTGATCTTGTTTTTTTTTTTTTTTTAGTTATTTAACATCCAGAATATTTTTGTGTGTGTTTTGTGTGTCAAGTTATCACAACTCCATTATTATCTTGTATTATTTAATCTCAAGGAGATTGTTTGGTGTTGGTGTCTCTTGTTAATTTCACATTGTATTTTTGAAATGTACCTGCCTCCTCACAAACTGTCCTTTTTGAAGGAAAACACACATAGGCGAGTATAATTGAAACCAAAAAACCTTTATTAAGGGCTCAGAACCAAACAAAGAGGGAGGCAACACTGGAGAAACAGCAGAAATTGGCAAAGCCTTTGACCCCCAGGGCAGACATCAATTATTTTACTGCAAAATTGGTGGCCTGAGGAGTCCATATCTAAGGGAGTGCAGTCTGGTCCAGAAGTTCTAGAGATCCCAGAGAAGTCCCAGAAGTCCCAGAGATCAAAGCAGCAGATGGAATGTCCCCAGGCTGTGGTCATACAAGAGCCTGCATCTTTTGCCAGACCAGATTGAACCCAGGGTCATCACTCTCTGGTCTTCCTTCCATGCTTCCTTCCACTCTGTGGCTGTGGTGGTCTAGTTGTGGCAGGAGGAGGAGGAGGAGGATGTTCCAACTCAATCACGTGGGTATTGGGTGTGATTTCACCCCTCACCCCCTTAGTTAAGACTTTATAAAGAAGGTACTCACACAGCTGGTGTTGGCCCTCCTGCATGCCCTGCAGTTTGGTGGTAGCCATGCAGGCAAAGGCCTCTGCAGGAGTGGGGGTGGCTCTGAGGGACTCAGAAGCCTCCTGAATGAGCCTGAGAGCTGAATCCTGCACGTGAGTCCCCTTCTTGGGTCTTTTGTTTGGAAGGCGGAGGGGAGGAACCTGCGATTCGGTCAGGCTCCTACTGGTCCCAGGCTTCTCCTGGCTGGCACTTAGCCCCGCCTCCTCTGGGCTGCCACTAACCCCCGCCTCCTCCTGGCTGCCAGATTCCACAGCCTCCTCCTGTGTGCCACATTCCAGAGCCTCGTCCTGGCTAAGGTCTTCCTGTGTATGAAAAAGGGACATAGTTTTAGTTTTTACTTCATCAATCACACACAATTTTCATCTCATGACTGTTGCAAATTGAATGTTAACAAATATAAAAGACTATCATTCTGAGCCCAGCATTTTTCATTCTTGTCCCAATTATTTTTGCCCACTACTGTCTATTGATATGTAAAACACTTTATTAAATCAGCAATCATAACATCTAGTAAAGATCATTTCTTTATTGACCAGAAATCTGTAGAAGAATGCTATACCTGGCTCAAGCTGGGCTCCTCCACTTCTTCCTGGCTGGAAGTCCCAGGTTGGACATCGGAAGCCACAGCTGGGGTGGAAGGAAGAGTGGAAGGAAGGGTTGAGAGTGATTCCCTGACTCCAGCCTGGTCTGACAGAAATCGCAGTCTCTCATAGTACCACAGCCTGGGGACATAAATGTCCTCTGCTGCAGCTCCTCATTTCTGGGAATACGTGACCTTCTTGCGCTCCCTAAGATAAGTGCTCCTCAGGCCATCAATTTTGGCTTTTAAATAAGGGACGGTTGCTGTGGGGACCACTGGATTCTCCAACTCCAGCAGTTTCTCCAGCGCTGTATGCCTCTTTTGTTTATGATTATAATGCGGGTGTTTGACCTGCCACAGACAGGGCAGCTCCCTGTATTTGTCTATGAACAGGGGGAGGAAGTTGTGGTCATTGAAGCCATCCATTTTCTCTGCAAGACACAACACAAGACAAACAATAATGTCAGGCAAAACTCTCCTAATCTTGTTACAATATAGGCCTCAAGTTTAGATCTTACCTTCATTATCACGATCAGCGCCTCCAATACTCCTTCCTGCGCTCACAGATCGTACGTACTACGCACGCGTGTTACGCTTTATACACACTGCGCATGCGTGAAACTCCGCCCGCCTCTGACATTCTTTGTATTCTATTCCCCGCCCCTTCTCATTCAGCACAGTGGGGGAAGAGCACATGGCGGAGACACAACAGGTGTCTGATAATTACAGCAACGAGGAGGAGGGGGAGGAAAGCCCAGAGCCTGAAACGTCACGACCCAGAAGGAGACAATTTAAGGCATCGAGTATGTCCTTTGGGGAGATGTTGGAGATGGTCGACATCTTGAAGAGGGCCGACTATGACGAGAAGTATGGACCTTACCCCAACCCCAATGTCCGAAAGGCCAAGATCATGGCGAAAGTGGTCAAGAGTCTGCACCGGAATTTTGGGGTACGACGATCGAAAGATCAGCTCAGGAAGCGGTGGTCGAAAATTAAGAGAGCACGAGCAGTACAGAAAGATCCGGAGAGTGCTACAAAAAAGTAAGTAGTTGTCCTGTGTTCCTATTCTTTATGTTTATTACGTTACGTTCGTGCTGCTCCATGTGTTTTTCTTAACTGTTATCCAGTTTAAAATGGCAACTTCCATGTTCATGGGCACATTATTCGTTCGTATGAAATATTGTTTGTTTGGCCTAGAAAACAACATTGTTTTGGCCATATGCATTTTCCCACATTTTTTATGGCCTACTTGTCTGCAAATAATTTGTTTGTGTAGATGGGTTTGTAACTAGAATGAAATGCAAACTAGATTCTGTGTAAGGAGAGGACACTCAGCAGCAGTTTTCACATCTGGATGCTGGAGCACTAGTGTGGGACACATGAACACCCTTTTTATTAAGGGGCCCACGCAGGTGCTCCAGTGTATACTATAGGGGTGTCTCCATCTGTGAAGCTTGTACAAAACAAGTAAAGTATTGAAGCTTGACAAAGGACACTAAAAATTCTACATCTTGGAACTCTGCCAAAATAGACAATTGTACCCCACTTCCAAGCAATGTTTCATATTCCTATTTCTGCCATCAAATATCTGTGTGTTAAGTATACCTATTTTTTTTACATAGGGGATAAAAGACTCAGAGGACACCCCTCATCCGAGGAGACCACAGACCCCCCACCTCTGGAAGAAGGGGAAATCCACCCAAGCCAAGCAGAGCAGGAGGAGGAAGACGTGGTGGAAATTGGCACCACAACAGGTGAGTGTCTGCAACCACAGGCTCAGGTAAGAGATGGATGCCGGCAGATTTATAATACATAGTGTGTTTTTGTTTCTATCTTTTTAGGTGATCGTGATGTTGTGCATCCAGGCCATTTCACCTCTGAAAGTGCTCAGATCCTGATCGGGGAGATCATGGGGTGTAATAGGGACTTGGAAAACATCCTGAAAAACATCAATGACGTTCAACAAAAAATGAAGAACATCACTGATGTTTTAGGGAGAGTTTAAAACCCCTCAAAATCCCTTTTTTTTTTTGTGCTTTTTGTGAGCTAAAAATTTTTACCATTTTTTGACATATTTGCGAAAAGCCAAATTTTGAAGAGGCACACAGTGTGTCAACATGTGCTAGCTGCCATCATGGGAGATCAATGGATGCGTTTTGGGGGTGCAACCCCTTCCTCAATAATAAAGTAGCTGTGAGGAAGGGGTTGCACCCACAAAAGACGTCCCTTGATCCCCCATGATGGCAGCTAGCACATGTTGACATTCGGCAATTGGTGTACATCTTCAAAATTTGGCTTTTCTAGGGGTGACTTCACCCCATCTGAACGCAATATCAAACACAGTTTGTAAATACTCATGTCTGATATTGCCTTCAAGTTCTACCAAATGTGAACTTTGTAAGTTCAAGATTTGTGTCTTTCTTGTTGGTTTTAAACATGCCTGTTTTATCTTAAATGGACATTTCTAATTTTTCTAATGTGACCCCAAAAATTGTTATACAACAAACATGTTGGTTTGTTTTAAAAAACCTTTTCTAAATGCACATGTGATTGTGCTGGTATTAAAACGATTGTTAATCAAGAAGGTGTGGATTATTGTTTCAACGCTCCAAAACCTTTGTTGTACTCTAATTGGTGTTTTCAGTGACAACGGGGTTATTTCCTAAGGGCAAATCCACTTTGCACTACAAGTGCAGTTTCAACTGCACTTGTAGTGCAAAGTCTCTTTGCCTTTAGTAAATAACACCCAACAAATGTTACACAATCACGCCATTTTCAGGACTCACCACATTTCTGTCAGGGTCAGCTAAAAGAAACACAAGCAGTAAATCTCACCAAAGATTTTAGTAGTTAATTTTTTTTATTTGAAAAAGGTTTCAGGCATTGTCTGGCATATTGATAGCCCCCCTACCCGCAAAGTATTCAAGGTATCTTAGACGGACATCATGGGCACTCAGGGGGGGCAAGCCAGGACGGCCACTTTCAAGCGCCATCAGGGTTGGTTCCTTTTGAATTCCAGCCTCAGGTCCAACTGAGCCAGCATAGTTGGCAGAATGTTGCCGTAAAAAGTTGTGTAGAACACAGCACGCAAGGATGATATGATTCAGTTTGTACTCCGCCATGTGTATGGGTGTAAGAAATAGGCGGAACCGGCTGGCCATGATTCCAAATGTGTTCTCCACCACTCTTCTGGCTCTGGCCAGCCAGTAATTAAAAACCCTCTGGTCCGGGGTGAGGGTCCTAATCGGGAATGGCTGCATAAGATGGTCCCCCAGCGCAAACGCTTCATCTGTAACGAAGACGAATGGGAGTCCTTCCACATTGTCTTCTGGAGGTGGCAAGTCCAAGCTGCCATTCTGGAGACGCCTGTAGAACTCCGTCTGTGCAATGACTCCACCATCGAACATCCGGCCATTCTTCCCCACGTCCACATACAGGAACTCGTAAGTAGCCGACACCACCGCCAACATCACAATACTATTGAACCCCTTATAGTTGAAATATTATGACCCTGAGTTGGGTGGTGGGACAATGTGGATGTGTTTCCCATCAATTGCCCCTCCGCAGTTAGGAAAATCCCACCGCAAAGTGGGAGGCCACAGTCTGCCATTCCTGTGGCGTGGAAGGAAACTGTGGAGTCAAACAACATTTTGCACATAAACAGAGAAAGAAGATTAGACACAAACATTCTTGGCCAACATCAAGATAACATTTATTTGAGGGAGTTTTTAAAGACCAAAGTATAAGTTACACCTATCAGATCCCCCCCTCATGGGCCATTTCTAACATTTTAGGGGGGGAGCTCTTGGACAGGTAGCCCTCTCTACTTCATTGAGAGATGAATGCCTAAATAATGTGTATTAATTTGGCCAGCCCCTCCTTACTTACACTATTGACAGCCCACTGGACAGGTAAGAAGTGTCATAATACAAAGATATAAATACACATTGTACACATTTGAGCACATTTGGAAATTCTACTATTACCTATCAAGATAATAATAGTATACAAAAACTTTAAACAGTACCATTTGAAAGTATTCAGGCAGGCCCTTGCACTACATGCTTTGGCGAATTCATCCATAAATCTGACCACTAAAGAGATGGGTATAGTGTGTATGAGTTTGGCAAAGTCAGCAGATAGATGATTGAGGATAGATAGAGAATTGTTATCAGCTGACTTAGCAGTTGGGGGGAGGGAGGGTTCCAAATGATTTGGTGACCCCCCCAAAAAAAGCCTCTGGCACTCTGCCTGAATTTAAAGCACAAATCACATTTAAAAACATTTTAGGGGGTGTTTGGGGTAAAGCACTACTATGGAGCTGATAAAATACATTGTTAAGTGAATACACAAGGTGAATATAGGGCCAGGAGACCATGCTGGGGAGGTTAGTGAAGGCAATTACATAAAAATCCAGCATGCATGAGGACAAAGGGGACATTCACAGCATATTCCAATCATGGTAATTAGGGAATGAGAAAAGAAATACAATATATTATCAAACATTAAATACAATAAAATGTGACATTAAAGGATAAAAATCTTACCTTAATATACTCCTTCTGCAGGACCTGGATGATGGCAGAACAGGTCTCTGGGATAATGATCCCCAGAGCCTGGGGGGGATGCCTGTCGAGAACTTCAAGTCCTGCAGGCTTCTCCCCGTCGCCAAGTACCGCAGGGTGGCGACTAGCCTCTGCTCCGGAATGATGGTTTGCCTCATGCAGGTATCCTGCCTGCTAATATAAGGGGTCAGCTAAGCCAACAAACGGTGAAATACGGGGCCTGTCATCTGGAGAAAGTTCCTGAAATCATCAGGATTATTCTCACGGATCTCTCGGAGCAAAGGCATATAACAGAACTGGTCATGCTGGAGCAACCAATTCTTAGTCCATGAACTCCTCCCCACCCTGTTCATGGACTGGACTTGTGCCAAGGTAAGGATCCCAACACCAAGCCCCCGCACAGCACGAACTCTACGAGGAGTACGTATACGCAACATGGCTAGAAAACGGTCGGCTGCTCAGAACGAAGTAACAGAACGCACTGAAGAACAGCAAGGCCTGTGAAGAGCGACCTGAAAAACAGTAACGAACGAACAAGAACACAATGACAGGAGTCAATGGTACTCGCTGCACGCACTGAAGAGCAGATACAAACCCACAAGCACAAACTGAACAGCAGAAAACGATCTGAAAACCAAGAGTCTGAAAAAGCACGAATCGTCTCTCACCAAACTTTTACTAACACAAGATTAGCAAAAGGAGCCCAAAGGGTGCCGCGCTTGGTTCTGAACTGGCCTTTTCTAGTCTCATCGTACGTGGTATAAATCACCGCGTTCTTGGCGATCGGAAATTCCGACCACTTTGTGCGACCATGTGTACGCAAAACAAGTTTGAGCCAACATCTGTCACAAAAAATCCATGGATTTTGTTGTCGGAATGTCCGATCAATCTCCGACCGTGTGTACGGGGCATAAGTGTACTGTGTCCTCTGCACACTGTGCACCTAAAGCTACCTGAAGAAAATTTCTGGTGTTCTTCTGATCCTATTAGTACCACAGGCAGGCAGCTGCAGTATTTACAGTTAGTGTACTGTGTCCTCTGCACACTGTGCACCTAAAGCTACCTGAAGACAATTGCTGGTGTTCTTCTGATCCTATTAGTACCACAGGCAGGCAGCTGCAGTATTTACAGTTAGTGTACTGTGTCCTCTGCACAGTGTGAACCTAAAGCTACCTGAAGACAATTGCTGGTGTTCTGATCATATTAATACCACAGGCAGGCAGCTGTAGTATTTACAGTTAGTGTACTGTGTCCTCTGCACAGTGTGCACCTAAAGCTACCTGAAGAAAATTGGTGGCGTTCTTCTGATACTATTAGTACCACAGGCAGGTATAAGAAGAAGTAATAAGATCTCTCATCTCCTCCTCCCATGCTTGTCTCCAGGATTTCTCCAGAGCCTCTCCCATCCTCTGGAACTCACTACCTCCATCTATCCAGCTATCCCCTACTCTTGCTACCTTCAGGCGATCCCTGAAAACTCATCTCTTCAGAAAAGCCTATCATGTCTCCAACTAATCTCCTACCACTTCCAACAGCTCATTCCACACAGTTACAACCTTTTTTACCACCTACCCCACCCTATTAGATTGCAAGCTCTTCTGAGCATGTATAATAATAATAAGTAATCACCACTCCAGGAAAAAGCCCAAACAGACCAAAATAAATCTTTCTTGGTTCGGAGGTTATAGGTAGTGGCTATTGCTAGTAGCAGTAAACAGGAATGAATTCTGGACAGCCGCACTCATAGATTAGCCTTGTTTATTAATAAGATGCACATCGATTACAGGGTAACAGCAGACAGGAATAGAGCTGACGTTTCGCACTAACGTAAGTGCTTACTCATGGCTCACAAGACAATTGCTGATGTTCTGATCCTATTAATACCACAGGCAGGTAGCTGCAGTATTTACAGTTAGTGTTCTGTGTCCTCTGCACAGTGTGCATTTATACATCTCAGCTTTGTGCAGCTACATCTCACTGCAGGCCATTAGTATGTCTGGAAGGTCAACAAGGAGAGGCAGACAGTCACAAGCCAATAAAAAAAGGGCAAGCAGGCTCTGTGTCTAGAGGCAACAGTGCTGGTCATGGACACGGTGCATCCTCATCAGCACGTGACCGTGGGACATGCTTGTCCTTTTTTTCGGCAGCTGGCCATGTTGAGAAGCAACATGCTGAAGACTTGGTAGAGTGGATGACCAAGCTGTCCTCATCCTCCTCATCCTCTCTCACCCAGGCTCAGGGTACTTTGTCTGGCAAAGCAGCTGCCAATGCGGCCTCTTCCCTCGGCTCAATGGCATCAGTCACTCCTTCCCTAGCTCCACCATGTCCTCCTGAGGAGTCCCCCAAACTGTTTGACCACAGTGTTGGGTATATGCTCAAGGAGGATGCCCAGCATTTTGAAGGCTCTGATACCCAGCTAGAGGAAGGCAGTAACATGAGCCCAGAGAGAGGGGTTGCCCAAGAAGGACAGCAATCTGGCAGTCATGTTCCCCCAGCTGCAGCATACTGCCAGGTTTGCTCCAGTGATGAGGAGAGAGGGGATGATGAGGTCACTGACTCCCTGTGGGTGCCTGATACGAGAGAGGAGGAGGAGGCACATCTCCAACGAGGTAGGATGCCCTCCAGGGGCCAGCTTAAGGGCAGCACACCGACTGCATCACACCGCAGAGCTCCGCATGTGCAGGGCGCCGCTGTCTCTGCACGTTATTCCAAAAGTTCTTTGGTGTGGGCCTTTTTTGAGATGAGTGCATCAGATCCCACTGCTGCTATTTGCAACATATGTCTCAAGCATATCTCGCGTGGCCAAAAACATCACCCGCTTGGGCACCACATGCTTGACCAGACATATGTCGACCTGCCATGCAGTTTGTTGACAAGTGTACCTAAAAGACCCACACCAAAGAACAAAGCGGACCTCTCCTTGCTCCTCATCAGCTGGGATCTCCAACCCCACTATACCTTCAGTCCTCTCTGAAACCTGCACTGAGAGGAATGAAGGTGTCACTCCCAGCCATCCACATGCCCAGTGGTTGAATGCTAGCTTGGCTAAATTGCTAGCACTTCAACTACTGCCTTTTCAGTTGGTAGACTCTGCCCCCTTCCGTGAGTTTGTGGAATGTGCGGTTCCTCAGGGGCAGGTTCCCAAACAAAACTTTTTCTCACGGAAGGCGATTCCGGCTCTCTACCGACATGTGGAAGGCAATGTCTTGGCTTCGCTGGACAGGGCGGTCAGTGGTAAGGTGCATATTACTGCTGACTCATGGTCCAGCAGGCATGGACAGGGACGTTACCTATCTTTCACCGCGCACTGGGTGACTCTTCTGGCAGCTGGGAAAGATGCAGGACAGGGTGCAGTAGTGCTGGAGGTTGTTCCACCACCACGCCTCCAAAATGCTACTACTGGTGATTCTGCCAAACCTCTCTCCTCTACCCCCTCCTCTTCTTCTTCCTCCATGGCCTCTTCCTGTGCTGATTTGTCCTCGGAACCAGCAGTGCTCCGTAGGCGTTCAAGGGGCTACGCAAGCACGCAGGCAAAAAGATGCCATGCGGTGCTTGAGCTGGTGTGCTTGGGGACAGGAGCCACACTGGGGCAGATATTCTGTCAGCTCTGCAGGGGCAGGTTCAGAGGTGGTTGACGCCACGCCAGCTTAATCCAGGAATAATGGTTTGCGACAATGGCACCAACCTCCTCTCCTCCCTCTGACAGGGACAACTGACCCATGTGCCCTGTTTGGCTCACGTCCTTAACTTGGTGGTGCAGTGGTTCTTGGGCAGGTACCCGGGCTTACAGGATGTCCTGAGGCAGGCCAGGAATGTCTGTGTGCATTTCCTCAGGTCATATAATGCCAGTGCTCGGCTGGCTGACCTCCAAAAGGAATTTAACCTGCCCAAAAACCGCCTAATCTGTGACATGCCCACCAGGTGCAACTCAACGTTGGCCATGCTGCAACGGCTGCACATGCAGCAGAGGGCCATCAATGAGTACCTATGCGACTATGGACAGGGTCAGGGGAGCTTGTTTTTTTCCCCACGCCAGTGGGCTATGATCAGGGATGCATGCACTGTCCTGTCACCATTTGAGGAGGCCATCAGGATGGTGAACAGTGACAGTGCATGCATCAATGACACTGTCCCTCTTTTCCACCTGTTGCAGCACACGCTGCGTGGAATAATGGACAGGGCACTTGAGGCAGAACAGAGGGAGGAAGAGGAGGACTTCCTTACCTCTCAAGGCCCCCTTTATCCAGACAGTGTTCCTGCATGCCCACCGATCACACAGGAAGAGGACGAGGAGGAGGAGGAGGATTGTGTCAGCATAGAGGTGGAGCCTGGCACTCAGCATCAGCAGCAGTCTTCAAGGGATAATTTACAGTCTGAAGAAACCCATGGACTTGTACATGGCTGGGAGGAGGTGGCTGCGGATCATGTCGTCCTTAGTGACCCAGAGGACTCTGGACCGAATGCCTCAGCAAACCTACGCTGCATGGCCTCCCTGATCCTGCAAAGCCTGTGGAAGGATCCTTGTATTCGTGGTATCAAGGGGAGGGATCATTACTGGCTGGCAACCCTCCTTGATCCACGTTACAAGGGTAAGGTTGCGGACCTTATCTTGCCTTCGCAGAGGGAGTAGGGGATGAAACAACTTTGGGAGGCCTTCCAGAAAGGTTTGTGCAACGCGTTTCCAGAGCCTGGGAGGTTACAATTTCCTGGTCCTCCTAGACAACGTGTTGCTGAGGCTTCGGTCAGTCACAGAAGGAGCGGTGGAGAAGGTGGCCATCTGACCGATGCGTTCAGACAATTTTTTTAGTCTGCAGCCCCAAGGTATGATTGGTTTCAGCAACCATCGCCAGCATCTGATTGGTGCAGGATTACCTAGAGGCAAGATCAGACTTGGATACCTTTCCCACCAAAAATCCTCTGGGTTACGGGGTCTTGAGGATGGATCACTGGCCAGAGCTTGCACAGTAAGCAATTGATCTACTGGCCTGTCCTGCATCCAGCGTTCTGTCGGAAAGCACATTCAGTGCTGCTGGAGTCTTTGTAACCGATCACAGGGTGTGCCTGTTAAACCGACTCGGTCGATCGGCTGACCTTCATAAAAATGAATCAGTCTTGGATCACCAGCTACCAAGCACCTGATGCTGATGTAACCAAATTTTTTATTTTTTTATGTGAGATCCCTTCAAGACTGCCTATGCTGATGCTCAGTGACTATCCTGTTATGCTGAGTGACAATTCTCTTCCTCCTCAATTTTCATGCTGATAGCTTGTAAGAACATTTTTGGTTTTGGGCACCGCCACCAGTGGCTAAGGCCCAATTTTTCTGCCCCTGTTAAACAGGGGCATATAATTACAATTTTTGAAGCAAAACTTTGCAGCAGGGCTCATTCCTGCACTCCAACTATAGTATCTGTGAGGGGTTGCAGTGTTGTGGCAGCAGTGGCTAAGGCCCAATTTTTCTGCCCCTGTTTAACAGGGGCATGTAATTACAATTTTTGATTCAATACTTTGCAGCAGGGCTCATTCCTGCGCTCCAACAAGAGTATCTGTGAGGGGTTGCAGTGTTGTGGCACCAGCACCAGTGCCCAAGGCCCAATTTTTCAGTCCCTGTTTAACAGGGGCGTATAATTACAATTTTTGATGCAATACTTTGCAGCAGGGCTCATTCCTGCGCTCCAACTATAGCATCTGTGAGGGGTTGCAGTGTTGTGGCACCAGTGCCTAAGGCCCAATTTCTGTGCCCCTGTTCAACAGGGACATGTAATTACAATTCTTGATCTAATATTTCACAGCAGGGCCCATTCCTGTGCCCACCAAGAGTAACTGTGGGGGCTTACAGTGTTGTGGCACCAGCACCACCACCACCAACACCACCAAAGGCCCAATTTTTCTACCACTGTTCAACAATGGCATGTAATTACAATTCTTGATCTAATATTTCACAGCAGGGCCCGTTCCTGCGACCACCAATAGTAACTGTGAGGGCTTACAGTATTGTGGCAACACCAACACCTAAGGCCCCAATTTCTGCAGAGTATATAGGGGCAGGCCCCTACTTTCAAACATCCAACTTACAAATGACTCCTACTTGCAAATGGAAGGAGACAACAGGAAGTGAGATGAAATCTACCGCTAGGAAGGGAAATTCTCTCCTGTAAGAGTTAATATGGGAAAAATGTGTCGCCTCTCCACTGATGTTTTATCACCAATCCTTGTTTCACTAAAAAACCCAAATTTTCAAAAAACATTTGTCATTGGGACAGAAAGTGAGGTGAAATCTTCTGAAGAGGTGCACAGACAGTAAAACAAATGTTACAGGGGTGATAACCCTTCCCTATGTTTTCCAAAAAGCTTAAAAATATATTTTTTGGCTGGAGCTACACTTTAAAAATGTTCCAGTTCAAAATTACAAACAGATTCTACTTAACAACAAACCTACAGTCCCTGTCTTGTTTGCACCGCCTGTATACTGCTGTTCAGAGTATATAGGGCATGGGGGCCCCACGCCTTTCCTTTTTTTAATTTGGGTGCGGGGTTCCCCTTAATATCCATACAAGGCCCAAAGGGCCTACTGATGGACTGAGGGGGTACCCATGCCGTTTGTCTCACTGATTTTCATCCATATTGCCGGGACCCGACATTACATTAAAGCCGCAAGCAGTTTTAAATGACTTTTATTCCTTTACAAATGTCATTTTGTGCAGGGATTGTTCTAAGCATGGGAAATACATGCCACTTTACAGGCATACTATAGACACCCCCCAGGTAGGATATTTAAAGGGATATTTCCCTTTTTTTTTTCACTTTAAGCATCATTAAAATTACTGCTCCAGAAAAAACAGCCATTTTTAAAACTTTTTTGCATTATTACATGTCCCCTGGGGCAGGACCCGGGTCCCCAAACCCCTTTTAGGACAATAATTTGCATATTAGCCTTTAAAATTAGCACTTTTGATTTGGAACGTTCGAGTCCCATAGACTTTAATGGGGTTCTAAAGTTCGCGGCAGTTGTCCGGCTCATCTCTACCCCAAAACATCAGCGATCTACCTCCGTGTTTCACAGTAGGAATTTTGTACGTTTCATCATAGGCCCTGTTGAAATCCTCTCCAAATGAAGTGTTTATGGTTGTGGCCAAAAAGCAACATTTTGGACTCCCTCTAAATGACTTTGTGCCAGAAGTTTTGAGGCTTGTCTCTGTGCTTTTTGGCATATTGTAAGTGGGATGCTTTGTGGCATTTGCGTAGTAATGGCTTTCTTCTGGCAACTCAACCATGCAGCCCATCTTTCTTCAAGTGCCTCCTTATTGTGCATCTTGAAACGGCCACACCACATGTTTTCAGAGAGTCCTGTATTTCACTTGAAGTTATTTGTGGTCTTTTCTTTGCATCCCGAACAATTTTCCTGGCAGTTGTGACTAAAATTTTAGTTGGTCTACCTGACCGTGGTTTGGTTTCAACAGAACCCCTCATTTTCTACTTCTTGATTAGAGATTGAACACTGCTGATTCAGGCATTCTCAATTCATTGGATATCTTTTTATATCCCTTTCCTGTTTTATACAGTTCAACTACCTTTTCCCGCAGATCCTTTGACAACTCTTTTGCTTTCCCCATGACTCAGAATCCAGAAAAGTCAATGCAGCACTGGATGAAAGATGCAAAGGTCTGTCAAGAGTCCAGAAATGCATTGACCTTTTAGGCCGGGTTCACACTGGTATGACATGACATTCGTATGACTGTTGATTTGACTTTACCCTGTGACTTGAAGTCCGACATCCCCCGACTTCAATGAATGGGGATCCGACTTTGATCCTGACAATGCAGGCACGTTGTGTTTTGTATGAATCTTTAGGGGGAACTTCACGGCAAATAAAAAAATGGCATAGGTTCCCCCTCCAAGAGCATACCAGGCCCTTTCGGTCTGGTATGGATTTTAAGGGGAACCCCCCATACAAAAAAATGGTGTGGGGTCCCCCCAAAATCCATACCAAACCCTTATCTGAGCATGCAGCCCAGCAGGACAGGGAATGGGTTGGGGACAAGCGAGTCGGTCCCCCCCTGAACCGTACCAGGCCACATGCCCTCAACATGGGGGTGGATGCTTTGGGGCAGGGGGGCCTTGCGCCCCCACTCCAAAGCACTCTGTTCTCATGTTGATAAGGACCAGGGCCTCTTTGTGACAACCATGGCCTTTGATTGTCGGGGTCTGTGGGTGGGGGGCTAATCAGAATCTGGAAGCCCCCACCCTATGTGAATGAGTAGCAAGTACATTGTACCCCTACCCATTCATCTAAAACAAGTGTCAAAAATAAAATGCAGTACATAGGTAGGGATTAGCCGAACACCCCCCGGTTCGGTTCGCACCAGAACCTGCGAACGGACCGAAAATTTGCACGAACGTTAGAACCCCATTGACGTCTATGGGACTCGAGCGTTCAAAATCAAAAGTGCTCATTTTAAAGGCTAATTTGCATGGTATTGTCCTAAAAAGGGTTTGGGGACCCGGGTCCTACCCCAGGGGACTTGTATCGATGCAAAAAAAACTTTTAAAAACGGACGTTTTTTCGGGAGCAGTGATTTTAATGATGCTTAAAGTAAAAAAAAAAAGTGAAATATTCCTTTAAATATCATACCTGGGGTGTGTCTATAGTATGCCTGTAAAGTGGCGCGTGTTTCCCGTGTTTAGAACAGTCCCTGCACAAAATGTAATTTTTAAAGGAAAAAATCTGAAAAACTGCTTGCGGGTTTAATGTAATGTCAGGTCCTGGCAATATGGATGAAAATCAGTGAGACAAACGGCATGGGTACCCCCCAGACCATTACCAGGCCCTTTGGGTCTTGTATGGATATTAAGGGGAACCCCGCACCCAAATTAAAATAAGGGAAGGTGTTGGGCCACTAGGCCCTATATACTCTGAACAGCAGTATACAGGCGGTGCAAACAAGACAGGGACTGTAGGTTTGTTGTTAAGTAGAATCTGTTTGTCATTTTGAACGGGTACATTTTTAACGTGTTTAGCTCCAGCCAAAAAATCTTTTTTAAGCTTTTTGGAAAACATAGGGAAGGGTTATCACCCCTGTGACATTTGTTTTGCTGTCTTTCCTCCTCTTCAGAAGATTTCACCTCACTTTTTGTCCCAATGACAAATGTTTTTTTGAAAATTTGGGTTTTTTTGTGGAACAAGGATTGGAAAGCATCAGTGGAAAGGAGAAATGTTTTTCCCATATTAACTCTTACAGGAGAGAATTTCCCTTCCTAGGGGTAGATTTCATCTCACTTCCTGTTGTCTCCTTCTGTTTGCAAGTAGGAGTCGTTTGTAAGTTAGATGTTTGAAAGTAGGGACCTGCCCTATATACTCAGCAGAAATTTGGGCCTTAGGTGTTGTTGTGGCCACAACACTGTAAGCCCTCACAGGACCCTGCTGTGAAATATTAGATCAAGAATTGTAATTATTGCCCCTGTTGAACAAGGGCAGAAAAATTGGGCCTTTGGTGGTGGTGGTGCCACAACACTGTAAGTCCTCACTCGCTCTTGGTGGGTGCATAAATGAGCCCTGCTGCAAAGTATTGCATCAAAAATTGTAATAACACGCCCCTGTTAAACAGGGGCAGAAAAATTGGGCCTTAGGCACTGGTGCTGGTGCCACAACACTGCAACACCTCACAGATACTCTAGTTGGTACGCAGAAATGAGCCCTGCTGCAAAGTTTTGCATCAAAAATTGTAATTACAGGCCCCTGTTAAATGGGGGCTGAAAAATTGGGCCTTAGGCACTGGTGCTGGTGCCACAACACTGCAACCTCTCACAGATACTCTAGTTGGAAGGCAGAAATGAGCCCTGCTGCAAAGTATTGCATCAAAAATTGCAATTACATGCCCCTGTTAAACAGGGGCTGAAAAATTGGGCCTTAGGCACTGGTGCTGGTGCCACAACACTGCAACCCCTCACAGATACTCTAGTTGTAATGCAGAAACGAGCCCTGCTGCAAAGTATTGCATCAAAAATTGTAATTACACGCCCCTGTTAAACAGGGGCTGAAAAATTGGGCCTTAGGCACTGGTGCTGGCGCCCAGAACTAAAAATGTTCTTACAAGCTATCAGCGTGATGATTGAGGAGGAAGAGGATAATTACTCAGGGATAGTCACTCAGCATCAGCATAGGCAGTCTTTGAAGGGATCTGAGATTTTAAAAAAAATGATTCGGTTACATCAGCATCAGGTGCTTGGTAGCTGGTGGTGATCCAAGACTGTCGGTAGACAGACGCACCCTGTGATCGGTTACAAAGCCTCCAGCAGCACTGAATGTGTGTTCCGAAAGAACGCTGGATGCAGGACAGGCCAGTAGCTCAATTGCATACTGTGCAAGCTCTGGCCAGTGATCCACCCTCAAGACCCAGTAACCCAGAGGATTTTTGGTGGGAAAGGTGTCCAAGTCAGATCCTGCCCCTAGGTATTCCTGCAGACGCTGGCGATGGTTGCTGGAACTGATCATACCTTGGGGCTGCGGACCAAAAAATTGTCTGAACGCATCGGTCAGATGGCCACCTTCTCCACCGATTCTTCTTTGACTGACCGAAGCCTCAGCAACACGTTGTCCAGAAACAGGAGTTTGTAACCTCCCAGTCTCTGGGAACGTGTTGCACAGACCTTTCTGCAAGGCCTCTCGAAGATGTTTCATCCTCTGCTCCCTCTGCGATGGCAAGATAAGGTCCGCAACCTTACCCTTGTAACGTGGATCAAGGAGGGTTGCCAGCCAGTATTGGTCCTTCTCCTTGATACCACGAATACGAGGATCCTTACGCAGGCTTTGCAGGATCAGGGAGGCCATGCAGCGTAGGTTTGCTGAGGCATTCGGTCCGGAGTCCTCTGGGTCACTAAGGACAACATGGTCCGCAGCCACCTCCTCCCAGCCACGTACAAGTCCATGTGTTTCTTGGGACTGATCCCTTAAAGACTGCTGCTGATGCTGAGTGCCAGGCTCCACCTCCAAACTGACACAATCTTCCTCCTCCTCCTCGTCCTCTTCCTGTGTGATCGGCGGGCACGCAGGAACACTATCTGGATAAAGGGGGCCTTGAGAGCTAAGGAAGTCCTCCTCTTCCTGCCTCTGTTCTGCCTCAAGTGCTCTGTCCATTATTCCACGCAGCGTGTGCTCCAACAGGTGGACAAGGGGGACAGTGTCACTGATGCATGCACTGTCACTGCTCACCATCCTCGTGGCCTCCTCAAATGGTGACAGGACAGTGCATGCATCCCTGATCATGGCCCACTGGTGCGGGGAAAAAAAAAAAGCTCCCCTGACCCTGTCCTGGTGCCATAGTCACACAGGTACTCATTGATGGCCCTCTGCTGTGTGTGCAGCCGCTGCAGCATGGCCAACGTTGAGTTCCACCTGGTGGGCATGTCACAGATTAGGCGGTTCTTGGGCAGGTTAAACTCCTTTTGGAGGTCCGTCAGCCGAGCACTGGCATTATATGACCGGCGGAAATGCACACAGACTTTCCTGGCCTGCCTCAGGACATCCTGTAAGCCGGGTACCTGCCCAAGAACCACTGCACCACTAAGGACGTGAGCCAAACAGGGTACATGGGTCATTTGTCCCTGTCGGAGGGCAGAGAGGAGGTTGGTGCCATTGTCACAAACCACCATTCCTGCCTTAAGTTGGCGTGGCGTCAACCACCTCTGAACCTTCCCCTGCAGAGCTGACAGAACCTCTGCCCCAGTGTGGCTCCTGTCCCCCAAGCACACCAGCTCAAGCACCGCATGGCATCTTTTGGCCTGCGTACTTGCGTAGCCCCTTGAACGGCTACGGAGCACTGTTGGTTCCGAGGACAAAGCACAGGAAGAGGCCATGGAGGAAGAAGAAGAGGAGGGGGTGGAGGAGAGAGGTGTGTCACAATTATTAGCATTTTGGAGGCGTGGTGGTGGAACAACCTCCAGCACCTTGTCCTGCATCCTTCCCAGCTGCCAGCAGAGTCACCCAATGCGCCGTGAAACTTAGGTAACATCCCTGTCCATGCCTGCTGGACCATGAGTCAGCGGTAATATGCACCTCACCGCTGACCGCCCTGTCCAGCGAGGCATGGACATTGCCTTCCACATGCCGGTAGAGAGCTGGAATGCCGGTAGAGAGCTGGAATCGCCTTCCGTGAGAAAAAGTGGCGTTTGGGTACCTGCCACTGAGGAACCACACATTCCACAAACTCACGGAAGGGGGCAGAGTCTACCAACTGAAAAGGCAGCAGTGCTAGCAATTTTGCCAAGCTAGCATTCAACCGCTGGGCATGTGGATGGCTGGGAGCAAACTTCTTTCGGCGGTGCAGCAGCTGGGGCAGGGAAATTTGCCTGGTACAATCTGACGTCGGTGTACCAAAAGCAGATTGCCCACAAGTACTTGGCTGTGACACACCTAATTCTACACCTTCATTCCTCTCAGTGCAGGTCTCAGAGAGGACTGAAGGTATAGTGGGGTTGGAGATCTCAGCTGATGAGGAGCAAGGAGAGGTCCTCTTTGTCCTTTGGTGTGGGTCTTTTAGATACGCTTGCCAATGAACTGCATGGCAGGTCAACATATGTCTGGTCAAGCATGTGGTACCCAAGCGGGAGATGTTTTGGCCACGCGAGATACGCTTGAGACATATGTTGCAAATAGCAGCGGTGCAAACTGATGCACTCGTCTCAAAAAAGGCCCACACCAAAGAACTTTTTGAATAACGCGCAGAGACTGCAGCGCCCTGCACATGTGGAGCTTTGGGGTGTGATGCAGTCAAGGTGCTGCCCTTAGGCTGGCCCCTGGAGGGCATCCTGCCTCGTTGGTGATGTGCCGCCTCCTCCTCCTCCTCTCTCCTATCAGGCACCCACGTTGAGTCAGTGACCTCATCATTCCCTCCCTCCTCATCACTGAAGCAAACCTGGCAGTATGCTGCAGCAGGGGGAGCATGACTGCCAGATTGCTGTCCTTCTTGGGCACCCCCTCTGTGCATGCTCACGTTACTGCCTTCATCTAGCTCAGTATCATCATCAGAGCCTTCCAAACGCTGGGCATCCTCCTGGAGCATGTACCCAACACTGTGGTCAAACAGTTCGAGGGACTCCTCAGGAGGACATGGTGGGGCTAGGGAAGGAGTCACTGATGACATTGAGCCAAGGGAAGAGGCCGCTGCTTTGCCAGACAAAGTACCCTGGGCATGGGTGAGAGAGGATGAGGAGGATGAGGATGGCTTGGTCATCCACTCGACCAAGTCTTCCGCGTGTTGCGGATCAACACGGCCAGCTGCCGAAAAAATGGCCAAGCGTGTCCCACGGCCATGTGCTGATGAGGATGCACCGTCCAGCACTAGACACAGAGCCTGCTTGCCCTCTCTTATTGGCTTGTGACTGTCTGCCTCTCCTTCTTGGCCTTCCAGACATACTAATGGCCTGTAGCTGCACTAAGCTGGGATATATATATATATATATATATATATATATATATATATATATATATATATATATATATATATATATATATATATATTTATATATATATATATGTACTGATACTGCAGCTAGCAAAATCAACTGCCTGCCTGTAGTATGAGAACACCACCAACCTTCTACAGGTAGCTTTAGCTGAACACTGTGCAGAGCTCGCAAAAAACTAACTTGTAGCTTTTTTAGCTGCCTGCGGTAGTGATAGGATCAGGAAAACACCACCAACCTTCTACAGGTAGCTTTAGCTGAACACTGTGCAGAGCTCGCCAAAAAAATAACTTGTAGGTTTAGCTGGACACTGTGAGGAGGACGCACCACACTAACTTGTAGTTTTAGCTGAACACTGTGAGGTGGACGCACCACACTAACTTGTAGTTTTAGCTGAACACTGTGAGGTGGACGCACCACACTAACTTGTAGTTTTAGCTGAACACTGTGAGCAGGACGCACAGCACTAACTTGTAGTTTTAGCTGTACACTGTGAGCAGGATGCATCGCACTAACTTGTAGGTTTAGCTGAACACTGTGAGCAGGACGCACTGCACTAACTGTAAATAGTCTAGCTGCCTGACTGTGGTACTAATAGGATCAAAAGTACACCAGCAATTTTCTTCAGGTAGTTGTATATACTGTAACAAGACAAGCCTGCCTGTCAGTAGGAAGATAACAGGAATGGATCTAGCTGAACACTGTGAGCAGGACGCACTGAACTAACTTGTAGGTTTAGCTGAACACTGTGAGGTGGACGCACCACACTAACTTGTAGGTTTAGCTGAACACTGTGAGCAGGACGCACTGCACTAACTGTAAATAGTCTAGCTGCCTGACTGTGGTACTAATAGGATCAAAAGAACACCAGCAATTTTCTTCAGGTAGCTGTAAATACTGTAACAAGACAAGCCTGCCTGTCAGTAAGAAGATAACAGGAATGGATCTAGCTGAACACTGTGAGCAGGACGCACTGCACTAACTTGTAGCTTTAGATCAACACTGTGCAGAGGTCTCACTACGCTAACTTGTAGGTTTAGCTGAACACTGTGAGGAGGACGCACCGCACTAACTTCTAGGTTTAGCTGAACACTGTGAGGTGGACGCACCGCACTAACTTGTAGTTTTAGCTGAACACTGTGAGCAGGACGCACCGCACTAACTTGTAGGTTTAGCTGAACACTGTGAGCAGGACGCACCGCACTTACTTGTAGGTTTAGCTGAACACTGTGAGGTGGACGCACCACACTAACTTGTAGGTTTAGCTGAACACTGTGAGCAGGACGCACCCCACTACCTTGTAGGTTTAGCTGAACACTGTGAGCAGGACGCACCCCACTACCTTGTAGTTTTAGCTGAACACTGTGAGCAGGACGCACTGCACTAACTGTAAATAGTCTAGCTGCCTGACTGTGGTACTAATAGGATCAAAAGAACACCAGCAATTTTCTTCAGGTAGCTGTAAATACTGTAACAAGACAAGCCTGCCTGTCAGTAAGAAGATAACAGGAACGGATCTAGCTGAACACTGTGAGCAGGACGCACCGCACTAACTTTTAGGTTTAGCTGAACACTGTGAGGTGGATGCACCACACTAACTTGTAGTTTTAGCTGAACACTGTGAGCAGGACGCACTGCACTAACTGTAAATAGTCTAGCTTCCTGACTGTGGTACTAATAGGATCAAAAGAACACCAGCAATTTTCTTCAGGTAGCTGTATATACTGTAACAAGACAAGCTTGCCTGTCAGTAAGAAGATAACAGGAACGGATCTAGCTGAACACTGTGAGCAGGACGCACTGCACTAACTTGTAGCTTTAGATGAACACTGTGCGGAGGTCTCACTACGCTAACTTGTAGGTTTAGCTGAACACTGTGAGCAGGACGCACCGCACTAACTTCTAGGTTTAGCTGAGCACTGTGAGCAGGACGCACCGCACTAACTTCTAGGTTTAGCTGAACACTGTGAGCCGGACGCACTGCACTAACTTGTAGTTTTAGCTGAACACTGTGAGCAGGACGCACTGCACTAACTTCTAGGTTTAGCTGAACACTGTGAGCAGGACGCACCGCACTAACTTCTAGGTTTAGCTGAACACTGTGAGCAGGATGCACCGCACTAACCTTTAGGTTTAGCTGAACACTGTGAGCAGGACGCACCGCACTAACTTGTAGTTTTAGCTGAACACTGTGAGCAGGACGCACAGCACTAACTTCTAGGTTTAGCTGAACACTGTGAGCAGGACGCACCGCACTAACTTCTAGGTTTAGCTGAACACTGTGAGCAGGACACACCGCACTAGCTTGTAGTTTTAGCTGAACACTGTGAGCAGGACGCACCGCACTAACTTTAGGTTTAGCTGAACACTGTGAGGTGGACGCACCACACTAACTTGTAGGTTTAGCTGAACACTGTGAGCAGGACGCACCCCACTAACTTGTAGGTTTAGCTGAACACTGTGAGCAGGACGCACCCCACTAACTTGTAGTTTTAGCTGAACACTGTGAGCAGGACGCACTGCACTAACTGTAAATAGTCTAGCTGCCTGACTGTGGTACTAATAGGATCAAAAGAACACCAGCAATTTTCTTCAGGTAGCTGTAAATACTGTAACAAGACAAGCCTGCCTGTCAGTAGGGATGAGCTTCGTGTTCGAGTCGAACCCATGTTCGACTCGAACATCGGCTGTTCGATCGTTCGCCGAATTGCGAACGATATGGGCCGTTCGTGCCAAATTCGTGTGGCGCGTCACGGCCCATAATTCACTGCGGCATTGCAGTGCATTGCTTGCTGATGATTGGCCAAGCATGCACTATGACCCGCATGCTTGGCCAATCACAGCGCCGCCTTAACAGAGAGCCATAATTGGCCAAAGCCAAGGAGGCTTTGGCCAATTATGGCTCAGGGGATTTAGTACACGCCCCACACTATATAAGGCCGCCTACACGGCGGCCCTGTGCAGTGTGTTCCGGTGTGCTTAGAGAGAGAGAGAGACAGTGTCATTTCATTTGAGTTAGTTAGATTAGGCAGGACAGTCAGTCAGTTAGCTGCACTTAAAGTGTATTGTGTATATATATGCATCCCAGGTGTTGCATATATATATATATATATACACTGTATTCAGTTTAGCTAGATCCGTTCCTGTTATCTTCTAGACTATTTATATTTAGTGCAGTGCGTCCTGCTCACAGTGTTCAACTAGATCCGTTCCTGTTATATTCCTACTGGCAGGCAGGCTTGTCTTGTTACAGTATTTTGAAGAAAATTACTGGTGTTCTTTTGATCCTATTAGTACCACAGTCAGGCAGCTAGACTATTTACAGTTAGTGCAGTGCGTCCTGCCCACAGTGTTCTGCTAAACCTACAAGTAAGTGGGGTGCGTCCTGCTCACAGTGTTCAGCTAAACCTACAAGTTAGTGGGGTGCGTCCACCTCACAGTGTTCAGCTAAACCTACAAGCTAGTGGGGTGCGTCCTGCTCACAGTGTTCAGCTAGATCTGTTTCTGTTATCTTCTTACTAACAGGCAGGCTTGTCTTGTTACAGTAAATACAGCTACCTGAAGAAAATTGCTGGTGTTCTTTTGATCCTATTAGTACCACAGTCAGGCAGCTAGACTATTTACAGTTAGTGCAGTGCGTCCTGCTCACAGTGTTCTGCTAAACCTACAAGTTAGTGGGGTGCGTCCTGCTCACAGTGTTCAGCTAAACCTACAAGTTAGTGGGGTGCGTCCACCTCACAGTGTTCAGCTAAACCTACAAGCTAGTGGGGTGCGTCCTGCTCACAGTGTTCAGCTAGATCCGTTTCTGTTATCTTCTTACTGACAGGCAGGCTTGTCTTGTTACAGTAAATACAGCTACCTGAAGAAAATTGCTGGTGTTCTTTTGATCCTATTAGTACCACAGTCAGGCAGCTAGATTATTTACAGTTAGTGCAGTGCGTCCTGCTCACAGTGTTCTGCTAAACCTACAAGTTAGTGGGGTGCGTCCTGCTCACAGTGTTCAGCTAAACCTACAAGTTAGTGGGGTGCGTCCACCTCACAGTGTTCAGCTAAACCTACAAGCTAGTGGGGTGCGTCCTGCTCACAGTGTTCAGCTAGATCCGTTTCTGTTATCTTCTTACTGACAGGCAGGCTTGTCTTGTTACAGTAAATACAGCTACCTGAAGAAAATTGCTGGTGTTCTTTTGATCCTATTAGTACCACAGTCAGGCAGCTAGACTATTTACAGTTAGTGCAGTGCGTCCTGCTCACAGTGTTCTGCTAAACCTACAAGTTAGTGAGGTGCATCCTGCTCACAGTGTTCAGCTAAACCTACAAGTTAGTGGGGTGCGTCCACCTCACAGTGTTCAGCTAAACCTACAAGCTAGTGGGGTGCGTCCTGCTCACAGTGTTCAGCTAGATCCGTTCCTGTTATCTTCTTACTGACAGGCAGGCTTGTCTTGTTACAGTAAATACAGCTACCTGAAGAAAATTGCTGGTGTTCTTTTGATCCTATTAGTACCACAGTCAGGTAGCTAGACTATTTACAGTTAGTGCAGTGCGTCCTGCTCACAGTGTTCTGCTAAACCTACAAGTTAGTGGGGTGCGTCCTGCTCACAGTGTTCAGCTAAACCTACAAGTTAGTGGGGTGCGTCCACCTCACAGTGTTCAGCTAAACCTACAAGCTAGTGGGGTGCGTCCTGCTCACAGTGTTCAGCTAGATCCGTTCCTGTTATCTTCTTACTGACAGGCAGGCTTGTCTTGTTACAGTAAATACAGCTACCTGAAGAAAATTGCTGGTGTTCTTTTGATCCTATTAGTACCACAGTCAGGCAGCTAGACTATTTACAGTTAGTGCAGTGCGTCCTGCTCACAGTGTTCAGCTAAACCTACAAGTTAGTGGGGTGCGTCCACCTCACAGTGTTCAGCTAAACCTACAAGCTAGTGGGGTGCGTCCTGCTCACAGTGTTCAGCTAAACCTACAAGCTAGTGGGGTGCGTCCTGCTCACAGTGTTCAGCTAGATCCGTTCCTGTTATCTTCTTACTGACAGGCAGGCTTGTCTTGTTACAGTATTTTAAAGAAAATTGCTGGTGTTCTTTTGATCCTATTAGTACCACAGTCAGGCAGCTAGACTATTTACAGTTAGTGCAGTGCGTCCTGCTCACAGTGTTCTGCTAAACCTACAAGTTAGTGGGGTGCGCCCTGCTCACAGTGTTCAGCTAAACCTACAAGTTAGTGGGGTGCGTCCACCTCACAGTGTTCAGCTAAAGCTACCTGTAGAAGGTTGGTGGTGTTCTCATACTACAGGCAGGCAGTTGATTTTGCTAGCTGCAGTATCAGTACATATATATATATATATATATATATATATATATATATCCCAGCTTAGTGCAGCTACAGGCCATTAGTATGTCTGGAAGGCCAAGAAGGAGAGGCAGACAGTCACAAGCCAATAAGAGAGGGCAAGCAGGCTCTGTGTCTAGTGCTGGTCGTGGAGACGGTGCATCCTCATCAGCACGTGGCCATGGGACACGCTTGGCCTTTTTTTCGGCAGCTGGCCATGTTGAGCCGCAACATGCGGAAGACTTGGTCGAGTGGATGACCAAGCTGTCCTCATCCTCCTCATCCTCTCTCACCCATGCCCAGGGTACTTTGTCTGGCAAAGCAGCGGCCTCTTCCCTTGGCTCAATGTCATCAGTGACTCCTTCCCTAGCCCCACCATGTCCTCCTGAGGAGTCCCTCGAACTGTTTGACCACAGTGTTGGGTACATGCTCCAGGAGGATGCCCAGCGTTTGGAAGGCTCTGATGATGATACTGAGCTCGATGAAGGCAGTAACATGAGCACGGACAGAGGGGGTGCCCAAGAAGGACAGAAATCTGGCAGTCATGCTCCCCCTGCTGCAGCATACTGCCAGGTTTGCTCCAGTGATGAGGAGGGAGGGGATGATGAGGTCACTGACTCAACGTGGGTGCCTGATAGGAGAGAGGAGGAGGAGGAGGAGGAGGAGGCGGCACATCACCAACGAGGCAGGATGCCCTCCAGGGGCCAGCCTAAGGGCAGCACATTGACTGCATCACACCCCAAAGCTCCACATGTGCAGGGCGCTGCAGTCTCTGCGCGTTATTCAAAAAGTTCTTTGGTGTAGGCCTTTTTTGAGACGAGTGCATCAGATCGCACCGCTGCTATTTGCAACATATGTCTCAAGCGTATCTCGCGTCGCCAAAACATCTCCCGCTTGGGTACCACATGCTTGACCAGACATATGTTGACCTGCCATGCAGTTCGTTGGCAAGTGTATCTAAAAGACCCACACCAAAGAACAAAGAGGACCTCTGCTTGCTCCTCATCAGCTGAGATTTCCAACCCCACTAGACCTTCAGTCCTCTCTGAGACCTGCACTGAGAGGAATGAAGGTGTAGAATTAGGTGTGTCACAGCCACGTACTTGTGGGCAATCTGATTTTGGTACACCGACGTCAGATTGTACCAGGCAAATTTCCCTGCCCCAGCTGCTGCACCGCCGAAAGAAGTTTGCTCCCAGCCATCCACATGCCCAACGGTTGAATGCTAGCTTGGCAAAATTGCTAGCACTTCAACTGCTGCCTTTTCAGTTGGTAGACTCTGCCCCCTTCCGTGAGTTTGTGGAATGTGCGGTTCCTCAGTGGCAGGTACCCAAACGCCACTTTTTCTCACGGAAGACGATTCCGGCTCTCTACCAGCATGTGGAAGGCAATGTCCATGCCTCGCTGGACAGGGCGGTCAGCGGTAAGGTGCATATTACCGCTGACTCATGGTCCAGCAGGCATGGACAGGGACGTTACCTAAGTTTCACGGCGCATTGGGTGATTCTGCTGGCAGCTGGGAAGGATGCAGGACAAGGTGCAGTAGTGTTGGAGGTTGTTCCGCCACCACGCCTCCAAAATGCTAATGATTGTGACACACCTCTCTCCTCCACCCCCTCCTCTTCTTCTTCCTCCATGGCCTCTTCCTCGGAACCAGCGGTGCTCCGTAGTCGTTTAAGGGGCTACGCAAGTACGCAGGCCAAAAGATGCCATGCGGTGCTTGAGCTGGTGTGCTTGGGGGACAGGAGCCACACTGGGGCAGAGGTTCTGTCAGCTCTGCAGGGGCAGGTTCAGAGGTGGTTGACGCCACGCCAACTTAAGGCAGGAATGGTGGTTTGCGACAATGGCACCAACCTCCTCTCTGCCCTCCGACAGGGACAAATGACCCATGTGCCCTGTTTGGCTCACGTCCTTAACTTGGTGGTGCAGCGGTTCTTAGGCAGGTACCCGGGCTTACAGGATGTCCTGAGGCAGGCCAGGAAAGTCTGTGTGCATTTCCGCCGGTCATATAATGCCAGTGCTCGGCTAACGGACCTCCAAAAGGAGTTTAACCTGCCAAAGAACCGCCTAATCTGTGACATGCCCACCAGGTGGAACTCAACGTTGGCCATGCTGCAGTGGCTGCACACGCAGCAGAGGGCCATCAATGAGTACCTGTGCGACTATGGCACCAGGACAGGGTCAGGGGAGCTTGGTTTTTTTTCCCCACGCCAGTGGGCTATGATCAGGGATGCATGCACTGTCCTGTCACCATTTGAGGAGGCCACGAGGATGGTGAGCAGTGACAGTGCATGCATCAGTGACACTGTCCCCCTTGTCCACCTGTTGGAGCACACGCTGCGTGGAATAATGGACAGGGCCCTTGAGGCAGAACAGAGGCAGGAAGAGGAGGACTTCCTTAGCTCTCAAGGCCCCCTTTATCCAGACAGTGTTCCTGCGTGCCCGCCGATCACACAGGAAGAGGACGAGGAGGAAGAGGAGGAGGAGGAGGAGGAAGATTGTGTCAGTATGGAGGTGGAGCCTGGCACTCAGCATCAGCAGCAGTCTTTAAGGGATCAGTCCCAAGAAACACATGGACTTGTACGTGGCTGGGAGGAGGTGGCTGCGGACCATGTCGTCCTTAGTGACCCAGAGGACTCCGGACCGAATGCCTCAGCAAACCTACGCTGCATGGCCTCCCTGATCCTGCAAAGCCTGCGTAAGGATCCTCGTATTCGTGGTATCAAGGAGAAGGACCAATACTGGCTGGCAACCCTCCTTGATCCACGTTACAAGGGTAAGGTTGCGGACCTTATCTTGCCATCGCAGAGGGAGCAGAGGATGAAACATCTTCGGGAGGCCTTGCAGAAAGGTCTGTGCAACGCGTTCCCAGAGACTGGGAGGTTACAAACTCCTGTTTCTGGACAACGTGTTGCTGAGGCTTCGGTCAGTCAAAGAAGGAGCGGTGGAGAAGGTGGCCGTCTGACCGATGCGTTCAGACAATTTTTTGGTCCGCAGCCCCAAGGTATGATCGGTTCCAGCAACCATCGCCAGCGTCTGTTTTACATGGTGCAGGAATACCTAGGGGCAAGATCAGACTTGGACACCTTTCCCACCGAAAATCCTCTGGGTTACTGGGTCTTGAGGATGGATCACTGGCCAGAGCTTGCACAGTATGCAATTGAGCTACTGGCCTGTCCTGCATCCAGCGTTCTTTCGGAACGCACATTCAGTGCTGCTGGAGGCGTGGTAACCGATCACAGGGTGCGTCTGTCCACTGACTCGGTCGATCGACTGACCTTCATAAAAATGAATGAGTCTTGGATCACCACCAGCTACCAAGCACCTGATGCTGATGTAACCGAATAATTTTTTTTGAAATCTCAGATCCCTTCAAAGACTGCCTATGCTGATGCTGAGTGACTATCCCTGAGTAATTATCCTCTTCCTCCTCAATCATCACGCTGATAGCTTGTAAGAACATTTTTGGTTCTGGGGGCCACCACCAGTGCCTAAGGCACAATTTTTCAGCCCCTGTTTAACAGGGGCGTGTAATTACGATTTTTGATGTAATACTTTGCAGCAGGGCTCGTTCCTGCATTCCAACTAGAGTGTCTGTGAGGGGTTGCAGTGTTGTGGCACCAGCACCAGTGCCTAAGGCCCAATTTTTCAGCCCTTGTTTAACAGGGGCGTGTAATTACAATTTTTGATGCAATACTTTGCAGCAGGGCTCGTTCCTGCATTCCAACTAGAGTGTCTGTGAGGGGTTGCAGTGTTGTGGCACCAGCACCAGTGCCTAAGGCCTAATTTTTCAGCTCCTGTTCAACAGGGGCATGTAATTACAATTCTTGATCTAATATTTCACAGCAGAGCCCTGTGAGGGCTTACAGTGTTGTGGCCACAGCAACACCTAAGGCCCAAATTTCTGCTGAGTATATAGGGCAGGACCCTACTTTCAAACAACTAACTTACAAACAACTCCTACTTGCAAACGGAAGGAGACAACAGGAAGTGAAATCTACCCCTAGGAAGGGAAATTCTCTCCTGTAAGAGTTAATATGGGAAAAACATTTCTCCTTTCCACTGATGCTTTCCAATCCATTGGGACAAAAAGTGAGGTGAAATCTTTTGAAGAGGAGGAAAGACAGCAAAACAAATGTCACAGGGGTGATAACCCTTTCCTATGTTTTCCAAAAAGCTTAAAAAAGATTTTTTGGCTGGAGCTAAACACGTTAAAAATTTACCCGTTCAAAATTACAAAGAGATTCTACTTAACAACAAACCTACAGCCTGTATACTGCTGTTCAGAGTATATAGGGCCTGGTGGCCCCACACCTTTCCTTATTTTAATTTGGGTGCGGGATTCCCCTTAATATCCATACAAGACCCAAAGGGCCTGATAATGGACTGGGGGGTACCCATGCCGTTTGTCTCACTGATTTTCATCCATATTGCCAGGACCCGACATTACATTAAACCCGCAAGCAGTTTTAAATGAGATTTTTTCCTTTAAAAATGACATTTGGTGCAGGGACTGTTCTAAACACGGGAAACACGTGTCACTTTACAGGCATACTATAGACACCCCTCAGGTATGATATTTAAAGGAATATTTCACTTTTTTTTTTTTACTTTAAGCATCATTAAAATCACTGCTCCCGAAAAAACGGCCGTTTTTAAAAGTTTTTTTTGCATTGATACATGTCCCCTGGGGTAGGACCCGGGTCCCCAAACCCTTTTTAGGACAATACCATGCAAATTAGCCTTTAAAATGAGCACTTTTGATTTCGAACGTTCGAGTCCCATAGACGTCAATGGGGTTCTAACGTTCGTGCAAACTTTCGGTCCGTTCGCAGGTTCTGGTGCGAACCAAACCGGGGGGTGTTCGGTTCATCCCTACCTGTCAGTAAGAAGATAACAGGAACGGATGTAGCTAAACTGAATACAGTGTATATACAGTATATATATGCAACACCTGGGATGCATATATATACACAATACACTGTAAGTGCAGCTAACTGACTGTTCTGCCTAATCTATCTGACTCAAATCAAATGACACTGTCTGTCTCTCTCTCTCTCTATCTATGAACGCCAGAACACACACTACACAGGGCCGTCGTGCAGGCGGCCTTATATAGTGTGGGGCGTGTGCTAAATCCCCTGAGCCATAATTGGCCAAAGCCTCCTTGGCTTTGGCCAATTACGGCTCTCTGTTTAGACGGCGCTGTGATTGGCCAAGCATGCGGGTCATAGTGCATGCTTGGCCAATCATCAGCCAGCAATGCACTGCGATGCCGCAGTGAATTATGGGCCGTGACGCTCCACGCGAATTTGGCGCAAACGGCCCATATCATTCGCAATTCTGCGAACGGGCAAACAGACGATGTTCGAGTCGAACATGGGTTTGACTCGAACACGAAGCTCATCCCTATACATAGGTTTTTAAAGTAATTTTTTAAGGCAGCTCCAGCATCTCTTCTGATTCCTTCTCCCCTCTCCGGCTCTTCTGCTTCCTCCGCTGATGTCTTCTCCCATCTCCAGGTCTTCTTCGCTGATGTCTTCTATCCCTCTCTGGTTCTTCTCCCTCTGTCCACTGTCTTCTGCCTCTGCCGGGTCTTGTCCGCTGTCTTCTCGCTCTTTTGCCGGGTCTTCTCCGCTCTCTTCTTCCTTGTTCTTCTGATGTTGACTCAATGCTCTCTCCCGCATTATTGCTAGGTGCGCGGTGTGCCACTACTTATATTGGCATGGGGCAGGGTCACGGGTGTAGTGATCGGGTATATAAATTTATTGTATATTGGGTGTATAGATAATTAATAAGTAAGTATTATTATAATGATGATGATATAAGTACTCTTCCGCAGCAACCCAATTCTTCCAGAGAGATGCACTTTATTGACTTCCAACACAGAACAAAGTCCAAAGTCCACAGATGACAAAGAAATCCGACAGAGGAAATATAATTCAGAGACCCATATTATTCAGTCTTCCCAGCCATGCACAGACAAGCCTCACTTTTTAAACTTATAGACTGAATGCCATGTTATATTCACCAGGCATTGAATGGCTGAGCAATTTGATTGGCCTTTGATTAGCTTCAGTCTTTCAAACAGACAACAACCCCCAGCTGTGAACAGCTGTAGTCATAAACCACCCCAATTTGCACTCCCGCATATCAACATCAACAAGTCCTCTTTAGATATGTGTATACCACCTGAACACCCTTTGAAATGTTCAAATAGACTTGCATATGATTAACACATCAAAGAGTCTTCAGCTTGTTCCCTTGCTATGTTAAAATTCAGTTGGACAATGCAACTGAATTTCTGGTCAGCACTCCAATACAATATTATACATAAATTGGCCAACATATTACAACATATACCCCCACTTGGGTCGGTTCTAACTACTAGAACTGACCCATAAATCAAACAACAAAAAATATCAGTATGATTTAAGGTACTGGATGCTTTACAATGGCTCATATAAAATATAAAGTTGAAACTGGTTACATCTCTCTTCGCCAGCCTCTAAAATATCCCCATGAAACAGTTATTAGATAATATAACTTTTAGACCATGACTGGAAAAGGATTTGGTAAACATCAATGGCCCATATAGCTGTTAGGCCTTATTATATCACATCAAGATCTTTAATATTGCGCAAAGACGAGCTGATGTCACAGTCCATTCTTCGGTCGGACTTCATCACATCTCTCACCATCTCACTGAAAGTAAACTTGGTATGCTCTGGGAACTCCAATCCACATAAGTCCAGGATTTTTTCATCTCCAGGCTCAAGCTTTTCATTTTTAAAGATGCTTTTACGCAAACACTCTACTTTCATCTTTATAGTAAGAAGAACTATCAATGTACCAGCACTCACTTTCAAGGTCAAAAGGTTTGGATATGGCAGTAAAAACTGTGCTTCAAACTATTTTCTTGCACTTGACATTCATGAGTCCATCTTTGTTGATTGCCAGTCACAATTTGCTTTTGTAATTTGCCGTAGGCCAACCCCTCATTGTCTTCAATAAAGCAGTTACTTGGATCATTCAGTCCACAATTACACTTGAATGGTATACCAACATATACATATACCCCCACACGATGGTTCAGATAGAATCAGCTTGACATCAGTGTTTATCAGATCTTCTATCCAGACAAAGCGGCAGTGGAAATTCTTGCCAGTATCTTCACCATTAAAGGTAGAAAGGTCTTTTTCATCCATATATGTCATAGCCTTTAGCATATTATAAACAACTGAATCAACAAAGTTTCAAATCATGACTGGAGTGTTGAATTTCACTCACCCCTCTTATAAATTTAGGAAAACCACCCAACATACTAAAATTTATGCTATGCCAAGCCATTGTGCAGCATCTCACCTTAGATGTCAAATATATTGATCAATACGCATTATGTAATATGTACAGATGTTATGAAAATTATTTTAGGTTAAAATGCCTCTCTTTGGTTTTAAGATAAAGTTCAAGAAATAAAACAAACAAAAATAAAAAATGAAAAGCAAAATATATCAGGAAAAGGGAGAAAAATTAAAAAAATTAGGGCGTTGAAGAAAAAAAGAAAAAAAGGTCCATTGCTTGATGAATTTCGAGAGAGTCCATGAATGCTTTATAATTCCATGTATAGTGATATATTGTCTATTCAGCATTTCTCCCATAATTCTCCACCACTATTCAATTTCAGACTTCTGCTATTCACATGCAAGCATCTTCAGACATCCCTGAAAAAACAAAACTCTCCAACAAAACTAATTAGCAAGGTCCTTAAACATTGTTTGAAGTTAAAACAAAACACTATTTACACGTTTACAGTTTGGAGCTAATTCACCCCCACTGCTAGAGAAGTGTCATCTGCATTCAAAAACAGATCTGGAGAATATACATCTTGTACATTCATGACACCCTGTACCCCCTTCAACTGCTGTAATAATGTATCACGCTCCTCTCTCATCTTGTCATACTCAATTTTCAGCTGGTCATATTTATGTTTTAACTGAGAGAACGGTATCCAAGTCTTTGACCTTTTCTTATTATTATTTTGGTCAGCTCTGTTTTTCATATTAATATCACCTATGTTTGACCCGGAGTGTCCTCTCTGGGTGTTATCATAGGATATTATCTTCTGATCTTTATGTTCAGTATTTGTCCTAAACAATGTGGCTAAATCAATTTTGACAGCCTGCTCATTTGACTTTCTCCATAAATGGTCTGCTCTCAACAATATGTCTTTTAAATCATGAGGATTTGGGGTAACTAATAAAATATTTTGTTTGATATCTTCATGCAACGCATCTAGAAACATACTCATATGTATCAAGCCACCACGCTCAAATGCAAGATTATTACCGACCAATAATTCCATAATAGTTGCTATCCTGTGTGACAATTCATAGGGAGATTCATTTTGCATTTGTTGGATCTTCCCATGAATAGTAACATCAGAACGTACACCATACAAAACACATAATAATTCCAGTAATATGTCCCTTGTCCTCAGAGGCTGAATACAGATTTGTTTAATTCTCATCCAAAGACCACTTCCTATAGAATGTTGCAAAACTCTTTCTAAGTCAGATGGGTTGAGGTTGTACATATCTCTGACTTGCTGCACGTCACAAAACCATTTTAAAAATCTGTTTAAATCATGGTATGGAACCATTCCTATTTCTTTAAGAATTGCGTCTAATAATTTTGGTTTCAATGGCTTCATTACAAGCTGAACTTCACCTGTATTATTATTATTGTTATAAACTGTGGTAGTCACAGTGGGGGCAGCTGGTAATGAATTATCACATTTAATATGAGGTTCTGTTTGCTGCAGATTGCTGAATCCAAGATTTGATGCATATCTGCATTCCTGAGATCTCTTCTCTAATTCCATAATTCTTAATTTTAATCTCTCATTTTCCTCTGATAATTCATCACAATGTTTAGATTTCTCAAGTAAAGCTTCTCCAATCGTAACCGCATGCAATTTTAAATTTACTGTCTCGGTGTCTGATTGGTTTTGTAACCTCTCACAAACATTGTTGCTATTATCAACTGCCTTCTGTAACTGGGTAATTTCCTCAACCTTATTATTCAAAGAACTTTCCATTGTTAAACAGCAAGATAACAAGCCCTGTATAATACAACCTTTTCTTTTACTTTCTGAAATTTTGCTATCAAAAACATTTTTCTCTAAAAATTCCTTCATCATCGTCCATGTCTGCTTACATTTTTCTGGAATTTCATAAGGACCGCCATGGCGCTTAATACATTTTAATACCCATCTGTTAACTTTATCAGAACTGACACTAGCTTCACACTGAGTAAGCATTTTGACTATATTACTAATAATTAAAAAAAAGAAAATATTTTACTCACCGCATTAGTTACTCCTTGAGCTTCCACTTCAGGTCTTCTGGTACACGACACAGTCCTTTTTTTTGTTGTTGTTTCCGGTCTCCAGAGAATAATTCTGGGGTTCCCAACTTGTTTAAATTTGTAGATCAGACTCTCTTATGTCACAACCAGACATTCCAGACATTAGAGTCACAGCACAGCTCTTGGTTCTTCATCAGACTTCTGTCCACCTCACAGGATTGTTGTCACCACCGACTTCCGTTACTAAGTCCGAAAATGCTCTTCTGGTCACATTCACGGCACCAAATGTAGTGATCGGGTATATAAATTTATTGTATATTGGGTGTATAGATAATTAATAAGTAAGTATTATTATAATGATGATGATATAAGTACTCTTCCGCAGCAACCCAATTCTTCCAGAGAGATGCACTTTCTCTCAACAACAACGGGTGACATCATAAGTGGTGGGGCCTCCGGATGACTTCACCCGGTGACCCCACCCCATGCCAATATAATTAGTGGCACACCTAACATTAGAGCGGGAGATTGCATCGAGTCAACATCAGAAGAAGAACAGAGGGAGAAGACAGCGGAGAAGACGCGGCAGAAGACATCAGTGGACAGAGGGAGAAGGACGGGAGAGGGCTAGAAGACACCAGTTGAGAAGACCCAGAGAGGCGAGGAGAACCGGCAGAGGCAGAAGATGTCAGCGGAGGAGGCAGAAGAGCCAGAGAGGGGAGAAGAAATAGGAAGAGACACCGGAGCTGTCTTAATACATTACCTTAAAAACCTGTGTACTGCGTTTTATTTTTGACACCTTTTTAGGTGAATAAGTAAGGGTACAATGTACCCCATACTCATTCATATAGGGTGGAGGGCACGGAACTGGGGGGGCCCTTGTTAAAGGGGGCTTCCAGATCCTGATAAGCCCACCACCTGCAGACCCCGACAACCAACAGCCAGGGTTTTTGGGAAGAGGCCCTTGTCCTCATCAACATGGGGACAAGATGCTTTGGAGTGGGGGGCGCAGGGCCCCCCTGCCCTAAAGCACCCACCCCCCATGTTGAGGGCATGCGGCCTGGTATGGTTCAGGAGGGGGAGGCTCTTGATATTTGACCATAGTAAGCTTTTCTAAAGGTGCCTTGTTTCCAATCCAATTTTTTGTGAAATGGTAGGGGTACATTTGTACCCCATTACCATTTCACACAGGGGGGCCTGGATCTGGGGGTCACTTTGTTAAAGGGGGCTTCCAGATTCCGATAAGCCCCCGCCCGTAGACCCCCACAACCACTGGGCAAGGGTTGTGGGGATGAGGCCCTTCTCCCCATCAACATAGGGACAAGGTACTTTGGGGGGCTACCCCAAAGCACCTTTCCAATGTTGAGGGCATATGGCCTGGTACAGTTCAGGAAGGGGGCGCTCTCTCGTCCCCCATCTTTACCTGCAGCCTGCCAGGTTGCATGCTTAGATAATGGTCTGGTATGGATTTTTGGGGGGACCCCATGCCATTTTTTTTTAAATGTTGGTGCAGGGTTCCCCTTAAAATCCATACCAGGCATTTTTATCAATTAATTTTTATGTGTATTGCCGGGACTGACAATTCATTATAGCCGCAAGTACTTTTAAATGACTTTTTTTCCTTTAGAAATGTAATTTTGCTCTCGGACTGTTGTAAACACGGGAAACATGCGCCACTTTACAGGCATACTATAGACACCCCCAGGTACGAAATTTAAATGAATATTATACTTTTATTGTTTCACTTTAAGCATTATTAAAATCACTGCTCCCGAAAAATGGCCATTTTTAAAACTTTTTTTGCATTGATACATGTCCCCTGGAGCAGGACCTGGGTCCCCAAAAACTTTTTAAGACAATACCATGCATATAAGTCTTTAAAATTAGCACTTTTGATTTTTCATGTTCGTGTCCCATAGACTTTTAAAGGGTGTTCGAACAAATTTTTTGCCTGTTTGCATGTTCTGGTGCGAACCGAACCGGGGGGTGTTCGGCCCATCCCTAATTCCTAGCTTTTTCCCCTTTTTTGCTTACGAATGCAGTTATAAATGATTATTACAGAGTACTATGTCTGCTATTCTGTAAAGTTACATGTATTGAACATTTAGGTTACCTATTTGTTGTATGTTGCTTTTTTCATGTTTTTTTTATTTAGGTGACTATAAAGCGGTAATTATTTATGTTCATTCTTTAATCATACTACACTATTAGGCAGGGCTCCACATACTTAGCACAATGGCTTGGTGGTCTTCTCAGATATCTCCACAGCACTCATGGTATGAGTTCAAATCCCAGCCAACCTACAATCCACCAGCTGTGTTTATTTTTTCAGTGCACAAGCAAATTAAAATAAACAAAGAAATGTAAACTGCCCGTTAGCTAGTATGTGGTGTTTGGAATTCCACACCATAATATTATTGAATACTTACATACCATTGCATGCTTTTGAAACGTTAATCTAGTAGAATCAGCCAAATTTAGGTGCATTGGCTAATTGTCATTCGCCTATTTTCAGCATGTGCCGCTATGGCTAATTGGCTCATTGGCAGTCACCTTTTTTCACCATTGCAATCTTTTTGTATCACTCTGTGGGATTTGAACCCATGAGTCCTTCAAAGATAGAAGTGCTGACCACTAGCCCATTGGGTTTAGCACAAACATACATAGAAAATACATTTACTAGTTGAAGAATATAGTAATATCAAATATTCTTTTATCTAAAGGGCGTTTCTGGATGTCTAGCATTCCAACTTGTCAAAGCCTTAATGTAAATATGTCTATGTTATCTCTCCTAATGGGTGTATTGAGAAGTGTTCCTGTCTTTATCCAAGGCCGCATCTCCACCAAAATTTTAGGAATTAGTTTCATAGTAGAAATTGAAGAATCCTTAGTTCGTACAATACTTCAAGAAAAGTTGTTTATTCTTCAGAAAGATAAGCAAATACAAGACTTACATAATGACATCTGGTAACATATGGTATGGTGATGGCTTCAGAAGGAGGAAAAGATATCAGATGTTATATTCTCCAAAGTGTAGGGTTCCCTCCCTCTCTTCCTAACTAGCCATTCAACCCTCTTCGATTCTTATACTGTTTCATAATGTTATGTCAGCATTTCCTAGCGTAACACCCATTCTTACATATATACTTATATGGCTTCAGTCTATAGTGAAGTTGCATAACTCCACCCATTGTCCTGACATAGTAACTCAGAATAGAAACACCTACACAGCAAAATTACTTTTCTCTGTTCTCTGTTAGTGTGTTCTGTGACCTTCAGAAACCAACACTAATTACATTATAACATTCATGTGTTTCATATATTTCTCAGAAACTTTTATCACTTAAAATAGTAATAAACTCAAAATGTCTAACAATTCCACCTTAATGCACTATAATCAACAAATAAAATAAGTGCATTCATCTTAAACAATACATGTCTCTGATCCTCTTTTTTTTTCAATACAAGCAATACAATAAACATTAATACAACTTAGTGTGTCAGATATTGTACATAAGCATTTTCCAAAACTCTGAGATATTCCTTTGAAAAATATATAACTATTTCATTCCATTCAGAAAATATAAATTATTATATTATTTATTAATTGTAATTAATTCTCCATCTAAATCATATAATATTAAAGATTGTCTTCCTTCAACTTCATAAATTTATTTAACTTCTTGTGAAACTCTTTTATTGAAATAGTTTTTATTGAACAGATCGTTATACAAAGAACAGATCAATGAATTTTACAATTGTTATTCAATAAGGCACTTACAGAATAAAAACAGATAAATCTTATCTCAGAAACTTTCTGTGGGTTCCTCTGTTCTCATTTGTAAACAATTATGCCGCGTACACATGATCGGACTTTACGGCATACTTGGTCTGGCGTACTGGATTTCGTCGGACAATTCGATCGTGTGTGGGCTCCAGCGGACTTTGCTCAAAAGTTGGACGGACTTAGATTTGAAACATGTTTTAAATCTATCCGACGGACTCTGCTTTCTAACGGACAAACCGGTCGTCTGTGTGCTAGTCCGACGAACTCAAACTGACGCATGCTCTGAAGCAATTAGAAGACGGAAGCGCTCGGTCTGGTAAAACTAGCCTTCGTATTGAAGCTAGCACATTCCTCTTCTGTGATCTTTTAATACAGCGCTTTTTTTTCTTTATAATGCGAGAGGAATGAAGCTGTTTTGGTGCTTTTTATTCACACAGAGTTCTCACAAAGTACTTTCTTCATGATTTATCCTCATGCCATGACTAATATGATATTTTTTAAAAGCCAGATCTCCATAAATAAAGTATTAAATTAGATTTTGGACTCATCTTTTTTTTTAGATTTAAACACTATCTATTTTACAATGTGTGCTAAATTATACAAAATGTTTTTTTTTTATTTTATTTTTGTAGTTTCAAGTTACTACAATAACCTTAATATTTTTTTTTGTTTTAATGAACCTTAATGAGGTTGGTGTCCCTTGTTAATTAGACATAGGGGGGTTTATTTTCCAAGGGCAAATTCATTTTTCACTACAAGTGCAAATTGTACTTGGAATTGCACAGAAAGAGCATTTTGAATTTTGAAGTGCCTTCGCTGTGAATCCGAGGGGCACATGCAAGGGACCACAAAAAAATTTAAACCTTTTTCTTGCACATGATTGTATGATAAAATCAGCAGAGCTTCCCCTCATTTCAGCTCTTCCCCTCAGATTTACAGCGACCGCACTTCCAACAAGTGCACTTGCAGTGCAATTTCTAAAGCGTACTTTTCACTAGTACTTTGCACTTGATTTTCTAAATGATTTAGCCTTTTGGAACAAACACACATAGGGGTTGATTTACTAAAGTGAAAAAGACTCTCCAAGAGCAGTTGCTCCAGAGCTTAGTAAATGAGCAGAAGCTCTGCTGACTTCCATCATCCAATCATGTGCAAGCAAAAATGCTGATTTTTTAATTTTCCTTGCACAGGATTGGTACTCTTTGCAAAGTCAAGCCTTACCCCATTTCCTAAGCTCTGGAGCAATTGCACTTGCAGAGGGCAACTGCCCTCTGCAAAGTGCACAGTCTATTTGCTTTTATTAAATCAACCCCATAGTCTTTTTGACCTGTACCTTCCTACTCCCCAACAAAATGTCGTTTTGGAATCAAAACACATAGTGAATAATGTAAGGTAACTAAAAAATCCATTTATTTTGGTTTACAATAAATTAGGAAGGCAACACTGGAGACACCTTTGGAATCTGTGAAGCCTTTCGTCCCCCAGGACACACATCAAGTTTTAGGACAAAAATTGGTATCTTGCGACTAGGGAGCACAGGGAGCACAATCAGACCAGACAGAAACCAGGCAATCACTTTCGAGTCTTCCGTTGGAGCCTTCCCTGCACGCTTCTCTGCAGCCTTCCCTCCACGCTTCGCTGCAGCCTTCATTGGAGGCTGTGCCTCTGGTGGTGTACTTGGGGCAGGAGGAGGAGGAGGAGTGGCTTCATCTGCTAGATAGGTTGTAGCAGTAAGCTCCCCTCTCAAGCCCTTCTGATAGGCCTGAAAAATCAAACCCTCACAGAGGAGGCGTTGCCCCTTTTCCAATTCCAGCAATCTGGTGGCCATATATGTCCCATAAGCCTCCTCTGCATTGGGTGGTGTGCTGAGGATTTGGCTGACTTCACAAATGAGGGCTAGGGATTCTTCTGGGCCTTTTGGTGATAATGCGGAGGGGAGGCACCTGACACTCTATGCGGCTTCTACTGGGCCCAGCCACAGCCTCCTCCTCTCTCCTACTGGGCAAGACCTCCTCCTCTCTCCCACTGGGCAAGGCCTCCTCCTCTCTCCCACTGGTCAAAGCCTCCTCCTGGCTGAGGTCATCCTGTGTCAAAAAAAGGGACATAGTTGTAATTTTGTGTTACTCAATCACACACAATTTTCAGCTCATGACTTGCAAATATAATTATAAACAAATAGTAAAGGCTATCTATTTGACCCCACCATTATTCCAGCTCATCAACAATATCTGAAGTACATAGGCATGCGCACAGGGTGTGCCAGGTGTGCCTGGGCACACCCTAATCGCCTTGTGTGGTGCATATTCCCCCCTGTTTAGACCACTGATATTTCATCCCCCCAAAAAAAGTTACAAAATACATTAATTGATTTAAAAATAAAATAGAACTAATGACACTGTCCACTGCCCTACTGACACCATCAGTATATATACACATGCATATGTATTTGAGCTTTGGGGTGCACACCCTAATGCAAGAGGCTGCGCACACCTATGCAGAAGTATATTTTTGCCACTACTGTCTAGTGATATGTCTACATATTAATATTTGTGATGAAGTCATTTGTTATGAAGCACTTAAAAATTTTAGACGTTAACATCATTAATAACATTTACACAATCACAAATTCCACAAAAAAAGGATACCTGGCTGAAGCTGGGCGCATCCACTTCATCAAGGCTGAAAAGGCCCAGTTCTTCCTGGGACTCTTCAGCTGGGGTGGAGGTGGATGGAAGGCTGGAGGGAAGAGTGGGGGGAAGGCTGGAGGGAAGGCTGGAGGGAAGGGTGGGGGGAAGGGTGGGGGGAAGGGTCGAAAGTGATTGCCTGGCTTCTGTTTGGTCATCCAGGAATCACATTTTTTGGTAGTACCACAACTTGGGTACATAAACTTGGTCAGCTCCTGCTCCGGATCTGAGCGACTCCTGGATTTTATTGTGTTCCTGCTTATACATGTTTCGCAAGATACCAATTTTCTTGTCCACAAACTTGAGGTCTGCCTGGGGGACTCGAGTCTTCACAAATTCTAAAAGTGTGCCGAGTGTTGCCTTCCTAACAGCTTGATTGAAATATAGTGGGTGTTTGACCTCCCACAGGGTTTTGTTTTCCTGATATAAATCGATAAATCTGGGCAAAAAATCAGCCTCTTTAAAGGGATTCATTTTTGCTGAAAGACAAGACACAAGATCAAAACTGGAATGTCATTCAGAACTCCCAGGATTATTTTGTGAAGAATGTAGGGGACACATATACACACACACACACCCACGTTTAATCTTACCTTCATTTCTGACACTTGCTACTTCCGCACGGACATACTAGGCCATCATAATAGCTTTATATACACTGCGCATGTGTCATGCTCCACCTGCATCGCCCGCCCCTGACATTCTTTAATACGATTTGTCCCCGCCCCTTCACTCTTCGTTGCACAGTGGGAGTATATCGAGAAAGATGGCGGAGAGATTCAGTGGAAGTAGCGTGGAGGAAAGCCTGGAGCCACAACCATCCACATCCCAGAGGAGATATAAGGCCACCAATAGGGATGAGCTTTGAGTTCGAGTCGAACTCATGTTCGACTCGAACATTGGTTGTTCGCAAGTTCGCCGAACAGCGAACAATATGGGTTGTTCGCGGCAAATTCGAATGCCACGAACACCCTTTAAAAGTCTATGGGAGAAATCAAAAGTGCTAATTTTAAAGACTTATATGCAAGTTATTGTCATAAAAAGTGTTTTGGGGACCTGGGTCCTGCCTCAGGGGACATGGATCAATGCAAAAAAAGTTTTAAAAACGGCCGTTTTTTCAGGAGCAGTGATTTTAATAATGCTTAAAGTCAAATAATTAAAGTGTAATATCCCTTTAAATTTCGTAGCTGGGGGGTGTCTATAGTATGCCTGTAAATGGGCGCATGTTTCCCATGTTTAGAACAGTCTGACAGCAAAATGACATTTCGTAGGAAAAAAATCAATTTAAAACTACTCGCGGCTAGTCCATTGCCGACAATACACATAGAAGTTCATTGATAAAAACGGCATGGGAATTCCCCACAGGGGAACCCCGAACCAAAATTCAAAAAAAAAATGAAGTGGGAGTCCCCCTAAATTCCATACCAGGCCCTTCAGGTCTGGTATGGATTTTAAGGGGAACCCCGCGCCAAAAAAAAAAAAAACGGCCTGGGGTCCCCCCAAAAATCCATACCAGACCCTTATCCGAGCACGCAACCTGGCAGGCCGCAGGAAAAGAGGGGGGGATGAGAGTGCGCCCCCCCTCCTGAACCATACCAGGCCACATGCCCTCAACATTGGGAGGGTGCTTTGGGGTAGCCCCCCAAAACACCTTGTCCCCATGTTGATGAGGACAAGGGCCTCATCCCCACAACCCTGGCCGGTGGTTGTGGGGGTCTGCGGGCGGGGGGCTTATCGGAATCTGGAAGCCCCCTTTAACAAGGGGACCCCCAGATCCCGGCCCCCCCCTGTGTGAAATGGTAAGGGGGTACTTACCCCTACCATTTCACTAAAAACCTCTCAAAAATGTGAAAAATGACAAGAGACAGTTTTTGACAATTCCTTTATTTAAATGCTTCTTCTTTCTTCTATCTTCCTTCATCTTCTTCTTCTTCTGGTTCTTCTGGTTCTTTCTCCGGCGTTCTCGTCTAGCATCTCCTCCGCGGCATCTTCTTCTCCTCTGGCTGCTCCGCACCCATGGCATGGGGGAAGGCTCCCGCTCTTCTCTTCATCTTCTTCTTCATCTTCTTCTCTTCTTCCTTCTCTTCTTCTCTTCTTCATTTTCTTCTACGGGCCACTCCGCATCCATGCTGGCATGGAGGGAGGCTCCCGCTGTGTGACGGCGTCTCCTCTTCTGATGGTTCTTAAATAACGAGGGGCCGGACCACCCAGTGACCCCACCCCCCTCTGATGCACGGGACATGACGGGACTTCCCTGTGGCATTCCCCGTGATGTCACAGGGAAGTCCCGTCAAGTCACCGTGCATCAGAGGGGGGCCCCACCCCCCGTTATTTAAGAACCATCAGACGAGGAGACGCCGTCACACAGCGGGAGCCTCCCTCCATGCCAGCATGGATGCGGAGCGACCCGGAGAAGAAAATGAAGAAGAGAAGAAGAGAAGAAGAGAAGAAGGAAGAAGAGAAGAAGATGAAGAAGAAGATGAAGAGAAGAGTGGGAGCCTTCCCCATGCCATGAGTGCGGAGGAGTGCCCGAGGAGAAGAAGATAGAAGACGCCGTGGAGGAGATGCTGGACGAGAACGCCGGAGGAAGAACCAGAAGAAGAAGAAGATGAAGGAAGATAGAAGAAAGAAGAAGCATTTAAATAAAGGAATTGTCAAAAACTGTCTCTTGTCATTTTTAACATTTTTGACAGTTTTTTAGTGAAATGGTAGGGGTAAGTACCCCCTTACCATTTCACACAGGGGGGGGCCGGGATCTGGGGGTCCCCTTGTTAAAGGGGGCTTCCAGATTCCGATAAGCCCCCCGCCCGCAGACCCCCACAACCACCGGCCAGGGTTGTGGGGATGAGGCCCTTGTCCTCATCAACATGGGGACAAGGTGTTTTGGGGGGCTACCCCAAAGCACCCTCCCAATGTTGAGGGCATGTGGCCTGGTACGGTTCAGGAGGGGGGGGCCGCACTCTCGTCCCCCCCTCTTTTCCTGCGACCTGCCAGGTTGCATGCTCGGATAAGGGTCTGGTATGGATTTTTGGGGGGACCCCACGCCGTTTTTTGTTTTTTTTTTGCCGGGGTTCCCCTTAATAACCATACCAGACCTGAAGGGCCTGGTATGGAATTTAGGGGGACTCCCACGTATTTTTTTTTTTTTAATTTTGGTTCGTGGTTCCCCTGTGGGGAATTCCAATGCCGTTTTTATCAATGAACTTCTATGTGTATTGTCGGCAATGCAATAGCCGCGAGTAATTTTAAATGGGTTTTTTCCTTCGAAATGTCATTTTGCTGTCAGACTGTTCTAAACACGGGAAACATGCGCCCCTTTACAGGCATACTATAGACACCCCCCAGCTATGAAATTTAAAGGGATATTACACTTTTATTGTTTGACTTTAAGCATTATTAAAATCACTGCTCCTGAAAAAACGGACGTTTTTAAAACTTTTATTTGCATTGATCCATGTCCCCTGGGGCAGGACCCAGGTCCCCAAACACTTTTTATGAAAATAACTTGCATATAAGCCTTTAAAATTATCCCTTTTGATTATTCATGTTCGTGTCCCATAGACTTTAACGGTGTTCGCGTGTTCGAACGAACTTTTTTCCTGTTCGCATGTTCTGGTGCGAACCGAACAGGGGGGTGTTCGGCTCATCCCTAGCCACCAACATGGCTTTTGAAGAGATGGTGGAGGAGGAGTCCATATTGAGAAGGGAGGACTACGATGGGAAAAAAGGACCATACACACGACCGAATATGCGTAAGGACAAAATTATGTCACCGCTCTAGAAGCTAAATTTGGCACTAAACGTTTGAAAGAACAATTGAGGAAGCGGTGGTCTGACATCAAAAGTAGGGAGCCAGAACAATATTGGCGAATAAAGAAGCTGCTTAAAAAAAGTAAGTACTTGTTGTGTTTTCCTATTGAGATACTTAACTTGAATGCTGATCCATATTTTTTACGTTTATACAGCATCATTCGTAAAGACCGTTCTTTGTAAAATACATATGATACTAAAGAAAAAGACAATGTTTTCACCAAATACGATGGTACAGGGTTGGACATACATTTAGGTCTTGATAATTTGTCGTATTCCCAAAATTTGGTGATGTGGTGTAGATGTGTTTGAAAATATAATGCTTCTTCAAAAATTATTCAGTGTAATGTAAGGACAGGACACAGCAGCTGGTTCCACATCTGGACTCATGAGCACTAGTGTACTATGTGACCATAACTAAATTTTTGAGGGGTAATACACATAGGAGATCATTGAGGTGTCTGCATCTGTGAAACTTGCATGAAAATGTGTATTGTTTAGAATTGTTGTTCAGAGGTAATATTCATCCTGTCTTCTAAATTTGTGAGGACAAAAAAAGGCAATTGTCCACAACTCATAACCAACGTTTCATATTAATTAGAAAAATCTAAAATATCACTGTGTTTTAACTATACCTTTTGTTGAATTATCATAGGGGAGAAAAGACTCAGACAACAGTCCAAGGATCCCAGGACCCCCCAAGTCACCAGCCTGAGGCTGAAGATACCCCAAGCCCCAACCCAAGACCACGCCTACCCGACGAGCTGGAGGAAGGAGAGGTGGAGGAAGTGTGTAAGCTTTCAACCCCACCAAGTGAGTGACTGACACCTCAGCTTAAGGTAATGTATTTAGGCGTGCATATTTTAACCCATTTTTTTTACACACATTTTAGGTGAGCATCTGGTTGTGGAAGGCCAAGCGGCAGAGCCATTCAGCACAGACAGTGCCCAAAGACTTATTGGCCAGTTGTGTTGTGGAATGGCCAAATTGATCAAATGCTTGACCAAATTCACAGCATGAAAATTCGCCTGGACTCCATGCAACAGGAAATGAAGAACATGATTGATGTTTTGGGCAGAATATAATAACGTTTTGCCTAAAAACATCAATCATGTTCTTCATTTCCTTTTCAAGTTTGTTTCTTCTTCAAATTTTGTTGTAGTTTTTTCCTTCAAAAATATTTTTGCTGATGCACACGGTGTGTCATCATGTGCTATCTTCCATCAGGGGATATCAATGTACTTGTTTTGTATTTGCAGCCCCTTCATCTTCAAAATTTTTTTGTGGTGAGAGGAACAAAGGGATTGCACACACAAAACACGTACATTGCTCCCCCATGATGGGAGATAGTACATGTTGACTTGACCATTTTTTAATATACAATTTTGAGCATCTGAAAAATTTAGGATTTACAAGGGTGACATCACCAGCACCGTTATTAACATGTTGAACTTTGTAAGTTCTTTTTTTTGTATGTTTTTCAAAACACTGTTGTGAATAGTAATTTTTTAAACAAGGTCTATTTTTGTTTAAATATGCCTTTAATAACCTTCAAAAAAAAATATATTTTTTTAAACAAAAAAAAACAAAAAACAAAAAAATAAAAAAAAAAAAGGTTCCAAAAAATACACCTTTCAATGTGCACACAGTAAAATGTTTTTACTACTACAATGTGTGTGGCTGATTATTTATCAATAAGATGTTTTGCTAATTTTGGTGTGGTTACAGTGACAAAGGGCCTTATTAACTAAAGGTAAATGCACTTGCCACTACTACAAGTGCACTAGGAGACAGACAAAACTAAATGCAAACAAGAAGAAAAACAAGATATTTGAGCCAAATTTTTTTTTTGAAAAATTATAGCTCTTGTTGAATAGCAATGGCCCCCAATGATTAAAATAATTCACATATCGGACACGCACTTGACGTGCGGTTCGGGGGGCCAAGACAATACTGCCAATTTCCAGGCCTGTCAGTGGTTGATCAAGTACAAGTCCGGCCTCAGGCCCAACAGAGGTCATATATGTAGCTGAATGTCTTCTTAAGAAATGATAGAGTATGCAGCCAGCCAGTATGACATGATTAATTCTATAGTCCGCCAGATTTATGGCTGAGAGGAACAAACGGAACTGGCTGGCCAGAATCCCAAAGGCATTCTCCACAACTCTTCTTGCTCTGGCCAGCCGGTAATGAAATACCCTCCTCTCAGGGGTGAGTGTCCTTTGGGGGAACGGCCTCATCAAGTGCTCACCGAGAGCAAACGCTTCATCAGCGATAAAAACTGAGGGGAGTCCATCCACATTCTGGTCATCAGGTGGCAATCCCAGGCCACCAGTCTGGAGACGCTGGCACAGCTCAGTCTGTGCAAAGACTCCTCCGTCAGACATCCGGCCGTTCTTCCCCACATCCACAAACAGAAAGTCCAAATGTGCCGAGACCACCGCCATCAAAACTATACTATGGAACCCCTTGTAGTTATAGAAATGGTGGTGGCACAATGCGGACATGCTTCCCATCAATCACCCCGACACAGTTGGGAAAGTCCCAACGGTCAGCGAACTGGGAGGCCACAGTCTGCCATTCCTGTGTACTGGAAGTAAACTGTGGAGTGAAAAAAAAAATTAAGATAAGTACTTTTAAACATAACTTGGATATCAGATTACACAAAAACATTATTGAACAACAGCAGTCAAACATTATTAATATGTGTGTTTGCAATTTTTATTCCAAAAAACATAAGTCCCACTTATAAGATTACTCACCCCCTCTGATGACCCATTGATCAATTTGAATGTGGGGGGAGGGGTACTAATTAGGTTATTAAACACACCTGACAGTTTCAAACATTTGAGGGGGTGGGGGAGGGGTTCTAATTAGGGTCAAAAACACACCTGACAGTTTCAAACATTTGAGGGGGTGGGGGAGGGGTTCTAATTAGGTTAATAAACACACCTGACAGTTTCAAACTTTTGAGGGGGTGGGGGAGGGGTTCTAATTAGGGTCAAAAACACACCTGACAGTTTCAAACATTTGGGGGGGTGGGGGAGGGGTACTAATTAGGGTCAAAAACACACATGACAATTTCAAACATTTGAGAGAGTGGGGGAGGCTTACTAATTAGGTTAATAAACACACATGACAGTTTCTAACATTTGAGAGGGTGGGGAGGGTCAAACAGTACAATGGAGCTGACAATATACATTGTTCAAGGGACTATAGGCTAGAGATATAAATGGACCCAGGATTGCATGTTGGGGAGGTTATTAAAGGAAAATATGCATGTAGGGCAAAAAATGATTAATGTCAAAAAACAGGCATGCATGAAGATAAAGGGGACATTCACAGCATATTCCAAGCATGGTAATTAGGTAACGAGGACATTTAGACTATACATTAGCAAACATTTAATACATATCATGTAATGTTAAAGGATAAAACTTACCTTCATATAGTCCTTCTGCAGGACCTGAATGATAGCAGAACAAGTCTCTGGGATTATTATCCCCAGAGCCTGGGGGGAGTTGCCTGTCGAGAACTTCAAGTCCTGAAGACTTCTCCCAGTCACCAAGTAACGTAAAGTGGCAACTAGCCTCTGCTCCGCACTGATGGCTTGCCTCATGCAGGTATCCTGCCTGCTGATATAGGGGGTCAGCACAGCCAGCAGACGCTCTGTCATCCGGAGATAATTCCTGATTCTTCAGGATTATTCTCACGGACCTCACGGAGCAAAGGCATATGCGAGAATTGGTCATGCTGGCGCAACCAATTCCTCATCCATGAACTCCTCCTCGCCCTGTTCATGGACTGGACTTGGGTCAAAGTATTAACCCCAACACCAAGTCCCCACGCAGCACAAACTCGAGAACGAGTACGTCCACGCGACATGGCTTCAAAACGGTCAGCTGGTCAAACAAACAAACTTATAACAAACGCACTGAAGAACAGCAAGGCCTACGAAGAACGACCTGAAAATTAGGAACGAGTGGACCAGAACGGCCTGCTAGGCAGGTTACGAACTGACCAACACGCACTGAAAAGCAGATACAAACCTCACAAGCACAAACTAAACCGCAGAAAATGATCGAAATAAGCTGAAGTGTGAAAAGCGCGAATCGTCTCTAACCAAACTTCTACTAACACGAGATAAACATGAGATTAGCAGAAGGAGCCCAAAGGGTGCCGTAGTGGGGCTTGAACTTCCTTTTTATAGTCCCGTTGTACGTGCTGTACGTCACCGTGTTCAAAACCAGCGGACTTTTGGAGTGATCGTGTGTGTCCAAGTCCGTCCGTTTTTAAGTCCAACGCACCTAGCGGACAAAGTCCAGTGAAAAGTCTGCCAAGCAAAGTCTGCCGTAAAGTCCGATCATGTGTACGCGGCATTAGAGTATAACTTCAAATTGTTGCTTAGGGGTAACATTATAACTTTTGTATATAGGAAGGACTTAGTACTTAGGTTTACGGTACTTCAACATAAGTCAACTCATTATCAGTAGTGATAAGTAAAACGTTTAACAGTAGAATGGTAAAACGGAGGGATAAGAAAAGAAAAAAAAAGGGGGGGGGATTGGGGAAGGGAGGAAGGATATACATTTGTATTGTTACAGGACTACCGCCGTGGAGAGTTCAGGGAGTTCCATATTGACCAGTTGGAAATGTAGCTTGTAATAGAACCATCTTTGAAAGCTAATATCTTTTCGTATTCTGCCACAGTATTAACTTTTATTATTAGCTCTCTTACACTGGGGATTTTGTTGGTTTTCCAATTGCTTACCATCAGGGATCTAGCTGCGAAAATAATATGCATTGCTATAGATCTTACCATTAAAGGATAATCTGACATATTGATACTTAGGATCGCTTTCTCAATAGAAGGTTGTAAAAGACCCCAGAGACCTTCGCAATCAATTTGAAAACTTCTGACTATAACCCACGGAGGTGGGGAGATGCCCGTAACATATGTACCAGTGTCCCCACCTGACCGCAGCCCCTCCAACACAGATTTGAGTTGCTATTTGAAAATTTGGCGACAATATATGGGGTATAGTGCCATAGTGCGTGAAGTTTTTGTGCTAGCTCGTCATAGTTCGAGCACCTTGAAAATTGGTGGTTGCGTTTGGTCGCACTGATCCATTGTTTGTCTGTGAAAGACTGACTTGGAATTGAGTAAGTCATCATATCAGGGAAATACCTTTTGACTTTGGATTAGTAGAGTTTAGGTGATTCCAGAGCGAAGTGGGGATTGGGGTATTATTTGCATTTAATTGTTGATAAATGGAAGATATTTTAAAATGTGTTAAAAACTCAGAGGAGGGTATGCTAAATTTGTCTTGGATCTCTGAAAATGTCATTAGTATGTCATTCTTCATAAGGTCTTTTAAATAGAGTACTTCCCTTTTCATCCAGTGAGACAGGGAGATGCTTGGAATTAATCAATGTAGGGATTCCAGAGGGATGGAGACCCTAGTAGAATGTGTCTTAGGGTATTTTACTTCTTTTAAGTATGACCACACTTTCAATGAAGCTTGTATGGTGGGATGATTTATAAAAATATTGGTGTGCGACACATTGTGAGCTATCAGCAGGGACCTTAGTGAACAGGGAAACAGCTAGGACTGTTCTAGTTGGCACCATGGTTTAGTTGCGGGCTGGTCGAACCAGCCTCTGAGCTGGTCTAAAATTGCCGCTGTATAGTAATCTTTCAGGATGGGGATACCTAGCCCACCTATTGACCTATGTTTCTTTTGCATTGATAAGGGGAATCTTGCTCAATTGCCTCCCCATATGAAATTCAAAAGTTGTTTTTGCATGGATTTGAAGAACGAAGATGGGATGGGAATCGGAAGTGCTCTGAAGTAATACCTTAATTTTGGTAAAAGTATCATTTTGTATGCCGCTAAGCAGCCGCTTCAGGAGATGTAGTGTTTCTGGATTCTTGAAATTTCCTGTTGAAATTTTGGGAATAATGGATAATAGTTAGCTTTATATAGATTTGAGATAGGGGAAGTTAGCTGGACTTCCAAGTATGAGTCGGAAGACAATGGGTATGGAAGATCTCTTTGGAGGGCTGATTTGGTGGAATTGTCTATTGCTATACCTAGAATGCTAGATTTCGATGCATTGGCCCTATAATAGGTTATCTTACTATACTGAAGGAGGATGTCATGAGCTGTGCTGAGAGATAATTAGGGGTCAGATAATGTTAATATGACATCATCAGCGAAGAGTGAGATTTTATGTTGTATGAGAACATGCCCTCCGTGTATACGTATGCTGAGGGAGAGGAATACAATGCCTTTTGGATTGGACCAGTTATATTAAATTTCTCCAGGACCTTGTTTAAATATCTCCAATGCGCCCTGTGAAAGGCCTTCTCTGTGTCTAGCATGAGAAGCAGAGAAGGCCTTTTGGATTTTTCAGCAGAATGTAAAATGTTGATCATTCTTCTGGTTGCATCGTTTGCCTGACGACCCAGCACAAAACCAACCTGATCTTGATTAATAAGTTTTGGTAATAAACTGGACAATCTATTTGCAATTAATTTGGCATATAATTTAACATCAATGTTCAGCAAAGATATGGGTCTGAAGTTTTGTGGGGTTGAAGGATCTTTGCCTGGTTTAGGCAAAGTAGTTGTCGTTGCTGTTAGCATTTCTGGTGGGAAAGAGGCTTTAGACATTGCGGCATCAAAGACTTGTTTTAGGTATGGTGATAATTCGTTTTGGAACAGCTGGTAGCGTTCGGAAGAATAACCATCTGGTCCAGGTGATTTGTTATGCGGCATACTTCTAATTAATTTTCCAATTTCAGGAACCATAAATGGTAGATTAAGCGAGGATAACTCTGATTGGGAGAGTTTTGGGAGGTGTAATGAAGTAAGAAAGTCAGTGATCATGTCATCAGAAGGTTGGTGGGTATCTGAGTCATCCTTAAGATTATAGAAGGATTTGTAATAATCGCTGAAAGCGTCTGCAATTTCTTTAGGGTTTGAGACTGTTTTCCCCGTTTTGGGGTTTTTCATAAGTTGGATTTTTTGATTAATAATTTTATCTTTCAACTGATTCGCCAGCAGTTTCCCCGCCTTATTGCCGCAGCAGTAGGTATTGGCTTTTAATGTACGAAAGCGGTGCTCTTGCTGAGAAATCAGGTGAGTACATAGTTCCTGTCTAGCATAGAATAAAGAATCTCTATTTTTTTGTGTGGTGTTTTGTTTGTTGCTAGTTTCTAAGTTTTTGATTTTGTTTAACAAGTCATTAAGCCGCTTCTTCAGCTGCCTCCTGAGTTTGTTGCTCAATTGCATTAGCAATCCTCTCACATAGACCTTATGCATGTTCCAAAGTGTGAAGGAATCGTCCACTCAGTGAGCACTGAGTTCGAAGAACTCCCTTAGTGCATTTCTAATGATTTTTGAGTTTCAGGTTGGGACAAAGTAAATATATCATTCCTCCATCTATTTGCTCTTGTTTCGATGCCTTGAACCCCCACACTAATGGAAATGAGCACATGGTCTGACCAGGAAATGACATGTATATCAGACTTTACAATCTTTTGTAATATAAATGTATCTACTAGAAACAAATCTATGCGTGAATATGTGTGGTGCACGTTGGAAAAAAAGGTAAAATCCCTTTCCAAGGAGTGTTGACATCTCTATACGTCAAAAAGATCAGAAGAAGCAAGAAACTGGGCTAAAGTTGCTCTTCTTAGTTGGGATCGCATGGGGTTAGAGAGGTTCTTTATCTGGTATTGCATTAAAGTCTCCAGTCAAAATTACATGGCCTTGTTTTATTGACTCTACTCTTTACCAGATCTTCTTTAGGAAACGTATTTGGTTCGTATTTGGTAGGTATAAGTTAACCAATGTGTATTTGGTTTTGAAAATTTCACACACAAGAATAATGTATCTTCCCGATGCATCTAAGTGTGTTTCTATTTGGGTGAAAGGAATAGAGTCTCTGATGGCTATAGCAACACCCCTTTTCTTTTTGGGACCGTTCACTAGAAACACATGAGGGTATTTTTGGTGGTGAAAGGGTGGTGGTTTGTGAGAGACAAAGTGCGTCTCTTCAAAGCAGAAAATGTCACTTTTGAGTCTGATTACTACCTTCCAGGCCATTTGCCTTTTGTGAGGGCTGTTCAAGCCTTTCACATTAAATGAAGTTATGTTCAATGCCATCTTGGAAGAGTGATAAAATAATTTACGTACCATGTTGTAGTGGTGATTTGGGTCTGTGTGGCTTTATGTTACCTGGAGGAGGTTGACTCTTTCTTGTTACGGTGAAAGAGTGGGGCTGGAGTACGTAGGATGTGTCTCTGTAGACCTGTATGATCTTCTACTGTAGACTGTTGGTGTATATCCTGTGGGAGGAAGAACGTTAAGGGAAGACAAGTAAAAGAAATAGTCTAAGATGTAAAAATAGGCGATTCCGTTGGAATCTGTGAGGAAAAACAACCGCTGTAACTTGGGGGGAACACAAAGAGTAAAATCAAAAACTGTGTGGCATTCTCCAGGCCCATCAGAGGAGTTATAAGAAGCATCAAAAGGATGAGTCAGGATTTTAGCATTTTTCAGCGTTGGAATTAGCCCGGGTGGATGGTGGAGATTGCTGCATGTTCTCCGCCATATGTTTTGGTTCCAGAATTTGCCATTCCTTCATGATTTGGAGGCCTTCTTTTATAGTAGCAATTACGAAAGAAGTGCCGTCTTTGGTGACCAGTAGTTTAGCAGGATATAGCCATCTATATGGAATGTTATGGTTATGGTGATTGTGGCCAGTTGCCTTCGTTGCTGCATGGTGAATGCAAAAAGGTCAGCAAAGAAGGATAGATCCTGCAATTCAGGGGGCAGATCATCACGGCGTCTGGCTGCAATCATGAATTGGTCTTTTATGTGGTAGAAATGCTCTCAGACTATAGTGATTCTGGGTAGATGAGAGGGAATATTTTTAGGCCTTGGTAGCCTATGAATGCGGTCAATGACCAGATCCTCTAATGGCGCATCCAGAAGTGCCGCTTTCATGAGATTTACAAAATAATTTTTTAGGTCAGGGGACTTGACCGATTCAGGAATTCCCCGGATTTTAACATTGTTACGTCTTGATCTGTCCTTCAAATCTGCCAATTTGGTTTTTATTTGCATAATCTCGTCATCTCTGTCATTCTGGGCATTAATGATGTCATTAAATGTGGTTGTAAACTCTCCCATTTTTGATTCAATGTGAGTGACTCTGTTGGACACAGCGGTTACTTCTGATTTGAATTGTTGCGTAATAGCAAGCATATCAGCATGGAAAGTGGTGCGCAGGGATACCAGCATGTCCTTAAGGATAGTGTCCATGACAGGCTGGTTTTATGTGGGGAAGTCAGTAATGGAGTCTTGCAACTCCCTAGTGTCATCAAGTGAAGAGTTAAATCCGCTTACCTCCTCAGTGTCTGCAGGCTCTATAGACACTCTTTGTCTGCTCTTTGCTGGGCTGGAGGAAGCTGATGGAGGTGGGGAGTAGCTTTCATATCCCTGTTTGAGATTAGTGTTGCTGCGGCTTCTATTTGGCATGGGAGCCATTCTGTGCTGCTTGTAATGGCCTGACTTTTACTAAGGACACTTACCTGTCCAGCAAGCCTTGATGTCAGCCCCCCCGAGGCCGATCAGTCCATCGGATCGGCCGCCGGCGCCTCCATCTTAACAAAGGGAAACGGGCAGTGGAGCCTTGCAGCTTCACTGCCCGTTTCCTACTGTGCATGCGCGAGTCGCTCGGCGCTTTGTGAATGGCCCCGTTGCTTCCTGGGGGACACACAGTTCCCAGAAGGCAACGGGGCCACTCACCGAAGAGGAGCAAGCGCCGCAGAGTAGGAAGAGACAGATTAGAAGACTGCCTAGCAACAAGGGTTTAGGTAAGTATACATTTTTTTTCCAAATCTTTTTTTTTTTTATTTTTTTAGGATTTTTGGTGGAATTTTTTTTCCAGGGTGGCCCTCCACTTTAAGGAGGTGTTTTAGGGGGTGTGTTCTATGTGTACATACTTTTGCTAATAGGTGTCCCTTATACCCATCTCAAAAAGTTGGGAGGTAAGAAATCGCCCCCTGAAGTCGCCCAAAGTAATGCAGGAAGCAGGAACTACTTTTGGGAATCTGTGCGGTGTTGCACCAACTCATACAGTTCCATTGCCAACAATAGACGCTGATTTGGCCTGCAATTTGACATGTCAATTCAGAGCTATGTGAACATGGGTGAAGTTGCAAAGATATGAATGGAAATCATTTGGGGCAACCTTTTATGCGACTCTGAGGTCCAAAGCTGCATGAAAAGTCTGCCAAGTGTGAAAGTAACATAATGAGATTAATTGATAACACCTTTAAATTAGACCCTATTTGCACTTGTGTGACTTTAAAATTGCACAGCTTTGCCATGACGCCTGTGTAATCTTGTGGTGTATGGACCTCATATCACATCAAAGTCAAACCAAGGTAGTGCAGGGATGAATTTGCCCCACTTTCAGGATGCACAAGTGACAATAGGGCCAAATTCAAAGGTGTTATCCATGAATCTTATTCACACTGCTGCGACCAGAAAGTCACACTATTTTGCTGCCACTTTGCCGCTGCAACTTGGTCCCAACTTCTGGGAATGCCTGTGTAATATAGCGACCTATGTACCTCAAGTCACATGAAAGTCACACCAATGTAGTACAGAGACTACCTTGAAGTTGGTGCGATTTGAAGTAGCACAGATATGAATGGTTATTATTGAGAATCATAGGGTACAACTTGTCATACAACTCGGAGGTCCAAATTTGCTGCAAAAGTCACCCAAGTGTGAAATTGACAGTGGGAGTAAATCGTGCGAGTTCAACTGAACTCATGAAATTTCATTCCTGCGTGTCAGTCCCGACTGCAGGGGGAATTTCAGAGACATCTGTGCAGGTTTCTGCACAGATGTCAATGGAAATCACACCCCGAAGTCGGCAAAAGTAGTACAGAAACTACTTTTAGAAATTGCAGCGCTGCACCGATAAGGACGGTGCAATTGCCGTCGATTTGGCATGCGATTTGACATGTCAAATCGCGCCAATGTGAACCAGATGTGTGACAGCACATTTGACAATGTGACACATACAACACTGCCAATCCACCAGCTGAATTCATTACCTGCAATTCTCCACAGCTATCGAAGGACTCCACCTAAACACCTTTATCATTTGCTTGCAGATGTGCTGAAGAGATTAGGTTTTTTGGTGCACAATTATATCTTATACTTTCTATGGGTATAAATAAGATATTGTACTTCCCCAAAGCCACCACCCCCAAAACTAGATATCTTCATTCAAAGTCAAGGATCTCATGTGACGGCCTATGGGTGGGAAGTGGTTAATGCATAAAATGCATTTGAAACAGAACAGTGTGTGAGATTTCCTTGTAACAATTCTCTAACCAGTTCACTTTCAAAATTAGCTCCTCTGTCTTTTTAGTTTGGCTCTGACTTGGGAATGCATGAGCTAGCTTTTTTTTTTAATCACTTGCCGACCGAGCCATAGCCGAAAGACAGCTACAGCGTGGTTGGCCTATTCTGGGTGGACATCCATGGACATCCTCCCGGAATGTTGCTCTTGCATGCCCCCTGGGGCGTGCTCCCAGAAATATCCGTGACCGCCAGGTCCGGAAGACCCGCGCATCATGGATCATGGTAAATGGCCGATGGTAGCAGCCGTTTACCACGTGATCACTCCGTCAAATGACAGAGCGATCACTTGAAAACAAACTGGCGTCATGTCATGACGCCGGTTCCTCCCTCCCCTCTCTGTACCGATCTGTACAGTTCGAGGGGAGAGGGGAAGAGATCATTTGTAGCAGCGCTGTGGGCTGGATCTGTAGTGCCCACAGCGCTGCTTAGTGCCCATACTCTGCAGTACTCTGCCAATACTCTGCAGTACTCTCTCCATACTCTGCAATAATCTTCAGTACTCTGCAATACTGTGCAATACTCTGCCAATACTCTGCAATGCTCTGGCAATACTCGCCAATACTCTGCAATACTCGCCAATACTCGCCAATACTCTGCCAACACTCTGCCAATACTCGCTAATACTCGCTAATACTCTGCCAATACTCTGCCCATACTCGCCAATATTTTGCAATAAATTTTAACAGAAACAAAGAATTTTTTTTATCGAATTTTCAGTTTTTTTGGTTTATAGCGCAAAAAATAAAAAACCCAGCGGTGATTAAATACCACCAAAAGAAAGCTCTTTTTGTGTGAAAAAAAGGACAAAATTTTCATATGGGTACAGTGTTGCTTGACTGAGTAATTGTCATTCAAAGTGTGAGAGCACCAAAAGCTGAAAATTGGTCTGGTTAGGAAGGGGGTTTAAGTGCCCAGTGGTCAAGTGGTTAAATGGTCTAACTACTAAGTGACAACACTTTCATATTTGTTATTTTCTGCTAACCAAAAGCCAATGCATACAAGTTATAATGGAAAGTTACTATGAACTCAGGAGGTCCCTCTCCTTCTGGCTTTGGAGTTTTACTCAGTGTATATCTCTCTTAAAACAGTAGTAAACTAAAAAACTAAATAAATGTCCCTCTGCAGGTTATTGCCATAATGTTCTAGTATATACCACATACTATCACATTATGACACACCTACCTTACAAAAAGAGCCATCCTCGTTTCTGCAGGTGCATCTATCTGTACCTGATCTTCCTTTCAGGTTCACATGCTCCATTTACGGGATGGTGCTCCTTGCATCCATTGTCATGGACGCGTGCGCTTGCACGGCATGTGTGGCATGATGTGATTGGCTGCCAGGGCTGCTGACTGACAACAGAACCGCTGGGTCCTAGTGACGTTGTGCTCTAATCGGACACATCTGGTTATTGTACCCGATCTAGTGCTGTCACACTACCACTGGATATGTGATCTGCATTCTGCGATTTTTAGGTTGCAGTGCCCCTGCCCACTTTGAGTTTCTTTAATACCTACTAGTTTTTAACATCTTCTAGCGGGATTATGACATCATATTGACGTCACAGGGAGGGGGTGTGACTTTTTTTCATCTTTCACATGTTTTGATTGGTGACTATTGTATTTATATTCTGTTCTTGACACTGTTGCACTTTATCACATGCCTGACGAAGGGGTCCTGTGCGGCTCTGAAGCGTTGCATCTTCCTTTGTGATGTGATCTTTTTCATTAAAACTCTTTGGACGAAAATTGATGATCCATGGTGTGCTGGCGAATATGTACGCTTATATGTACGCCTCCTTGCATCCATGTCACACACAGGGGGGTCATTTACTATAGCGCTGTGGTGCTAATTGCGCTAAAACGATATTTACTATAGCGCTGGTAAAAAAAAACTCCCAAAATCAAATTTACTATAGTTCCCTGAAAACAAATAGCGCCCAAACCCTTACTCTGCTAAAACCTGGAGTAGTGCACATGGAAATAATGTTTAAAGTATGATATAATTGCCTATATGGTACTGAAATGTGCGGTATATTTTAGCTCCCATGGCTTTTTTACAAGGCACTATAGTAAATACCAAAACTAAATTGGCGCTATTATAGTCCAATGCAAGTTTCAGCCATTGATTCTAATGGTACAATTGTAACTTCCCCAAATAAATACTTTTAGCCCGGGTTCACACCTATGCGAATTAGATGTGCGTTTCCGCACATCTAATTCGCATAGCAGGAGAATGTGACCGGCTCCCTATGGAGCCGGTTTACATATCTCTGGGGCGGCTGTGGAGCGCACTGCACAAAAACGATGTGCGTCTTTGGCTCTGTTTCAGGGCCGAATTCAGGCATAGAATTGGCCCTGATTCGTCCCTGAAATGGGGAACAGGGACGCACAGCGCTCCTGTGCGATCCGCAGTCCATTGTAGTGTGAACCCGGGCTTAACGTTGAGATGAAATGTATCTTTCTCTGAAATAAATGTTCCTTGCAACAATGTTGCTGCTTCTATTTTGTTTTTTCTCATCTATTTTGTTTTTAAGAATGCTAGAATGTTTTCATGTTTTCATGTTTTGGTAAAATGGTACAATTGTAACTTCCCCAAATAAATACTTTTAGCCCGGGTTCACACCTATGCGAATTAGATGTGCGTTTCCGCACATCTAATTCGCATAGCAGGAGAATGTGACCGGCTCCCTATGGAGCCGGTTTACATATCTCCGGGGCGGCTGTGGAGCGCACTGCACAAAAACGATGTGCGTCTTTGGCTCTGTTTCAGGGCCGAATTCAGGCATAGAATTGGCCCTGATTCGTCCCTGAAATGGGGAACAGGGACGCACAGCGCTCCTGTGCGATCCGCAGTCCATTGTAGTGTGAACCCGGGCTTAACGTTGAGATGAAATGTATCTTTCTCTGAAATAAATGTTCCTTGCAACAATGTTGCTGCTTCTATTTTGTTTTTTCTCATCTATTTTGTTTTTAAGAATGCTAGAATGTTTTCATGTTTTCATGTTTTGGTAAAATATATTTTTCTCTGTCACTTTCACTTGTTATTCTCCATCTCACAAAAATCTTTACACAAACTCAAACAGCTGCTTTACAAATCACATACAATACCATTGCTAATGCAAATTTTAAATGGGTCACAATTTTGTGAGTTTTTTATTATTCCCAAATAATCATATCATATTTGAGCCCAGAAAATGTGATATGTGTACCAACATCAGAAATCAAAACATAATTCCAAAAAATAAAGGGTATCATCACTATTATACACTCACCCACCAAATATGACAGAATAAATCCAGAATAATAACTCTTGAGTAATGTAATTCCACCACCTATATGTCCAATGAAATGCAGTATATGTGTAGGAGGTTTCCACGTGTGGAGACTCTGTGGCTTAGAGGTTTGAACTTCTGCTTAGCATCTCTGAAGCTTTGGGTTCAAATCCCACACATGCTGCCTCATGTAGAGGAGTTGTCTTATCTCCTTATATTGTTAAACATAACTCCTGACTCAAGTCCTAAAAGTAGTATTTATGTGTAGGAGGGTTCCACCACCACTGTAAAGTATTGGGACGCCTGCCTTTACACAAACATCAACGTTAAAGGCAGCCCAGTCTTAGTCCGTAGGGTTAAAATGTGATTTGGCCCTCCCTTTTCAGCTATAACAGCTTCTGGGAAGGCTGTCGTCCACAAGGTTTAGTGTGTCTATGGGAATGTTTGACCATTCTTCCAGAAGTGCATTTGTAAAGCCAGGCACTGATGTTGGATGAGAAGGCCTGGCTTGCAGTCTCTGCTCTAATTCAACCAAAAGGTGTTTTATCCGGTTGAGGTAAGGACTCTGTGCAAGCCAGTCAAGTTCCTAAACCCCAAACTCCCTCATCCATGTCTTTATGGACCTTGCTTTGTGCATTGGTGTGCAGTCATGTTGGTACAGGAATAGGGATGAGCTTCGTGTTCGAGTCGAACCCATGTTCGACTCGAACATCGGCTGTTCGATCGTTCGTCGAATTGCGAACGATATGGGCCGTTCGCGCCAAATTCGTGTGGCGCGTCACGGCCCATAATTCACTGCGGCATCGCAGTGCATTGCTGGCTGATGATTGGCCAAGCATGCACTATGACCCGCATGCTTGGCCAATCACAGCGCCGCCTGAACAGAGAGCCATAATTGGCCAAAGCCAAGGAGGCTTTGGCCAATTATGGCTCAGGGGATTTAGTACACGCCCCACACTATATAAGGCTGCCTGCACGGCGGCCCTGTGTAGTGTGTGTTCCGGCGTTCATTGAGAGAGAGAGAGAGACAGACAGTGACATTTGATTTGAGTTAGATAGATTAGGCAGAACAGTCAGTCAGTTAGCTGCACTTACAGTGTATTGTGTATATATATGCATCCCAGGTGTTGCATATATATATATATATATATATATATATATATATATATATATATACACTGTATTCAGTTTAACTAGATCCGTTCTTGTTATCTTCCTACTGACAGGCAGGCTTGTCTTGTTACAGTATTTACAGCTACCTGAAGAAAATTACTGGTGTTCCTTTGATCCTATTAGTACCACAGTCAGTCAGCTAGACTATTTACAGTTAGTGCAGTGTGTCCTGCTCACAGTGTTCAGCTAGATCCGTTCTTGTTATCTTCTTACTGACAGGCAGGCTTGTCTTGTTACAGTATATACAGCTACCTGAAGAAAATTACTGGTGTTCTTTTGATCCTATTAGTACCACAGTCAGGCAGCTAGACCATTTACAGTTAGTGCAGTGCGTCCTGCTCACAGTGTTCAGCTAAACCTACAAGTTAGTGTGGTGCGTCCACCTCACAGTGTTCAGCTAGATCTGTTCCTGTTATCTTCTTACTGACAGGCAGGCTTGTCTTGTTACAGTATATACAGCTACCTGAAGAAAATTACTGGTGTTCTTTTGATCCTATTAGTACCACAGTCAGGCAGCTAGACTATTTACAGTTAGTGCAGTGCGTCCTGCTCACAGTGTTCAGCTAAACCTACAAGTTAGTGGGGTGCGTCCTGCTCACAGTGTTCAGCTAAACCTACAAGTTAGTGTGGTGCGTCCACCTCACAGTGTTCAGCTAAACCTACAAGTTAGTGCAGTGCGTCCTGCTCACAGTGTTCAGCTAGATCCATTCCTGTTATCTTCCTACTGACAGGCAGGCTTGTCTTGTTACAGTATATACAGATACCTGAAGAAAATTACTGGTGTTCTTTTGATCCTATTAGTACCACAGTCAGGCAGCTAGACTATTTACAGTTAGTGCAGTGCGTCCTGCTCACAGTGTTCAGCTAAACCTACAAAAGTTAGTGGGGTGCGTCCTGCTCAGTGTTCAGCTAAACCTTCAAGTTAGTGCGGTGCGTCCTGCTCACAGTGTTCAGCTAGATCCGTTCCTGTTATCTTCTTACTGACAGGCAGGCTTGTCTTGTTACAGTATATACAGCTACCTGAAGAAAATTACTGGTGTTCTTTTGATCCTATAAGTACCACAGTCAGGCAGCTAGACTATTTACAGTTAGTGCAGTGCGTCCTGCTCACATTGTTCAGCTAAACCTACAAAAGTTAGTGGGGTGCGTCCTGCTCAGTGTTCAGCTAAACCTTCAAGTTAGTGCGGTGCGTCCTGCTCACAGTGTTCAGCTAAACCTACAAGTTAGTGCAGTGCGTCCTGCTCACAGTGTTCAGTTAGATCCGTTCCTGTTATCTTCTTACTGACAGGCAGGCTTGTCTTGTTACAGTATATACAGCTACCTGAAGAAAATTACTGGTGTTCTTTTGATCCTATTAGTACCACAGTCAGGCAGCTAGACTATTTACAGTTAGTGCAGTGCGTCCTGCTCACAGTGTTCAGCTAAACCTACAAGTTAGTGGGGTGCGTCCTGCTCACAGTGTTCAGCTAAACCTACAAGTTAGTGGGGTGCGTCCACCTCACAGTGTTCAGCTAAACCTACAAGTTAGTGCAGTGCGTCCTGCTCACAGTGTTCAGCTAGATCCGTTCCTGTTATCTTCCTACTGACAGGCAGGCTTGTCTTGTTACAGTATATACAGCTACCTGAAGAAAATTACTGGTGTTCTTTTGATCCTATTAGTACCACAGTCAGGCAGCTAGACTATTTACAGTTAGTGCAGTGCGTCCTGCTCACAGTGTTCAGCTAAACCTACAAGTTAGTGGGGTGCGTCCTGCTCACAGTGTTCAGCTAAACCTACAAGATAGTGTGGTGCATCCACCTCACAGTGTTCAGCTAAACCTACAAGTTAGTGCAGTGCGTCCTGCTCACAGTGTTCAGCTAGATCCGTTCCTGTTATCTTCTTACTGACAGGCAGGCTTGTCTTGTTACAGTATATACAGCTACCTGAAGAAAATTAATGGTGTTCTTTTGATCCTATTAGTACCACAGTCAGGCAGCTAGACTATTTACAATTAGTGCAGTGCGTCCTGCTCACAGTGTTCAGCTAAACCTACAAGTTAGTGGGGTGCGTCCTGCTCACAGTGTTCAGCTAAACCTACAAGATAGTGTGGTGCGTCCACCTCACAGTGTTCAGCTAAACCTACAAGTTAGTGCAGTGCGTCCTGCTCACAGTGTTCAGCTAGATCCGTTCCTGTTATCTTCTTACTGACAGGCAGGCTTGTCTTGTTACAGTATATACAGCTACCTGAAGAAAATTAATGGTGTTCTTTTGATCCTATTAGTACCACAGTCAGGCAGCTAGACTATTTACAGTTAGTGCAGTGCGTCCTGCTCACAGTGTTCAGCTAAACCTACAAGTTAGTGGGGTGCGTCCTGCTCACAGTGTTCAGCTAAACCTACAAGTTAGTGGGGTGCGTCCTGCTCACAGTGTTCAGCTAAACCTACAAGTTAGTGTGGTGCGTCCACCTCACAGTGTTCAGCTAAACCTACAAGTTAGTGTGGTGCGTCCACCTCACAGTGTTCAGCTAAACCTACAAGTTAGTGGGGTGTGTCCTGCTCACAGTGTTCAGCTAAACCTACAAGTTAGTGGGGTGCGTCCACCTCACAGTGTTCAGCTAAAGCTACCTGTAGAAGGTTGGTGGTGTTCTCATACTACAGGCAGGCAGTTGATTTTGCTAGCTGCAATATCAGTACATATATATATATATATATATATATATATATATATATATATATATATACATATCCCAGCTTAGTGCAGCTACAGGCCATTAGTATGGAAGGCCAAGAAGGAGAAGCAGACAGTCACAAGCCAATAAGAGAGGTCAAGCAGGCTCTGTGTCTAGTGCTTGTCATGGAGACGTTGCATCCTCATCAGTATTTGGTCGTAGGACACGCTTGGGCTTTTTTTCGGCAGCTGGCCGTGTTGAGCCACAACATGCGGAAGACTTGGTCGAGTGGATGACCAAGCCGTCCTCATCCTCCTCATCCTCTCTCACCCATGCCCAGGGTACTTTGTCTGGCAAAGCAGCGGCCTCTTCCCTCGGCTCAATGTCATCAGTGACTCCTTCCCTAGCCCCACCATGTCCTCCCGAGGAGTCCCTCGAACTGTTTGACCACAGTGTTGGGCACATGCTCCAGGAGGATGCCCAGCGTTTGGAAGGCTCTGATGATGATACTGAGCTCGATGAAGGCAGTAACATGAGCGCAGACAGAGGGGGTGCCCAAGAAGGACAGCAATCTGGCAGTCATGCTCCCCCTGCTGCAGCATACTGCCAGGTTTGCTCCAGTGATGAGGAGGGAGGGGATGATGAGGTCACTGACTCAACGTTGGTGCCTGATAGGAGAGAGGAGGAGGAGGAGGAGGAGGCGGCACATCACCAACGAGGCAGGATGCCCTCCAGGGGCCAGCCTAAGGGCAGCACATTGACTGCATCACACCCCAAAGCTCCACATGTGCAGGGCGCTGCAGTCTCTGCGCGTTATTCAAAAAGTTCTTTGGTGTGGGCCTTTTTTGAGACAAGTGCATCAGATCGTACCGCTGCTATTTGCAACATATTTCTCAAGCGTATCTCACGTGGCCAAAACATCTCCCGCTTGGGTACCACATGCTTGACCAGACATATGTTGACCTGCCATGCAGTTCGTTGGCAAGCGTATCTAAAAGACCCACACCAAAGAACAAAGAGGACCTCTCCTTGCTCCTCATCAGCTGAGATCTCCAACCCCACTATAACTTCAGTCCTCTCTGAGACCTGCACTGAGAGGAATGAAGGTGTAGAATTAGGTGTGTCACAGCCAAGTACTTGTGGGCAATCTGCTTTTGGTACACCGACGTCAGATTGTACCAGGCAAATTTCCCTGCCCCAGCTGCTGCACCGCCGAAAGAAGTTTGCTCCCAGCCATCCACATGCGCAGCGGTTGAATGCTAGCTTGGCAAAATTGCTAGCACTTCAACTGCTGCCTTTTCAGTTGGTAGACTCTGCCCCCTTCCGTGAGTTTGTGGAATGTGCGGTTCCTCAGTGGCAGGTACCTAAATGCCACTTTTTCTCACGGAAGGCGATTCCGACTCTCTACCGGCATGTGGAAGGCAATGTCCATGCCTCGCTGGACAGGGCGGTCAGCGGTAAGGTGCATATTACCGCTGACTCATGGTCCAGCAGGCATGGACAGGGACGTTACTTAAGTTTCACGGCGCATTGGGTGACTCTGCTGGCAGCTGGGAAGGATGCAGGACAAGGTGCAGTAGTGTTGGAGGTTGTTCCGCCACCACGCCTCCAAAATGCTAATGATTGTGACACACCTCTCTCCTCCACCCCCTCCTCTTCTTCTTCCTCCATGGCCTCTTCCTGTGCTTTGTCCTCGGAACCAGCGGTGCTCCGTAGCCATTCAAGGGGCTACGCAAGTACGCAGGCCAAAAGATGCCATGCGGTGCTTGAGCTGGTGTGCTTGGGGGACAGGAGCCACACTGGGGCAGAGGTTCTGTCAGCTCTGCAGGGGCAGGTTCAGAGGTGGTTGACGCCACGCCAACTTAAGGCAGGAATGGTGGTTTGCGACAATGGCACCAACCTCCTCTCTGCCCTCCGGCAGGGACAAATGACCCATGTGCCCTGTTTGGCTCACGTCCTTAACTTGGTGGTGCAGCGGTTCTTGGGCAGGTACCCGGGCTTACAGGATGTACTGAGGCAGGCCAGGAAAGTCTGTGTGCATTTCCGCCGGTCATATAATGCCAGTGCTCGGCTGACGGACCTCCAAAAGGAGTTTAACCTGCCAAAGAACCGCCTAATCTGTGACATGCCCACCAGGTGGAACTCAACGTTGGCCATGCTGCAGCGGCTGCACACGCAGCAGAGGGCCATCAATGAGTACCTGTGCGACTATGGCACCAGGACAGGGTCAAGGGAGCTTGTTTTTTTTCCCCACGCCAGTGGGCCATGATCAGGGATGCATGCACTGTCCTGTCACCATTTGAGGAGGCCACGAGGATGGTGAGCAGTGACAGTGCATGCATCAGTGACACTGTCCCCCTTGTCCACCTGTTGGAGCACACGCTGCGTGGAATAATGGACAGAGCACTTGAGGCAGAACAGAGGCAGGAAGAGGAGGACTTCCTTAGCTCTCAAGGCCCCCTTTATCCAGACAGTGTTTCTGCATGCCCGCCAATCACACAGGAAGAGGACGAGGAGGAGGAGGAGGAGGAGGAAGATTGTGTCAGTATGGAGGTGGAGCCTGGCACTCAGCATCAGCAGCAGTCTTTAAGGGATCAGTCCCAAGAAACACATGGACTTGTACGTGGCTGGGAGGAGGTGGCTGCGGACCATGTCGTCCTTAGTGACCCAGAGGACTCCGGACCGAATGCCTCAGCAAACCTACGCTGCATGGCCTCCCTGATCCTGCAAAGCCTGCGTAAGGATCCTCGTATTTGTGGTATCAAGGAGAAGGACCAATACTGGCTGGCAACCCTCCTTGATCCACGTTACAAGGGTAAGGTTGCGGACCTTATCTTGCCATCGCAGAGGGAGCAGAGGATGAAACATCTTCGGGAGGCCTTGCAGAAAGGTCTGTGCAACGCATTCCCAGAGACTGGGAGGTTACAAACTCCTGTTTCTGGACAACGTGTTGCTGAGGCTTCGGTCAGTCAAAGAAGGAGCGGTGGAGAAGGTAGCCGTCTGACCGATGTGTTCAGACAATTTTTTGGTCCGCAGCCCCAAGGTATGATCGGTTCCAGCAACCATCGCCAGCGTCTGTTTTACATGGTGCAGGAATACCTAGGGGCAAGATCGGACTTGGACACCTTTCCCACCAAAAATCCTCTGGGTTACTGGGTCTTGAGGATGGATCACTGGCCAGAGCTTGCACAGTATGCAATTGAGCTACTGGCCTGTCCTGCATCCAGCGTTCTTTCGGAATGCACATTCAGTGCTGCTGGAGGCTTTGTAACCGATCACAGGGTGCGTCTGTCCACCGACTCGGTCGATCGACTGACCTTCATAAAAATGAATCAGTCTTGGATCACCACCAGCTACCAAGCACCTGATGCTGATGTAACCGAATATTTTTTTTTTAAATCTCAGATCCCTTCAAAGACTGCCTATGCTGATGCTGAGTGACTATCCCTGAGTAATTATCCTCTTCCTCCTCAATCATCACGCTGATAGCTTGAAAGAACATTTTTGGTTCTGGGCGCCACCACCAATGCCTAAGGCACAATTTTTCAGCCCCTGTTTAACAGGGGCGTGTGATTACAATTTTTGATGCAATACTTTGCAGCAGGGCTCGTTCCTGTGTTCCAACTAGAGTGTCTGTGAGGGGTTGCAGTGTTGTGGCACCAGCACCAGTGCCTAAGGCCCAATTTTTCTGCCCCTGTTTAACAGGGGAGTGTAATTACAATTTTTGATGCAATACTTTGCAGCAGGGCTCGTTCCTGCGTTCCAACTAGAGTGTCTGTGAGGGGTTGCAGTGTTGTAGCACCAGCACCAGTGCCTAAGGTCCAATTTTTCTGCCCCTGTTTAACAGGGGCGTGTAATTACAATTTTTGATGCAATACTTTGCAGCAGGGCTCGTTCCTGCATTCCAACTAGAGTGTCTGTGAGGGGTTGCAGTGTTGTGGCACCAGCACCACCACCACCAAAGGCCCAATTTTTCTGCCCCTGTTCAACAGGGGCATGTAATTACAATTCTTGATCTAATATTTCACAGCAGGGCCCATTTCTGCACCCACCAAGAGCGAGTGAGGACTTACAGTGTTGTGGCACCACCATCACCACCACCACCACCAAAGGCCCAGTTTTTCTGCCCCTGTTCAACAGGGGCATGTAATTACAGTTCTTGATCTAATATTTCACAGCAGGGCTCTGTGAGGGCTTACGTTGTTGTGGCCACAACAACACCTAAGGGCCAAATTTCTGCTGAGTATATAGGGCAGGCCCCTACTTTCAAACATCTAACTTACAAACGACTCCTATTTGCAAACGGAAGGAGACAACAGGAAGTGAGATGAAATCTACCCCTAGGAAGGGAAATTCTCTCCTGTAATGCCCCGTACACATGGTCGGACTTTGTTCGGACATTCCGACAACAAAATCCTAGGATTTTTTTCGACGGATGTTGGCTCAAACTTGTCTTGCATACACACAGTCACACAAAGTTGTCGGAAAATCCGATCGTTTTAAACGCGGTGACGTAAAACATGTACGTCGGGACTATAAACGGGGCAGTGGCCAATAGCTTTCATCTCTTTATTTATTCTGAGCATGCGTGGCACTTTGTCCTTCGGATTTGTGTACACACGATCGGAATTTCCGACAACGGATTTTGTTGTCGGAAAATTTTATCTCCTGCTCTCCAACTTTGTGTGTCGGAAAATCCGATGGAAAATGTCCGATGGAGCCCACACACGGTCGGAATTTCCGACAACACGCTCCGATCGGACATTTTCCATCGGAAAATCCGACCGTGTGTACGGGGCATAAGAGTTAATATGGGAAAAACATTTCTCCTTTCCACTGATGCTTTCCAATCCTTGTTCCACAAAAAAACCCACATTTTCAAAAAACATTTGTCATTGGGACAAAAAGTGAGGTGAAATCTTCTAAAGAGGAGGAAACACAGCAAAACAAATGTCACAGGGGTGATAACCCTTCCCTATGTTTTCCAAAAAGCTTAAAAAAGATTTTTTGGCTGGAGCTAAACACGTTAAAAATGTACCCGTTCAAAATGACAAACAGATTCTACTTAACAACAAACCTACAGTCCCTGTCTTGTTTGCACCACCTGTATACTGCTGTTCAGAGTATATAGAGCCTTGTGGCCCCACACCTTTCCTTATTTTAATTTGGGTGCGGGGTTCCCCTTAATATCCATACAAGACCCAAAGGGCCTGGTAATGGACTGGGGGGTACCCATGCCATTTGTCTCACTGATTTTCATCCATATTGCCAGGACCCAACATTACATTAAACCCGCAAGCAGTTTTAAATGAGATTTTTTCCTTTAAAAATGACATTTGGTGCAGGGACTGTTCTAAACACGGGAAACACGCGCCACTTTACAGGCATACTATAGACACCCCCCAGGTACGATATTTAAAGGAATATTTCACTTTTTTTTTACTTTAACCATCATTAAAATCACTGCTCCCGAAAAAACGGCCGTTTTAAAAGTTTTTTTTGCATTGATACATGTCCCCTGGGGTAGGACCCGGGTCCCCAAATCCTTTTTAGGACAATACCATGCAAATTAGCCTTTAAAATGAGCACTTTTGATTTTGAACGTTCGAGTCCCATAGACGTCAATGGGGTTCTAACGAATTTTCGGTCCGTTCACAGGTTCTGGTGCGAACCGAACCGGGGGGTGTTCGGCTCATCCCTATACAGGAATGGGCCAAACTGTTCCCACAAAGTTGGGAGCATGAAATTGTCCAAAATGTCTTGGTATGCTGACGCCTTAAGAGTTCCCTCACTGGAACAAAGAGGCCAAGCCCAACCCCTGAAAGACAACCCCACATCATAATCCCCCCTCCACCAAATGATTTGGACCAATGCACAAAGCAAGGTCCATAAAGACATGAATGAGTGAGTTTGGGGTGGAGTAACTTGACTGGCCTGCATAGAGTTCTGACCTCAACACAACAGAACACCTTGGGGATGAATTAGAGTGGAGGCTGTAAACCAGGCCTTCTTGTCCAACATCAGTGCCTGACCTCACAAATGCAATTCTGGAAGAATGGTCAAACATTCCCATAGACACACTCCTAAACCTTGTGGACAGCCTTCACAGAAGAGTTGAAGCTGTTATAGCTGCAAAGAGTGAGCAAAATCAATTTTGAACCCTATGGACTAAGATTGGATGCCATTACAGTTCATGTGCGTATAAAGGCAGGCGTCCCAATACTTAGGCCAATATATTGTATATTGCTTGTGACACTGAGCATGGCTATGGACTTAGGACTGGTTCCCACCACAGAGATGCAGACCACATGCATGAGGCTGCCCACTGGCTAAGTGGGTAACAATTCTGTCTGAGCAGCACTGGGGTCGTTGGTTCAATTCCCCAAGGAGCTGATGCTTCAATCGAAGTTTATATGTTCTCCCTGTGTGTGTTCCCTACCACAATCCAAAGACATGCTGGTGTTTTACTTGTCTCCTGTCGAAATAATCTCTAATGTAAAAAAGTTAGTTTTGGATTTTAGATTGGAAGCTCATTGCAGCCAGGGACTGATGTTAATGTTTGTTAGCACTAATCATGCCCAGGGAGTTTAAGTGTAGGGTTTACACTGCACAGGTACATATACTTAGAAAACTGTTGCTTTGTTTATATGCATGCAAATGGCCTTCGATCTTTGGCCTGTAGTTGGAGATTTGATGCACATCGCCAAGGGCTAACAGAGTTGCAAATAGTATTATGTGTTCCTGCTCATCAGGTGCAATCACTTTAGACATACATGAAGAGACAGATTGAAAGATACTGGTGGGTGTGTACTTCTTTTGGGCGTGTGTAAGTGTGCTAACAATACAACCTAATATAAAGGACTGCAATAGGGGGTTCATTTGGCCTGAGAATCGGCCAGGTTTTTTTTTTTTTTTTTGCTGTGGAGAAGCAATGATATTGTGCATATTGTCAAATGCTCAACTAGGGCTGTTTGTTTGCTGAAATTCTTCTGCATTTTTTCCATCAAAAGTAGGTTTATGTGGCCATGCTGTCAATGTTATGTGTGTATTCCTGTCTGCCCATGCATTTATTGTTTGGGAGCATCTGCTGACCTTCTACTCTTTGATCTCATTGCTTAATCATGTACACAGAAATGCAGCTTCCAGCAGAACATACTCGCCAATGTATATGTGTGGATTGTGGGCTGGTGATGGGTGTTATAGATTGAATATGTGCCTTTTTTAATATTGTTGGAATGCTTTGTAAGAACGACTGTTAAGTATGTTTCTATAATCTTGCAGATAAAAAGGTGTTGCCCGTTATACACTGAAAGTAAAGCTGTGTTCACTCTAAGGTTTAGACAAATTTTAGATTGTATGCTCCCATTAGCAGGGCCCTTAAAACCCAATTGCTAACTGTTTTGCTAAAATGTAGCACCAGGTTTTCTGTAGAATATATTTTTTTTATGCTAGTACTGTAAATGTACAGAATTTTGTTTAAGCTTGTTTGGTTTTTTTTTTCCTCCTTTCTTTCTTCTTTTTAATTCATTTTGGAGGTGGTGGTTTTGGGGAATTGCAATATCTTACTTATACCCATAGAAAGTATAAGATATAATTGTGCACCAAAAAACCTAATCTCTTCAGCACACCTAAAAGTAAATGATAAAGGTGTTTAGGTGGAGTCTTTGTATATAACAGCTGCGGAGAATTGCAGGTAATGAATTCAGCTGGTAGATAGACAGTGTTGTATGCGTCAGCCCTGGTTCACATTGTTGCGATTTGAGATGTCAAATTGCATGCCAAATCGATGGCAATTGCACCTTCCTTATCGGTGTGGCACTGCAATTTCCAAAAGTAGTTTCTGTACTACTTTTGGCGACTTTGGGGTGCGATTTCCATTGTGTGAGTTCAGCTGAACTCGCACAATTTCCTCCCACTGTGAATGTGAACCAAGGCTCAAACTGGGCCTTTGTCTTTGTAATTCACCTGCTGCAATCCCAGGGACACCATTTCTTATCAAACTCCCTTAAGTTTGCATTGAAATATCATTATATGTAGAAATACAGATTTGCATATCTGCAAATAAATGAAAATACTAATCGGGGTTGCGGTCAAATATTTGCAGCTGCGATAAAACAAGCGTTGTTTCACCTTCTGACCTGGAAATGAGTCATTGTAATCACCCGGAAGTTTCTGTTCTGGTCAGGATCTCCATCTAGGTGAAGATGGTGAGGTCCCTCTTTAGCAAAGAGGAAGTGCTGCTCATTTACCGGGTAAGTGTAGGATATGTACTTGTGCTTGCTCAATGTGGGGGTGGATGTTGTAGTTATATTTGGTGTGGGTGGGGTTCATTGATTTGTTTAAAAAAAGTCTCAAAAATAATACTGCGCCAACTAAAATGTACAAAGCAGCCAACATAACAATCAGACTAATTGTGAGCCAATAAAAATAACACAATGTGGCGCTAAAAAAACGTGATGTTCGTTATTGGGCAAGACAAACCAGAATGGTCATCTGGAAGTCAGAATGCACAATAAAGTTTTATTGAAACGTGTCTCTACTGAGTGAATGTGAAACAAACACAGTAAAACTATATTAAAAACGCATGTGTGTCCGTAAACCCAAACAGACTTCTAATTGTGCATAATAAAATCCTAATAGTCCAAAGACTAAAAAGGAGTGTGAGTATGCAAAAAATTTTTTGTAAAAAGTATCAACCCGACGCGTTTCATCCGCATGGACTTCAACTGGGGTACGCGTCAGGTTTGGATATGCCTGTTTAGCCACAATTCATGTAAGCGCTTTTTTATCACTTGTCTGCACCTGGTCCCTACTTGTTCTAGGAGCCAGAGTTTTTTTTATTGCAAGCTTTTATTAAAGTTTTTCTGGAAGCAGATTCACACTATATGGAAGCATTTTTTCCAATTTTTGCCTTGAGGGTCATGCCTCTCCTGTGTTGATCTGGAATTGGGTCTACCAACCACTACACAATCCTGTATCGCGGAGATCTTAAGGCAGCGAGACCCTGATTGGGTGATTGGTGAGTGTTGTTGCCATCCTTCCATCAAGTCCGGACATGGAGTCATACCCACCCTCTCCAGGACAACCATCTCTAGTGACCTCCTAAAGCTTGTCTGACTCTCAGCCGCCGGCTAGTGAGTCCACCTGTTCCGGTAAGGGTGTTTTAACCTATCTATATCTGCATTAAGAACTACAGTTCTGAAGTAGTATTATACTACTTCAGAGTTTGTCCCCGCCATGGGAGATTGCTATGATATACTCTACTGAAGGCTCCAAAAGTCAAAGTCTATATCATCACTCGATATATGTTTTATGAACATTTATTGAACTCCTCATTTTTGGAATACAGTGCACATGTTTACTTTTTATACTATTCACATGAATGCATATCATATAGAGGTATCTCTTTGGTTGATACCTTTTACAAAAAATTTTTTTTGCATACTCACACTCCATTTTAGTCTTTGGACTATTAGGATTTTATTATGCACAATTAGAAGTCTGTTTGGGTTTACGGACACACATGCGTTTTTAATATAGTTTTACTGTGTTTGTTTCACATTCACTCAGTAGAGACACGTTTCAATAAAACTTTATTGTGCATTCTGACTTCCAGATGACCATTCTGGTTTGTCTTGCCCAATAACGAACATCACGTTTTTTTAGCGCCACATTGTGTTATTTTCATTGATTTGTTTGGCATCACCACACATTTACTCTCAGCCCATGTGCATACATCACTTCCTGCATTTGTTCTGCTGATGTAAATCCGTAAGGACGATGCAAATATAAATGAGAGCTCATATATATATATATATATATATATATATATATATATATATATATATATATATATATATATATATATATATATATATATATATATAATCTTGTTTCACACTTGGGTGACTTTTCCAGCAAATTTGGACCTTCGAGTTGTATGACAAGTTGTATCCCATGATTCTCAATGATAACCATTCATATCTGTGCTACTTCAAGTCGCACCAACTTCAAAGTAGTCTCTGTACTACTTTGGTGTGACATTCATGTGACTTGAGGTACATAAGTCGCTATATTACATGGGCATTCCCAGAAGATGGGGCCAAGTTGCAGTGGCAAAGTGGCAGCAAAATAGTGTGACTTTCAGGTCGCAGCAGTGTGAATGAGATTCATGGATAACACCTTTGAATTTGGCCCTATTGTCACTTGTGCATCCTGAAAGTAGGGCAAATATAACCCTGCACTACTATGGTTTGACTTTGATGTGATTTGAGGTCCATACACCACAAGATTACACAGGCATTGCTTCAAGTCATGGCAAAGCTGTACAATTTGAAGGTCACACAAATGCAAATAGGGTCTAATTCAAAGATGTTATCAATTAATCTCATTAGGTTACTTTCATACTTGGGTGACTTTTTGTGCAGTTTTGGACCTCGGAGTCGCATGAAAAGTTGTCCCCCATGATTTCCATTCACATCTAGGCAACTTCACCCATGTTCACAGCTCTGAATTGACATGTCAAATTGCAGGCCAAATTGGCGCCTATTGACGGCAATGGAACTGTCCAAATTGGTGCAATGCCGCACTGATTCCCAAAAGTAGTTTCTGCATTACTTTGGGTGACTTCGGGGGTGAGTTCTTACCTCTCAACTTTTTGAGATGTGTATAAGGGACACCTATTAGCAAAAGTATGTAGACATAGGACGCACCCCCTAAAACACCTCCTTAATGAGGAACTATTCCAAAAAAAAGAAAATTACTAGTTAAACCCCCATGTGCTTTTTTTTTTACCAATAATATTCCTTTAGATTGGCTATGGAAATTTACCAACAAAGCAATTTAGAAATTAGATGAAAGGTTTAGCGCTTTAAACCCTTTTCGAAAGATAAAAAGTACATTTTATATACAACTATATAGATTAGAACAAAATGAGGGACAAATGAGGAGGAAAGAGGGGCTAAGGGACTTTGTTCCAAATCAGGGACAATTGGGACCTATGCAATAGAAATGTGCATTCGTTTTCATCTGAATGCATTTCGTCTGAATTTTGGGTATTTTCGTTAACGTTTTAACAAACGATAACGAACGTGCAGAATCCGAAAACCAAAAGATCCGATATAAACAAATGCTTTATTTTTGTTTTCATTGCGACAACAGTTTGATATAGATAATTCGAGAGATTCGACATGACGCTGACAATAGTGATCTGTGTCCATCGAACCTGTGGTCAAATGTGCCTAACCTTAGCTCTATTATTTATGAATAATGAATGGTGTATTGTATTTAGAGGAAAGTGAGTGTGTTCAGCTGAACCAGGATGTTGCTTTTGTGGCGTTGGATATGACACCTGGACCCAGCACAGACCTTCCACTTGTTGATGTAACATCCCCTGATGCTAGTCAAACAGAGGGCCAAAGAGACCCAGAAGTGGAAGAAACTACTCGTGAGCCTCTTGTTTGCACAAGTAAGTATTCTTTGAATCTGGCTTCAAATGTGTATACATATCAAGTGTTTAGATGTCCAAAACAAATATCCAATCCACACATTTGCAAAGTATGTAGTGCCTTAACATTAACATGGAGAAGGAAGAGGTGGAAGGAGCTGGCAGCGTTGCTAGATGCCCAGGCACCAGGGCCAAGATTACAGAGTAGTTTCAGTGTGTACATTCCTAGTAGTGTAGGTGTCTGAAGGGCAAGAAGGTTGCAAGCAACAATAGACTGGGTAGGTAAGTATTTCCCCAATTTGACTAGTAACTTGACCATAATTCACTATGTAGGGCCTCGGCCACTTGACCATCGTTCCCTTAATACTTTTTTCTCTTCTTACAAGGACACGAACTTCAAAGATGCACAACTGGCCCTATGAGTGCAGATATGATGCAGGATTTGATTGGTCTAGAGCAAAGAAGAATACGTGATTATGTCGACATGCTTGCCAAATTTTAAGTTCATCTGGCCTGAAGTTTTCTTCCACTTGTTGGCTCCTGTTTGCAGTTTTCATATTTCACATGTTTTTATTATTTTTAAGCCCTGGTTCACATTGATGCTACTTTGAAATCGCACTACTTCACTTGAAGTAGCGCAATTTCTAAGTGGCAAGGTCAGTTAAATTTCAGGTGCTACTTGATAGACATTTGTGTGGCTTCATGCCCAGATGTCTATTGAAGTTACACCTGAAATTGAAAAAAGTAGTGCAGGAACTACTTTTGCAAATTGTTGTGGTGCCGCTAAATCGGTGTCACACTGATTGGAACAGTGCCATTGCCTCCAATAGGCTGCGACTTGTCGTGCAATTTTATCTATCAAATCGCAAGTCACAACGACAAGTCACTCCAATGTGAACCTAGGCTTTAATGTCTGAGGTCAGTGTTTAGCCACTCCACTTCTCTGGGTGCACCACCAGGTCCTGTTTTCTTTATTTTCTGCAGTGTAAAAACGACTGTGTGAATTACTAACCTTGAAAATGACATCATCACCTGTGCCAAAAGCAAAAAATATAGAAAACGTGACCTGGAAATGCATATGGAGAAGGAGAGTTGGGAAACACTGCTCTAAGTAATGTTTTAATTGTAATCTTTGTGTTTTTAACCACTTCCCGCCTGGCCTATAGCAAAATGATGGCTGGGCGGTGGTTCAGTTATCCTGACTGGGCATCATATGATGTCCAGCAGGATAACAGCCGCCATGGGGGCACACATCGCAGTCTGGCACACCGCTACACCGCTCTCAGTAAAGAGCCTCCGATGGAGGTGTCGCCTATCAGTGCCCATCAGTGCTGCCTATCAATGCCCATCAGTGCTGCATATCAGTGCCACCTCATTGGTGTCACCCTATCAGGACCCATCAGTGAAGGAGAAAACGTACTTATTTACAAAATTTTATGACAGAAACAAAAGCAAAACTTTTATTTTTTCAAAATTTTCGGTCTTTTGTTATTTGTTTAGCAAAAAATAAAAACCGCAGAAGTGATCAAATACCACCAAAAGGAAGCTCTATTTGTGGGAACAAAATGATAAAAATTCTGTTTGGGTACAGTGTAGCATGACCGCGCAATTATAATTTAAACAGCGACAGCGCAGAAAGTTGAAAATTGGCTTGAGCAGGAAGAGGGTAAGTGCCTGGTATTGAAGTGGTTAAATAAGAATTGCAAAGCCAAAAATTGAAGATGCACACAAATTGGGCAAAAAAAATCATATTTCCCTCATGATCCCATGCCTAAAATGTGTGTCTTTTCCTACATCTAGTTGGCTAAAGCTGCAAAACACCCAGTGGGGGTTATTTCCGAAAGACCAATCCACTTTGCACTACAAGTGCACTGCAAGTACACTTGAAAGTGTACTTGCAGTGTACTTGTAGTGCAAAGTGGATTTGCCTTTTTGCAAATAACCCCCACTGTGTCAACATGTGCTAGCTCCCATCATAGGGTATCAATGGACGTGTTTCGGGGGAACAACCCCTTCCTCTAACCTACTTTAGTTTTGAGGAATGGGTTACACCCCCAAAACGTGAACATTGATATCCCGTGATGGGAGATAGCACATGTTGACACACTGTGTGTTTTGGGGCTTTAGAAACTAACCTGTTTGTACCTACACACATTTTATGTAGGGGCTCATAAGGGACATTTTTGGCTTTTAGAGGGGTGAGACCACCCCATCTGAGGAAGGCAACATCAACACAGTCTTGGGATACTAATGTCTCATATGGCCTTCACTTTACCAAAGTCGAACTTTGTAAGTTCCTGAGTTGGGGATGTGTATCTTATGTTTTCAAACATGCCTCTTTAGCCACAAAAAAAGCAAAATAATGGCAAACATACATATTATACACCAAGATGTTGGTTTGTTCAAAAACCTTAAAAGGCACATGTGAATATGTTTGGAGTAAAATGTTTTTTACTAAACAATGTGTGGCTTCTTATTTCAATGCTCAATACCAGTGTATCTGTTAAGTTGGTGTAGTTACAGTGACAATGTGCTCTAAAATGTGGCAAACTCAGGCAATTTTATGACCTCAAATAAATTAATTAAAGGAGTTGAAAAGGACTAATATTTTTAACATTAATGCATTAGATACATTAACAACAAAAACATTGTGTGTGTATAGCAGACCCACAGCACAACATAATAGTTAGCTGAAGAAGAGATTGTCACCCCATGTAGCAAATAAGGTACGTTTGCACTATTGTAGAAAATGGCCAAAATTAAGGCCATTTGAGAACCTAAGAGACAAATAAGAAACACAGACAGTAGTTCAAATGAAATAGCAGTTTAGGATCAAATCAAAGATTTATTCATGATCAGCTACAGTTTGCTGCCAAGCCACTGCCCTTCTACCCACAAAATAGTCCATGTATTGTTGCCGGACATCTTGGGCAGTTTGAGAGGGCAACCCAGCACGGCCAGTTTCAAGAACTGTCATCATGCCAGGATCAGCTTGGCCTGACACTGCAAGGTCAACCTCACTTTGCAGTGAGGCAAGGTAGCTGCTTGCATTCCTCCGTAAATAATTGTTCAGGATGCAGCAGCACAATACCACATGGCTGATTTTATATTCGGCCAGGTTAATCGAGGTTAGAAACAGCCTGAACTGACTGGAGAGTATGCCAAAGACGTTTTCCACAACCCTTCTGGCATGAGAGACCCTGTAATTGTAGATTCTCTGCTCTGGGGTGAGGTTCCTCATACGAAAGGGCTTCAGAAGCTGTTCCCCCGGAGCAAAGGCCTCATCTGCCACAAACACAAAATTGAGGCCCTCGACATTGTCCTCAGCAGGTGGCAAATGTAAGGTGCTATTCTGGAGCCGATGGTAGAATTTGGTCTGCATAATCCCTCCTCTGTCAAAGTTGCGGCTGTTCTTTCCAACATCCAGGTACAGGAACTCGTAGTTGGCAGACACTACTGCCAGCATGACTATGCTGCAAAAGCCCTTATAGTTAAAATAATAGGAGCCCGAGTTGGGTGGTGGGACAATCCTGACATGCTTGCCATCAATCACCCCACCACAGTTGGGAAAATCCCACTGATGCTGGAACTTGGCTGCAGCAGCTTGCCATTGCTGTGGGTTGGAAGGAAACTGTGGAGTCACAAAAGAAAAAAAATTACTACTTTTGCACATAACATTGCAAGCAGATTTGACACAAACATTCTTGGCCAATATAAGTATAACATTTAAATGCGTATTTAAAGACAAAGGTATGAGGTCAACTTATCAGATTCCTCACCCCCTCTGGTGGCCCATTTTAAAAATGTTATGGTGGGCGGTAATGGGTAGATGTTTTGGACAGGTAACCCTCTCCACTTACATGAGAGCTGAATGCATAAATAATGTGTGATTTTTTTGGCCAGCCCCTCCTTACTTACACTATTGGCAGCCCCCCTGGACAGGTAAGAAGTGTCAAAATCCAAAAATATGGATACACACTGTCCACATTGAAGCACATTTTTACATTCATAAATTACCTATCAAGATAATAGACAAAAACTTTAGACAGTACAATTTGAAGGTATTCAGGCCCTTGCACTACATGCTTTGGTGAATTCATCCAGAAATATGACCACAAAAAAGGTATAGTGTGTATGGGTTTTGCAAAGTCAGCAAGTATTGGTATCGGTTGACTTAGCATTTAGGGGGGTAGGGTTCCAAATGAGTTTGTGCCCCAAAAAAATGGCCTCTTGCACTCTGCCTGAATTTGAGGACAACAATAACATGTGTACACATTTTAGGGGATGTTTAGGGTAAGCACAAAAATGTAGCTGACAAAATACATTGTTAAGCTACTAGGCTAGGTGTGTATGGGCCCAGGATAGCATGCTGGGGAGGTTAGTGAAGGAAATGCATGCATGAAGGGCAAAAAGGAGCATTAAAAGCTTACAGCATGCATGAGGACAAAGAGGACATTCACAGCATATTACAACAATGGTAATTATGGAATGAAGAAATTAATACAATACATTAGCAAACAATACATACCTAGAATGTGATTTTAAAGGCTAAAACTTACCCAAATATAGTCCTTCTGCTGGACTTGGATAATGGCAGAACAGTTTTCTGAAATAATGAATCCCAGAGCCTGGGGGGGGCGATCCCAGTTGAAACTTCAGGTTCACCTAACCCTAAGCAGCTGTCATCTGTCTTTGCCCAACGCTCCCATCCCCCTACACCCTCTGCCAGGAGCCGCAACCCACAGAACTTGGTCTCTATTCCTCTTTCCAAAACCAGCTCCCCCTTTTCCTGTGCCCTTTGGAATGCACGTTCTGTCTGCAACAAACTCACCGCCCTTCATGACCTCTTTATCACAAATTCATTTAACCTACTTGCCATTACTGAAACCTGGCTTTATGAATCAGATACTACTTTGCCTGCTTCCCTCTCCCATGGGGGCCTTCTCTGGACTCACTCCCCCAGACCAAGTGGATGGAAGGGAGGTGGAGTGGGAATCCTTCTAGCCCCATGCAGCACCTATCAGGTACTTCACCCACCTCCCTCTCTGACACTCTCCTCTTTTGAGGCACATTGCATTCGTCTATTCTCTCCCATTTCTCTAAGAATTGCTGTCATCTACCGTACCCCTGGATCAGTATCAGCCTTCCTTGATGACTTCTCTGCCTGGCTACCCTACTTTCTCTCTTCTGAAATCCCCACAACTATTCTCAGGGACTTCAACATCCCTGTTAACACTAACACTACTATTACTTCTAAACTTCTCAGTCTAACCTCATCGATTGACCTGAAGCAATGGATACAGGCTCCTACCCACTCCAACGGCAACACCCTTGACCTTATCTTCTCCTATCTGTGCACTTCGTGCAACCTTTCCAACAATCCACTCCCACTCTCTGATCACCACCTTATTAGTTTTGCTCTCTCCCTGTCTTCCACCTCCTCTCCCTCCAACCGCCTAACAGTTACACGTAGAAACCTTCGCCACCTCAACCCTTCTCTTCTCTACTCTGCTACTGATCACCTCTATGACAAAATCTCTCCTCTGTCCTGTCCCAACCTAGCCACTTTCATCTACAACAGCTCACTGTCTTCCTCCATAGACAAGCTTGTCCTCCTCACTACATGCAGAATTAAGCCCCGACTGCTACATCCCTGGCAAACAGATGACACCTGAAGTCTCAGAAAACGTAGCCGCGCTCTTGAGCGCCTGTGGCATAAGACTAAGATCCAGGAAGACTTCATACAATATAAATCTGCCCTCCTAAAATACTATTCCTGCCTTCACATTGCCAAACAGACCTACTTTATCACACTCATTAACACCTTCTCATCCAGTCCACATCAACTCTTCTCTACCTTCAACACTCTACTCTGTCCTCCACTGCCTCCACCCACCAACTCACTCACTGCCCAGGAGATTGCCAATCACTTTAAAACTAAGATTGATACAATTCATGAGGAAATTGCCAATGCGCAAAAACCTCCCCCATGCAACACCCCATGTCCACAGATACAATCATTACTTCCCTCATTCAACCCTGCTATTATTACTGAGGTTGCTAAACTTTTATCTAACACTCATCTAACCACCTGCCCCCTGGATCCTGCTCCCTCGCAAATGCTACGCTCGCCCTCTGACTCAATTCTACACTCTCTAACTCACATTTTCAACCTCTCCCTCTCTTGTGGAATCTTCCCAAACTCTCTAAAACACGCGCTAGTCACCCCCATACTTAAAAAGCCCTCACTGGACCCCACCAATCTCAACAACTTACGTCCCATCTCCTTACTCTCCTTCTCCTCCAAACTTCTTGAAAGACTGGTCTACAACCGACTAAGCGACCATCTGACCATGAATAAACTTCTTGATCCCCTTCAGTCCGGTTTTCGCCCTCAACACTCCATGGAAACTGCTCTCCTTAAACTCTCAAATGACTTACTAATGGCTAAAACCAGTGGACACTATTCTGTACTACTTCTCCTGGATCTCTCTGCTGCCTTTGACACAGTGGACCACCCCCTCCTCCTCAAAAAACTCCACTCCTTTGATCTCCGTGACTGTACTCTTCGCTGGTTCTCAACCTACCTATCCCACCGCTCCTTCAGTGTCACTTACAACTCTACTTCCTCTTCTCCTTTTCCTTTCTCCATTGGGGTCCCCCATGGTTCTGTTCTTGGACCTCTCCTTTTCTCAATCTACACCACCTCCTTGGGTCAGTTGATTGCCTCCAACGACTTTAAATATCACCTCTACGGTGATGACACCCAAATCTATCTCTCCACCCCCCCAGCTCTCTCCATCTGTCTCGTCATGCATTACCAACTTACTAGCAGACATATCAGCCTGGATGTCACATCACTTCCTCAAACTTAACCCCCGACTGCTAAAACTGAGCTCATGATATTTCCTCCCTCAGGTGCCACTTCCCCTGATTTCTCTGTCAATATCAACGGCTCAACTATCAACCCATCTCCCCACGCCAAGGTCCTAGGTGTAATCCTGGACTCTGAACTAACCTTTCGACCCCACATTCTATCACTATCCAAAACTTGCCGCCTCAGTCTCCGCAACATTTCCAAGATACGCCCCTTCCTAACCAATGTCACCACAAAGCTTCTAATCCACTCCCTGGTCATTTCCCGCCTCGACTACTGCAACTCCCTCCTCATTGGTTTACCTCTAAATAGGCTATCCTCACTTCACTCCATCATGAACGCTGCTGCCAGGCTCATCCACCTCACAAACCACTCAGCGTCTGCTACACCCCTCTGCCAATCCCTCCATTGGCTGCCACTCAGTCACTGAATTAAATTCAAGATACTAACTATAACTTACAAAGCCATCTACAACCTGGCCCCCAGCTACATCTCTAACCTAGTCTCAAAATTCCAACCTAATCGTTCTCTTCGCTCCTCCCAAGACCTCCTGCTCTCAAACTTCCTTGTCACCTCATCCCATGCTCGCCTTCAGGACTTCTCCAGAGCCTCTCCCATCCTCTGGAATGCTTTACCCCAATCCGTCCGATTTTCTCCTACTTTATCCACTTTCAGACGATCCCTGAAAACTCATCTCTTCAGAGAAGCCTATCTGGCCCCCACCTAACAACTGTACATTTATCTTCTCAATCAACACATCACCCACAGTTATTACCTCTTGTATCTCTTGACCTTCCCTCTTAGATTGTAAGCTCTAAGGAGCAGGTCCCTCTGATTCCTACTGTATTAAAGTGTATTGTATTTGTACCGTCTACCCTCAAGTTGTAAAGCGCTATGTAAACTGTTGGCGCTATATAAATCCTGTATAATAATAATAATAATAATTTGAAATTAAAAAAATCACCCAGCAAAATGTGTATATATACACAATAGTATGTAAAACATATGTTTTATTTTAAAGAGAAAAAAAATCCTTTAATATCACTACCTGTATTGATAGTGAAGTGTATATGTGGATGAAATTGTCTTACTTAATTTATTTACTCAAGTGCAACATAGTAACAAATTAACTGTATGTCAAATAATATATCAAGTGAACATGCACATATTGAAACTTGCTCTGCAACCCTGTCCTCATCAATACAACAAAAAACATCAAAGATAAAATTACAAACAGTAAAATATGTATTACTACTCAGGCACAATTGGGTATTATTTTATTATACTTGCATTAAGCTCTTGTAATAACAAATGCAAGCTGTATTTTCTAAGAACACAATTAATGCTCATATTAGTTTTACATATTATTATTAATCCTACCAGAGTTAGTGAGCTATAAGTATAGTGCAAGTAATCAAAGGCTTAAACATCCCACACAATAGCACTGAAATAATTACTCTCCCCGAGCTACTATTGTTTCCAGCCCCAGGCACCTCTAGACTAATAAAAGGTTTCATTTTAAATTATATGAAAAGAATGTCAATATTATACAGCAAGTATGTGTTCAGCTGCTGAGAGCTGCACCAGATGAATAAGGTTCAGTAATGAATTTTTATACAATTGGCCAACAGTATTAAATCTTGTGACACTTCTACTCTTCTCATCTTTTTCACTTTCTCTGTAATACAATTTATATAAAAATTTGTGCATTTTAGCATGAAAATCATTTTAATTGTGTCACTTGTACAGTTTATAGGCAATCTTTTTTTTTTTTTTTTAAATACAAACTGATGGGAATTAATAGTGGTTCTGGTGTGGACTGAAAGACTGATATGGTACTTTTAAAAGTATTCAGTTGTTGATAAATGAATCAGCATTAAAATAAGAATTTTTTATATGCTATTATGCTATGCATATGACAAAGTATATATATATATATATATATATATATATATATATATATATATATATATATATATATATATATATATATATATATATATATATATATATATATATGTATGTATGTATGTATATATATATATATATATATGTATATATATATGTATGTATATATATGTATATATATATATGTATGTATATATATATATATGTATATATATGTATATATTATATATATGTATATATATGTATATATTATATATATATGTGTGTGTGTGTGCGTTTGCTTTGAAGAAGCACTGAGGTCAGTGTGAAGTGGGTTCGGACACTCTGGGGATCATTTACTATAGCGCCACGACGCTAATTAGTGCTAATCACGCTAATTAGCGCTAAAACGGTATTCACTATAGTGCTGGTAAAAAAATACTCCCAAAATTGAATTTACTATAGTTCCCTTAAAACAAATAGCACCCAAACCCTTATGCTGTGTACACATGGGTGGACTTTTCAGCGTCAAAGGTCCCACGGTCTTTCCGATGGACTTTCGACGGACATTTGACGGACTTTTGACGGACTTCCGATGGACTTTCGAATTAACTGACTTGCCTATACACGATTAAACCAAAGTCTGACAGATTTGTACATACGTGATGACGTACAACCAGACTAAAATAAGAAAGTTGATAGTCAGTAGCCAATAGCTGCCCTAGCGTTGGTTTTTGTCCATCGGACTAGCATACAGACGAGCGGATTTTTTGACCAAACTCAAGTCCGTCGGAAAGATTTGGAACATGTTTCAAATCTAAAGTCTGTCTGATTTTCACCTGAAAAAGTCTGGTGCAGGTCCAATGAAGCCCACACATGGACAGATTGCCCGACGGATTTGTCCCATCAGACCAGTCCGCTTGAAAAGTCCACCCGTGTGTACACGGCATTACTCTGCTAAAACTTGGAGTAGTGCACATGGAAATAATGTTTACAGCATGATATAATTGCCTAAATGGTACTGAAATATGCGGTATATTGTTTAACCACTTGCCGCCCGGCATATAGCAGAATGACGGCGGCAAAGTGGTTTCAATAACCTGACTGGGCATCATATGATGTCCTCAGGATATTGAGCCACTGCGCTCCCCAGGGGCGCGCATCGTGGCGATAGTTGTTGCGGGGTGTTAGTCTGACACCCCGCAACACCGATCTAGGTAAAGAGTCTCTAACGGAGACTCTTTACCACGTGATCAGCGGTGTCCAATCACGGCTGATCATGATGTAAATAGGAAGAACCGGTGATTGGCTTTTCCTCACTCGCGTCTGACAGACGTGAGTAGAGGAGAGCCGATCAGCTGCTCTCCTGACAGGGGGGTCTGTGCTGAATGTTTATCAGCACAGCCCCCCTCGGATCCTACCCAGGACCACCAGGGAAGCTGCCAGGACCACCAGGGAAGCTGCCCAGGACCACCAGGGAAACCAGCCACACTGGACCACCAGGTATGCCCCCTAGACCCCCAGGGAAATACTAATCAGTGCAAAGGCAGCTGCCAATCAATGCCCAGGCAGCTGCCAATCAGTGCCCACTCCAATGCCTACCACTGCCAGTGCCACCAGGGATGTCTGTCAGTGCCGCGTATCAGTGCCGCATATCAGTGCCCATCAGTGCCACGTATCAGTGCCCATCAGTGGCCATCAGTGCCGCCTATCAGTGCCCAGCAGTGCCCAGCAGTGCTGCCTATCAGTGCCCATCAGTGCCACCCATGAGAACCCATCCTTGCAGGCTTTCAGTGCCCAATGTCGCCTATCAGTGCCCACCAGTGCCACCCAGTGCCACCCAGTGCCACCCAGTGCCACCCATGAGTGCCCATCAGTGCCGCCTATCAATGCCCATCAGTGCTGCATATCAGTGCCACCCATCAGTGCCGCCTACCAGTGCCCATCAGTGCTGCATATCAGTGCCTATCGTCAGTGCCCGTCAGTGCCCACTCATTGGTGCCACCTCATTGCTGCCACCTTATCAGTGCCTGTCAGTGCTGCCTTATCAGTGCCCATCAGTGAAAGAAAAAATTTACTTATTTACAAAATTTTTAAACAGAAACAAAAGCAAAACTTGTATTTTTTTCAAAATTTTCAGTCTTTTTTTATTTGTTTTGAAAAAAATAAAAGCCGCAGAGGTGATCAAATACCACCAAAAGAAAGCTCTATTTGTGGGAACAAAATTATAAAAATTTAGTTTGGGTACAGTGTAGCATGACCGCGCAATTGTCATTCAAACTGCGACAGCACTGAAAGCTGAAAATTGGTCTGGGCAGGAAGGTGTATAAGTGCCCTGTATTGAAGTTGTTAAAGATAATCTGCTTTTAAACTGTGTGAAAAAGTGATTTCTACACTGAAATATCTTTAAAAGTCTGAGAAGAGATAAATTCCCTGTTTCTGTACAAATAGGTGCCAACACAACTAAGCATGCTCAGACCCGCAAATAGCTTTCATTTTAGCTCCAATGTCTTTTTTACAGGGCGCTATGGTAAATACCAAAATGAGCGCTGTGTTAAGGAGCGTTTTTTGGGAGTGAAAAACGGTGCTATTGTAGTGCAATGCAAGTTTTAGCCATTGATTCTAATGGCACAATTGTAACTTCCCAAAATAAATCTTTTAATGTTGAGATGAAATGTATCTTTCTCTAAAATAAATTTTCCTTTGCAACATTGTTGCTTCTACTTAATCTATTTTGTTTTTAAGAATGCTAGAATGTGGAATGTTTTGATGTTTTGGTAAAATGTATTTTTCTCTGTCACTTTCACTTGTTACTCTCCATCTCACAACAATCTTTACCCAAACTCATACAGGTGTTTTTACAAACCACAAACAATACCATTGCTGATGCAAATTTAAAATGAGTCACAATTTTTCAGATGCACTATTTAGCCAAAAATATTGGGACACCTGCCTTTACACACACATGAACTTTAATGGCAACCCAGTCTTAAGTTGGCCAAACACCATACAATTTTCTTTAGATTTACCTTCAGCTATGTAGTGCAAGAGCCTGCCTGATTGCATACAAATTGAAAGTGTTTGAGTTTTTGTGTTAAGTTTGACCTCCTATTATACAGTTTTGGTAAATCTAAAGGAAAGTTGTACAAGAAAATTGTATAATGTATGGCCAGCCTTACTCTGTAGGTTTAAAATTTGATTTGGCCCACCCTTTGCAGCTAGAACAGCTTCTGGGAAGGCTTGGAAGGCTGTCCACAAGGTTTAGAGTGCCTATGGAAATGTTTGACCATTCTTCCAAAAGTGCATTTGTGAGGCCAGGCTTGCAGTCTCTGCTCGAATTCATCCAAAAGGTGTTCTATCGGGTTGAGGTGAGTACTCTGTGCAGGCTAATCAATTTCCTCCACCCCAAACTCGCTCATCCATGTCTTTATTGACCTTGCTTTGTGCACTGGTGTGCAGTCATGTTGGAACAGGAAGGGGCCATCCTCAAACTGATCCCACAAATTTGGGAGCATGAAATTGTTCAAAATATCTTGGTATGCTGATGCCTTAAGAGTTCCCTTCAATGGAACTGGGCCAAGCCCAACCCCTGAAAAACAACCCCACATCATAATCCCCCCTCCACCAAATGATCTGGACCAGTGCACAAAGCAAGGTCCATAAAGACATGGATGAATGAGTTTGGGGTGGAGGAACTTAACTGGCCTGAACAGAGTCTTGACCACAACAGAACACCTTGGGGATGAATTAGAGTGGAGACTGTAAGCCAGGCCTTCTGGTCCAACATCAGAGCCTGACCTAACAAATGCACTTCTGGAAGAATGGTCAAACATTCCATAGACAAACTTCTAAACCTTGTGGACAGCCTTACCAGAAGAGTTGAAGCTGTTGTAGTTACAACAGGTGGGCCAAATCAATTTTTAATTCTACGGACTAAGACTGGGATGCCATTACAGTTCATGTGTGTATAAAGGCAATTGTATATTGCTTGTGACACTGAGCATGGCTATGGACTTAGGGTTGGTTTACGCCACAGAGATGCAGCCAACATGCGTGAGGCTGTCCACTGGCTAAATGGGTAGCAATTCCATCTAGCAGCACTGTGCTTGCTGGTTCAATTCCTCAACATCCTAATGCTTGTTTTGAAGCTTATATGTTCTCCCTGTGTGGGTTTTTCACCACAATCAAAAGACATGTTGGCATTTTATTTGACTCCTGTCGAAATAGTACCTACTATAAATAAGTGCGTTTTGGACTTTAGATTGAAAGCTCATTGCAGCCAGGGAGTGATGTTAATGTTTGTTAGCACCAACTATGCCCAGGGACTTAGACATTTAAAATTGTAGAGTTTACACTGCACAGGTACATATGCTTAGAAAACTGTTTCTTTGTTTATGTGCATACAAATGGACTTCAGTCTTTGGCCTATAGTTGGAGATTTGATGCACATAGCAAAGGGCTAACACAGTTGCAAATAGTATTATGTGTTCCTGCTTATCAGGGGCAATCACTTTAGACATACATGAAGAGTCAGATTGAAAGATACTGGTGGGTATGTACTTCTATTGGGCGTGTGTCAGTGTGCTAACAATACAACCTATCTTATATAAAGGACTGCAGTGGGTGGGTGTTCGTTTGGCCTGTGCAGAGGCCAGTTTTTTTGTTGTGATTTGGGAGAAGGAGGGCCTAAGAACAGGCCAGAATTTTCCTTACAGAGTGCTACTCGGCCTCCTGACTTACGATCGGGTGTCATATACACCTAGGTGTTGAGTTGGGGGTGTTCCGGGGGCCCCTCTTCTGGGGGACCCCCGAATAAACGAGAGGCCAAAGAAAGGTGGAACCAAAAAAGGACGTAGCCATGTCGCGGGGGTCCAATGCATTGAGAAATTCTATGAGAATCCAGGTAAAGCCTGAATATTGTGCTGAAGTGGGTCTGAAGACGATCGATGTGGATGTTTTATGGAAGTTGCTGAATTTACAGGTCAGTGATATATTTACTCTCCAAGATTTTGTGGTTAGTGGTCAATACGATGTTTCTTTACACAATGAGGATACCTGCCAAGCTGCATATGAGAATTGGGTAAAGGCGGATCTGGGAGCAAATTTGCTAACTAAGAAGATGGACGTCACTTTATTGTTTGATCCTGTATTGAAGACCATGACTGTACGTTGTTATAATCCTTTTTTGGAGCCGGAATTGGTGAGACAATTTTTGTTGCGGTATTGTGTGGGGGCTGACAGAGGAGAGAAGCTTTATAACCAGTATTGCATGTATAAAAAAATGCATTTTAAAGTATGCATGAAGAGGGATGCATCAGGTTTTTGTGGTGTGTGTCACCCTCCCCCGGCATTTACCATTGCTGGGGAGCAGTGTACCGTTTTCTATTCTGGGCAACCCCGTTACTGCAGGGGGTGCTTTCAGCATATGTCAGAAACTGTCCGAAAATAGTGGGGAGGAAGATGTTCTCGTATGTGGAGGCTGTGCAGAGATGGCGGTTTACAGGCCAGAATGTGAGCGGGCAGATGAAGGGTGTGAGCAGGTGGCCGGCACAGAAGGTGGAAAGGCGCCGACCCCTTCAGATGCTGAAAACCCAGTAGCTCCAAGGAAGGTGTTGGAAAGGAACTGCAAAGGAGTATGGGTAAAAGTGGAGTGAATATTAATCTGAGAGAGGAGGGGCATAATGAGATGCAGGTTGGTGAGGCAGAAGAAGCTGTGGCGGGTGAAGGCATGGAGGTAGGGAGGTGGGCGGAGTGTGTGAAAAGTTGATGGCTTTGATAAAACAGGTGGAGGCAGAGCAGGAGTGTCAATATTTAGATGAGGAGGTTGGTGAGTGGGCTGAGGATATGGAGGTGCTGGAGGTGAGGAGGAAGGAGGGGTCAGGATCAAAAGACCTTTTAACTGCCCCTCAAAGACCAGGGCCTGAGGTGGAGCAGGGGAGTGAGGCACAGAGAAAGAAGCCTAAATGGGACTTTTCACTGAGTTTGAGCCCAGGTGGTGTTGGGTGTGTACTGCCGAGTTTAAGTATGGATTCACAAGTGTCAGATGATTCAAGTAGAGCAACATCACCATTGGACTTGGTAGGTTCTCCTGCCATGCAATATTTGGAGAGTGAATCATTTGATCCTCTTGTAAAAGGTACAGGGAACGGAAGTGAAAAAGAGCTTCCTGCTGGAGGGGTTTAGTGTTTTCTGCAGGATTTTTTTTTTATCCTTCTTATGGCTTTGTCTATATGTAGTGTGAATTGCATTCAATTGGATCTGTCTATCGTCGTGCAGCTGTTTTTTCTGAGTTGGCTAAGATTGAGTGTGATGTCTTGTGTTTGCAAGAGTGTGGTTTGTGGTATGCTCCAGGACCAGCGGTTTGGTCTTGTGCTGCAGAAAATAAAAGTGAAGGGGTGGGGTGCTCTTTAAAAACCCAGAAATTAAAGTTGAATCATGGGAGGAAGTGGTGATAGGAAGAGTTCTGAGTATAATGTTTACTTACCTGGAAGAATCCTTTAAGTTGGTATGTGTTTAGGCACCAGTGCAAAAAACTGCCAGGATGGATTTGTTGGAAATTTTGAGGCTCCACCTTGTGGGGAGAGGAAAGACCATTGTTGCTGGAGACTTTATTTCTTATTAGGACTGCTGAAGAGTAGGCCAAGGTGAAAGCTGGACTGATGTCACAGCACAGCTTTTAATGCAATTTTTTTTCCATAAAGATTTTATTTAGTGCAATACAAAAATATTGTACAAACAATGTTAAACAGTTGTCATAAGACATAAGATAAGATAATCACATCATGTGAAAAAAGCATCGTGAACGTTTAACTTAACAGACGATAACTGGGAAGAAATCGTAAAATGACACAGCAACCTGGGACAGAGGGTCTTTTCTCATTATTCACCTCCCCCCCATGCCCTCCCCTAGGATCCCAGGGGAGGGGAAGAGTTACTGAGTCGATCTTGACCTAGAACCAAGATATACAAATTCCCTTCAAAACATATATGGTAACTTCCATGATACAGAGCTATCAGCCGGTCTTGTTTTATATGTTCAACTGTGTTATATAGGGATATAAGAATATAGTAGTAGTGAAAGCAAAAAGAGGGGAATAGGAAAAGAGAAGATTCAGGGAAGCAGGAAAATGGGGATCGAATGGGAGAGAAGTTAAGGGGTATAGGAAAGAGGGGAGCGAAAAGAAGAGGAGCATAACAAGACGGAAGGGGAATGGGGGAGGGAGGGAAGGGGAGGAAAGCGAGTATAAATCGAGGAAGACAACTGATGGGAGTGCGCCCAAACTCACACCCCCCACTTAAAGAAATCTGTGTTTGCAGTTATAGGGACCAGACGTGGCCCTAAGAAAGATACTGAAGATATTTGTCAGTGGTTGTAAAATGAGTCCAGCACATCCAAGTAGTAGAGAATTTATGCATTCTGTCCTGTGAGATATGAATAAGCTCTTCCATATCTTTTATTTGAGATGTTCTTGCAAACCATTCCCTGATTGTTGGAGTGCACGTAGAGCACCAATGAATGGGGATGCATAACCTAGCTGCATTGACCAAATGCATGGCTAGGGACTTGTAGTAAGTCTGTTTAGATAGGGAAGTATGGTGTAGGAGGAATTGGGCTGGAGTGTAATCAAGAGTGAATGTAGTAATATGTGCGATTAAACCATGTATTTCTTTCCAGAAGGGTTGGAGATTCACACAATCCCACCAAACATGGAGCATCGTACCCACCTCCAACCCACATCTCCAACAGGTATTTTGGGAATAGTAGGAGAAAATATTTGTATCCGTGAGGGGTCCTATACCACCTGGTAGCTATCTTGTACCCGTTTCCTGGAATGGCGACATTTAGTGAACCCCTATGTGCGTATTCATAGACCGTGGACCACTCCTCATTTGTTAAGGATGTTTGGAGATCTTTGTTCCATGAGATTTGGGAGGGCTGAAGGGTCGGATTCGGTTCCTCTAAGATCAGGGTATACAGGAGAGATATGAGGTGCCTTTGAGGGAGTTTGCGGTAACATAAAGATTCAAAGGGCGTGAGTTGTCTTGTCCAGCGCGATTGGCAGGTATGTGTTTCAAGGAAGTGCCTAATTTGCCTATATGTCCAAAAGGACAATAGGAGAGTTTTGGATGTCTCTCTAAGTTTATCCAGGGAAATGATTTTCCCGTCAGGATAAAACTGTAGAGCTAAGACGTCCTCATGTGGCCATTCCTTCTGCATAAAGTAGGCCGAGTCACCCGGGGGAAATGCAGGGTTCCCTCTTAATGTAGTTAGAGGGCCTGGGATGGATGTAAATGTCCCACTCATCGATGCTTCCTTGAGGGCTAAAAGAGACGGGTATATTAGTGGATGTGAGGTTATCGTTTGTGGCCAAAGTTTGGGGAGTAGCCACGGGAGAAGGTGCAAGGAACACGAAGAGAATGTGTTTTCAAGAAATATCCAGGCCTTTTTATAGACGTGAATATTCCAGTCAGTGATCCTTGTGAGATGACATGCCATATAATATTTACGCAAATCAGGTAGTCCAATACCACCCCTGGATTTAGGTAGAGTAAGTCTAGAATATTTGATTCGTGGAGGGGAGTCTCTCCAAAGGAAGACCGTACATGCTTTTTGGTAGTTTGAAAAGAAGCTGGGTGGTAGGGCTATCAGGATTGCTTGTATCAAATATAATAAACATGGTAGAATAAGCATTTTGACCAGGGCTGCCCGCCCAAACCAGGATACGTTCAATGCTTTCCAGTCTTTAAAAAAATGTTGCGCTTTAAGTAGGGCTACATGGAAGTTCAGTGGCAACAGGTCTGACAAATGGGTTGGGATTTGGACTCCTAGATAGGTAATGGCCCTATTTTCCCAATGGAAAGGAAAGGACTCTTGGCAATGAGTCATCTCTTGAATAGGAAGGGAGATGTTCAGGGCCTGTGACTTTGTGTGATTGATTTTTAAGTTGGAAATTTTTCCAAAGAGATCGATATCCTGAAGGAGATTTGGAAGAGAGACGGGGGGTGCTTGCAGAGAGAGCAAAATGTCGTCGGCAAAGGCCGCGACCTTGAATTCTCTTCCCTTTACAGTAATACCCCTAATGTCTGGGTTGTTTTGTAGCTTATTGAGAAATGGTTCCAGGGTAAGAATGTAAATCAGGGGTGAGAGCGGGCATCCCTGACGTGTGCCGTTACTAATATTGAAGGCGTTCGACAGGTGGCCATTGACCCTAACCACCGCCGAGGGTCCAGAGTAGAGTGCCATTATGAAAGCAAGCATGTGGTCTCCAATTCCAATAGCCCGGAGAGCCTCCCGCATGTAGTCCCAGGCCACCCTGTCAAATGACTTCTCGGCATCCAGCGAAAGGAAGAAACCTTGGGTTTTGGATGAAGTTAGCCAGTGATGTAAATTCAACGTGCAAACAGTGTTGTCCCTGGCCTCCCTACCAGGGACAAAACCTACCTGATCTAGGGAAATGAGGTCTGGCAATAGGGGGAGTATTCTGTTCGCAAGGATCTTTGCATATAGTTTGATGTCAACATTCAAGAGGGATATCGGTCTATAATTTGTAACTAACCATGGGCCCTTGCCTTCCTTGGGTATTACAGAGATGTGTGCTGTTAACATTCTGGATGGATCAGTCTGGGAATTTGATAATGCATTGAAGGTAGCTAAAAGTTTGGGGGAGAGAACTTCCGCAAACGTTTTATAATACTGGAGAGAGAAGCCATTGGGTCCCGGACTCTAACCTAGTTTCATTTGTTTAATGGCTACTTCCAGTTCTGCTACAGATAAGGGAGATTTTAACTCAAATGTTGACTGAGGGGATATTGGTTTCGGGCTATTTTGGATAAGGAAGTCCTTAATGAGTTCAGTACGTGTTTCTGGATCAGTCTGGGACTCTAGATCAGGGCGAAGATTATAAAGCTTTGAGTAATATTCTTCAAATTCTTTAGCAATATCTACATTCTTGGCCAGAAGAGTTCCCTTAGGATTGCGTATATGGTGAATTCTGGTGGACAATTTAGAAGATTGAACAGTGCACGCCAGGAGGCGGCCACATTTGTTACCTTGTTCATAAAATATCCGCTGGCCAAGAATGTATCGCCTTCTGGAATGGTTGTCTAGTTCATCTTTAAGGAGAGAGCGGGCATGAACCAGGTCCTGTAGGGTGGAGAGTGCCTGCGTTCGTTTGTGAGATACTTTGAGGGATTTAATTGTTTCCAAAAGATTATTAATAGTTTCTTGATTCAGTCTCTTGGATTTTGCTGTTAAGGATATCAACTCACCCCGAATCACGCATTTATGCGCTTCCCAGAGGGATATTGGAGACATGTCCGGGCTTGAGTTTTCGGTAAAAGAGTTTTGGATGCTTGTGCATATGTGTTCAAGTGAAAGAGGGTCTTTGAGTAGGGATGGATTAAAGCGGCAGAGTTTTGTTCTTGGTTGAGTTTACGGGAAGGATAACGTTACCGTGATGGGATGATGGTCAGATAAGAACATCGGTTCTATGGTTGTTTGTTGTAGGAATGGGAGGTCAGATTGGGATAGGAAAAAGTAATCGATTCTAGAATACTTTTGATGTGGCGCCGAGTAGAATGTGTAATCTTTAGCAGAAGGGGACAAAGTGCGCCAAGTGTCGTTTATAGTCAAGTTTTGCAGTTGAATTTTAATCTGACGCAATGCTTTGTATGTCAAAGTGGAAGTTCCTGACGAGGAATCCAATAGTGGGTTTAGGGGGACATTAAAGTCCCCTCCCAGGAGGACCAAGCCCTCCTGAAAGGAGGCCAGGCGAACGCATACACTTCTATAAAAGGTAACCTGGTGTTCATTGGGGCAATATATATTTGCTAACGTTATAGGTTTGTTTGCATAGGAACCTTTAAGAAAAATAAATCTACCTGCTGGATCAATCAGGGAATCTGAGAGGTGAAAATTTGCATGTTTGGATACTAAAATAGAAACCCCTTTAGTTTTTGCTTCAGGATTGGTGGAGTGAAAGGCTGTTCGGTATATGTGGTTAGAAAGTTTAGGTATGGTATCAGAGCGAAAGTGGGTCTCTTGTAAAAAAATAAAATGGGCTTTGTATGTGGAGAGTGAAGAGAGGACTTGGGATCATTCCTCTGGCACGTTAAGACCTTTTACTTTAAGGGATATGCACTTCAACGTCAGGGGTAAATTGGTTGGAGATTTGGTTTGCATTATGATTCCCGATTTAATGTTTGCAGCTACTGTACTCAAATGTGGACTGTGCTAAAGAGAATTAGGTAGCTCAAATGGAAAATTGGGAGGGGGGGGTGAGCGCAGCCCCGACCAAAGTACGGAGTGCGGGACTAGGAGTAGGAGAGAGCTAGTATGTCAAGACAAAGAGGGGGGGAGAGAGAAGGGGATCAGGGTAAGGACAGGGAGAGGGAAGAGAGGAAAGAGGGAAGAAGGAAGAGGCAAGAAAGATAAGAGAGAAAGGAGAAAAGAAAAAAAAGGGGGTAAAGGTGGAAAAGAGGGAGAAAGGAAGAGAAGAAGAAAGATCAAACCAGAGGTGGAGCTAGATAGCCTATTCCACCTAAAAGAGGGAAGACCTGGAATGTCAGCTGGTTTCCCGTAGGAACCGCTGTGTGGGGGAGAAAGAAAGAATGGGGACCTCAGGATATTTGTGAACCGGGAATCAGTCCTGCAAATAAAATGCAGTTAGACATATAGGATTGTAGGTAACTGGGGAGCCTACTAACAGAAAAAAAACATGCTACCACCTTAATCAAAACAGAAGAGAAAATTGCAATCAGAGATAACATTTATAACCAGTGTAACAAACTAGCCATACATTATTGACATCTAGGTTCATCATTAAGCTAAAGCGTGAACAATTGGAAAACATCAAAACCTCCAGTTCCCTCTATTTAGAGCACAAACCATCCTCAAATAAGGGACATTACTAGTGAATGAGGGTGAGAGAGGCAGATGAGGTATACCTCATGTGAGGGTGTTATTTACCATACTTGCTGTGAGTGTAAGGAAATCATATTCTGACCACAGTAGGTGTATGATATGTGTATATATGCCTGAAGTAATTGCACATGCGTCTATAAATCTGAACATCCGGGATACCCAACCCCATCAGGTAAAGCATAAATCATTCTATGGGCATCTAAGAGGGTTATTTTCTGTTGTTATTATGTCAAGCTAGAAGACATTAAACCTTGATATATAGGCAAATTGAGGGAGGGGTATCTCCAATGGTCAGACAGGCGCACGTAAACAAAACCAGAACCGTGCTTAAACAGAAAAAATAAATAAATAAAATGAAATAAAACAGCATAATAAACGTATACTCCTATAGATACAATGCCAGTGGAGAGCGTTGAAGAATGATCTCAGTTTGCATGCCTCCCTACATTGTAGTCTAGTGGTGCTGAGTCGTGAGGAATATTCCGAAAGAGATATATAAAATACCATTAAGCTGGGGATCAATAGAATCTCATCAAATCTGGAACCTGTAGAAAAAGTCAACTTCCGTGGGAACATACTAGAAAGTACAATACCTCAGTTAGGGCGGGATTTACTTTCCAAGGAGCTGGAACGCTAAAATAAAAGATAACAAACTTTAGCCCAGTCTGAGGTATTAGCATCCAAGTGTGCCCTGGTGATGTATGTAGAAGGAAGGAATTTCACTTCCTTGTCAATATTCAGGCTTCTGCAAGTACGAGATGATGGGTAGAGCAATCTAGGAGAGAGGGTGGGAGCTGGAGCCTCAGGTAAAGAGGTGAATGGCAGGATGAACGTCTTACCGTAAGGCAAGGAAGAGGGGGTCAGATGCAATAGTATCTACGGATGGATGTCATTGTATGGCTGGATCAGAGCAGATTAAACTTCCAGACGATCCCGTCTTGTGGATGGTGAGGGCGAGCGATCCGGAGAACGTTGGTAAAGGTCGCGACATGATGAGTGGGCTCTCGGGATGTCGGATCCGCTTTGCGTCTGCGCATTCTCTGACGCAGAGCCTTCGGCGAAGGGTGGAGAGATACCGGGAGCCATGGTTCCAATGGAAAGTACAGTTCGTACCATTCCGGAAGTTCAATCCGAGGGATATCAAGTTGGTCACAGAAGGTTTTTAAGTCTTCTGGGGTGCGTAATAAAGCAGAGCGTCCCCTAGAGGACGCAGAAAGTGCGAAGGGGAATTTCCATCGGTATTGTATATTTATGGCACGAAGAGCAGTCGGCAGGGGTCGCAGTGCTCTTCTATTTTGGAGGGTTATCTGGGACAGGTCTTGGAACAGTTTAATCTCAGAGCCATTATAAAGAATTTGTCCCCTTTCCCTTGCTTTTCGCAGAATCTCTTCCTTGAGGGGAAAATTAACCAAACAACAAATAATGTCTCTGGGTGGTTCGTTCTCCCTGGGTTGGGGTTGTAAGGCACGATGGGCCCTTTCCATATCTATAGGAGAGTCCGCCGGGCAGGCAATTAGATCGTTAAAGATCGTACACAGGGTTTGTTGTAAGGAGCCTGGATCTGCACTTTCAGGGACTCCCCGCACTCTGGTATTGTGCCTCCGACCTCGATTATCGAGGTCTTTCACATGCCTGTGGAGTTCAAACATTTGTGAGAGCTGGGAATCATAGGTGGATTGCACTTGCCGAATGGCGGCCCCATGTTTCAGCAATCGCCACTGTAACAGTATTTTTAATATCCGAGGCCACTTTCTCAAGGTCAAATAGACTAGGTGGCTGTGTCCGTCCGGTGTAGGGGGTGGAATTTCCCAAAGTCTGCAGGTCAGGCATTGCAGTAGGTGAGTTCGGGGTCTGGGCCTGTGAAGCCACGTGAGTAAGCTGCTTCTGGGATCGGAAGATGTCCGGGATGTTTTTGCCAAGTTGTGTACCTGGTTCCATGGCAGCACGAGATGCAGAGGAGCTCCGGGTGGTTCTGCTCATATTATTGGTGAGGTGTAGGCTCCCTTTTAGGCAGGATTTGGTCACCGGGTCGCAGGAGCTATCAGCTTATGCTGCCATCTTGGTCTCTATCCAGGCCACGCCCCCTTTTAATGCAATTTTGCAGGATTTTTGTTTGCAAGATGGAGCGGTTTGCTGCTATGGAAATGGTAAAGCCCCAGCAACCTTATTTTCAGATAAGGGAAGCGTGAAATCCTGAATTTACTTTATTTTAGGTTCCAGGGCCCTGAAGGTTGCAGAGTGGAAGCAATGAGAAGTGTCTTTCTCCGACCACCATGTTTTGGTGGGAAAGTTTATTTTTGATCAAGATGTCAAGACTGGGAGAGGAATCTGGAAATTAAGTAATCTGCTATTGGAAGACCAAGGGATTTTTGATAAGTTTGCTCTGCAATACAAAGTGTGGTTGTGAAGGAAGGGGGATTTTGAATATTTTTCGAGTGGTGGGACTGGCTGAAGGAGCGAATCAAGCTCTTCTTTCTTCAAACAGGTGTAAAGAAGGCAAGGAAAGAGAAACAAGAAGGGAGGGCTCTCCAGCGTAGATTGACACTCCTGCTTAAATTAAGGCAGGGGGCTGGGAGTTCGAAGAGGAGATTGGAAAGCTTCAGGAGGAGATAAAGAAAGCTTGGGTGATGAAAGGGAAGAAGCTAATCTTCCAAGCTAAAGTGAAGGACATGGAGGAAGGGGAGACATGTTCGCGGTTCTTCTTCAAGAAGCTCTAGAGGGGACGCAATGTGATGAAATCGGTGATGGTGCAGGGACAGGAGGTGAATGGTGAGAAGGTGATGGAAGCGGTGAGTGAGTTTTATACGGATTTGTTTGCAGACGGACATGGAGTAATTGCTGAGGAGATGCGAGAGTATTGTGAAAAAGTGGATGCAAGATTGTCTGAGGAGGATAGGTTTGGTATGTGTGTGGTTGTGTCTGAGGAAGAAGTGAGGCGAGTGATAGATGGGATGACCCGGAATAAGACGCCTGGAAAGGATGGGTTGACTGTTGAGTTCTTTTGTAAAGCATGGGAGGTGATAAAGAATGAGGTGTGTGAGTTGGTGAGGCTGGTGTTTGAAGTGGGGGAGATGCCAAAGTCCTTAAGAGAGGGGGTGATTACCCTCATCTATAAAAAAGGACGACAAGAGAGGCATTTGGAATTGGTGGCCAATTACACTGTTGAACGTTGACTATGAAAAGAGTGATGTGGATAGGACAGTCCTTCACCTAGAAAAACACAGCCTCTTACCAGCTGCCCAGATCTCTTATCAGGAGATCAATTCCGCCTTTTAGCTTATGACCCAGCCACAGTCTCTAGATAAACCGATATGGTGTCACCTCTCCTTCTCTCCAATATTTTCCAAATAGCTCACAGACAGTAACTCACAGATAGCCATCAACCATATAGGAAAAGAGAAAAGACTCCCATAGTGTAAAACTGTAGATAACTTTAATAGTATAAAAGTAATGCACTTACATAAAACACAAACAAGGATAGCATCTATCAAAAATGTTCGAGCCGGCCGGCTCTCTCAAACAAACGCCCGATTGCTTCCGGGACTTGCGCTGTGTTTGGTGGCGTCAGCACGCTGCTCTCCCTATGCCGTTTCGTCAGAACTGACGTCGTCCAGGGGCACGGGCGGCGTGCTGACCCACCACCTTAAATGCTTTGTGATACAAGAAGGGAACGCCCAGTCCTGAGGTCCGAGCGATCCTGATGCAATCGCCGCCATATTGGAAAGGGGTGATTGCCAATGGTAAAAAGAGGGAAAGCCGTTACTGTTAGCTAACGGCACTTGTAACCAAATGTAACGTCATAATAAGCACACATTAAGTTATATCCCATTAAATGATAAATCAAGGAGATTCTTAAAAACATTTATTTGCTTAGAATTGACTTTATTGGATTAAAAAAATAAATAAACATAATTCACGTTAGTATTGGCAAAGTCCATGAAAAAAAGTAGTGACCTCTAGTGGTCAAACCCTGTTTAGTAAGGCAACTCGCAGGTTCTTCACACAACCAATTGCCAGTAAAGTATTGCTGGATTAGCTATAAACCTAAAAGTTGTGCATCATAAAAAAGAAAAAATACAAACATGAGATACAAAATCTATTTCCATGTTCGTACAAAAAGAAAAAAAGGAAAGAGGAAAAAAGGAATAAAAAATTAGTTGGCCATCAGAGATCCAGTGGCTCATTATAAAAATGATTTAATAAAACGGGCTGGCCTAGAGCTGAATATAATTATAATGGTTAACCCGACTCATATGGTATACGGGTCATCTCCTATTACTTAAAACAACAGATATGTTCAAAAGGAACCCCCCTTAATTGGATAACATAATAGTTAATAACAGCCCTGGGCCGGAAAATTCAGGCCCATTAAACCCACCACCAAGGTACTACTAGGAGCTCAGGACTGATTCACACATACAGATCATTAACTATTATCTATGAAGGCAATAACGTCTGTATCCACGTTAAGGCCATACGGAGTATAACAATGCACCCTGTGAATCCAAGCCATCTCCAACTTTGATAGTTCTCTAACTAAAGAGCCACCCCTCCAATGGGCGCTATACTTATCAATAGCTAGAAAGATGGTATTGTCTGGGTTGCGATTGTGGAACCTATCATAGTGCTTAGAGACAGAATGATATTTAAAACCCATCTTAATGTTAGTGATGTGCTCTCCTAGGCGGACCTGCATAGACCGCTTGGTCCTGCCAATATATTGGAGCCCACACGGACATTGGAGTAAATACACTACTCCAGTGGAACTACATGTGATAAACAGCTTGATTTTATACTCCCTAGAAGTGCTAGTTGAAATGAATGACTCAGTTTTTTTTGTTTTAATTAAGTTAAGAGTGCATATTTGGCATCTGCAGCATTGATGGTACCCAGAGAGATTCTGAAAAAAAGATAATCTTTTAACAGGAGGGTCCACTATGTTGGGGGCAATAATGTTCCTCAACGAGGGAACCCCCCTGAAAATTACCTGTGGTTTATCAGGTAAAAAGGTGTTAATTATTCCATCATTGGCCAATAAATGCCAATGTTTACTTATAATCTTTTTGATTTGGTAATGTTGGGTTGAATAGGTAGTAATGAAAGGTATAGTAGGACATCTTTATTCTTCTTAAGGCCCACATCCAAAAAAGCAGATCTGTCCTGTTTTGCCATTTCCTCAATGGCGGTCTCTAGTGAATGCCTCTCATAACCCTTTTCTAGTAGTCTATTTTTCAAAATGTTCGCTTGAATTCTGTAATCCACTAACTTCGAACAGTTGCGTCTCATTCTGACAAATTGACTCTTGGGTACTGACTTCAGCCAGCTATCATTATGACAGCTGTCAAGGGGTATGAATGCGTTCCGGTCGGTCGAACCAGAAGAACCAGAAGAAGAAGAAGATGGAGGAAGAAACCGATAGAAGATAAAAGATAGAAGAAAGAAGAAACATTTAAATAAAGGAATTGTCAAAAACTGTCTCTTGTCATTTTTAACATTTTTTACAACTTTTTGTGAAATGGTAGGGGTACTTTTGTACCCCCTTACCTTACCATTTCACACAGGGGGGAGGGCTGGGATCTGGGGGTCCCCCTGTTAAAGGGGGCTTCCAGATTCCGATAAGCCCCCCGCCCGCAGACCCTCACAACCACCGGCCAAGGGTTGTGGGGATGAGGCCCTTGTCCCCATCAACATATGCATATGTATATAGATATTTAGGTAGATTTTTTTTTTTTGCAGAATAAAATCTTTCTTTTTATTTCAACATGTTTTATTGAGTTTTTTTAAATATTTAGGTAGATTTTTTTTTTTTGCAGAATAAAATCTTTCTTTTTATTTCAACATGTTTTATTGAGTTTTTTTAAATACACTTTTCGCGTTACATGTGAAAACTTAACTGATGTTCCAACTGGAGTACAACATTGGGTAATATAGAAGACAACTCTTAACGTCGGTATATAAAAGAAATATAACAAATTTCAAAACAGAGATGTATAAGTGTATCTTCATCTGAAGGTAGATGTGATGAGACTCTAGAGGAAGAGGGGAAGGGCCTGGGGGGAAAGGAAGAGGTGGGAACAGAGGGAGGTACCAGAAAATATCTTAGAAGAGTACAGTACATTCAATAGTCAACATAAGTCCTCACACTTGTACAGTACAGCTGGGGCGGGACAGCCATGTGGACCATTTGTAGAGGAATGTGTTCATGGCTAGGTTTTTCCTGGCTACAATTTTTTCCATGTCACACTGGTAGTTAAGGTCAGCTAGTGTTGATTTCAGGGATGGGGGTTCTGTATTTTTCCACAGTCTGGTAATGTTTCCTTTGGCTGCCAGTAAAAGATGTATGATTATGTCTCTGGATCTGGGAGGGAATTTTTCTATGCCCAAATGGAGTAAAGCTAGTGATTGGGAGGGCTCCGTAGGGCTTTGTGTTATGGAGGAAATTAGGGAGAAGACTTGCCTCCAAAAGGAGCTAAGGGATTTGCAAAACCAAAGGAGATACGCAATTGTGCCAATACTGTCGCAATTTCTCCAACAATTAGGGGGTGAGTTAGTGTATATTTTTGACAATCTGTAGGGTGTTAGATACCATTTGTGTAGGGTTTTTGATAAGTTTCCCAGTGATTGGAGCAATGGGAAGCCACGTAGGTGTATTTAAAGGCTTTCTGCCACATCGATGGGGTTGTAGTGAGGTTAAGTTCTGTTTTCCATTTTGATAGTGTGTTAATTTGGGTGAGGAGACATTGGTCCATTAGGGCTGTATATATAGTGGATATGCCATGTTTGGGGTATGTGGGTTGAGAATAAAATCTGTGGAGTTTTTCAGGGATGGAGGCTACCGACGAAAGTTTAGAGGTTTTAAGGAAGTGGCTGATTCTTGCGTGTGTGTGCGCTTCAGAATCTGGGAGGTGGAGATCATTTTGGAGGTCTTTGAACGTTTTCAGTGAGTTTTGTAATGTGAGGTCTAGTATAGAGTTGATTCCGTAAGTGTGCCAACGCTGGATTCTGAGATCTAGGATTTGACCCATTAGTGCTCTGAGAGGGATGGAGTAGGAGTGCGTGGGTTGAATAGGGGGTGTGTCATATGTGAAATTTTTCCAGGCCAGGAGTGATGCTTTCATTGACGGAGAGGAAGGTGATGTAGATATTGGGGAGCCTGCAGTAGTGAGAAGAAGAGTGTCTAAAGGCGTATGATTCGCGTGGTGTGAGGCTTCCATACTCGACCAAAGTTTGATGGTTGAGGGGTGCCACCAGTAGTATAGTTGGTCCAGAATAGAGGCGTAGTAGTAGGTGCGGATGTGGGGAAGCCCTACTCCACCTTGGTTATAGTGTCTTGTTAAAATATGGTTAGCGCACCTTGGGGGTTTTTTGTTTCATATGAACTTTGTGAGTTGTCCTTGTACCGAGGCAAAGAAGGACTGCGGAACTGGTAATACTACTGTGTGAAATAGATATACGAGTTTGGGCAAGACCATCATTTTGAATGAGGCTATTCTACCCAGTGTAGAGAGGCCAGAGGCTTTCAGTTGGTTGAGAATTAGGGGAAGTTGTTTTTTTGGAGATCGCTGTAGTTTAGGTCATATAGCTGGTGTGGGCTTGGTGATAGATTAGTTCCTAGGTAAGGAATAGCCTGGGTAACCCCTGTGTATTTAAAGGCTTTCTGTCACATGGACGGGATTGTAGTGAGGTTAAGTTCTGTTTTCCATTTTGATAGTGTGTTAATTTGGGTGAGGGGACATTGGTCCATTAGGGCTGTATATATAGTGGATATTCCATGTTTGGGGTATGTGGGTTGAGAATAAAATCCATGGAGTTTTTCAGGGATGGAGGCTACCGACGAAAGTTTAGAGGTTTTAATGAAGTGGCTGATTCTTGCGTGTGTGTACGCTTCAGAATCTGGGAGGTGGTGATCATTTTGGAGGTCTTTGAACGTTTTCAGTGAGTTTTGTAATGTGAGGTCTAGTATAGAGTTGATTCCGTAAGTGTGCCAACGCTGGATTCTGAGATCTAGGATTTGACCCATTAGTGCTCTGAGAGGGATGGAGTAGGAGTGCATGGGTTGAATAGGGGGTGTGTCATATGTGAAATTTTTCCAGGCCAGGAGTGATGCTTTCATTGACGGAGAGGAAGGTGATGTAGATATTGGGGAGCCCGCAGTAGTGAGAAGAAGAGTGTCTAAAGGCGTATGATTCGCGTGGTGTGAGGCTTCCATACTCGACCAAAGTTTGATGGTTGAGGGGTGCCACCAGTAGTATAGTTGGTCCAGAATAGAGGCGTAGTAGTAGGTGCAGATGTGGGGAAGCCCTACTCCACCTTGGTTATAGTGTCTTGTTAAATTATATATAATCACCTCCTATCATAACTCTGCCTCTTTTGATACTGGTTACTTTTTTGTATGGACGTTTATTTGGCCCATAAACGTTGACTATAGTGTATGGAATTCGGTTGATGTTACAAATTAGGATCAAATACCGACCTTGTGGATCCGCAATGGTTTGGTGTAGGTTAAACTGTAAGGAGTCCCGGATGGCAGTCATGACTCCATTTTTTTGGGGGGGGGCTTGAGGCTAGAAAGATCTGGCTATAGTTCTTCAGTTTAAATTGGGGGGTTTTGGTAGTGGCAAAGTGCGTTTCCTGCACTAGGACAATATTCACTTTTTGCGTCTTAGCTTCCTTGAGAAGTGCTGATCTTTTCTGGGGGGTGTTCAGTCCCCTTGACAAGGTAACTAGTGCCGTATAAGAGTGACTACTGATGTATATGATTCAGTAGGAAAAAAATAAATAAAAAATATGTGGAGCTGGTACTAGGGTGGGGTGGAAGGTGAGTAAAAAGTAAAAGCCCCAAAGGAGAGAACTTTGGAGCTCAATGGGCAGTAATTACTGCTGAAAGGGTACCTGTATGAGGGCAGGTAGACTACCTTGATTCGGGTGAGTCTACAAACAAAAGTCCAGGCACGCGGTTACGTATGAGAGGTACTGCAGGTACCCAGCACATTTGGCTTATGAGAGACAGGGTCTTGCAGAAAGTTCAGACTAGTTGGTAGGTTCCTCCCGTTTCCATTTGAGAAGAGGTCTGGTCTTTGGGATCAAGGGTGTCCCCTGGGATAATGCGCCAATCTATCAGGAGTTGGAGACCTGAAGAGAGGGTTCTCACGGCATAGGTCTTGCTTTGATGAGTGATGAGTAATTCGGTGGGGAATCACCATTTGTAGGGGATTTTGTGATTCTGAAGGGCTTTAGTGATTGTTGCAAGCTGCCTGTGATTTTCCATGGTTGCTTTGGAGAGGTCAGCATAAATATTGATGGAGGAAAAGGGTTCAGGGAGTCTAGTCATGCGTTTTGCTGCATACATAATGTGGTCCTTGACCGTGAAAAAATAGATGTGAGCTAGAACATCTCTGGGTGCGGATGGTGACAGATGGGGAGGTTTAGGGAGTCGATGTGCTCTATCAATCTCCAGATCACGATTAGTCAGGTCAGGGTTCAGTGAGTGCATGAAAGACTGTAGGAACTTCGTCAGGTCAGATGGTTGGACCGATTCCGGTATATTACGGAATTTGATATTGTTCCTGCGAGAGCGGTCTTCCAGGTCTGTCAATTTGAGTTGGATTAGTTGGATCTCATCCTCGTGGTCTGTGACTGCATCCACCATTTCATTGTGAGCAGTGTACTCTGGTCATTCTTTTGTACAGATACAGATAAGGAGGATACTGCTGTGGATAAATCAGTGTACAAAGCCTGCTTTAGGGACAGGAGCATATTTTTCATTGTCTGTTCTGACAAGGGCTGATCTGAAGCAGGGAACGTGTCTAGCAGTGATGGTTGTTGTGGAGGAGGGAGAGAGAATAGGCAGGGGGCTGCACTGTCCTGATCATGCTCTGGTCCCCCCGTTCTAGGTCTTGATTTGGCAGGGCTGGCCATGGAGGGTGAGTTAGGGGGAGAGGACTCACCGTTGTTGCCTGTGGGGGAGATCGTTCCTGACAGCTGGAGATATTGCTGATCCATAGGAAGCGAAGAGAGCCGCGCTGTGTTTCCCTGGGTCCCGCCGGAGCCATCTTGATTGCAGCTCAGGCCAGGAGGAGAGAAGAAGGCAGTGAACTTCCGCGGTGATTTGAACTCCTTCCTCCGCTTGGACATGGTGGACGAAAGGTGCTAGTGTACTGCGGGAGTGAGGTGGAGTACTTGTGACCCTGTTTGGGGTAGCTGGGTTGTCGCTAGAGCTGGGTTTTCTGCTGAGCTGTGGGATTAAGCCGCCATTCACTCGCGCCGCTAAGCCATGCCCCCCTAGGTAGATTTTTATGTCAGTAAGTTTTCTGCAATATTTATGTGGAGTTGTACATACAGTTTGGCTTACTTGCATTTAGATGAATACAATCATTTCTAATTTTGTTTTATTCCTTGTTTTGCTTTTTGTTTTTACAACATCTCCTCTGATGCTTTGACCAGCAGCGGTCTACATTTCCAAAGTGCACTATCACGAAGGGCTTCTGTGACTGGATGTTTGGGGTAGCTGGGTTGTCGCTAGAGCTGGGTTTTCTGCTGAGCTGTGGGATTAAGCCGCCATTCACTCGCGCCGCTAAGCCATGCCCCCCTAGGTAGATTTTTATGTCAGTAAGTTTTCTGCAATATTTATGTGGAGTTGTACATACAGTTTGGCTTACTTGCATTTAGATGAATACAATCATTTCTAATTTTGTTTTATTCCTTGTTTTGCTTTTTGTTTTTACAACATCTCCTCTGATGCTTTGACCAGCAGCGGTCTACATTTCCAAAGTGCACTATCACGAAGGGCTTCTGTGACTGGATGTGGAGGTAGTTCCAACAGTGCAGTTGCAGCACTGTTAGAGCAATATAGAGCTGAGGAACCTTGATTTCCTCCGCTATGTTTAGTGGAGGCATCAGCATTGTAAATCAATCCGATTATAACATTTTTGGGTATGTGTTTGAAATCAGTTTTTTAATTTTTTGGGGGATACCTGCTTCAAGATTCAACTTCCATCTATTTCTATAGCTTTCTGATTTCTAGAATACTTAGACATGTATACATGTGAAATCATTTTTTTAAAATGTTTTTCTCCATAGCCAGACCAGATCACATACTGGCTAATCAGGTGGCAGTGAAGAAGGATTGCCCTCCTGGATTCTTTCTCTATCTTCTAAGGAAGAGTAATTACAAGGAGACTCCAGTTCCTCCTCAGAGGAAGATGAGGAACAATTTGTTCCCCCACCACAGCAGGAGGACATTGTCACAACAACCTCCTCCAAAAATGAAGAGGAGGAAGTGGCTCCCCTACCACAGCAAGCCATCATCTCCTCTTATAAGGAAGTGAAAAACAAAGGACTTTATTGGTTGCCACATGTAACCTCCAGAAATGAAGTGAGCACTCAACAAAGTATTTAAAAAATGTATTAACAATATAATTCTGATAAAACATTCATAAAAAACATTTCAATTCAATTCTGATTACATATAATAGATTCTCTAAGAAAAGAGGATTCCATAATTTCCAAATATGTGAGCCCCAGACCTACGATCACGTATAAAATCTTTAAGGGATCACTTAACTAGAAGTCATCTCCTGAAAAAGGACTGGCTCATTCAGACAACGACTCATAATACGAGATACTTTTAGATATAGAAATTGTAAATTTTATGATTAGATTACAGTCAGGAACAGTGTAAAGCTGCAAAATGTACAGGCATGGACTCCCCAACAGAGGCGTTGCTAGGGGGTGGCTATTGGGGCTATAGCCCCGAATCTGGGGCCCATAGCCCAGAGTCTCTTGCCGCAGGGTCCCTGCTTAACAAGCGGGCCATGGCCACGGCTGCGGCGGGCAGGCTGGCTGCATGAGAGAGGTGGAGGAGAGGAGAGAAGGGATCGGGCAGACGAGCAGAGAGGACATCATCTCTCTCCGACCTCTCCACACAAGCGCTCTTCACAACCAGACCTCTTCAATGTCGGAGCGAGGTGCAGAGAGATGACATCTTCTCTCACTGCCTGCCACACATCAGTGCTCTTCCTCAGAGCATGGTGGAGTGGAGGTCATGTGCTTCCTGTCATTGGTGGAGCTCCACTCTGCAGCCAGACCCCCTTGCTTCAATGTCGGAGGTGCGGTGGGGAGCAGCGAGATGACATAATCTCTCACTGCCTGCCCCGCATCACCGCTCTCCTGCCCTCACCAAATGGACCAGTGCTGCCAGCCTGCCACCAGTGCAGTGACAATGCACATTTGGTAGCACTGGCTGGCATGGCAAGTTACAATCCACATCAGTTGGCAAGTGGCAATCCACATCTGGTGCCAGGTGACATGGCAAGTGACAATCTGCAAATGGTGGCAGGTGATGTTGCAATCAGCAAATGGTGTCAGGACATGTGGGAAGTGACAATCTGCAAATGGTGGCAGGTGACATTGCAGCCAGCAAATGGTGGCAGGTGACATGGCAAGTGACAATCTGCAAATGGTGGCAGGTGACCTGGCAAGTGAAAATCCACATCTGGTGCCAGGTGACGGTGGCAAGTAACAAGCTGCATCTGGTGACAGGTGACGGTGGCAAGTGACACACTGCATCTGGTGGCAGGAGATGTGGCAGGTGACACGCCCAGGGCTCCCACTGATTCTGCATTATAGTGAGTTGAACCACTTGCTTACCACTGGTGTGCCCGCAGGCCTGCAAAAAAGGTGGGTGACCAGTGCTATGGGCTCTAGCCCCAGATCTATTGCAGACCGAGCAACGCCCCGGCTCCACAATATCGAATAGACTATCAAACTGTAGGAGTAATGTACTTCATGGGATCCTACATTCTATGTAGGAAAGACTTGTGGGCCTTTCTGTTAATGGATTCAGAACCATATTTAATAAAGAATGGGAAAATGGAAATTACAGTAAGTAGGCATGTTGGATTCTGCCATGGATTTGATTAATCTATGGTGGAGTTTTTCGCTCTAGAACATGTACCTGCTTCTGAGCGAGATGGGGACATTGATCCCCAGCTTCTATGATTAGAATAAAAATGGATTGTATCTTTGAATGTTACTAAAGCTCCTGGGTTAAATATATACCTCAACTATAAAACATTTCTATAGGTGGATAAAATGTTTTTCCTTTTTTTCTCTTTTCTTATATCCCTCCTTGATGACCAGCTGACCTATTGTTTAAATGCTGATAGTTGATGATCTTTTAATGACTATGTACCTTTTAGGTACAATTGTTAAAGGTATGGAACAGATGCGCAATCCTGGATGGGGCTCTGGGTGCGCTCCATGTGGATGATGCCACATTGGGTTTGTGGTCGCGATGGAGGGCCACAGATATGAATGTTCCCTCATGGTGAGTTTTTGTTTGTTTTATACATACACATATATATATATATATATATATATATGTGTGTGTGTACATGTGTATGTGTGTGTGTGTGTATATATACATATATATATATATATATACATATACACACACATATACATATACACACACACACACAAATATATATATACACACACATACACACACACACACATATATATATATATATATATATATATATATATATATATATATATATATATATATATATATATATATGTGTGTGTGTGTGTGTGTGTGTGTGTGTATGTATGTATGTGTGAGTGTATATATATATATACACACACACACACACACACATATATATATATATATATATATATATATATATATATATATATACACACACATACATATACACATACATATATACATACATAAACACACACGGTATCTCACAAAAGTGAGTACACCCCTCACATTTTTGTAGATATTTATTTATATCTTTTCAAGTGACAACACTGAAGAAATTACACTTTGCTACAATGTAAAGTAGTGACTGTACAGCTTGTATAACTGTGTAAATTTACTGTCCCCTCAAAATAACTCAACACACAGCCAATAATGTCTAAACTGCTGGCAACAAAAGTGAGTGCACCCCTAGGTGAAAATGTCCAAATTGGGCTCAATTAGCTATTTTTCCTCCCTGGTGTCATGTGACTCGTTAGTGTTACAAGGTCTCAGGTGTGAATGGGGAGCATGTGTGTTAAATTTGGTGTTATCACTCTCACTCTCTCATACTGGTCACTGGAAGTTCAACATGGCATGCCATGGCAAAGAACTCTCTGAGGATCTGAAAAAAAGAATTGTTGCTCTACATAAAGATTGCTAGGCTATAAGAAGATTGCCAAGACCCTAAAACTGAGTTGCAGCAAGGTGGCCAAGACCATACAACGGTTTAACAGGACAGGTTCCACTCAGAACAGGCCTCGCCATGGCCGTTCCAAAGAAGCTGAGTGCACATGCTCACCGTCATATCCAGAGGTTGTCTTTGGGATATAGACGTATGAGTGCTGCCTGCATTATTGCAGAGGTTAAAGGGGTGGGGGGGTCAGCCTATCAGTTTTCAGACCATATGCCGCACACTGCATCAAATTGATCTGCATGGCTGTTGGCCCAGAAGGAAGCCTCTTCTAAATATGATGCACAAGAAAGCCTGCAACAAGTTTGCTGAAGACAACCAGACTAAGGATATGGATAACTGGAACTATGTCCTGTGATCTGATGAGACCAAGATAAACTTAGTTGGTTCAGATGGTGTCAACCAGGTGAGGAGTACAAAGACAAGTGTGTATTGCCTACAGTCAAGCATGGTGGTGAGAGTGTCCTGCTCTGGGGCTGCATAAGTGCTGCCGCCACTGGGGAGCTACAGTTCATTGAGGGAACCATGAATACCAACATGTACTGTGACATACTGAAGCAGAGCATGATCCCATCCCTTCGGAGACTGGGTCACAGGGCAGTATTCCAACATGATAATGACCCAAAACACACCTCCAAGACGACCCCTGCCTTGCTAAAGAAGCTGAAGGTAAAGGTGATGGACTGGCCAAGCATGTCTCCAGAGCTAAACTCTACTGAGCATCTGTGGGGCATCCTCAAATAGAAGGTGGAGGACTGCAAGGTCTCTAACATCCACCAGCTCTGTGATGTTGTCATGGAGGAGTGGAAGAGGACTCCAGTGGCAACCTGTGAATCTCTGGTAAACTCCATGCCCAAGAGGGTTAAGGCAGTGCTGGAAAATAATGGTGACCACACAAAATATTGACACTTTGGGCCCAATTTGGACATTTTTACTTAGGGGTGTACTCACTTTTGTTGCCAGCGGTTTAGACAATAATGGCTGTGAGTTATTTTGAGGGGACAACAAATTTACACTGTTACACAAGCTGTACACTCGCTAATTTACATTGTAGCAAAGTGTCATTTCTTCAGTGTTGTCACATGAAAAGATATAATAAAATATTTACAAAAATGTGAGGGGTGTACTCACTTTTGTGAGATACTGTATATATAGACAACCAAAAGGTTGACAAGTCCCTTATTAAAAAAAAATATTAAATCCCCCAAAAATCCCTCTTTGTAAATATATCATTAATCATGACTGACTGTCAAAAAAACAAAAAACAGATGACCTGGCATACATGACTAATTTCAATGATACTCATAGCCAAAGGACAGCTAAAGGAGCTGCCATAAACTATATAAGAGAAGGGGTGGGGATAGTGGTAACATCATTAATCAAATATGGCCATGCCCAAATTTGGTCAAAATCACTTCCCAAAAATAGGCACTGATGTCGCTGCTATTCCTGCCCATTTAGTTATGTGGCTGGAGGAATCCCAGTGACCATAGTGGCTAGGTTTCTAGCACATGCTGCCTCCATAGTGGCCAGTGACAGCAAGATACCTTCATATAGAAGTGGTAGAAATACTACTTTCTATTGAACAGGGGACTGAATAGGAAAATGTTTGAACAGCCAACATTCAGACTGAACATTGGCTCTTGCCTTTTTTGCCATTACCAACAAATGACATTACAACTTAGACAGGCAGTAGAGTAAGTCAAACTAGAAAAGGTACAATTTCTGGGGAAATTGTGAAAAGTGTTCTTGCCTCTACATCTGGAGTGAGCGGAGTAACTGGGGGGAGTGCCTGGAGTAACTGTTGTGTGGTTGGAGTAACTGTGGAAAGGTTGAACTGGGCAGATGGGCAGAGTAACTGTGTGGAGTGTTTGTAGTGAGTAAAGATAGTAAACATTACACTAACCAATTGATTGATCAAATTTAAAAAGTGCACAAGTGCTAATGATGTAGAAGGTAGAAATATCGGTAAATGACTTTGTCGGACACAGACTTAAGGGTTACCAGGATTTATTCCGCCCCAGCCAAAGCATAGCACCTGACGGACTCGCGTCCCAAAATCAAGTGTGTCAAAAACAGTTTACACAGTGTACATATAATTTCAATATATTGCATCACAAGCGAACTGGCGGTATATTTCCGTTATACATTAACATTAACATTTTGAACAGTCAACTTTTTGAACTTTTTGGATACAAGGCAATTCATTAAAGAATATACTTTAAACCCTTACAAATTTTCAGTTTCTCTGCAGTTTTGCTCCTTGCTGTTTCTTTGTCTTACTAATCAGCAAGCAGGCTATAGCACAGGAAGGAGAGGGTGAGTGTGATGAGGACAGTGTGATAGGGCGAGCTGACGTGCTGCATCTACCGTCTGTAGGACGGGTGATCGTTTTAGCCAGCCGGCTTCTTATGCTTATTTGAATCTGCTACACTGTAAGTGTTATTTTAATTCTTTTAATAAACCTCAAAACCAGGATTACGCTATGTTGTTTCCCTCTCTTTTCCCGGGGTACCCCTAAATGAGAACAACCCCCCAGCTAGGAGTCTTTTATTAATCTCCATGATAAGAGTGATTTCCTGTGACTTGGTGGACTAGTGGTATCATCACCCTTTGGCTGTATGAAGTGGCATGTCGTTTCCTAGAAGCCCATCCAATGAAAGGCCCTGACCGGGTTAAGGTCGCAAGCCCCCTTGTGCTTGCCGTTTGGTAAGCGCGCATTTTATTTTCAGCTACCACCGTGGTGCGGTGGAGGAATTTTTTCTATTTTACATTTCCTGCTTTAAAAAAATGGGGTCTGAGCCTATGTATTTTCACAACATTTATTTGGACTTTATTCACTGTGTTAGGACTGTCCAGTGAACACTTATTGATTTAGGTTTCAAGAACTGTGTTAGTTATTTAATTTGGGTTCTAACCAATTAGTCCTATTCAACACTGGTACTAGTATTTACTCCTATTTACAGCGCTGCTATATTTGTTATATTGTTGTATTAGTGTGTGTATCTCACATAGAGTGGCTGCTTTTGTTATTATGTAGTTTTTTTTAATTTTTTTTCACTAAGTTATTTTCATCACTATTTTGGTTATCCCCTATTTGGTCATTCACAATATTTCACGAACAGGTACCCTTTTTGGGTGCACTACAGCGCGGTATTCCTCTTACTATATGATGAGGACAGATGTCTGTGATGGATGGGGGGGAGTAAGTGAGTTCAGTGTCTAACAAGTACACCGAACATGAAATATAGAGAATGATGTTTAGCTAATTGTAAATGGTCCCACATAACTATGGCCACGTAAACTGACCCTCATTGCCACTTTATCTGTTTGATGACCACTGTCTCACAACCACTGTTTCCTGGCAACACTCATGCCCTGTTTATGCAGGCTCTAAGCGTGTTCACAACCACTGCTCAAAACACAATACACAGGATAATGGTAGCTGTAATAACTGTGCAGTACTCCTGACTGGAGACACTGCTGCACCCTGGAGATGTAAATGTGATCCAACAGTGTGTTTTTTTCTGTGGTGGCTGCCCAGACCAGTTGAGTATATCCTCTTGAGTGAAGAAGGTCAGATATTGGCTTCTTTTCTCTGCACAGAAAATCTTCATTGAAATCTCCACAGAGTATTATAGGTTGGCAATCCATTATTTCCAAAGATTCCAAGAGGCCCAGCAGGTTAGTAAGGAATTGGCCAATACTGTAATCCGGTGGCCTGTAAACGACAGCGATCAAAGCTTGTACAGGGGACTCCAGTTTGACAACCAAGAACTCCAAGTCAGTCACATTGTGATGATACTGCTTTTCATAGGCCTTGAAATGGTTTCTGACATACAAGGCGACACCTCCGCCACTTTTACTTGCAATGTCAGTAAGGTTTGTGTACGAGAGGTGTCTGTTGCGTTTGAACAGGTTGTAGCCCTCCAGCTGGAGACTTTCAGCAACAGAAGAGCCTGAGAGATGAGTTTCAGTGAAACATAAAACATCTCCAAGTGTCAACTCATGGTGAGATTTGATATCTTCAATGTGAGCTGGTAATCCTTCCGTGTTGTGATGGATAATTGTTAATGTTTGCTGTTTGTCTGTTGTCTGTAGAAACTTTAAGAGGGGCATAACACTTTCCAGTGATGCATTCTTCATTGAATCCAGGGAAGCTGTGATTTCAGGATCAGCAAAGATCTTCTTCTCATCAAAGTCGGTTATGTACAGTCCTTGTAGTGTAGTCGTTCTACTCAGAGCAACATAGGCCATTCCCGGTTGGAAGACCCGTTTCAATGAGACCACTGCCGACTGTATCGACATCCCCTGACACTTATGAATCGTACATCCAAAAGCCAACTTCAGGGGGAACTGCCTGCGAACAACTCCTTTCTGTCTCAGGTTTTCCTCTACCCTTTCTATGTACACCAAGTTGTCAGCATCACAAGACGACTTGTTACGGTATCTCTGTCCTGCATTTGGATTGTCCAGCACAAGCCCAAGCTTGTTTACCGTAGTAGCACCATTCTCAGTCTGGATGATTATTCTTGCAATCTTGCCAAATGTCCCGTTAACAAGCCCGTCTTCTACATCAATGTTTCTTGTGATCATGATACGGGCACCTTCAGCTGCTTGCAGTGTGTCAATCAGATTGTCTTTGTGTCCTTTGAAAGGTTGGTGTTGCCTCAGCATCACTCCTGTCTTAGGGTCTTTTCTGTAATCGTCGGCATCTATGTTGGTGATGTTTGAATGGAGAACAGACACAGTTGCAGCATTATGTTTGTGAACCTCTTTGTTGGTGGCAAATATGTGTAGCACGTCATTAGGGCAGTGGGTGGGATCTGTAAAAGCCTGAGCAAGCAGAGCTTTGTCATCATTGCTTAAGGTGCCAGTCTTCTGCTTGACTCTGATTCTATTCAAAAGCTCAGCAAATGAAATGTCTTCCTTCTGTCGCATGATCTCTGTCAGCGTGATCATCTGAAAGTTGTCTTTCCAGATGTCATTGGTATTTTCCTCAAACACGCAGAGTGGCTTACTTTTTCCCAGCGGGGGGACCTGGTAAAAGTCTCCTACTGCTAGTACTGACATACCACCAAAAGGTTTCTTACTGCCTTTGATTTGCTGTAATCTCCAGTTGATGTAGGCAAACAGGGGCTTTGAAATCATTGACACCTCGTCAATAACAATGATCTCCGCATTTGACAGCTGTGCCCTCACTTCATCTATTAGATTTCCAAGTCCTTGGTAGGGTGGCTTCAAGCTTCTTGGCAACTTCAGCAGAGAATGCAATGTGTTGCCTGAAATGTTGAAAGCTGCTGTTCCTGTAAATGCAGTTAGTAAAACGCTGGGCATGGATATGTCTGCTTCCTCACGTAGTCTGGTAAGTTTACAGAGTATCTTTGTCGCCTCAGCATAGATGCACTTTATCAGGTGTGATTTGCCTGTCCCTGCACCACCAGTGACAAAGTAATAGAATGGGTCAGGATTTAGGCCACGCACACGGTTAGTGCACCAGTCACAAACTGAGTAGAATGTCTGAGCTTGTGTCCGGTTAAGGTTTCTGTACATTTTCCGAAGGAAATCAGGGCACATTTGTGGGGCTTTCACAGTAAGCGCAATTCCACCTGTTTGTTTGTGACGTGTATACTCCGGAACATCATCTTGTTCATTCTCATGAAGTGGCTCCCCTTCTTTGCGTTCCTCTACACATTCCAACCTATCCAACTCAGCTTCTGGGGCAAAGGTGTTCCAAGCATCTTCAACAGGTCCGTTTTTTACAAAGTCATCCAAGACTTGTTCCACAATTTTGTTGTGTTGTTCGAACTTCTTTTGGTTGCTGGTAACAATTGCAGACACTGCTTGGATTGCTTCTTCTCCTGGTAAGCTCACACAGGCGCCTTTGTAAAAATCCTGGTGTGTTGGGAACCTTACAGTTTTTAGTGATGACTCTGAACGGTGGGGGAGGTACAGTTTAAGCAGTCTGCCGTAGTAGTTCTCAGGGTCCTTCTTCTCTGAGAAGCGTGCGTACCTGATGATTGCAGGCTTCCCTCTCGTGCGTTTTTGAATCATTCCCATTTCATTCAATAGGCTGACACGCTTGCTGTCTTCCTTTTGCTTGCCATCTTCCTTCTGCTTGCCATAGACAACCCTGTAATGGGATGCAAAGTCTGCCAGACACATGGACTCAAACTCTGGTGTTTCAGGTCTGGCTCTGTATTTGTCGACAAAACTCGTCATCCACACATTAAGAGAATCGGCTGGTTTGTTCTGCAATGCACTGAGCGGGAGACTCATTTTCAGTGCGTTGTCACCAGTTGGCAGAAAAACAACCTCACGTGAGCAAGACTTCATTTTCAGGCTGCACGTACGGGCCACAGACTCCTGGGCGCTGACCTCTCTGTGTTTTGAATAAGCCTGAAGAACCTCTGTCATTTCTTCTCGTTCTGTCGCTGTTTTTGGGCTCATTTCTTTGACTATTGTTTTGAGATAGTCACTCAGCTCCCGTTCTGGCTTGGATATGTAGGACAACATGTACATGATGCAACCATACTCATCAAGAATGTACTGGATGTCCATGTTGGCGTTCCAGGCCGTCAGCAAATGTGGATTATAGTTGTTCACCCAGCAGTCCTTGACATCACGCTTCATTAGAATCACGCTTGAGGAGGTCAATGCCTGAATGTAGGAGTTGTACTGATTCAAAGTCATATCACACTGTGCCAGTAGCTGTGACATGTCTTCAAGCTGCACTTTTGGGTTATTAAGCAAATCCCAGACTGGTTTCAGTTTGTTTTTGGCTGCTTGTGGTTTCATTGCACAATCTCCTTGTTCTTCTGGCATCGGGTAAGTTATCCTCGTTTTTCTAATAGGTGGCTTTGGAAATCCAAATCTGCATACTCTGTTACCTTTCTTGCATGATTTTGAATGAGATCTGCTGTGCATTTGAAGTTCTGTTACAAATCTGTGAAGTAAGGCCTGTTTGGCTTCATCAGGCAGCTGGCATGAGATGTTATGATCTATAAAGGCACACACCTTGTCATCACTGTCTTGTCCAAATATAGGAGCTCCTGCTACCCAACAGAGACAATGTATATGAGGGCTCCCTCTCGCCTGAAATTCAACCCGGTAAAAGTAATCGATAACTTCACCAATTGGCTGTGCAGGACCCAACAGCAGCTCTCGCATCAGAGCATCAACCCGTTTGTCAAACATGCGCATGGTGGTCACTGGGTTGCCTCGAAGAATGTCACACTTTTCAGCCCAGTCTAGCCCCGCAAAATCCACCTTTTGACCTTGTTGTGCCTTTATTGCCGTTATTACCTCTGGCCATCTGAATTCTGCAGCAGAGAAGGTAAGAAAAAATGTTGGCTTACCCAATTGTCTGACCATGGCTAGCAAATTCTTCAGATTTTTATCCCAGTAAGCTGGACTCCCTCTCAGTGGTTGCATGAACCTTGTGGCATCTCGGTTTCGCACCAACCTCTCAACCTCACACTTGTCCTGTAGCAGCTTGTTGGATATTTTCCGTCCATCCCTGGTATTGGGTTTTCCTTTCCTTAACTGGATGGACATGCTGCTTTTGGCCATGTGTGTTTCTGTGACAAACTGCGCAAAGAAGAGGTAGCTTGTGTCTCTTGCAAAACGAGTATCAACACAAAAAAGCCTTGCATTGAAATACATGCTCGGGGACAGTTTGACTTGTCTTGCCTGGTCCAATGTATTCTGTCCAGTAGGGAACTGAACAGGGAAAGCCATTGCCTCAAGCCTAGGAACTTTAAAGAAGCTGACAGGTGTGTTTCCTTGTGCAGGTGCAATGCTGAATATTCCATCACCGTGTGTCAGTGCTTCCTCTCCAAGGTCAGATGGCTGCAAACAACTGTCTAGGCCAATTCCAGGTCTTAGTGTATCCTTCTCATCCTCTGCATTGGGAGGTTGTTGGTCATGGCCTTCCTGTTGCTCAGAAGCAGCCGGTAAACATGCAGACTGTACCTCTGATGGATCACAATTTTCGATGCGTTCAAGTATCTCCATCATTTCAGTTTCGTCACAACTGTCGAGTTCCATCCCATCATCATTATCATCATCATCAGCGATTGTCTCATCCACTCTAATTGAAATGTCACTGTAGTCGGGGTGTGTGTCAATGAGTTTTGACAGACCTGCTACTACATTTCCCATGTTGACATAATGAAACAGCTGGTGGCCTTTGTAAGTCAGACGTCTTTTCAGCTTGACTCTGTGTAACTGGGATTTGCTGTGCGATCTTGGTAGAGTATTGACCGTGGTTTCCACCTCGGATGGCACACACACTACAGCGCCATGTATAGCTGCCTGTCAACCTTTGGGAAGTGTGATGATCTTGGCAAATGGCAGTATTTTGGCCAAAAGTTGTCTTTCCAGCACATTCAAATCGCAGAGCTCTGGGGGAATGGGCGCCAGCTCCATGTTGTTAGCTACAGCGATGGATGATTTGTGTCCTGCTTTTAAATGTAAATCACAGTTGTGACAAATCCATTCTTTGGTCCTTTCATCTGGTACGGTGCATTGTTCAGGTCCTTGACAGTGATTGTTGCACACATGGACATATTTCCCTGTAGGCAGCAACAATGTGTAGATTCTTCTTGTAATTGCTGTGAATGCAATGTTTCACTTGGTTAGGGAAAAGGGTGCGATGACACATCGTGCACACAAATGTTGGCCCAGCTTTAATGCATTCATGGAAAGTGGATATAGCTGTCTGCATTAGGCTGTTGTCCACTGGTTGACTGCATTCCCGCATGACACGAGTCCATCGTCTGTATTTCATTCTTATTTTGAAGGCACATTGCATCTTATGGGTTATGCGAAAATCTGCTTGAGTTTGACGCTTCATTTTCATGTAACTCATGCAATGTTGCAAGTGACGTTTTCTGAAAGCAGGATCATTATGATATTTTCTGGTGATGTATTCCTTCTGCTTCAACTTGAAATCGACATTTGTGGCATATTTTCTGGTGATGTATTGCTTCTTCTTCAAGTTGTAATCTGCATTTGTCGCATATTTTCTGGTGGTGTACTGCTTCTGTTTCAAGTTGAAATCTGCATTTGTCGCATATTTTCTGGTGATGTATTGCTTCTGCTTCAAGTTGAAATTGGCATCTGTTGCATATTTGCGAATGATATATTGCTTCTGCTTCAACTTAAAATCAGCATCTGCTCTGTATCGGCTGGTGATGTATGTCCTTTTCTTATTGGTGACAGACATCTTTGTAGCCTTGAAATCACGCCTTCTTTCATTTCTGTGTCTTGTCTTCAGTTTTTGTCGTCTCTGTGCATTTAATTTGGACAATGCCTTACTGTCCTTCCATATGCCCTGTGAGGATTTCGCATCAACTGACCGTGGAGAATGCTTGCTGGCTGGGAATCCAGTGTGTGTTACATCTTTGGTCATCTGTGTCACTTTGTTCTCCACATGCTTTGCATTATGTGGTTTGTCAGATTGCACCAGTGGGGACAGCAAACCATCTGACAGACGTCTTGCACGATGAAATGAGACTGGCATGAAGTCATACTGCAGTCCATCAATAGGGCCTCTGGTGTCTGTAAGGAGCAATTCATACAACTTATAAATCCTTGCCCCCATATCACTCAAATGTGTAAAAGTGATCATAACAGCTTTTCCTTTTCCAGTGGCAGGAAGTCCATCCTTATTTCGACTATGAGAATCAAACAGTCCATATCTCCCAGACTTGTCTCTGAACAATGCAATGCAATATGGCACTACTATAAAAAGTGCATGTGTAACATCTGCATTGAGGCACTGAAGTCTTGTGGAGAGGTCAACAAACCAACCTTGGTTGTCACCGTCTACCGTGTCTCTCATACATCCCGATAACACTGGAGATTTAACAACGTTATACTCATATTTGTCAGTGTTGACTCTGAGGGGCACTTCTTCCATTGTCAAGTGTTGATGCTGATAGACATTTCTTTGTTTTAGCTGTTTTATTGTTGAGCCATACAAGCTGTTGCCCTTCTTCAGTATTTGATCAAGATCACCCTTTCTCACATCATCAAGCTCACTGTGGTATGCCAAAAATGTCAGAGCCATGCATGTACACTGTTTGTTCCTTAACCTTCCATAGCCATGATGACCCTGATGAAATGATGCCTGCACAGAAATCTCACTTGGTACACATGGTTCTTGCATGCCATGGTTTTCAGAAGTGCCCATCACACTGTCACTGTGCTCTTGAACTTGACACTGAGTTGAACATGAAAATGACACCACAGGTTCACTATGTACCTCCTGGGCACATTCACTGTCACAAACCTCCATATCCACTATGCTGCTGTGGGGCTCCGGATCCAGTTTAGTCCAGCGTATCTTTGCAGCTTTAGATCTCTTTCCTTTAGATGGCATGATGATATTTGTGGAAGGAGCTATAATTCTCCTCAGAGCTTTGTTCGAAGAGCTATAATTCCCCTCAGAGTTGTGTTGGAGGAGGAGCTATAATTCGCTTCAGAGCTGTGTGGGAGGAGCTATAACTCCCCTCTGAGCTGTGTGGGAGGAGCAATAATGCTATAATTCCCCTCAGAGCTGTGTGGGAGGAGATACAATTCCCCTTAGTGTTGTGTGGGAGGAGCTATAATTCCCCTTAGAGCTGTGTGGGAGAAGCTATATTTCCCCTCAGAGCTGTGTGGGAGAAGCTACATTTCCCATCAGAGTTGTGTGGGAGAAGCTATAATTCCCCTCAGAGCTGTTTAAAAGGAGCTATAATTCCCCTCACAGCGGTGTGGAAGAAACTATAATTCCTCTCAGAGTTGTGTGGGAGGAGCTCTAATTCTCCTCAGCTGTGTGGGAGGAGCTATAATGCTAAGCTGTAATTCCCCTCAGAGCTGTGTAGGAGGAGCTATAATTCCCCTCACAGCGGTGTGGGAGAAACTATAATTCCCCTCAGAGTTGTGTGGGAGGAGCTATAATGCTAAGCTATAATGCTATAATTCCCCTTTGAGCTGTGTGGGAGGAGCTATAATTCCCCTCAAAGCTGTATTGGAGGAGCTATAACTTCCCTCCAAGCTGTGTGGGAGGAGCTATAATGCTATAATTGTCCTTAGAGCTGTGTGAGAGGAGCTATAATTCCCCTCAGAGCTTTGTGATTTTTTTTTTTCAAAAATGATTTTGTTTTTTTGTTTTTTCAAAAATGATTTTGTTTTTTTGTTTTTTCAAAAATGATTTTTTTAAATGATTTTTTTTTTTTCAAAAATGAAATTTTTTTTTTCAAAAATGAATTTTGTTTTTTTCAAAAATGATTTTTTTTTTAATTTTTTTTTTTTCAAAAGTAATTTTTTTTTCAAAAATATATTTTTTTTTCAAAAATATTTCTTTTTCAAAAATATTTTTTTTTTTACATGGGGCGGTCATAATGTTTTGGCTGATCATGGGGTGGTCATAATGTTTTGGCTGATCATGGGGTTGTCAGCTTTTGTCACCTCCCACTCTAGTTTTGAACATTTCGCCATTCATTCCTATGGGACCAATTTTGCCACAAAAACGACGATATTTCGTGGACCATTCAGCAAAACGTTCCACAAAGTAATAGCACACCAATCGGGAAAAATCCGCACGTTTCGGTATATTACTTGTCTCTGTAGTGTGGAAAATGTGGGAGGAGTCTACAAGCATTATCAAGTCTAGCAGATGAAGTCACATGCATTTGGGGTGTCTCAGCATCTTGTGTTTACAACCACTGTTTCCTAGCAACATTTCCTTTTGAACATTTTGCCATTCATTCCTATGGGACCAATTTCGCCGCAAAAACAACGATATTTCGTGGACCATTCGGCGAAACGTTCCACAAAGTGATAGCACACCAATCGGGAACAAGCCGCACGTTTCGGTATATTACTTGTCTCTGTAGTGTAAAAACTGTGGGAGGAGTCTACAAGCATTATCAAGTCTAGCAGATGAAGTCACATGCATTTGGGGTGTCTCAGCATCTTGTGTTTACAACCACTGTTTCCTAGCAACGCTCATGCCCTGTTTATGCTTCCCAAATACTACTTCATCAAAACTGCCCCATCAGAATTACCCCATCAAAACTGCCCCATCATATTCCTCTATTATAAATCAGTACATGGTGTGTCTGTCCCCTCCCCCGGGCTCTGTAATCAGCTGAGATGCTCCAGCCACCTTCCCCCCCTGTGTATAACAGAAGCTTTGGTAACCATGGCAACAAAACAAACACTAACAGTACACTCTGATTAATGGCTAAAATTTCCTGAAATGACCTCTAAACAAATGGCCGTATTTTAAAAACTATACATCCTACAGCGAAGATCTTTATATTGTGAGAATCACAAGACCCAGACCTAGATTTTGATGTATAGTATGTCTGTGAAATATTAAAAATGAAGGCACGGCCGCAGTTTAGAAATTGCCCTTCAAATTTGGAGGGGGCTAGAGTGTAGTTTCAATGAATGTCAATGGACGGCGTGAGTTACAAACAAATGGTCATATTGTGAAAACTATCAGGACTATGGCTTAGCTGTGGACATGTTTAGTGGCAGCAGGGATAGCTGAACGTTTTGATATACGATTTGTGTAGGTGGGCTTGAAAATGAGGGAGTGGCGGCAGTTTAGAAATCATGTTCTGATTTTTCAGCTTTTGTCATCTCCCACTCTAGTTTCCCCATTCATTCCTATGGGACCAATTTCGCCGCAAAAATGACGATATTTTGTGAACCATTCGGCGAAACGTTCCACAAAGTAATAGCACACCATTCGGGAACAATCCGCACGTTTCGGTATATTACTTGTCTATGTAGTGTAAAAACTGTGGGAGGAGTTAGGGTGGTAAATTTGGCTATAATAATAAGAATAATATATATGTGAGATAACAGTAAGTGGTCTTGCTATGCAAGAACACTTAATGACTGTAGACGGAAGTAAGAATGGATGGGAAATAGGCTGCATTGGAACACTAGCTCACATTTGTATATGCAAGATAACAATAATTTGGCCATTGTATGGAAGCAGTAAAGAATCCTGAAATAGGACAGATATTTATGCACTCATGAGTATTAGCGTATCTAAAAGATGGTTAATGTTAATGCTACAATAAAGGGATGGGATAGTTAGTGTAAAGGATAATGTTAGGGGCATGGCCATGGATAGTGTGTGGTTTAAAGTTGGGGTTAGTAAGAGACCTTAATATAGATATCACTCTATGTGCTAGGAGCTAAAAACTAACAGCACCACTCTCCTACTTTTTTGAGCCCATAGTACCCCATTTATTACCAGGCCATTTTTCAGTTTTCAGTGCTGATACACTGTCTTTTGAGACAGATAGAGCTTTTGTTGTGTGGATTTAATAACCACTTGTTTTTTTACTGTAAAAAATATGAAAAAATAAAATTAAATTAAAAAAAACTAGTTCAGTTACTTTCTGTAATAAAATATATAAAAAATCCCCAAAATATCTGAAAATTACCCCTGTTTAGAAAGTCACCTCAAGAACACCCCAAGGTGATCTTAATTTTTGCCTCAATTTTGAAAATAGAAACATGCTAGTATTTTGATGGTCAAAACATGGAGATTGGTAATTGTACACTAGATACAGTGTATCATTAAATGTACAGGTAGCACACAGAGTGAGGGGCTAATGTACTGGTCCCATACAGTGGGAAGTTGGAGGTCAGGGTGTGCAGGATAAGGTAGGTGAAAGAGTTAATATACAGCGACAGGGTAGAGATGAGATGTACAATAGAGAAGGGTGGTAAAAAAAACGATCCTACCATCTGTAAAATTTCACACCATGAATTTTCTTGCTATTGACTCTTTATTCATGTTTTTTTTCATTAATACAAAGCTCAATCCCTTACTTTCCTCTTTTGTCAAGGAAGGAGAAGGTCTCAGATGTGAACAGTACACTGTTTACATGTGTGATAGCTGTCATAAGAAATCAAAATGATTAGAAGGTACAGAGTCACTTGGATCAGGTCAAATACTGCGGGAGGATGGAGATAAAGGATGTTCAGATGTGCAGGATAAGGGCAGTTAGGGGGCTGCTGTGATAGTTACTGTGTTCAGGAACTAATGAATGAGTCATTAATTTGTTAATTCCTTCTCCTTCTCCTTCCTTCATTGAAGGTAAGGGCTCACAGTTTACATCATGTGATTGCTGTGATGACCAATCACATCTATTATGTGGCACATGGTATAGAGTTGCTCAGATCTGCTCTGTGCACAGTGTCTGTGAATGTAGCTTTCTGAAGAAGGCTCAGTTCACTCACTTTATAATACAGCAGTAGTATGTTGGTTAATTTAGTATTGTTACTATTTCATTTCTTAATACTTACTACATACTGTATTTCATTCAAATAGTTTTGGTACATAATATTAAATTTAGCATTGAAAAAGTAATATTTCTAATTGTATTTTTGTTATATCTCCTCCAACATGTCTATTATATTACTCTGCATCTGCATACTTTGAAACTAAATAAATGCTTTATAGTTGTATACCTATTGTGTATTAGTTAATGATAATTTAATATATGCAATTATATATTATAATTTAGAACTGATGAGCATAGACATGGGGAGTGATTTACCAAAGCTGCGCACCATCTGTAGAGGCACACGGCGAGGCGCAACGCACATTTCCATATTTACAAAATGGTGTGCCGGTAACAGAGCGCAAATCCCCCATTTACTATAGCGATCTCAGAGCACAGGAGAATGCAATCTGTGCGCCACTATGGACATGGCGCACGGCATCTCCAAAGCAATATTGACAGTAGATGGAGGTGCCAATATTATGGGATGATGTGAGGAAGTTTACTAACAACTGCCAAGGAACAAATATGCCCAAAATAGAATGAGAAAGCCTGCTGTGCCCACAAGTACGTTTAGAACTGCGTGAAATCAATGTAAGCAGTGCGCATGCGTAAGCGGCTGTTGCGCTCGTTCACATGCATTTGTTCACTGCGCGGCTAAAATATTAGTAAATGTTAAGCAATGTACATGCAATTGCATGGGTTGAACGAGCGCACCTCTAAACTTGACACATTTTTTTTACGCTGGTTCACCTTTATGTATTTTTTTAAGGAGATTTGCACACAGTTCATGTTAGCATGTTACGTTGCAAACATGTGACATGTACCTTGTTAACCACCGGCCACTGTACATAAACGGCCTGGTGGGCGCTCTCTCCTGAGTGGATGTTCAGGAACGTTCCCCAGAAGGAGCAGGATCACGTGCGCATGTGCCCATGCAGTGGCGTGATCCTGATGCGCTTGTGTCACCTGGACACGACGCATCTCCGATCGACAGGAGGGCTCTGTGATTGGCCCTCCTGATCACATGACGGTTGTGTCGAATCACAGCCGTCATGTGATGTAAACACAGAGCCAGTTGCTAGGCAATTGGCTCTCCTCTCCTCACACAGAAGTTGTCAGTGAGGAGAGGAGAGCAGATCGCTGCAGTCGGCTAGTGATCAGTGAGTATGAACTGTTTTTTACAGCTTTTTACTCACTGATCACCAGTCTAGTGTCCCCACACATGTAAAAAACACAAAGTAAACACACATGTCCCCAAAACACATGTCCCCACACAGTAAAAATACCTGTCCCCCACATATGTCCCAGTCACATGTCCCAATGATTATCTGCACACATATGTCCATGATCACCTGCACACATCTGTACATGATCATTTGCGTACATCTGTCCGTGATCACACGAACCAATTATACACTTAACAGGATTTTTTTTTACCAAAAACATGTAGCAGAATACATTTTGGCTTAAATTTATGACAAAATTTGATTTTATTGGATTTCTTTTAAAATAGAAAGAAGAAAATATAGTGTTTTTTTCCAAATTTCCGCTCTTTTTTCGCTTATATCGCAAACAATAAAAAAATGGAGTCATGAATAAATACCACCAAAAGAAAGCTTTTGTGTGAACAAAATTATAAAAATTTCATTTGGGTACAGCATTGCATGACCGCACAGTTGTCATTGAAAGTGTGAGAGCGCTGAAAGCTGAAAATTGGTCTGGGAAAGAAGGGGGCGAAAGTGCCCAGTATTGAGGTGGTTAAAATTATGTAAAAAGACTCTCGCCCCTCTAGCTCCTCCTAAAAGGGCATTTAACCTTCCCCCTCTAATGCTTATGATTTCCTTGGGCTAGCTTTTGCCTTTAAAGGGGAACTCCACACTCAATTCTCCAATGCTCTTGTCTCCCCCCTCTAACCCCTTTGGATTTCCATGGGCTAACTTTTGCTTTTAAAGGGGAACTCCACAATCCATTCACCAATGCTCTTGTCTCCCCCTCTAACTCCTTGAAATTCCATGGGCTAACTTTTGCTTTTAAAGGGGAACTCCACACTCCATTCTCCAATGCTCTTGTCTCCCCCCTCTAACCCCTTGGATTTCCATGGGATAACTTATGCTTTTAAAGGGGAACTCCACACTCCATTCTACAATGCTCTTGTCTCCCCTCACTAACCCCTTGAATTTCTATGGGCTAACTTTTGCCTTTAAAAGGGGAACTCCACACTCCACTCTATTCTCCAAAGGCTGTGAACTGCCTTCACCAATTCGAACCACAAACTTTTTTAGAGCATACAACAGGGCCAGCTAGGAAAGGGGCCAGAAAAGCGATCGCCCAACCCCTTTCTGAACCATACAAGGCCACATGCACTCAACATAGCTGGCTGCCTTTGGGGCATGTTGGGCTCAGCCCAATACCAACCACAAAGCACCTTGTACCCACTAGTTTAAAGGGGTTTTCCACATTCCGTAAGGCCCCCTGTCTGCAGCCCCCCACAACCCCAGGCTAGGGATGTGTGGAAGAGGCCCTTGTTCCCCTGAATAAGGGAACAAGGTGGTTGTCTTTTGGGGTGCCTGAGTCCCTCCTGCCCCCAAGCATCCACCCCCCTTTCATGGGCTGGCTTGCTGTGTGTTTGGCTAGGTGTTTGTTAGTGTGTGGGAGGGGCACAATATTTTTTTTTAGTTTGTAGTAGTATTTTTCACGTGGGGATTCTCATTTTAAGCCTTAACAGACCCAAATGGCCTTGTATGTATTGGGGGCAGCTATTTTTGGTTTTGGGTTAAAGTCTTGCAGCTGCAATGTAGATTTATAAGTTTTCTCTAAAGCCGTATATCTTTGAAGCAGCATTTTGTGCTAGCTGCATTTAGGTTGTTCTGGGCATGCTCGGGGACTTTGTTTTTTTTTTTGCTGTGGCTTTTGGTGTGTGAAATGCATTTGTGTTGGTCTGAGTATGCTCAGGGACTTTTTTTGTGCTTTTTGTGTGTGAACAGCACTTGGAGTTGTCTGGGCTTGCTCAGAGATTTTTTTTGGCTAGTAATTTAACCACTTCGCTACCCGGCCATAGTAATATGACATTCACAGATGGGATCTCCCATCCTGGGTGGATGTCATATGACGGCCTGGGCTTCCCGGCCGCCTAGGGGACGCGTGCCCGCCGCGTTGCTTGGGACCCGGTGCGTGTGCCCGGTGGCCGCGATGTCCGCCGGGCACCCGCGATTGCCCATTAACCGGGCCGGACCGTGGATCTGTGTGTGTAAACACACAGATCCACATCCTGTCAGTTGAGAGGAGACCGATCTGTGTTCCCAGTACAGCGGAACACTTATCGGTCTCCTCTCCTTGTACGTCCCCGCCCCCTACAGTTAGAATAATTCCCTAGGAAACATATTTAACCCCTTGTGTCCCCCTAGTGGTTAACCCCTTCACTGCCTGTCACATTTATACAGTAATCAATGCAATTTTATAGCATTGATCTCTGTATAAATGTGAATGGTCCCAAAAATGTGTCAAAAGTGTCCGACGTGTCTGCCATAATGTTGCAGTCACGAAAAAAAAATTGTGATCGCCGCTATTACTAGTAAAAAAAAATATTTTTTTTTTTAAAATGCCATAAATCTATCTGGTATTTTGTAGACGCTATAACTTTTGCGCAAACCAATCAATATACGCTTATTGCGATTTTTTTACCAAAAATATGTAGAAGAATACGTATCGGCCAAAACTGAGGAAAAAATGTGTTTTTTTTTTTTTTTAAATTGGGATATTTATTATAGCAAAAAGTTTTTTTTGGGTACAATGTCGCACGACCGCGCAATTGTCGTTTAAAGTGCGACAGCGCTGAAAACGAAAAATTGACCTGGGAAGGAAGGGGGTGAAAATGCCCTGTATTGAACCGGTTAAGAACATGCTTAACTGTGTCCCCACTTTGAAGTTCAGTCTCCGTAGAGCAAGTATTTTTTGCTTTTTTACTTTTTTGGGGGGGATATTTTTCACTGAAGTATTTTTGATGTTGTCAATCTGTGTTGTTTGTAGGTTGTTAGTTTCACTTTGATTTAATTGTCTGTGCTGCATTATTTTGCAAAATCTTCCTCAAGCTGTTGTGACTAATAAATGTTTAAATCCTTTAGGCTCCATTCACACCTGAGCATTTTGTAGCTTGAAGCCTGAAGCTACAAAATGCTGGAGGGGAAAAAATCAATTATTCTCTATGGAGATGGTTCACATCTCCACTCCAATATGCCTGAAGCCAGAAGCTCCAAAACACTTGAAGCTCAAACAAGTTCTGAAACTTAATAAATTTAACATACATGTGTTTTCTGCTTTCCTTGCTTCCAAGTCCTGTTTTGTTGACCAATAAAATTTGTAGCAAATTTTTATGTTTTATGTGTCTTGTTAATAATTTGTTTTGGAGATGCATGTTCAATTCAAGCAATGCATTTTACACCCCCCCAAACAATTTTCATGCAACAGATTTCCCAGCCTCAGCTTGACTAGGCTGATTGGAATGGCAAAACAAAAAAAGGTGTAATTTGTCTAAAAGCTACTTTCCGGGTGCCTTCATAGTAGCATATGCATGGATTGTGCTTATGCTGCCATGGGTAGGCACCAGGAAAGGAAAATTACAGAGAGGTAAGTATTAAATTTTCAATTTTAGCGCAGTGGTTTTCAGCCTCAGTCCTCAAGTACCACCAACAGGACCTGTTTTGGGAATTTATCTTAGCTAAAATAGCTGTCCAAAATACCAAGCCATTGACTCTGATTTAAAACACCTGTGCGAGATGAAGGAAAACCTGCAAACATGGCCTGTTGGGGGTACTTAAGAACAGGGTTGAGAACCACTGATTTAGAGCACTGAGCTAACATCTAGCTCAAGACTAGGGATGAGCCGAACACCCCCCGGTTCGGTTCACACCAGAACCCGCGAACGGATCGAAAGTTCGCACGAACGTTAGAACCCCATTGACGTCTATGGGACTCGAACGTTCGAAATCAAAAGTGCTCATTTTAAAGGCTAATTTGCATGGTATTGTCCTAAAAAGGGTTTGGGGACCCGGGTCCTACCCCAGGGGACATGTATCAATGCAAAAAAAACTTTTAAAAACGGCTGTTTTTTCGGGAGCGGTGATTTTAATGATGCTTAAAGTAAAAAAAAAAAAGTGAAATATTCCTTTAAATATCGTACCTGGGGGGTGTCTATAGTATGCCTGTAAAGTGACGCGTGTTTCCCATGTTTAGAACAGTCCCTGCACCAAATGTCATTTTTAAAGGAAAAAATCTCATTTAAAACTGCTTGCGGGTTTAATGTCATGTCGGGTCATGGCAATATGGATGAAAATCAGTGAGACAAACGGCATGGGTACCCCCCCAGTCCATTACCAGGCCCTTTGGGTCTTGTATGGATATTAAGGGGAACCCCGCACCCAAATTAAAATAAGGAAAGGTGTGGGGCCACCAGGCCCTATATACTCTGAACAGCAGTATACAGGCGGTGCAAACAAGACAGGGACTGTAGGTTTGTTGTTAAGTAGAATCTGTTTGTAATTTTGAACATTTTTAACGTGTTTAGCTCCAGCCAAAAAATCTTTTCTAAGCTTTTTGGAAAACATAGGGAAGGGTTATCACCCCTGTGACATTTGTTTTGCTGTCTTTCCTCCTCTTCAGAAGATTTCACCTCACTTTTTTGTCCCAATGAAAAATGTTTTTTGAAAATTTGGGTGTTTTTGTGGAACAAGGATTGGAAAGCATCAGTGGAAAGGAGAAATTGTTTTCCCATATTAACTCTTACAGGAGAGAATTTCCCTTCCTAGGGGTAGATTTCATCTCACTTCCTGTTGTCTCCTTCCGTTTGCAAGTAGGAGTCGTTTGTAAGTTAGATGTTTGAAAGTAGGGTCCTGCCCTATATACTCAGCAGAAATTTGGGCCTTAGGTGTTGCTGTGGCCACAACACTGTAAGCCCTCACAGGGCCCTGCTGTGAAATATTAGATCAAGAATTGTAATTACATGCCCCTGTTGAAAGGGAGCTGAAAAATTAGGCCTTAGGCACTGGTGCTGGTGCCACAACACTGCAACCCCTCACAGACACTCTAGTTGGAACGCAGGAACGAGCCCTGCTGCAAATTATTGCTTCAAAAATTGTAATTACACGCCCCTGTTAGACAGGGGCAGAAAAATTGGGCCTTAGGCACTGGTGCTGGTGCCACAACACTGCAACCCCTCACAGACACTCTAGTTGGAACGCAGGAACGAGCCCTGCTGCAAAGTATTGCATCAAAAATTGTAATTACACGCCCCTGTTAGACAGGGGGAGAAAAATTGGGCCTTAGGCACTGGTGCTGGTGCCACAACACTGCAACCCCTCACAGACACTCTAGTTGGAACGCAGGAACGAGCCCTGCTGCAAAGTATTGCATCAAAAATTGTAATTACACGCCCCTGTTAGACAGGGGCAGAAAAATTGGGCCTTAGGCACTGGTGCTGGTGCCACAACACTGCAACCCCTCACAGACACTCTAGTTGGAACGCAGGAACGAGCCCTGCTGCAAAGTATTGCATCAAAAATTGTAATTACACGCCCCTGTTAGACAGGGGCAGAAAAATTGGGCCCTAGGCACTGGTGCTGGTGCCACAACACTGCAACCCCTCACAGACACTCTAGTTGGAATGCAGGAACGAGCCCCGCTGCAAATTATTGCTTCAAAAATTGTAATTACACGCCCCTGTTAAACAGGGGCTGAAAAATTGTGCCTTAGGCACTGGTGGTGGCGCCCAGAACCAAAAATGTTCTTACAAGCTATCAGCGTGATGATTGAGGAGGAAGAGGATAATTACTCAGGGATAGTCACTCAGCATCAGCATAGGCAGTCTTTGAAGGGATCTGAGATTTCAAAAAAAATTATTCGGTTACATCAGCATCAGGTGCTTGGTAGCTGGTGGTGATCCAAGACTCATTCATTTTTATGAAGGTCAGCCGATCGACCGAGTCAGTGGACAGACGCACCCTGTGATCGGTTACCACGCCTCCAGCAGCACTGAATGTGCGTTCCGAAAGAACGCTGGATGCAGGACAGGCCAGTAGCTCAATTGCATACTGCGCAAGCTCTGGCCAGTGATCCATCCTCAAGACCCAGTAACCCAGAGGATTTTCGGTGGGAAAGGTGTCCAAGTCTGATCTTGCCCCTAGGTATTCCTGCACCATGTAAAACAGACGCTGGCGATGGTTGCTGGAACCGATCATACCTTGGGGCTGCGGACCAAAAAATTGTCTGAACGCATCGGTCAGACGGCCACCTTCTCCACCGCTCCTTCTTTGACTGACCGAAGCCTCAGCAACACGTTGTCCAGAAACAGGAGTTTGTAACCTCCCAGTCTCTGGGAACGCGTTGCACAGACCTTTCTGCAAGGCCTCCCGAAGATGTTTCATCCTCTGCTCCCTCTGCGATGGCAAGATAAGGTCCGCAACCTTACCCTTGTAACGTGGATCAAGGAGGGTTGCCAGCCAGTATTGGTCCTTCTCCTTGATACCACGAATACGAGGATCCTTACGCAGGCTTTGCAGGATCAGGGAGGCCATGCAGCGTAGGTTTGCTGAGGCATTCGGTCCGGAGTCCTCTGGGTCACTAAGAACGACATGGTCCGCAGCCACCTCCTCCCAGCCACGTACAAGTCCATGTGTTTCTTGGGACTGATCCCTTAAAGACTGCTGCTGATGCTGAGTGCCAGGCTCCACCTCCATACTGACACAATCTTCCTCCTCCTCCTCTTCCTCCTCGTCCTCTTCCTGTGTGATTGGCGGGCACGCAGGAACACTGTCTGGATAAAGGGGGCCTTGAGAGCTAAGGAAGTCCTCCTCTTCCTGCCTCTGTTCTGCCTCAAGTGCCCTGTCCATTATTCCACGCAGCGTGTGCTCCAACAGGTGGACAAGGGGGACAGTGTCACTGATGCATGCACTGTCACTGCTCACCATCCTCGTGGCCTCCTCGAATGGTGACAGGACAGTGCATGCATCCCTGATCATGGCCCACTGGCGTGGGGAAAAAAAACCAAGCTCCCCTGACCCTGTCCTGGTGCCATAGTCGCACAGGTACTCATTGATGGCCCTCTGTTGCATGTGCAGCCGCTGCAGCATGGCCAACGTTGAGTTCCACCTGGTGGGCATGTCACAGATTAGGCGGTTCTTGGGCAGGTTAAACTCCTTTTGGAGGTCCGTCAGCCGAGCACTGGCATTATATGACCGGCGGAAATGCACACAGACTTTCCTGGCCTGCCTCAGGACATCCTGTAAGCCCGGGTACCTGCCCAAGAACCGCTGCACCACCAAGTTAAGGACGTGAGCCAAACAGGGCACATGGGTCATTTGTCCCTGTCGGAGGGCAGAGAGGAGGTTGGTGCCATTGTCGCAAACCACCATTCCTGCCTTAAGTTGGCGTGGCGTCAACCACCTCTGAACCTGCCCCTGCAGAGCTTACAGAACCTCTGCCCCAGTGTGGCTCCTGTCCCCCAAGCACACCAGCTCAAGCACCGCATGGCATCTTTTGGCCTGCGTACTTGCGTAGCCCCTTGAACGCCTACGGAGCACCGCTGGTTCCGAGGAAGAGGCCATGGAGGAAGAAGAAGAGGAGGGGGTGGAGGAGAGAGGTGTGTCACAATCAGCATTTTGGAGGCGTGGTGGCGGAACAACCTCCAACACTACTGCACCTTGTCCTGCATCCTTCCCAGCTGCCAGCAGAGTCACCCAATGCGCCGTGAAACTTAGGTAACGTCCCTGTCCATGCCTGCTGGACCATGAGTCAGCGGTAATATGCACCTTACCGCTGACCGCCCTGTCCAGCGAGGCATGGACATTGCCTTCCACATGCCGGTAGAGAGCCGGAATCGCCTTCCGTGAGAAAAAGTGGCGTTTGGGTACCTGCCACTGAGGAACCGCACATTCCACAAACTCACGGAAGGGGGCAGAGTCTACCAACTGAAAAGGCAGCAGTTGAAGTGCTAGCAATTTTGCCAAGCTAGCATTCAACCGCTGGGCATGTGGATGGCTGGGAGCAAACTTCTTTCGGCGGTGCAGCAGCTGGGGCAGGGAAATTTGCCTGGTACAATCTGACGTCGGTGTACCAAAAGCAGATTGCCCACAAGTACTTGGCTGTGACACACCTAATTCTACACCTTCACTCCTCTCACTGCAGGTCTCAGAGAGGACTGAAGGTCTAGTGGGGTTGGAAATCTCAGCTGATGAGGAGCAAGGAGAGATCCTCTTTGTTCTTTGGTGTGGGTCTTTTAGATACGCTTGCCAACGAACTGCATGGCAGGTCAACATATGTCTGGTCAAGCATGTGGTACCCAAGCGGGAGATGTTTTGGCCACGCGAGATACGCTTGAGACATATGTTGCAAATAGCAGCGGTGCGATCTGATGCACTCGTCTCAAAAAAGGCCCACACCAAAGAACTTTTTGAATAACGCGCAGAGACTGCAGCGCCCTGCACATGTGGAGCTTTGGGGTGTGATGCAGTCAATGTGCTGCCCTTAGGCTGGCCCCTGGAGGGTATCCTGCCTCGTTGGTGATGTGCTGCCGCCTCCTCCTCCTCCTCCTCCTCTCTCCTATCAGGCACCCACGTTGAGTCAGTGACCTCATCATCCCCTCCCTCCTCATCACTGGAGCAAACCTGGCAGTATGCTGCAGCAGGGGGAGCATGACTGCCAGATTGCTGTCCTTCTTGGGCACCCTCTCTGTCCGCGCTCATGTTACTGCCTTCATCGAGCTCAGTATCGTCATCAGAGCCTTCCAAACGCTGGGCATCCTCCTGGAGCATGTACCCAACACTGTGGTCAAACAGTTCGAGGGAATCCTCATGAGGACATGGTGGAGCTAGGGAAGGAGTCACTGATGACATTGAGCTGAGGGAAGAGGCCGCTGCTTTGCCAGACAAAGCACCCTGGGCATGGGTGAGAGAGGATGAGGAGGATGAGGACGGCTTGGTCATCCACTCGACCAAGTCTTCCGCATGTTGCGGCTCAACACGGCCAGCTGCCGAAAAAAAGGCCAAGCGTGTCCCATGGCCACGTGCTGATGAGGATGCACCGTCTCCACGACCAGCACTAGACACAGAGCCTGCTTGCCCTCTCTTATTGGCTTGTGACTGTCTGCCTCTCCTTCTTGGCCTTCCAGACATACTAATGGCCTGTAGCTGCACTAAGCTGGGATAGAACACCTGTAATTTTCTTCAAGTAGCTTTATATACTGTAACCAGACAAGCCTGCCTGTCAGTAGGAAGATAACAGGAACGGATCTAGCTGAACACTGTGAGCAGGACGCACTGTACTAAATGTAAATAGTCTAGCTGCCTGACCGTGGTACTAATAGGATCAAATAGAACACCTGTAATTTTCTTCAGGTAGCTTTATATACTGTAACCAGACAAGCCTGCCTGTCAGTAGGAAGATAACAGGAACGGATCTAGCTGTACACTGTGAGCAGGACGCACTGTACTAAATGTAAATAGTCTAGCTGCCTGACCGTGGTACTAATAGGATCAAATAGAACACCTGTAATTTTCTTCAGGTAGCTTTATATACTGTAACCAGACAAGCCTGCCTGTCAGTAGGAAGATAACAGGAACGGATCTAGCTGAACACTGTGAGCAGGACGCACTGTACTAAATGTAAATAGTCTAGCTGCCTGACCGTGGTACTAATAGGATCAAATAGAACACCTGTAATTTTCTTCAGGTAGCTTTATATACTGTAACCAGACAAGCCTGCCTGTCAGTAGGAATTTAACAGGAACGGATCTAGCTGAACACTGTGAGCAGGACGCACTGCACTAAATGTAAATAGTCTAGAAGATAACAGGAACGGATCTAGCTGAACACTGTGAGCAGGACGCACTGCACTAAATGTAAATAGTCTAGAAGATAACAGGAACGGATCTAGCTGAACACTGTGAGCAGGACGCACTGCACTAAATGTAAATAGCAGGAACGGATCTAGCTGAACACTGTGAGCAGGACGCACTGCACTAAATGTAAATAGTCTAGAAGATAACAGGAACGGATCTAGCTGAACACTGTGAGCAGGGCGCACTGCACTAAATGTAAATAGTCTAGAAGATAACAGGAACGGATCTAGCTGAACACTGTGAGCAGGACGCACTGCACTAAATGTAAATAGCAGGAACGGATCTAGCTGAACACTGTGAGCAGGACGCACTGCACTAAATGTAAATAGTCTAGAAGATAACAGGAACGGATCTAGCTGAACATTGTGAGCAGGACGCACTGCACTAAATGTATATAGCAGGAACGGCTCTAGCTGAACACTGTGAGCAGGACGCACTGCACTAAATGTAAATAGCAGGAACGGATCTAGCTGAACACTGTGAGCAGGACGCACTGCACTAAATGTAAATAGCAGGAACGGATCTAGCTGAACACTGTGAGCAGGACGCACTGCACTAAATGTAAATAGCAGGAACGGATCTAGCTGAACACTGTGAGCAGGACGCACTGCACTAAATGTAAATAGCAGGAACGGATCTAGCTGAACACTGTGAGCAGGACGCACTGCACTAAATGTAAATAGCAGGAACGGATCTAGCTGAACACTGTGAGCAGGACGCACTGCACTAAATGTAAATAGCAGGAACAGATCTAGCTGAACACTGTGAGCAGGACGCACTGCACTAAATGTAAATAGCAGGAACGGATCTAGCTGAACACTGTGAGCAGGACGCACTGCACTAAATGTAAATTGCAGGAACAGATCTAGCTGAACACTGTGAGCAGGACGCACTGCACTAAATGTAAATAGTCTAGAAGATAACAGGAACGGATCTAGCTGAACACTGTGAGCAGGACGCACTGCACTAAATGTAAATAGCAGGAACGGATCTAGCTGAACACTGTGAGCAGGACGCACTGCATTAAATGTAAATAGTCTAGATAGAAGATAACAGGAACGGATCTAGCTAAACTGAATACAGTGTATATATATATATGCAACACCTGGGATGCATATATATACACAATACACTGTAAGTGCAGCTAACTGACTGACTGTTCTGCCTAATCTATCTAACTCAAATCAAATGACACTGTCTCTCTCTCTCTCTATCTCTCAGCACACCGGAACACACACTACACAGGGCCGCCGTGCAGGCGGCCTTATATAGTGTGGGGTGTGTACTAAATCCCCTGAGCCATAATTGGCCAAAGCCACCCTGGCTTTGGCCAATTACAGCTCTCTCTACTGACGGCGCTGTGATTGGCCAAGCATGCGGGTCATAGTGCATGCTTGGCCAATCATCAGCCAGCAATGCACTGCGATGCCGCAGTGAATTATGGGCCGTGACGCGCCACACGAATTTAGCGCGAACGGCCCATAACGTTCGCAATTCGGCGAACGATCGAACAGCCGATGTTCGAGTCGAACATGGGTTCGACTCGAACACGAAGCTCATCCCTACTCAAGACAATCCTATTCTAATTGTGGGCATTTTAGGGAAACCAAGTGAGTGTTAGAACCCCTGCTTGTCTTTTTTAGGTTGGGGTTTGTGTCCCTTTTCTAAAAATTGGCTTCACTTCCTGTCACATAGCCAAACAGGAAGTGAGGGTAAAACCCTACCAATGTCTTTCCTTGGGGACACACAGGTCAATCTAACTAGTGTCCCCATTAGGCAAATTGCACTCTAGCACTTTGTTGTGTACACCCCAAATTATTAGGTATTTTGGGGTTTATTAAAGGCAAATCCACTCTGCAATACAAGTGTACTCGTAAATTTGAGGGGAAGCACTGGTGATTTTATCATCCAATCATGTAGAAGCAAAGATGCTGGTTTTTTACTTTCCTTGCATGTCCCCCTCAGATCTCCAGCAACTGCACTTCCAAGTGCTCTTGTAGTGCAAAGTGGATTTGCCTTTAGTAAATAAACCTCAAAGTCCAAGATACCTAATAATTTGGGGTGTACACAGCAAAATGCTAGAGTGCAATTTATCTAATGGGGAAACTATTTAGATTGACCTGTGTGTCCCCAAGGAAAGACATTGGTAGGGTTTTACCTCACTTCCTGTTTGGCTATGTGACAGGAAGAGAATAGATTTGAAGGAGAAACTGGCAAAATTTGGGAGGTGTCATCACCCTATCAGGGGTGCAGACATTACCAAAATCTGACTAGACATCTAATCCCTCTGCACTCTATCCACAAGCAAAAATAAGAAAGGATTTCAATTAGTTTACCTTTGCAAAGACATATTCCTAAGTTCAACTGTGATGCATGTCAATGGCCAATTTAGACCTTGTTTAATAGAAAACACGAGTTGCCTTTCACTATAAACATTTGTTAGTCCAGTCCTGCAAATCTGCATCTGCTTTACTATTAATTTCCTTAAAAATTGGGTTCCTGCAGCTAGATGCGCCAAATGCATCTAGATGTTCGACCACTCTGTATGTGAGATGTGCAACTGGTGTGTGCGCAGAGGTATTTACCTGTGGCACATATCTGGTTCCCAGAAGCAGTGGCCAGCACACAGGAATGACATCACGCCCCTCCAGGAAGTTGATTGTACTGCTGCTAATTTTTTCCCACCACCATGCCCCACTCAATGTTCTCTGAGGAAGAGGTGATCCTTATTTGCAAATTAAGATAATTTTTATTTATTTTTTACATGGGATGGTGTTTGTGTGGGTCATGTGTGTATGTCTAAATGATTTGGCCTCAAAACACACATCTACTTCCTGTGTACAGATTCACTTCCGGGCCATTGCTTCCTGCATCAGTGTGTGTGTGTATACATAGATATATCTATAGATTCTTGTGTCCACCAGCAGAGAGAAGTTGGGTAGATTCCCAATTCTGGAGGCAAAATACTGGTCTAGCACAGGGGTCTTCAACTACGGTCCTCAAGTTGTTCAGGAACTGCATTTCCCATCATGCCTAGTCATGTCTGTGAATGTCAAAGTTTTACAATGCCTCATGGGATGTGTAGTTCCACAACAGCTGGAGAGCCGTAGTTTGAAGATTCCTGATCACTCTAGCATGTTTTGAAAAAGATGGTTTTTCATGTGCCTTGTATAATGCCCAAGAAATATCATTTGGAAAATACAAGTGGGTCATGGCACATCTACATTCCAAATTTGGCACTTAAGGTGGTCATGCACTATGCAATCTGATTGGCCAATCTCTGTACAACTCAATATTTAGGCAAAATAGGTAATAGGAAGATGCACTTGAACAATTAATTCAAATTATAGGAAATCAAACAGGCTCTTGCACTAAATCTAATTTATTTAAGATCTAACTGATTGCAGTGTATGGTTACCTTTAAAGTTCAAGATCTGAAAATATTAACCACTTGCCAACCACTGCATGCCAATATATGTCAGCACAGTGGCAACGGTGGGCAAATGGGTGTATCTGTACATCCCCTTTGATTGGTGGGGCTAGCGGGCACGCGTGGCTGCTGCGTACAGTGTGACCATGCCCGCTGGACCTGCGTACTCTACGTCCTCCGGTCTCCCGGTAATCGTGTCATGGAGCCGCAGAATGGGGAAGTGTCTATGTAAACAAGGCATTTCCCCATTTTGCCTTGTGACATGACAGAGATTACTGCTCCCTGTCATCAGGAGCAGTGATCGCGGTCATGTGAGTTGAAGGCCATCCCCCCCACATTTAGGATCACTCCCTAGGACACACTTAACCCCTTGATCGCCCCCTAGTGTTTAACCCCTTCCCTGCCAGTGTCATTTACACAGTAATCAGTGCATTTTTATACCACTGACCGCTGTATAAATGACAATGGTCCAAAAATAGTGTCAAAAGTGTCCGATGTGTCCGCCATAATATCACAGTCACAATAAAAATCGCAGATCGCCACCATTACTAATAAAAAAAAAAATAATAAAAATGCCATAAAACTATCCCCTATTTTGTAGACTCTATAACTTTTTTTTATCAAAAATATGTAGAATACATATCAGCCTAAACTGAGGGAAAAAAATGTTTTTTTTTTATATATTTTTGGGTGATATTTATTATAACAAAAAGTAAAAAATATTGCTTTTTTTCAAAACTGTTTTGTTTATAGCGCAAAAAATAAAAACCGCAGAGGTGATCAAATACCACCAAAAGAAAGCTCTATTTGTGGTAAAAAAAGGACAGAAATTTTGTTTGGGTGCAACATCGCACGACTGTGCAATAGTCAGTTAAAGCGGCGCAGTGCCAAATCACAAAAGGTGTTCTGGTCAGGAAGTGGGTAAAATCTTCTGGGGCTGAAGCGGTAATTTATTGGATTTAGAAACACTTCTCTGTTCTTTGTAACATATTGAAATATTTGGGTAAAAAAATTAAAAAAACACATTTCAAAGATATATTAGAAGTGATAGGAATGAGATTAGCATCAAAAGGGTTAATTAACTGAGAACACCTACTAATTGCCTAACAAGACTCATCCAATGAGATGAAATTAACCAACTGTATTGGGCGTGCGCTATTATCAATGAGAAAACCCTAGCACCAGTTGCAGTTTACATATGCGGGTATTTATTATGGTTATTTGCGCTTCAATGTGCACCAGTTTGCACATTCAATTAATTACTTTTCCAGCGCACCAATTAATGTATGAACTGGTGCAGTGCCTTCTTCTTAGTAAATCACCCCCATGGTGTCCTCAGTTTGTAATTTTGTGTTCTTATTGGGGTTTTTTTATGATATACTTGTACCACTGTTGGCTTTGTTTTGCAAACATATTGCTAATAAATGTTTTGTACTGTAGCCCTGATAAAGGCAGTCCTTGGGAACCCCCAAGTATGTTGCCTTTTTTAATTAACATTGTGAAAAAATTCATTGGATCGGGATTTCAACATTTCTAAAGCCTCTCCCATTTTTATAACTTTAAAACATTGTTCTAAGAGCATAACCATGACCCTTTTGCACTCGATAACTGCCATAATAAAACTTCTGTATTAAAGGATACACCCCATTGGACACCTAACTACATTAGTGCAGTGGTTCTCAACCCTGTCCTCAACTACCCCAACAGGCCGTGTTTTGGGAAATTAACCATTTTAGACTACAGTTATTCCATTTACACAAACTATTTTTGATATTTGCCTAAATTCTCTATTCTATCTGAAGAGAAACAAAAAATGAGTTCACTTTTATTCAATTATAATATAGTATAAAAATATTGTTGAATGCAAAGAAAATTGAAAATGCAAAACTGTCTACGACAATATTCATCTCATGACAAATTAATGCGGTAATGCATTTTAGCCCTTGGCCAATGCTTTTCTACAGCTAAGATATAGCTAAGTGCAATACCATAAACTTGTCACATTAAGTGGAAGACAAACTAAAACACAAAACTGCAATAGAAAGAAAGACTGATTATCTAACATCTAAAATACACATGCATTATGCCATAAACTGAAAATGTTTTGATTTTATTTTAAATAATTAAGAAAAAAAATCAATACACTGTAATAATACATTGGAATTATTGCATACAACTATAAAGTGTTTTATTTAAAAAATGTGTTGCATCACCGGTGGTTTATATCTGCCTGCAAGGAGGTAAGTCATGACGTTCACATTAATAAACATATAATATATATTGTATGAACAAAAATAAGATAATTGTCATTTTTTTGGTTGTTAATGTGACCACTACCAGTGCTTACACAGTGCCATGCAAGTACAGTATAATAGTGCAGTAGTGCAATAGTCCCAGGCTCCCAGAATGATACATTCCTGGGTTTATGTCCCTGACAGGTGAAAAAGTGATTTGAATTATACAGACCCTTGTTCCAACTGGAATAATAGTTATTCCCTACATACACTTACAAAAAGAATTACAGTGATGGACAATTCCTGATTTCAGGTGAGTATAGCATAAAACTGCTTTTTAAATGTTTTTCTTTTAAAGGGCTATTCATTATATTATTTAGCTGGGGTTCTGATACAAGATTGTAGCTTTTCACTCTGGATATTCCGATACATATTCCCCAATTGACTACTCCCAGCCTGATAGGGGTGACTGAGTACCTCTGCATACAAGTAAGTATGCACACAAGTAAGTAAGTTTACAACGCTAACATAGTGATAATAAAATGCTAAGTGCAAAAGTCCATATCCAGATGAAATCTGTCAAGGTGAATAAAATGTGAAATCATCCAAGTCCAATGTGTATATCGAAGGAAATACCAGTGATATTCAGTGAAGGTCATACTACTCAATTAATGGTACTGAAATATGTGGTATACTGTTTAACCACTTAAATGCTGGGCACTTTCACCCCCTTCCTTACCAGACCAATTTTCAGCTTTCAGTGCTTTCACATTTTGAATGACAATTGCACAGTCATGTAACACTGTACCCAAATGAAACTTTTATCATTTTTTTCACGTAAATAGAGCTTTTTTTGTTGTTATTTAATCACTGCTTGGGTTTTTATTTTTTAAGCTACAAATAAAAAAAAGACCAACAATTTTCTAAAAAAATGCATTTTCCTTAGTTTCCGTAATAAAATTTTTGCAAATAAGTAATTTCTCTTGATAAATTTTGACCAAAAATTATGCTGTTACATTTCTTTGGTAAAATAACCCAAATCAGTGTTTATTTGGTTTTGGCAGTGATGGGGGACAGACAGATTTTTTATTGGGTCACTGAAATGTGTATAGGGACAGGGGTATATCAGTGGTGCTTGGTGTACTTTGTGGGGTGATCTGTAACAGCTCTCTGTGTAAAATCATTCTCACACAGAGAGCTGTCACATATCTGCAGATTCCCCCTCTTCCTCCCCCCCGCACTGAGCTCTCACTGAGCTCAGCGGGGAGACCTGTCACAGAGACACGCATCTCTTTACATTGTGATGGCTGTGATTGGACACAGCCGTCAGGTGATTGGGAGGGCCAATCACAGATCACAGCGGCCATATCCCAGTCTCTGCTCAGCTTGATCCTGTAATCAGAATGATCACAGGAATGAGCCGCAGCGCACCTCGTGGCCGGTCTGCGAGCACTCGTTATGAGGGACGTTCCTGAACATCCACTCAGAACGAGGAAAGGACCACCCAGCCGTTTATGTGCAGTGGCCAGTTGGGAGGTAGTTAAAGATAATCTGCTTCTAAACTGTGTGAAAAAATTATTTCTACACTGAAATATCTTTAAAAGTCTTATGCTCTGTACACACGGTCGGATTTTCCGACGGAAAATGTGCGATCAGAGCTTGTTGTCAGAAATTCCGACTGTGTGTGGGCTCCATCTGACTTTTTCCATCGGAATTTCTGACACACAAAATTTGAGAGCAGGCTATAAAATTTTCCGACAACAAAATCCGATCGCGTCAATTCCGACCGTGTGTGGACAATTCCAACGCACAAAGTGCCACGCATGCTCAGAATAAATTCTGAGACGTAACTGCTCAGTCTGGTAAAATTAGCGTTCGGAATGGATATAGCACTTTCGTCACGCTGCAATGTTTTAAATAGTTTAATGCAGCGCACTCTGTTCTTCTTTATAATGCTAGAAGAATTAAGTAGTTTTGCTGCTCATATTCACACAGACTTCTCACAAACTTTTTTCTTTTCTATTTATCATGATTTCATCACTATATTTTGATTTGTCACATCTGACTAAAATATTGTAATTTTTTTTTTTTTTTTTGGTTTGTATTTTTTTCAAGCCTGATCTTGTGTTTTTTTTTTTAACTCCAGAATAGTTTTGGGTGTGTTTTGTGTGTCAAGTTACCACAACACCATTATTATTTTGTATTATTTAATCTCAAGGAGATTGTTTGGTGTTGGTGTCTCTTGTTAAATTCACATTGTATATTTGAAATGTACCTGCCTCCTCACAAACAAACTGTCCTTTTTGAAGGAAAACACACATAGGCGAAGTATAATTGAAACAAAAATTCCTTTATTAAGGGGTCATAACCAAAGAGGGAGGCAACGCTGGAGAAATAGCAGAGATTGGCGAAGCCTTTGGCCCCCAGGGCACACATCAATTATTTTACTGCAAAATTGGTGGCCTGAGGAGTCCATATATAAGGGAGTGCAATCTGGTCCAGAAGTCCAAGAGATCATGAACAGCAGCAGATGACGTGTATGTTCCCAGGCTGTGGTCATACAAGAGCCTGCATCTTTTGCCAGACCAGACCGAACCCAAGCCATCATTCTCTGGTCTTCCTTACATGCTTCCATCAGGCTGTGGCTCTGGTGTTGGACATGTGGCAGGAGGAGGAGTAGGACCTGGAGGAGGAGGAGGAGGAGGAGGACCTGGAGGTGGAGGACCATGGGTGAGCTGACAAATGTGGCTTTCGCATGTGAGTTGGCCCCTCAACCCCTCATGTAGAGCTTCTAAAATGACAAATTCACATAAGAGGCATTGGCCCTCATCCATTTGCAGCATTTTGCATGCTGTTAGGTCAGCAAAATCCTCTTCCACACTGTGGGGTGTTCTGAGGGCCTCAGTAGCATTCCAAAATAGGCCTATTGCAGCCTCCACTAGGTTACTCCTCTTCCTGAAACTTTTTGGTTAAAGGGGAGGGGACCTAGGTATTGGGCAGCGTGCTTGGCCCGGCCACCTCCTGACTGAGACTTTCCTGTGTATGAAAAAGGGACATAGTTTTAGTTTTTGGTTCCTCAATCACAATCAGAAATTAGTACTCCAAACTAACATAGATTTAACATCATTAATTTGACAACCAGAAATATTTAGAAGAATGCTATACCTGGCTCAAGCTGGGCTCCTCCACATGTTGCTGCCTGGAAGGCCCAGGTTGGACCTCTGAAGCCTCAGCTGGGGGAAGGAAGTGTGGAAGGAGTGGAGAGTGTTGGCCTGGGTTCAGTCTGACCTGACAGAAAATGCCGTCTGTCATAGTACCACAGCCTGGGGACATAAATGTCATCTGCTGCTCCTGATCTCAAGGAATCCTTGACCCTCTTGCACTCCCTTAGATAAGTGCTCCTCATGCCATCAATTAGGGCCTTCAAATAGGTCATGTCTGCCATGGGGATCACTGGCTTCACAAATTGCAGCAAATTATCCAGCGCTCCCTTCCTTTTGTTTGGTTCTTATAATCAGGGTGGTTCACCTGCCACAGACAGGGCAGCTCCTTGAACATATCTATGAATATGCTGATAAACTCCTGATCCTTCAAGATATTCATTTTATCTGCAAGACACAACACAAGACAAACCCTAATGTCAGGCTAAAGTCTCCTAATCTTGTCACAATACAGGCCTCAATCTAGAAGCAGTATAGGCCCAATTTTAAATCTTACCTTTGTTATCACGATCGGTGCCTCCGATACTCCTTCCTCTGCTCACAGATCATACATACTACGTATGCGTGTTACGCTTTATATACACTGTGCATACGTGAAACTCAGCCCGCCCCTGACGTTCTTTCTAGTCTATTCCCCGCCCTGGCGCAGTGGGGAAGAGCATATGGCGGAGACACAGCAGGTGCGTGCTAATTACAGCAACGAGGAGGAGGAGGAAAGCCCAGAGCCAGAAACATTGCGATCCCGGAGGAGAAGATTTAAGGCATCAAATATGTCCTTTGGGGTAATGTTGGAGATGGTGGACATCCTGAAGAGGGCGGACTATGACAGGAACTATGGACCTTACCCAAACCCCAATGTCAGAAAGGCCAAGATCACGGCGAAAGTTGTCAAGAGTCTGCACAAGAATTTTGGTGTACGACGATCCAAGGATCAACTGAGGAAGCAGTGGTCAGACCTCAAATTAACGGAGCACTAGCAGTACAGAAGGATCAGGAGAGTGCTACAAAAAAGTAAGTTGTCCTGTGTTCCTATTCTTTATTTTTCTAACGTTCGTGCTGCTCCATGTGCTTTTCTTAACTGTTGTACAGTTTAAAATTGCAACTTACATGTTCATGGACACATTATTTGTTCATATGAAACATTGTTCGTTCGGCATAGAAAACACCATGTTTTGGACATATGCATTTGAATATATTTTTGCTAGCCTACTTCTCTTAAAATAATTTTGGTGTCTAGATGGGTTGGTAACTAGAATGAAATGCAAACTAGATTCTGTGTAAGGAGAGGACACTCAGCAGCTGTTTACACATCTGGACGCTGGAGCACTAGTGCGGGACACCAGAACACCTTTTTTATTAGGTGGTCCCACACAGGTGCTCCAGTGTATACTATAGGAGTGTCTCCATCTGTGAAGCTTGTACAAAACAGGTAAGTATTCAAAACATTTCTTCATTTTGGAACTCTGCCAAAGCAGACAATTGTACCCCACTTCCAAGCAATGTTTCATATTCCTATTTCTGCCATCAAATATCTGTGTGCAAAATATACCTATTTTTTTTACATAGGGGCTAAAAGACTCGGAGGACACCACTCATCTGAGGAGACCACAGACCCCCCCACCTCAGGAAGAAGGGGAAATCCCCCAAAGCCAACAGGAGGAGGAGGGAGACGTGGTGGAAATTGTCACCATAACAGGTGAGTGTCTGCGACCACAGGCTCAGGTAAGAGATTGATGCCTATATATTTATAATACATGGTGTGTTTTTTTATATATTTTTAGGTGATCGTGATGTTGTGGATAAAAGTCATTTCACCAGTGAAAGTGCCCAGATCCTGATCGGGGAGATCATGGGTTGTAATAGGGACTTGGAAAACATCCAGAAAAACATCAATGATGTTAAAAACAAAATGAAGAACATCATTGATGTTTTAGGGAGAGTTTAAAACCCCTCGAAATCCCTAAAGTAGTTGGCATTTTTTCAACAAAAATTTGTTGCACCTTTTTTTGCCTATTGTCGAAAAGCCAAATTTTGAAGATGCACACAGTGTGTCAACATGTGCTATCTGACATCACGGGAGATCAATATAGGCGTTTTGTGGGTGCAACCCCTTCCTCAATAATAAAGTAGCTGAGACGAAGGGGTTGCACCCACAAAACACGTCCCTTGATCCCCCATGATGGCAGCTAGCACATGTTGATATTCGGCAATTTGTGTGCATCTTCAAAATTTGGCTTTTCCAGGGGTGACTTCACCCCATCTGAACGCAATATCAAACACAGTTCATAAATACTCATGTCTGATATTGCCTTCAATTTCTACCAAAGTTGAACTTTGTAAGTTCCAGATTTGTGTATTTCTTGTTGGTTTTAAACATGCCTGTTTTACCTTAAATGGACATTTCTACTTTTATTAATGTGACACAAAAAACTGTTATACAACAAACATGTTGGTTTGTTTTAAAAACGTTTGATAAATGCACATATGATTGTGCTTGTATTAAAAAGATTGGTAATCAACAATGTGTGGCTTCTTCTTTCAATGCTCTGAAACTTTTTTTGTGGTAAAATTGGTGGTTTCTGGGACAATGAGGGTTATTTCCTAAGGGCAAAACCACTTGCACTACAAGTGCAGTTTCAGTGCAGGCTTAAGTGCACTTATAGTGCAAAGTGTATTTTCCTTTAGTAAATTACACCCAACATTGCTTTCTAATGTTACACACCATTTTCAGGACACCCCAAATTTATGTCAGGGTCAGCTAAAAGAAAGACAAGCAGTAAATGTCAGCAAATATTTTAGTAGTTAAAATTTGTTTTTTATTTAAAAAATGTCTCAGACATTGTCTGGCATATTGATGGCCCTCCTACCCGCAAAGTATTCCATATCCATGTATCTTAGACGGACCTTGCGGGCACTCGGGGGGGGCAAGCCAGGACGGCCAGCTTCAAGCGCCATCAGGGTTGGTTTATTTACATGAATTCTGGATTCAGGCCCAACTGAGCCAGCATAGTTCACAGAATTTCTCCTTAAAAAGTTGTGGAGAACACAGCAATCCAAGATGATATGATTGAGTTTATACTCTGCCATATGTATGGGTGTAAGAAATAGGTGGAACTGGCTGGCCATTATTCCAAACGTGTTCTCCACCACTCTTTTGGCTCTGGCCAGCCAGTAATTAAAAACCCTCTGGTCTGGGGTGAGGGTCCTCATAGGGAATGGCCGCATAAGATGGTCCCCAGCGCAAATGCTTCATCCGCAACAAAGACGAATGGGAGTCCTTCCGCATTGTCTTCTGGAGGTGGCAAGTCCAAGCTGCCATTCTGGAGACGCCTGTAGAACTCTGTCTGGGCGATGACTCCACCATCTGACATCTGGCCATTCTTCCCCACGTCCACATACAGGAACTCGTAAGTAGCTGACACCACCGCCAACATCACAATACTATTGAACCCCTTATAGTTGTAAAAGTATGACCCCGAGTTGGGTGGTGGGACGATGTGGACGTGTTTCCCATCAATTGCCCCTCTGCAGTTAGGAAAGTCCCACCATTGGGCAAAGTGGGAGACCACAGTCTGCCATTCCTGTGGGTTGGAAGGAAACTGTGGAGTCAAACAAGAAAATAAAATTAATCATTTTGCACATAAACATGGGAAGCAGATTGGCAGCCCACTGGACAGGTAAGAAGTGTCATAATACAAAGATATAAATACACACTGTACACATTTTAGCACATTTTTACATTCTGCTATTACCCATCAAGATAATAATAGGATACAAAAACTTTAAACAGTACCATTTGAAAGTATTCAGGCAGGCACTTGCACTAAATGCTTTGGGGAATTCATCCATATATCTGACCACAAAAGAGGTGGGTATAGTGTGTATGGGTTTGGCAGATAGAGGATTGGTATCAGCTGAGTTAGCAGTTGGGGGGGAGGGTTCAAAAAGATTTTGTGAACCCAAAAAAAAGCCTCTGGCACTCTGCCAGAATTTCAAGCACACATCACAATTTAAAACATTTTAGGGGGTATTTAGGGTAAAGCACTACTATGGAGCTGACAAAAAACATTGTTAAGTGACTACACAAGGTGAATATAGGCCCAGGAGAGCATGCTGGGAAGGTAAGTGAAGGCAAATATGTATGAAGGACAAAAAATTAACATAAAAATCCACCATGTATGAGGACAAAGGGGACATTCACAGCATATTACAATCATGGTAATTAGAGAATGAGGAAAGAAATACAATATATTATCAAACATTAAATACAATAAAATGTGATGTTAAAGGATAAATCTTACCTTAATATACTCCTTCTGCAGGACCTGGATGATGGCAGAACAGGTCTCCAGGATAATGATCCCCAGAGCCTGGGGGGAGATGCCTGTCGAGAACTTGAGGTCCTGCAGGCTTCTCCCCATCTCCAAGTACCGCAGGGTGGCGACGAGCCTCTGCTCCGGAGTGATGGCTTCTGATATCCTGCCTGCTGATATAGGGGGTCAGCAAAGCCAACAAACGGTGAAATACAGGGTCCGTCATCCAGAGAAAGTTCCTGAAATCATCAGGATTATTCTCACGGATCTCACGGAGCAAAGGCATGTGACAGAACTGGTCACGCTGGAGCAACCAATTATTGGTCCATGAACTCCTCCCAACCCTGTTCATGGACTGGGCTTGTGTCAAGGTCAGGACCCCAACACCAAGCCCCCACACAGCACGAACTCTATGAGGAGTACGTATACGCAACATGGCTAGAAAATGGTCAGCTGCTCAGAACGAAGTAACAGAATGCACTGAAGAACAGCAAGGCCTGTGAAGAGCAACCTGAAAAACAGTAACGAACAAACAAGAACACAATGACAGAGTCAAGGGTAACTCGCTGCACACACTAAAGACCAGATACAAACCCACAAGCACAAACTGAACAGCAGAAATACGATCTGAAAACCACGAGTCAGCGCGAATCATCTCTCACCAAACTTTTACTAACACGAGATTAGCAAAAGGAGCCCAAAGGGTGCCGAGCTTGGTTTTGAACTGCCCTTTTATAGTCTCGTCGTACGTGGTGTACGTGACCGCATTCTTGGTGATTGGAAATTCCGACAACTTTGTGCGACCGTGTGTAGACAAAACAAGTTTGACATCCGTCAGAAAAAATCCATGGATTTTGTTGTCGGAACGTCAGATCAATGTCCGATCGTGTGTACGGGGCATTAGAAGAGATAAATTCATCATTTTTGTACAACTAGGTGCCAGCACAACTGAGCATGCTCAGACATGCAAACTACTCTCATTTTAACTCCCATGGCTTTTTCACAGGGCGCTATAATAAATACCAAAATTAGTGCCGGGCTAAAATAAGAGTGAAAATTGGTGCTATATAGTCCAATGCAAGTTTCAGCCATTGATTCTAATTGTAACTTTCCCAAATAAATACTTTTAATGTTGAGATGAAATGTATCTTTCTCTGACAAAAAAATTCCTTTGCAACAATGTTGCTTCTACTTTCAACTATTTTGTTTTTAAGAATGCTAGAATGTGGAATATTTTGATGTTTTGGTAAAATATATTTTTCTCTGTCACTTTCCCATGTTACACTCCATCTCACGAAAATCTTTACCCAAACTTACACATGTGTATTTACAACCTGCAAACAATACCATTGCTGATGCAAATTTAAAATGAGTCACAATTATGTGTGTTTTTGATCATTTCCAAATAATCATAATTTGAGCAACAAAATGTGATATGTGTACCAACATCAGAGGGTAACATCACTATTCTACACTTACCCACCAAAAAACACCAAATATCACAGAATAAATCAAGAAGAATAATAATGAGTTTGTAATTCCACCACCTATATGTCCAAAGAAATGCAGTATTTATGTGTATTTATGTGTAGATGGTTTCTACATGTGGCAGAACTGTGGCTTAGAGGTTCCAACTTCTGCTTAGCACCCCTGAGGGTCTGGGTTTGAATCCCAAACATGCTGCTTCATGTAAAGAAGTTGTCTCATCTCCCTATGTTGTTAAACATAACTCCTGACTCAGGTCCTAAAGCTATGTCTAAATGTAGTATTTATGTATAGGAGGGTTCCACCACCATTGTAAATCTTGCCAGATATACTATCTAGCCAAAAGTATTGGGATATGGAAAAATGCAGCGCATGTACAAATGAATATAGGTCTTTAAAATGGTGAAACAGTCAAGAAATAACTAATTGACCACAAGTGCCTTGAAACACAAACGTCCATAGATGGATGTGAATGTCCAACCACACAGGAGGTATAAGTACTCCAAGGGGTGGTGATAGTCTGATGGTTGTCAGAAAACACCTGGCATCATACAGCGACTTCCCAACTGAGAAACCGGGTCCCAATGGGTCATTCAGAGAAAGTGCAAAAAAGCCTCTTACCAGATCCTGTGGATTCCCATGTCAGCGACAGGGAATCACATGCGCAGTTTGTCACAAATGACGTGGAATGGGAGCTCAGGAATCGCCAATCTCTTGGATGGTGGTCTGTATGGATCTCGGCCGGCAACCGGATGGGTCCTCACAACGAACCGTCCTCACACCGAACCGTCCCAGCGTGCATCAGACGTTTCACAAACGGTCCCCCGAAAGGAGCAGTTGGAGGGACTGGATCTCATGCGGTAAATGTGGAAACAAAAAGAATGTGCCTCCACATGGTGCAGATAAAAAAGGGGGTGTTTTTATTGACAAAAAAATAAAAGCGTGATCACGGTGATCACGGTGGATAAAAACAAATGGGCAACAAAGAGAGTGGTGTATGTACCCGACGCGTTTCGACCTAGGGGTCTTCAACAGGGGCATAGACCACTCACTCCAAGTTGCCAAATATATATAGTAAAAGGCCCTGAACAGGGTCCTTACCTCGAGGTCCCCCTCCATTCCGGGGACCAAGGGGGAAAGACCCGGGGTGGAGAGGTCCACCCAGGGGACGCCCCACTGATCCACAACAGAGGAACAACACCAGGGGTCCTCCCCCACACTATGGTCCCCCTCAGGGCCACCACGGACCACAACATCCAAATCAGGAATATGGGTACCATACCCCTGTTCGGGTGACTAACCGTTTCACTCCCCTCAGAGAAAATACTCCTTATGAAACACATGGAGATACCTATGGCTATTCTGAGAGGGAGGAGGATTACTACCACAGATCTCCTTACAATTATAATCAAAATCAACCTGGCCCTAGTTACTCTTTGGATTTGCAGAGAACCATGGAGGGACATCTGGGATATACAGAAAGAAAAGAGGGTCCAGAGGGGGGAGGAGGGCACAATCCCAAAAGAAAAAGAACATAAAAGGAAAAGGTATCTTTAATTTGAGTTCGGCCACTCTGACGGAGGCAGAGAAATCTGTCCTTGACAGAGGACTCAAATTTGTTCCGCTCAAACCCCTTAACAAATTTTCCACCTTTATTGACGTCCTCAAGTTCACACGTAAATTGAGCATACAAAGACACTTTCTGACCAAACCCCCTATGGGATTTAACAATAAGGGGATTTCATCCACTACAATCCCCCCGGCTCCAGCCAATACACATACAGGTTCTGAACCCGTAGATTCTAGCTTGTCTGATGTACAAGTTACACATTCAGGATTATCCAATCCATCTATATTTAACCCCCCAGGCTCTCTGGCTCCCTCCATACAGGTTTTTAAAAACCTTGTTCTGGGAGATCTGGACAAATTAAACAAACAGAAAAAACGCGTCTATATTCAATCAGACATAAAAAACGGCCTCAGATCTCTTTGTGAGAAAAAGAACCTGATAATCCGCCCTGCGGATAAGGGGGGCAGGATTGTAGTTCTTGATAAGGTCGATTACCTTAAAGAGATGTATAGAATCCTTAACGATTCAAACACTTACAGCCCTATTCCTACGGACCCCACTACATCTTTCAAAAAGGCTTTGGTCAAACTTATTGAGGAAGGTTATGCGCTAGGGATTTTAAACAAAAAGGAAAAAAGTTTTCTAGTCCCACAAGTCCCACGCATTCCAGCTATCTATTATCTTCCTAAAGTCCATAAGGACTCAGTCAATCCCCCTGGCAGACCTATTGTCAGCGGGATTGACTCAGTCACAGCCCGTATTGGTAAATACGTAGATTTTTATTTACAGCCGTTGGTTCGTTCCACGCAGTCCTATCTTAAGGACACTAGAGACACCATTAGATTACTGGAACCTGTTTCAGTTTCAGAAGGGATGCTTTTAGTCACAGCAGATGTGGCGGCACTTTATACGTGCATCCCACATCACTTGGGCTTTGAGGCGGTGGAGAAACACCTATCTAGAGACAACAAGCTCCCTTCCCTTCAGCGTAATTTTATTATGCAATTACTCATATTTGCAACGGAACACAATTATTTTTGGTTCCAGAACCAATTTTTTTTACAGAAGAGGGGCGTGGCTATGGGGGCCAAGTTCGCCCCCAGCCTCGCCAACCTCTTCATGGCCCAGTGGGAGGAGGATGTCGTCTATGCGGCCCAGAAATCCGAGTTGATCCTCTGGGCCAGGTACATAGACGACATCCTCTTCCTATGGGATGGTGACCGCACATCACTTGAGTTTCATGACCAGTCTCAATTCTAATGATAGAGGAATATCTTTGAGCTATGAGGCCAGCTCTACTAGTGTACATTTTTTGGACCTTGAAATATTTGTGGTGGACAAACATTTGGAGTTCCGCACGTATTTCAAGGCCACCGACCGGAACGGATTCATTCCCATTGACAGTTGCCATCAGGAGCAGTGGCTCAAGTCTGTTCCCCGTAGCCAATTTTTGAGACTACGACGCAACTGTACCAATGCTATTGATTTCCAGTCACAATCGCTAGTTCTGAGAGATCGATTTATTGAAAAAGGTTATGATCCCAGACATCTAGACGAGGAACTTAATAGGGCACTATCCACTGATAGAGAATCCACTTTGATAGAACGCCCCAAATCCACAGCTGAATCTATGCACAAATGGGCTTTCTTTACCACTCACTCTATTCAGTCCAAACAAGTAAAAGCTATATTCAAAAAGCACTGGAAGGTACTTTTAAATGATAATCTACTGGGGTCAGTTCTTCCTGAACGGGCGGCTGTTGTATTCAGGGGAGCACGGTCCATTCAAGGACAGATTGCTCCGAATATAATAGACCCCCCCAAAAGAGTTTCATTTTTTCAGGAATGTCAGGGTTATTACCCCTGCCGTAGATGCAATGTCTGCCTCCACAACATTCGAGGCAGACAAAAAAGTACCACTTTCCAATCTACAGTCACCTCCCTCACTTACCAGATGAAACACTTCACAACTTGTACATCACAATACATTGTCTACCTCATTACTTGCCCCTGCCACAAACAGTATGTTGGGCGTACCATCAGAACTTTCTCTATTTGAGTCAATGAACATGTGGCAGGTATCAAGAAAGGCAAGGACAAACATACAGTACCCCGGCATTATCTGGAACACTATAATAAAGACCCTACCGGGACTTTATTTCAGGTGATCAACAAATTTGTCCCACATTGGAGAGGAGAGTCCCGCCTCCGAGGAGTGTCACGCCTCGAAACTTATTGGATATGGGAGTTGAGGTCCTATTTCCCGTTAGGTTTAAACGTGGAGTGGGACCTCAACTCCTTTATCAACCAATCCTAAATTCCTTCCACATCTCTATGCATGTCCCTTCCTCTCTTTATTAATATTTTAATTTTTTTTTTTTCACCTATATTCACAAGCTGGTACACAGTTTATATATGGTGCACCTTAGAGGGTTATCTTTTCACCCAATTGAAATTGGTCCAATCCAAATTGACCCATTCGGTCTATGCTGATGATTCTTTACAGTCAAGGGATCATAGGGATAACTATCAGATATTTAGGTCACTTTACAAATCCATACATTCCCTCCACATATATATTCATTTTAACACATTTTACAATGTGCGTTCTGGAGATTTTGTGTTCACATAATTTTTTAATTTTTTAATTTTTTATTTCAGTCCCACTTAACACACATGGACCTTAAGAGACATTCACACATGCCACTCCAGCATATTTTTTTACACATTTATGCGATTCCACCTTAGTTAGTCATTTTCCAACACATTATATTTCACTATATGTGTCCCCACTTCCAATACACTTCCGGTTCACTGGAGTTCTATGCACAATTCTGGGTCATCGGGTCCCGGTCTGCTGCATAACACAATTTTTTTACACTGACACCATAGAGATGCTGTTTTGTCTCATTCAGCATCCGTTGCTTGCTGGATTGCATTGCCGGGACGCTAGGTGTATTTATTTAAGTCCCATCCCTCTGCGGTGTACGGATTGTACGTACAGCAGAGTTGAGTGGGATGTTTGCTCTCTGATTGGCCCAGTGAGTCATGTGAGAGGGAGACGTCAGACACGCCCACGGACGTGACGTCATTTCCTACACAGACTGGTCATGTGGGCGTTCAGGGATAGAGGCCGGCTCATACATAGCGGCCTATTGGTCAGCTTTATTTAACACCTTTTGTCTTCTTATTGAGGATTGGCTCCTCTGGCTGACAGGGCGGTACATTCTGCCGGACTGTCAGCAGAGGAGTGCTGTTTTCATTTAATCTTTAAATGCTTTATTTTTGTTAGAGAGCTCATAGAGTGATATATTTTTCTGCTTGTAGACCTTTATACAGTCTCCTGAGCTTCACCTTAATGTCATTCATTTATTTATATATAAATTGTGTATGATCTTTATGTCTAGACATTCAAGCAAGTCATGTGATTGTATTCACCCAATCCAATCTCCTGGTTTTTCAGCCCTTGTGATTGGTCCTTCTCTAAATAATTTTACTATATATATTTGGCAACTTGGAGTGAGTGGTCTATGCCCCTGTTGAAGACCCCTAGGTCGAAACGCGTCGGGTACATACACCACTCTCTTTGTTGCCCATTTGTTTTTATCCACCGTGATCATGCTTTTATTTGTGTATGGTCGTTTTTGTCAATAAAAACACCCCCTTTTTTATCTGCACCATGTGGAGGCACATTCTTTTTGTTTCCACATTTACCGCATGAGATCCAGTCCCTCCAACTGCTCCTTTCGGGGGACCGTTTGTGAAACGTCTGATGCACGCTGGGACGGTTCGGTGTGAGGACGGTTCGTTGTGAGGACCCATCCGGTTGCTGGCCGAGATCCATACAGACCACCATCCAAGAGATTGGCGATTCCTGAGCTCCCATTCCACGTCATTTGTGACAAACTGCGCATGTGATTCCCTGTCGCTGACATGGGAATCCACAGGATCTGGTAAGAGGCTTTTTTGCACTTTCTCTGAATGACCCATTGGGACCCGGTTTCTCAGTTGGGAAGTCGCTGTATGATGCCAGGTGTTTTCTGACAACCATCAGACTATCACCACCCCTTGGAGTACTTATACCTCCTGTGCGGTTGGACATTCACATCCATCTATGGACGTTTGTGTTTCAAGGCACTTGTGGTCAATTAGTTATTTCTTGACTGTTTCACCATTTTAAAGACCTATATTCATTTGTACATGCGCTGCATTTTTCCATATGCCTATTTTGTTGTTTTTGTCAAACTGTATGCAGCAGCTTTCATTCATTTTACTGGTTAGCGCAGTGTTTTCTATTTACCTCTAAAAGTATTGGGATGCCTGCCAAACTTTAATGGCAGCCCAGTCTTAAGCCTCGTACACACAATCAGATTTTCGGCAGGGAATTGTGTGATGTTTGCCTAACATCTGACTGTTAGTATGCTCCTTCAGAAAATTGTTGTCCAACTTTCCGCCAACAAATGTTGGATGGCAGGCTAGTACATTTTCGGCGGACAACGGTCTGTTGTCAGATTTTGGTATCATGTGTACACAAGTCCGTCACACAAAAGTACAAAGTACAACCACGCATGCTCGGAATCAATGCCCACCAAACACGACATTAGCAGAAGGTGCCCAAAGGGTGGCGCTCAACAGCTGAAATTCCACGTAGTACGTCACTACATTTGTGTTTGTTGACCGACAATTGTGTTCCATTAGTATGCAAGACAAGTTCCTGGCCCATGCACCTTGGACAAAAGTCTAACGCTCTGTTGGCCAACAATCCGATCATGTGCACGAGGCTTTAGTCTGTAGGTTTAAAATTAGATTTGGCCCACCCTTTGCAGCTATAACAGCTTCTAGGAAGGCTGTCCACAAGGTTTAGTGTGTCTATAGGAATGTTTGACCATTCTTCAAAAGTGCATTTGTGAGACCAGGCACTGATGTTGGATGAGAAGGCCTGGATTGCAATCTTTGCTCTAATTCAGCCAAAAGGTGTTCTATTGGGTTGAGATCAGGATTCTTTGCAGGCCAGTCAAGTTCCTCCACCCCAAACTCAATCATCCATGTCTTTATGGACCTTGCTTTGTGCACTGGTGTCCAGTCATGTTGGAACAGGAATGGGCCATTCACAAACTGTTCTCACAAAGTTGGGAGCATGAAATTGTCCAAAATGTCTTGGTATGCTGATGCCTTAAGAGTTCCCTTCACTGGAACTAAGAGGCCAACCCCCTCACATCATAATGAGAAGGCCAGGTTTTTTGCTGTGATTTGTGGGGGAGAAGAAATGATATTGTGCTTAATGACAAATGCCCAACTAGAGCTGCTTGTTTGAAATTATTGAGCATTCTTTCCATCAAAAGTGGGTTTATGCTGTCAATGTTGTGTGTGTATTGTTCCTGTCTGACCATGTATTCATGGTTTGGGAGCATCTGATGACCTTCTACTCTTTGATCTCATTCCTTAATAGACATGTGAAATTTGTTTAGTTTCCAAATTCGTTTAACTAATTTTGACAAATGCGTTAATTCCGAAATTTCCGAATTTTTAAATTTCCTAAACTTCGAATTTCAAATTTCTGAATATCGAATTTTCGAATTTCCAAAAATTTTTATAAAATTTGGAAATTTGAAACTCCAAAAATAAGAATGAAAATCTGAAAATTCAAAAGAATGAAAATTCCAAAACCTGAAAATCTGAAATAATAACTAACTAATAATAACTATTTATTTATAGGTATTGGAATTTCCTTTTAAAATTTGGCTGTTAGTGAATGTAACGAGTACGAAGTTAAGAATTATCTGAAAAGACGAATGCCGTATCTAAACAAATGGAATGTAACAATCGAATAATAATAAATAACAATAATAATAATAATAACACCTTTTTATTATTATTATTATTTATTATTCATTTTTTCCATTCCATTTGTTTAGATGTAGCATTTGTTATTTTGGATAATTTGTAACTTCAGATAAATTTGTATTCCAATACCTATAATTTAATAGTTAGTTATTATTAGTTATTATTTTGAATTTTACTAATTTTCTTTTTTTTCAGATTTTCAGAAATTCGGAATTTGAAAATTCTGAAATTTGGAATTCGAAAATTTGAAATTCGTAAATTTAAAAATTCAGAAATTTGGAATTTGGAATTCGGAAATTTGGAAATTTGGAAATTTGAAAATCCAAATTTTTGGATTTCCAAATTTTCGAATTTCTGAAATTCCGAATTTTAGAATTTCTAAATTTCCAAATTTTAGAATTTCCAAAAAAGCAAAAAAAACGAATGAAACGCAAACTAAAACAACCAATTTTTTTGTCAGTGCACATGTCTATTGCTTAATCATGCACATGTAAATGCAGCTTCCAGCAGAACATGGTCACCAATGTACGTGTGTGGATTGTGGGGTGGTGGTGGGTGTTAGTTTGAAAAATGTGCCTTTTTTAATATTATGTTGGAATGCGTTGTATGAATAATGACTGTTAAGTATGTTTCTATAATCTTGCAGATAAAAATGTGATGTGGGTTGGTGGGTGAGTAGTTGTACTATGAAATGTGTTGGCTGTTATACACTGAAAGTAAAGCTGTGTTCACTTTAAGGTTTAGACAAATTTTAGATTGTAAGCGCCTATGAGCAAGGTCTTTAAAATCCAATTGCTAACTATTTAGATAAATATAGCACCATATATACTGTATATTTTTTATGCTTGTGAATGAATGTACATATCGTGGTTTCTGCTGGAAAAATAAAATTACATTAGTTTTGGGGGTGGTGGTTTTGGGGAAGTGCAATATCTTTCTTATACCCATAGAAATTATAACACCTCAAAGAGGGACCTCGCCATGCCTTTTAATTGTGCACTAAAAAGCCTAATCAAAAACCTAATCTCTTCAGCACACCTGCAAGTAAATGCTAAGTGTTTAGGTGGAGTCTTTGTATTTACAGTTGTGCTCATAAGTTTACATGCCCTGGCAGAATTTATGATTTCTTGTCCATTTTTCAGAGAATATGAATGATAACACAAAAAAATTTATTTCACTCATGGTTAGTGTTTGGCTGAAGTCATTTATTATCAATCAACTGTGTTTACTCTTTTTAAATCATAATGGCAACAGAAACTACCCAAATGACCCATATCAAAAGTTTACATACCCTGGTGATTTTGGCCTGATAACATGCACACAAGTTGACACAAAGGGGTTTGAATGGCTATTAATGGTAACATCCTTACCTGTGATCTGTTTGCTTGTAATTAGTGTGTGTGTATAAAAGGTCAATGAGTTTCTGGACTCCTGACAGACCCTTGAATCTTTTATCCAGTGCTGCACTGTCATTTCTGGATTCTGAGTCATGGGGAAAGCAAAAGAATTGTCAAAGGATCTGCGGGAAAAGGTAGTTGAACTGTATAAAACAGGAAAGGGATATAAAAAGATATCCAAGGAATTGAGAATACCAGTCAGCTGTGTTCAAACTCTAATCAAGAAATGGAAAATGAGTGGTTCTGTTGAAACCAAACCACGGTCAGGTAGACCAACTAAAATTTCAGACAACTGCCAGGAAAATTGTTCAGGATGCAAAAAAAAAACCCACAAAGAACTTCAGGTGAAATACAGGACTCTCTGAAAACATGTGGTGTGGCCATTTCAAGATGCACAATAAGGAGGTACTTGAAGAAAGATGGGCTGCCTGGTCGAAATGCCTGAAGAAAGCCATTACTATGCAATTGCCACAAAGTATCCCACTTACAATACGCCAAACAGCACAGAGACAAACCTCAAACCTTCTGGCACAAAGTCATTTGGAGTGATGAGACCAAAATTTAGCTTTTTGGCCACAACCATAAACGCTACATTTGGAGAGGAGTCAACAAGGCCTATGATTAAAGGTACGGAGGTGGATCGCTGATGTTTTGGGGATGTGTGAGCTACAAAGGCATAGGAAATTTGGTCAAAATTGTTGGCAAGATGTATGTTATCAAAAAATACTGGAGAAACATTTGCATTCATCAGCCAGGAAGCTGCGCATGGGATGTGCTTGGACATTCCAACATGACAATGATCCAAAACACAAGGCCAAGTCGACCTGTCATTAGCTACAACAGAATAAAGTGAAGGTTCCGGAGTGGCCATCTCAGTCTCCTGACCTCAATATCATTGAGCCACTCTGGGGAGATCGCAAACGTGCAGTTCATGCAAGACAACCCAAGAATTTACAGGAACTGGAGGCTTTTTTGCCAAGAGGAATGGGCAGCTTTACCATCTGAGAAGATAAAGAGCCTCAGTCACAAATACCACAAAAGACTTCAAGCTGTCATTGATGTTAACGGTATTAAGAACTAGGGTATGTAAACTTTTGATCAGGGTCATTTGGGTAGTTTCTGTTGCCATTATGATTTAAAAAGAGTAAACACAGTTGATTGATAATAAATGGCTTCAGCCAAAAACTAACCATGAGTGAAAGAAAAGCTTTTGTATTATCATTCATATTCTCTGAAAAATGGCCAAGAAATCATAAATCCTGCCTGGGTATGTAAACTTATGAGCACAACTGTAACAGTTGTTGAGAATTGCAGGTAAGAAATTCAGCTGGTGGATAGGCAGTCTTGTATGGGTCAGTCTTGGTTCACATTGGTACAATTTGACATGTCAAATTGCATGCCAAATTGGATGCAATTACACTGTCCTAGCTTCTGTACTACTTTTGATAACTTTGGGGTGTGATTTACATTGACATTTGTGCAGAAATCTACACAGATGTCTCTGAAATTCCACCCACAGTCAGAACTGACATGCGGGAATGAAATTGTGATTTCAGCTGAACTCGCATGATTTTCTCTCACTGTCAGTGTGAGCTTTGGACCTCAGAGTCGCATGAAATGTTGCCCCCCATTATTTCCATACATATCTATGCAACTTCACCCATGTTCACATAGCTCTGAATTGACATGTCAAATTGCAGGCTAAATCAGCGCCTATTGACGGCAATGGAACTGTCTGAATTGGTGCAGTGCCCCATCGATTCCCAAAAGTAGTTCCTGCACTACTTTGGGTGACTTCAGGGGGCAATTTCTTACCTATCAACTTTTTGAGATGGGAATGAGGGACACCTATTAGCAAAAGTATGTAGGCATAGGACACACCCTCTAACACACCTCCTTAAAGGAGAATTTAAAAAAAAAAATGATTAGTTAAACCCCCAAGTTTTTTTTACCAATAATATTCCTTTAGATTGGCTTTGGAAATTTACAAACAAAGCAATTTAGAAATCAGATGAAAGGTTTAGCACTGGGAAACCCTTTTTGAAAGATAAAAAGTGCATTTTGTATACAACTGTATAGATCAGAACAAAATGAGGGACAAATAAGGGGGAAAGAGGGACCGAGGGACTTTGTTCCAAATCAGGGACAGTTGGGACCTATGCAATTTCACTAGACATCTGTGCAGGAAAGTGCACTGATGTCTCTGAAATCGCTCACAAAGTCAGGCTGAGGCCCCTTTCACACTTGTGTGACTTTTCCTGCGACTTTGGACATCAGAGTCACATGACAAGTCATACACCATGATTTTCAATGAGTACCATTCATATCTGTGCGACTTCAAGTCACACCAACTTCAAAGTAGTCCTTGTACTACTTTGGTCTGACTTTTTGATGCGAGTTGAGGTCCATAGACCTCAAGTTTGCACAGGCATTCCCTGAAATTGTGGTGAAATTGCCACCACAAAATTGCTGGAAAAATCGCAGCAAAATTGCTTGACTTTTCCTGTGACTTCTATGTCCATAGATCTCAAGATTACACAGGCATTGCTTAAAGTCGCATCAAAATCATGGCAAAAAAGCACTGCAAAATTGCGCGATTTTCAGGTCACACAAGTGTGAAAGGGGACTAAGTCACTGTGCTGAGTACTATTATACCTAAAATATAAAGTAGTCCCACCATCAAACACTAGTAGACATATGTTCTCAATATAATTGTGCTCAAATGGCTGAAAATCACACAGATAGTATCACCTACTGAAAGCTTGCATTGTACTCTTGGTTCACATCCCACAGATGGATACTAGAAGATTGTATTGGTAAAAAAAAAAGGTAAATGACTATTAGCCAAAGCAGCATATGCTGAAAATAGGTGAATGCTAATTAGCCAATGAACTTTAGTTTGGCTGATTCTAGTATATTAACTCTTCAAATGCATGCAATGGTATGTAAGTATTCAATAATATTATGGTGTGGAATTCCTAACATTGCACACTAGTTAAAGGGCAGTTTACATTTCTTTGTTTATTTGTATTTGCTTGTGCACTGAAAAAATAGACAGCTGGTGGATGGTAGGCTGACTGGGATTTGAACTCATACCTTGAGTTCTGTGGATACATCTGAGCAGACCACCAAGCCATTGTGCTAAGTACACTGAGACCTGCATAATAGTGTAGTATGATTAAAGAATGTACATAAATAATTACCACTTTATAGTCACCTAAATAAAAAAAAATTAAAAAAATGGAAGAAACAACATACAACAAATAGGTAACCTAAATGTTCAATACATGTCACTATACAGAATAGCCTACATTACTCTGTAATAATCATTCATAACTGCATTCTTTAGCAAAAGAAGGAAAAAACTAGGAATACTAATTGCAATATACATCAATAGATGCACATGAGGTAGAGCACATCTCACATAAAAATGTTTCTTTCACACACCTGGATCATGGTTGCAGTGCAGTTCTCTATAATAACTTTGTAGAAATTAGCATTTGCATATCCGCGGAATCGCTAATTAGCGCTGATTTCCAAATTTACTAACGTATGTTTGCTGCTAATAGCGCTCTTTTTCATTTGCACGTTCGCCTGTTAAAATCTTAATTGCCTAAAATGGGTCGCTATTACATGTAATAGCACCCAGTACTTCCCGGCACTATAGTAAATGACCCCCATAGTGTAAATAAAAAATGTTAATATAAATCCATAATACAAATCTACTAAAATAGGCTGCCCAGTTGCAGTTAGATTCTATAAAAATTTTAATGAGAATGGACCAAACCACATCCCACAAGCAGCAAAGGCCTTTTAGGTGTGCCTATCACAAATCATTTTGCTATGTAAGGATAAAACTATTTTCCAATGCAGTAATTTTGAGTGCAATTTTTTAGTCACCATTAATTAGGGTTTTTTCATGTGCAGAGAAAATCTTATTTTTTTTTCATTACTGATCGGTCATCGGCTGTGTTTGATGGACACAGCCAGTGACAGATTGCACTGCATCACAGCCCCACGGCAGTGCATGAGGCGCAATTCAGGAGAACATCTTATGATTTCCACCCGGATTGACAAAAGTCCCCTTGGGCAAGAACTGGTTAAATTAACAATATTATAGTGACAGTGTAGCGCTACTAGAAAGTGTAAAAATAAATCACAAGATAAAGACTCAGTAACAAATCTAATAGAACAAAAATATAGTTTAACCAAACTGGATGTGACCCAGTAAGTGGGTGTGAAAAAAATGTCCAAAAAAGTGTGAAATATCCCTCAAGTGAAGGTAATCCCAATTGTAGGAAAATGGTGTGAGGCTAGTCTGTAGTCAATTTCAACGATACTCAAGAGTTAAATGGGTACTCTTACCAGCTATGATGGACCCCAAATGTCGTACGACAAAGGGGTTGAACAGGCTTAGGATCCTATGCTGTATGGATCGGATGACAATAACTTGCATGTTAACCTTTAAAATTAGCACTTTTAATTTTTTTTTCCATATGAAGTTTTTATTAAGAATAAAGTGTTAATACACAATTTTTTATACAAACAGTAGGTGATTGAACATCAAGAACATATACAGAATTGGTGTAACCTTACTTTTGAAAACATAGCGATACAGATAAAATAGCCAAAATTTCTAGAATCCCCACATTCACCAGGGGTCTGCGGGTAGACATAAACAGGATAGTCACCCTAATCACAGTCTATGAGGTGTGGGGCTTATTGTAGAGGTAACTCTTGATTTACCTGGATGTATCTGTCTATATCTGAGTAGGTAAGGAAGCGTTGGGTCCTTAAAGTGGGTGAGGTCATGTGGGGGGATAGTCTTGGCCATTTAGTTTGGAGTAGAAAGTAGGGGTAGCAGTCAATCACCAGGGCTAATGTGTAAATGAGGATATGTATGTGATATGATGTCGTCTGGGCAGGTGAGTCAGGAGCAGAAGAGGGGGAAAATGGCAGGGGAAAGGGGACAGAGGTAAAAGGCAAAAAAAGAGGGGAAGGGGAGGAAAAGCAGGATCAAGGGGGATGGAAGAGAAAGAAAAAAAAAGGGGGGGAGAGGAGATGGAGCTTAGAGGGTGTCACCTTCTCGCTCTCCAAGGGCCACGCCATATATGTAGGGGCTCGTGAGAGGGTCCCTGTTAGGAGAGGTCTCCTCCCAGGGTCGACCTTTGCGTGATAGTGAAGCATTTTGTACGCCATATTAGAAGAGTATTCTTCTAGAAAGTGCCAATTGGGGTGTCTCAATTAGCTATTGGAGGGTTCAGAACTTTTTAAGCCCATTAAGGATGCATATCTCTCTGTAGTACAAGAGTGGGTCCAGCAGGCCCAGGTCCGGGAGAATTTCAAAGGGGAGTCTCATGCTATCTGGATTAGTTCCTCCATTTCAGCTATTTTTCACACACGGGTAAGCCATTCGGAGATAGTTGGGGTGCAGGGTGAACCCCAATGAGCTGGGATGCATAGTTTAGCTGCATTAATCATATGTACCACTAAGAATTTCCTGTACAAGTAGGCTGACGTGGAGGTGTGGTGAAGAATGAGCTGAGCTGGAGTGTAGTCTAGAGAATATGTGGTCACTTCTGAGGTGATGTCATGTACTTGTGTCCACTTGTGTGGGCAGGACCACCAAATGTGTAGGAGTGTGCCTGTTTCATTTGAACATCTCCAACATTTGTCATGTGTGTTTGGATTGAATTTGTTGAGGTGTTCGGTACCATCGAATAAGGGTTTTGTAATTGTTCTCTTGTGTCGTAACATTGAGTGAGCCTTTGTGTGCTTTTGCAAAAATGCGTTCTGAGTTCTCCTTGGATAGGCTTATTTGTAGTTCCCTTTCCCATGCCTGGCATGCTTTCCCAGCTTTAGGGGAGACAGATGCAAAGAGCATGGAATCGATGTTAGAGATCAAATGTTGCTGTGGTGTAGATTGAGTGCAGAGATTTTAAAATGGGGTTAGGGCTTAAGATACCGATGAATCTCGGTTCATATGGTATAGATTTTATTGGGAACCCCACACCAAATTTGATAAAAAACCATACCAGGCCACATGCCCTCAACACGAGGGGTGCTTTGGGGCTCGCCCCAACCCACAGCCCTGTCCCCACATTTATGGGGACAAGGGCCTCTTCCCCACAACCCTGGCTGGTGGTTGTGGGGGTCTGTGGGCAGGGGGCTTTAACAAGTGGGCCCCCAGATCCCGCCCCATGTGAATGAGTAGGGGTACATTGTACCCCTACCCATTCACCAAAAAAGTGTCAAAAATAAAGGCAAGAGTCAGTTTTTGACAATATCTTTATAAAAAAAAAACATGAAAAAATAAAGTCCCCCGATGCCAATCCATCATCAATCACGATTCCCGCCGCACCCAGAAAAAGTAAAAAAAGCTCTGCCAGCGAGAAAGGTTGAGCACCGAATGCCTGCTCTGCTGGGTGACCGTTCTTAAATAGGTAAGGGGCGTGGCCAGCTGGTGGTGTCACCTGGAGGCCCAGTCCCTTGTGACATCACCGATCTAGCATGCACCAGTGGTCAGCCTTCCTCGAGGAGGAAGCGTCTTTTTTTGGGTCTGGCAGTGAAGCAGGCATCGTAATTGATGATGGATCCACTTCAGGGGACATTTTTAAAAAAACAATTTAACCACCTCAGCCCCGGAAGTCCCTTCCTAAGCAGAGCACTTTTTACAATTTGGCACTGCGTCGCTTTAACTGGTAATTGCGCGATCATGCAATGCTGTACCCAAACAAAAATTGCGTCCTTTTTTCCCACAAATAATGCTTTTTTTACTGCTATTTGATCACCTCTGTGGTTTTTATTTTTTTTGCGCTATAAGCAAAAAATGAGCAACAATTTAAAAAAAAAAAAAAACAATATTTTTTACTTTTTGCTATAATAAATATCCCCAAAAATATTTTTAAAAAACAAATTTCTTCATCAGTTTATGCCAATATATATTCTTCTACATATTGTTGGAAAAAAAAATCGCAATAAGCATATATTGATTGGTTTGCAGAAAAGTTATAGCATCTACAAATTATGGGAAAGATTTATGGCATTTTTATGGCATTTTTATTATTTCTTTTTTTTTACTAGTAATGTAGTAAGTGTAGCTCCAGCCAAAAAATCTATTTTAAGCTTTTTGGAAAACATAGGAAACGGTTATCACCCCATGTTTTGCTGTCTGTGCACCTCTTCAGAAGATTTCACCTCACTTTCTGTCCCAATGACAAATGTTTGACAATTTGGGGTTTTTAGTGAAACAAGGATTGGTGATAAAGCATCAGTGGAGAGGAGACATGTTTTTCCCATATTAACTCTTACAGGAGAGAATTTCCCTTCCTAGGGGTAGATTTCTTCTCACTTCCTGTTGTCTCCTTCCGTTTGCAAGTAGGAATCGTTTGTAAGTTGGGGCCTGCCCTATATACTCTGCAGAAATTGAAGCCTTAGGTGTTGGTGTTGCTACAACACTGTAAGCCCTCGCAGTTACTCTTGGTGGGTGCTGGAACGGGCCCTGCTGTGAAATATTAGATCAAGAATTGTAATTACATGCACCTGTTGAACAGGGGCAGAAAAATTGGGCCTTTGGTGGTGGTGGTGGTGCTGTTGCCACAACACTGTAAGTCCTCACAGTTACTCTTGGTGGGCACAGAAACGGCCGTGCTGTGAAATATTAGATCAAGAATTGTAATTATATGTCCCTGTTAAACAGGGGTAGAAAAATTGGGCCTTAGGCACTGGTGCCACAACATTGCAACCCCTCACAGATACTCTAGTTGTAGCGCTGGAATTAGCCCTGCTGCAAAGTATTGCATCAAAAATTGTAATTACACTCCCCTGTTAAACAAGGGCTGAAAAATTGGGCCTTAGGCACTGGTGCTGGTGCCACAACACTGCAACCCCTCACAAATACTCTAGTTGAGTGCAGCAACGAACCCTCCTTGCAAAATATTGCATCAAAAATTGTAATTACACACCCCTGTTAAACAGGGGCTGAAAAATTGGGCCTTAGCTACTGGTGGCAGTGCCCAGAACCAAAAATATTCTCACAACCTATCAGCATGATCATTGAGGAGGAAGAGGATAGTCACTCAGCATAACAGGATAGTCACTCAGCATCAGCATAACAGTCTTGAAGGGATCTGACATTTTTAAAAAAAATATTCGGTTACATCAGGTGCTTGGTAGCTGGCAGTGATCCAAGAGTGATCCATATTTATGAAGGTCATTCAATCGACTGAGTCGGTGGACAGGCACACCCTGTCATCGGTTACAAAGCCTCCAGCAGCACTGAATATGCATTCCGAAAGAACGCTGGATGCAGGACAGGCCAGTAGCTCAATTGCATACTGTGCAAGCTCTGGCCAGTGATCCATCCTCACTGATGCACTTATCTCAAAAAAGGCCCACACCAAACAACTTTTGGCAGAGACAGCAGCACCCTGCACATGCGGAGCTCTGCGGTGTGAAGCAGTCGGTGTGCTGCCCTTAAGCTGGCCCCTGGAGGGCATCCTGCCTTGTTGGAGATGTGCCTCCTCCTCCTCCCCTCTCCTATCAGGTACCAATGTGGAGTCAGTGACCTCATCATCCCCTCCCTTCTCATCACTGGAGCAAAGCTGACAGTATGCTGCAGCTGGGGGAACATGACTGGCAGATTGCTGTCCTTCTTGGGCACCCCCTCTGTCTGGGCTCACTTTACTGCCTTCCTCTATTTTAGTACCATCATCGGAGCCTTCAAAACGCTGGGCATCCTCCTGGAGCATGTACCCAACACTGTGGTCAAACAGTTCGGGGGACTCCTCAGGAGGACATGGTGAGACTAGGGAAGGAGTGACTGATGTCATTGAGCCGAGGGAAGAGGCCGCATTGGCAGCTGCTTTGCCAGACAACGTACCTTGAACCTGGGTGAGAGAGGATGAGGAGGATGAGGACGGCTTGGTCATCCTTCGTACAAAAAGGTAAAAGTAGTGGAATACTTGATACCCAAGAGGCTGAATACTTGGTATCTAACTCTACAAAAACCCCAGTAATCTACTACACTCCTAAAATTCATAAGAGGCTGGACAAGCCTCCTGGGAGACCCATTGTTAGTGGGATAAATGCAATCTTTGAGGCTGGGAGAATATCTGGACACATTTTTAAAACCATTGGTATGCAAAGGAAGATCCTATTTACGTGACAGCTCACAACTCCCACAAGACATACGTGAAATAAGTGGAGTTCATAATTACATACTTGCCACAACTGATGTCAATTCTCTCTACACTAGCATTGTGCAAAAAGACGGGCTATTAGGTGTAGAGAAAGCCCTACATGAACACACTTGGATGAGACAATCACAGATTGACTATATATTGGAAGGCTTAGAGCTGGCTATGAGTTGCAACTATTTTTGGCACTAACCATAGCTATTACGTTCAGCAAAAAGGAGTTACAATGGGGGCACGCTATGCACCGAGCGTGGCGAATCTACTTATGAATATGTGGGAGGAGGAGTACCTATATGCAAAAAACATTCCCCACCTAAAATTTTATCGTAGATATATCGACGACCTCATTATAATCTGGGAAGGCACACCTGAGGAGTTTGAACAATTTCTTAAAAACCTGAATGTAAATAAATATGGCCTTACTTTTACGGGTAAATGGAGCCATCAAAGGATCGATTACTTGGATCTAGAGATCTTTAAAAATGGAGACAGGTTACACACAAAAACTTTCTTTAAGGCAACAGACAAAAATGGGTACATACCCACAACCAGCTGCCATCACCCTCAATGGAAAGGAAATATTCCAAAAGGACAATTATTGAGACTACGTAGAAATTGTGATACCGTGGAAGACTTTCTAATGCAAGTAGATATGCTGATTGAGCAATTCTATGAGAAAGGCTACAGCAAGGAAAAGTTGGCAAAAGTAAAAGCTGAGGTAGCAAGTATAGATAGAAAAAATTTGCTCAAAAAGAACGCAAAAAAGGATAAACCAATGTATATGGCATTTATAACACGATTCAACATCCAATATAAAAACCTGGAGCACATCTTTAAGAAATACTGGCCTATCCTTAAGGAAGACAGAGTGCTGGCCAAGATACTGCCTAACAAACCAAACTTTATCTACAGGAAGGCCCCAAATCTTCATGACCATCTGGTCCACAATGTCATCAATCCCCCTAAGCAGATGGAGATCTTTCCAAACATGAAAGGTTTTTATAAATGTCAGAAATGTCTACCTTGCAGGGTTAGTAAAAAACAGCCCCGTAAAAAAGAAATGTTTAGATCTAAGGTCGACCACAGGGAATATAAGATCAGGAATATGATTATGTGCCATAGTACTTATGTGACATATGTCATAGAGTGCCCTTGCCACTTCCAGTATGTGGGGAGAACCACACGCCCCCTATATGTACGGATACGTGAGCACATCAAGAATATAAGAAAGGGATTCCCTAAACATAACCGGTCACGTCATTTTGACCAGGTGCACAATAGAGACCCGTCTGGCCTAATCTTTTATGGCATTGACTCTATTAAAGACCATTGGAGGGGAGGTAATAAAACTACTCCCATCTCGCAAAATGAAACAGCCTGGATATATAGGTTGAATTCCCTGGCTCCCAGGGGCCTCAACCTAGACATAGATCTCAACTGCTTTATAGCTAACCCATGAAGGGAATTTGTACACCTACAAACCCCCCCTGTACTGGGGATGGGAACTGTCACATCATGTAGTCCCCTTAGTTATACCATACCTTTGTTTATTATATACCATCTGACCCCCAGTCTTGGTCCCTCCCCTCTTAGAATTTCTTATAGAATCTTTATCACCTTAGGTAAATCCACATCTATAAAACTAAGATTACCCAGAAGGGTAGATTTAGAATGTAAGAAGTCTATAATTCCATGTGTATTAGTGCAAGTTTAGGCACCTCTAGGTAATGTCTGGGCTGGGATGGCCCAGTGTATAGTGTATTCCACTTGTATGCTGTCTATTACTCTCTATACGTCACACACATATAGTTACACAACTAGTAGTATTCTAAGATTATAACAGGCCCTCTGCTAGTATTTTCCATTAGGTATCTGATACACATAGTATACCTCTAGGCCCACTGTACATGGTATACATCTTATAGATTATCCTATGGGCCTACATAAGTCTCTTCACAATAATTACTTATTATTTTTTGACAATTATTCACAATATATCACTATATATGTACTATCACAGAGGCCGTTTATTAATTTCCCTAATGCTAATGAGGTACAACACAATATGTCCCACATAGGTATAGAAACTATGTGGTCACTATATATGGATTATTTTTTACACAAAGCACTTTTTAGAATATGCACAATTTTCATCACCAAGGGGGACATACCCTTTCTTGAAATATAACCAGGAATATTTTATAAAATACATTATGTATATAATCTAGAGGTTAGGTTTCAAGCATGATGGCCTTCTTATACATAAACATACATCACTATTGAACTAACACTTCTACCCTCCTCACAATCACTTGTAATGGTTATAATTAAAGCCAACAAAGGTTTAGCTTCCTATGATATATGGGAAAGCAATTATGTGGGATGGGAATGTATCCTTCTCTATATACAACTATTTTATTGACCTATAATATAACTTCTTCCTGTTAGTGCCAGTTGTTCGTTATACCTCTGGCAATCCATACTAAACGTATGGTTAATGGTGCAGTCCAAATACCCTCATTTAACTAAATTAAGCTTATTGTAAGATGTACTTGGATGCCTCAATATTAATTTTATAATTTATCATTTTATAATGTTTAATTTTATAATTATCTCTTGTTTATTTCTATATGCATTCTTATTTTTATATTTACTTTTATTTGTAATATTGTTTTAATGTTGACTATTACACAATGATATCTGAGAACATTGCACTGTCTTGATGTAAGGTATATCATATACCTACCAGCAGGGGGAGTCTCCTAATTGTGTCAATTTTATAAAGCACACACTATATATGTGGTATTCTAATGTAACACAAATATAGGGGAGAGCGATACCATGACGTCTACTATAATAATTCCATTCCAAACACTAAGCGTCATATAAACATTGAAGTCCTGCTCTGGGGAATATATGACTACTTTAACTTTTTAGGGATTATGTATGTAACTGATCTTATTGGCTGCCTTATCCAAAGGGGCGGGGTAGACATGGACGCTCTCCCCATAAAATGCATAGTGTGTGGTAGCATGGTACCATCGCTGAGGACGTCACATGACGAAGCGCGCACGACGGAACTACGCACACCACGTCACTTCCGTATGCACGAGTGGGTGGAACGCAGAGGCAACGCACAGCTGCTGGTATCCCCCATCTCGATATACAGTCTGGCTTTTTAGTGCTTTTTAAAATCTGTTTTTTGGTCGGGAATTAGTGTTGTCCTGCCTCAGTGTATACTGGGCAGGAATATACAAAACTGTTTGGGACATTTGTTTTATTTACGCTTTTATAAATAAAAAGTTTTTCTACGTTATCACACTATGAAAGCCCCCTTTTTTCTTTAATACATGAGGGCATTGCAACATCTCCATCAGCCAGGATATATCCGAAGCATCCACTGTAAACAACAAGGAGCTGTGATTCCCATTTAAAGTACTACATGCCTATTACCCCTGCAGGGAAACCAGGAGTCGGTGAGTAGGAAATCAGAAGGGGGAGCACAAAAGTCACCTGGCAACCTTCTAAGCACCAAAGTCACTCCTGGGAATTCCTGTTTTGATGCAAATACCAGCTTTTGGGACTATTGTATATTATCTTTGATTGAAGTATTGCAGTATAGGCTGGGTCCAGGCTTTAATATATGAATTGTAAGGTATTCATGAGGTCCACAGCCTATGCCCAAGCCATGTACATAAACGGATGGGACTAATATATATTACTTTGATATACTCATTAAGGCATATGTTTTGTTCCAGCTCTATTATACGCAACTTTGTGGTTGATATAAGTCAAAATGTGCTGAATTGAATGACTGTTTGTCCATGCTCTATACAGTTGGCACAGTGTATATTAGCACGTACAAAGCGGATCATCTCTGGTAATACATTGCACCAACTCAGGCAATTTATCTATATATCACCTTGTTTATCTGTTATATAATTTATGCCTATATATACACACACAACAAAATACCCTATTGATTAGGGATCCTAGGACCCCTCACTTCTACCAGTCACTAATATATTTCATTTAACCTACAGACTGGGGTGATATGCACATTGGTGTGTAACACTGTATCAACATAAAACCACCTGTATGGTTTTTTCCTATATATGCATTAGCATTTGGGTTTCTACGTAGCGCCAATTAACCCCTTTCTTCTAGTTCATGCACAATCCACTCAACCAAGTCTTCCGCATGTTGCGGCTCAACGCGACCAGCTGCCAAAAAAAAAAGGACAAGCGTGTCCCACGGCCACGTGCTGCTGAGGATGCACCGTGTCCATGACCAGCACTGTTGCCTCTAGACACAGAGCCTGCTTGCCCTCTTTTATTGGCTTGTGACTGTCTGCCTTTCCTTGTTGGCCTTCCAGACATACTAATGGCCTGCACTGCAGTGAGATGTAGCTGCACAAAACTGGGATGTATATATATACTGATTATACAGCAGCTAGCAGAATGCCTGCCTGTGCTATTAATAGGATCAGAAGAAGCACACCAGCACTTGTCTTCAGGTAGCTATACTGTAGGTGCAACTGTGCAGGGTATACAGTACACAAATGTGACAGACCGACCCAACAGACCCGACAGACCAGATAGACAGATAGACATAACATGAGTTTGCCTGGATCAACCAAAGTTAATTACTAAGAAATTTAAACCACAATAGCAAGTGAGTATAAATCATTCATCCAAATGAACACAGTTGGATGAAGTTCTGATTGCCCTAAATGCATACAAAAAAACAAGAGAATAGAGTTCTCTTAAGAGGGTTAACACAAAACATCAGGATAAATACAAACTGAAAAGGGGGGCAGTGGATAGATGGCTGGCATAGACCTATTAAAACTAAGACAACGTTGTCAAAGGGTTAAAAACATAGGGAGCCGCGGCTACACATCCCACACATACACACCAGATATTCACCACTATCACAAACTATCAATGCACTGATTTGCTGTTTGTGAGTCCAGGACAGAAGTAAGAAGTTCTTGATGGATATAGTATTCCTGTAAAGAGGCTCCCAAAAGTAGGGTTCAACAAACAAACTAAAAATGTGGTATACAGGTTGAGTGGGTGGACGATCTGAATGTGCTGATCTGGTATAGCAAATTGACAATACAGCTGGGTCATTCCATTATGGGAGCACAGACCCTATGCATGTGTAAGTGATCAGAAAATGCAGCACATGAAGCAAGCAGCATAGCTAGAAAGTTAATTTGTCAGAAAAATAAAAAGCAGGTGCAGAGTCAGCGGATGTGTGTTCATGCAGATAACATCAAGGGGAATGCTATGGTCAGTAAGGACGCATTATACAGGTGCTGAGTGGGGCATAGAAACTCTCACCAATCATCCATCAATAGCATAACTCTACCCCTGGAACGCAGTGGCCATAAATGCCGCTCCACATTGGCCAATAGATGTATTCGACCGGAGAGGGATCCCTCGCTGTATGGTTGCTGCCTCTGTATCTTTCCTTCCAGAAAGGGAAATAGCCATCAGATGTTTGTTTTCCGTGCTGACAAACACCCAGGTCATAGAGCCTGCGGTTCCCTGTGACGTGCTGACGTCACGCTGCTGACGCGTTTCACCAGCCAATGGACGCTGGTTTCTTCAGAGCAGGGAGGAGTCGGAGAAATAGGCATAAATAGGCTTTGGAGGGTGCAATTGTTATCAATAACCACTAGATGTCATCCGAAACAATTTTCAAGCAGAACATTCAGCAAGGAAAGAAGTTCCTTAAAAAAGTGCACGGACATAATGGTAACAAAAAGAATTAATTAGCAATGGCGGCTAAGATGGAGAGAGTAGTAAATGAACCTCATTAAGAGTTAGGTTGCCACAATACAAAGGGAAAAGCAAGTTCATTCAATACAAGCAAAAAAAAAAGGAATTATACACTCACCTATAGACATTAAAGAATAGACAGTGGCATAATCAGAGAAAAAATGTGGGGGGCAAACTAGATAATAATAACAGAAGGTTACCTCAGTCATCACTTTTCTACAAAAGGCTGTAAACTGCATTCAGTGTTTAACCCTTTGGGTACCATAGAATCCAAATAGTGCGTCCACATCTTCTCCTTTTGAAGAAGGATGGTATCAAAATCGCCCCTCCTAGGGGGCAGATTTAGCACATTGATCCCCTTAACTATCAGGCCTTTTGGGTCACCATTATGAAATTTGGCAAAATGTAGGGGAATTGGGCGATCGTCATCCTTCTTAATACTACCGATGTGTTTGCCAAACCTAATGCGGAGTTGGCATTTAGTTTTGCCTATATAAATTTTATTGCAAGGGCAAGTGAGCATATAAATGACACGTGTAGTTGAACAATTAATAAACTGTTTGATTTTGTAGTTTTTACCTCCGCATGGATTGGCGAACACATCGGTTTGATGTATATATTTGCAAATGGTGCAATGTCCACATGCATGCATGCCTGGGGGTGGTTTAGACCCAGTAAGCCAATTCTTACTTATGGTTCACGTATATTCAGAATGGACTAGAACATCACCTAGATTACGTGCCCTTTTAGCTGTCAATAAAGGTCTTGGACTAACTATGTTGGTGATCAAAGGGGCAGATCTCAAAATATGCCAATGTCTGTTAAGGATCTCCTGGACCTTAGTCCATTGAGAACCAAATCTGATGATGATCCTAGGAAAATCCTGCTCAGGGTTATTAGATTGTGGGGGCTTCATTTGTGTGGCGAGGAGATTTTCGCGTTTCTTCTTTAATGCATTATTTTTAGCCTTATTAAGAGAATGATGTGAATATCCTCTTTGTCTAAATCGCTGATACATCTCACGTGCTTCATTTTGGAACTGTTCGTCCTCAGAACAGTTCAGTCTTATCCACAAAAATTGTCCTGTGGGTATCCCATTGATCAAGGACTTTGGATGGTGGCTCTGTGCTAGGAGGAGGGTATTGGCTGCTGTCTCCTTACGAAAGGTACTAGTTATGATCCTATTTCCAGATCTAGTAATTTGTAAGTCAAGGAATGAGAGGGTATCAGCATGGCAAGAGTAAGTTAGATATATATTTATTTCATTGATATTCAATTGAGACAAACTCCACAAGCTGTTCTGCCGAGCCCACCCATACCATGAAGACGTCATCGATGTACCTCAGCCACAGATGACAGTGGCTGAGGTTCATCGAGGACTTGTAAACAACCTCCTCCTCCCAGAGGCCAAGATGGAGGCACGCATAAGAAGGAGCCCAAGGTGCACCCATACTGGTGCCTCTCACCTGTTGGTAATATTTACCCAAAAATTGAAAAAAGTTGTTATCCAACATGAATTCAAGTAATTCAATAATGAATTCATTATGGGCTCCAAACAGGGGATAGTGTGCGACCAAAGAGGATTTAGTAGCTGTGATACCCCAATGGTGAGGGATCGATGTATATAAGCTTTCCACATCAATCTCCACAAGTAGGGCATCAGACAGAAAGGAGAATAAGGACAGCTTGGAAAGTATATCTCTGCTATCACGAACAAAGGATGGTAAGGTACTCACCATATCCTTAGTCATTGAGTCCACATATTTGCCAACTTTCTCCAAGGGGCCTTTAATAGCAGAAACAATCGGTCTGCTGGGAGGGCGGGTTAGGGATTTATGCAATTTAGGTATTGTATAGAAAGTTGGAATAGTAATATCTTCAGCTCTAAGAAAAAGGTACTCCTTTTTAGTCAGGAGACCTACATCCATACCAAGTTTAAGTTTGGTGTTTAGGGTGTCAACCAAGGTGGGAAATGGGGTCCGAGTGAGTTTTTTATAGGTGGAATTATCACCAAGTAACCTCAGCGTTTCATCCTCAAAGTTTTTCGCTCAATAGAACCACATTACCACCTTTATCACTTTTTTAATCACCTAATCACCAAGTTAGGTGCTTCTTCTAGTTCACATAGAGCCTTTCTCTCAGAGCTGGATAGATTATTAGGTCCAATCCAATCCCAATTCACCCTCCCCAGGTCCTGTTTAACCTGATCCAAGAACACTTGGAGCCACTTGTGCTTATATAAAGTTGGCATTTTAGTGGATCTGATTCTAAGGTTAGATTTCCTACTGAGTGGATGATTGATTTCCACTTCAGAATCACTACCCTTGTACTCATCCAGCAGAGACATAAGGTTATCAATGGCCTCCCTCTCATCCTTATCTAGATTAGAATCTAGGGTTAGTGTATTGTCTGGACCTGTAGAGTGCCAAAGTTTGAAGAGAACTTTCCTAAGGAAGAGACTGATGTCTTTGAAAACCTCAAACTTATTCATAGGAGAAGTGGGGGAGAAGGAGAGTCCTTTCTTAAGGAGCTTAATATGGTTATCATTAAGCTGAAAATCAGACAGATTAACTATACTCAAGTCCGCAGAAGGAGCGCTAGAAAGCTCATTCAGCGCCTCCTCTGACTCCTTAGTCTCCCACTTCGTCGACTCTGAGTCGTGTCCGGGTCTCTTCCTCTTCCTTCTATGTTTCCTTTGCCTCCTTCCTTTGCAAGGCTTTTTTTTAATAAAATTTTCCGACAACAAAATCTGATTGGGTCAATTCCGACCGTGTGTGGCCAATTCCGACGCACAAAGTGCCACGCATGCTCAGAATAAATTCCGAGACGGAACTGCTCGGTCTGGTAAAATTAGCGTTCGTAATGGATATAGCACTTTCGTCTGCAATGTTTTAAATTGTTTAATGCAGCGCACTCTCTTCTTCTTTATAATGCTAGAAGAATGAAGTTGTTTTGCTGCTCATATTCACACAGAGTTCTCACAAACTTCTTTCATTATTATTTTTCGTGATTTCATCAATATAATATTTTTATTTGTCACATCTACCGAAAAAAAAAATTTGTTTTTGATGTTTTTAGAAACATTTTTTTTTTTAAATCCTGATCTTGTGGGGTTTTTTTTAATTTTTTAAAACTCCAGAATAGTTTTGGGTGTGTTTTGTGTGTCAAGTTACCACAACACCATTATTATCTTATATTTAATCTCAAGGAGATTGCTTGGTGTTGGTGTCTTGTTAATTTCACATTGTATTTTTGAAATGTACCTGCCTCCTCACAAACAAACTGTCCTTTTTGAAGGAAAACACACATAGGCGAGTATAATAAAACATAGCAAACATTTATTAAGGGGTCCTAACCAAAGAAAGAGGGAGGCAACGCTGGAGAGGCAGCAGAAATTGGCGAAGCCTTTAGCCCCCAGGGCACACATCGACTATTTTACTGTAAAATTGGTGGCCTGAGGAGTCCATATATAAGGGAGTACAATCTGGTCCAGAAGTCCAAGAGATCATGAACAGCAGCAGATGACATGCATGTCCCCAGGCTGTGGTCATACAAGAGCCTGCATCTTTTGTCAGACCACACTGAACCCAGGTCATCACTCTTGTCTTCCTTCCACGCTTCCTTCCACACTGTGTCTGTGGTGGTGGAGTTGTGGCAGGAGGAGGAGGAGGATGATGCAACTCACACAGGTGGGTATTGGGTGTGATTTCGCCCCTCACCCCCTTAGTTAATGTTTCATAAAGGATGTCCTCACACATGAGGCATTGGCCCTCCTGCATGTCCTGCAGTTTTGTGGCAGCCATGCAGGCAAAGGCCTCTTCACGAGTGGGGGTGGCTCTGAGGGATGCAGAAGCCTCCTGAATCAGCCTGAGTGCTGAATCCTCCACGTTACTCCCCTTACTGGGTCTTTTGTTTGTAAGGATGGAGGGGAGGGACCTGGGATTCTGTGAGGCTCCTACTGGACCCAGCCTTCTCCTGGCTGCCACTAACCCCCGCCACCTCCTGGCTGCCACTAACCCCTGCCTCCTCCTGGCTGCCACATTCCACAGCCTCCTCCTGGCTGAGGTCTTCCTGTGTATGATAAAGGGACATAGTTTTAGTTTTTTCTTCATCAATCACACTCAATTTTCACCTAATGACTGTTAAAAATTGAATGTTAACAAATATAAAAGATTATCATTCTGAGCCCAGCATTTTTCATTCTTGTACCAATTATTTTTGCCCACTACTGTCTATTGATATGTAAACGCCTTTATTTAATCTGCAATTAGTGATCAATAACAGCATCTAGTAAACATCATTTATTTATTGACCAGAAATATGTAGAACAATGCTATACCTGGCTCAAGCTGGGCTCCTCCACTTCTTCCTGGCTGGAAGTCTCAGGTTGGACATCGGAAGCCTCAGCTGGGGTGGAAGGAAGAGTGGAAGGAAAAGTTGAGAGGGATTCCCTGACTTCAGTCTGGTCTGACAGAAATTGCAGTCTCATAGTACCACAGCCTGGGGACATAAATGTCACCTGCTGCAGCTCTGGATCTCTGGGAATCCTGGATCTTCTTGTGCTCCCTTAGATAAGTGCTCCTCAGGCCACCAATTTTGGCTTTTAAATAGGGGATGGTTGCCGTGGGGACCACCGGCTTTACCAACTCCAGCAGTTTCTCCAGCGCTGCCTACTTCTTTTGTTTATGATTATAATGTGGGTGTTTGACCTGCCACAGACAGGGCAGCTCCCTGTATTTATCTTTGAACAGAGGGAGGAAGTTGTGGTCATTGAAGCCATCCATTTTATCTGCAATACACAAGAAAAACCCTAATGTCAGGCTAAAGTCTCCTAATCTTGTCTCAATATAGGCCTCGATGTCTAAGCAGTATAGGCCCAAGTTTAAATGTTACCTTCGTTATCACGATCAGTACTTCCTATACTCCTTCCTCCGCTCACAGATCGTACGTACTATGCACACGTGTTACGCTTTATATACACTGTGCATGCGTGAAAGTCTGCCCGCCCCTGGCATTCTTTCTAGTTTATTCCTCGCTCCTTCTCGTTCAGTGCAGTGGGGAAGAGCACATGGCGGAGACACAACAGGTGTGTGCTAATTACAGCAAGGAGGAGGAGGAGGAAAGCCCGAAGCCAGAAACATCACGATCCCGGAGGGGACGATTTAAGGCCTCAAATATGTCCTTTGTTGAGATGGTGGAGATTGTCGACATACTGAAGAGGGCCGACTATGACGGGAAGTATGGACCTTACCCCAACCCAAATGTGAGAAAGGCCAAGATCATGGCGAAAGTTGTGAAGAGTCTGCACTGTAATTTTGGGGTATGGCGATCCAAGGATTAACTCAGGAAATGGTGGTCGGACCTCAAAATCAGGGAGCATGATCAGTATAGAAGGATCAGGAGAGTGCTGCAAAAAAGTAAGTAGTTGTCCTGTGTTCCTATTCTTTCTTTTTATTATGTTCGTGCTGCTCCATGTGCTTTTCTTTACTGTTGTACACTTTAAAATGGCAACTTTCATGTTCATGGACATATTATTCGTTCATAGGAAACATTGTTCGTTCAGCCAATAAAACACCATGTTTTGTCCAGATGCATTTCAATAAATTTTTTCTAGCCTACTTCTCTTAAAATAATTTTGTTGTCTAGATGGGTTTGTAATTAGAATTATATGCAAACTAGATTCTGTGTAAGGAGAGGACACTCAGCAGCTGTTTACACATCTGGATGCTGGAGCACTAGTGTGGGACACCAGAACACCCTTTTTATTAGGGGCCCACACAGGTGCTCCAGTGTATACTATAGGGGTGACTCCATCTGTGAAGCTTGTACAAAACAGGCAAGTATTCAAGCTTAACAAAGTAAAAAAAAATTATCATCTTGCAACTCTGCCAAAATAGACAATTGTACCCCACTTCCAAGCAATGTTTCATATTCCTCAAAAAGACAAGAAAGAACCCCCTATCGGGGCTTTTAAGCAGCCAATAAAATGCAGTATAGATGGTTGAAAAAATTAGATTTTATTAGTACAAAAAATATAAATAACGTTAAAAGAGAAAATTCATTGAAATAAATACTGACTGTTGGAGTCAGGACACGAACTGAGTATGGCGTACATATGCAACAGACAACAGCCTATAGTGAAAACCAATGCAAGACACAATGTATACGAGGGCAGCCTAGATTTCCCCAATTGTAAGTCCTTGGGGTTAGATAACAATGAATGCCTCTAAATAAAAACAGTAAGCCATACAGTATATGTGGGACAATGATAATTGTATGTAATAAAACTGACGCGTTTCGACCCTTCCCAGGTCTTCTTCAGAGGATGGCTGTCCACACTAAAAGAAAGGGGGTAACATTTATCAAACATAACATCGAATTTCCACAGTGCCGAAACCATACATGCATACCCTGTAATGTAACTGAATAAATTGTATAGTTACCTATCGCAAGAATTGTGACACTACAATGTCATTTTTGACATTGCAAAATACTTCCACCTCTCCTTCAGTGCCTGTCCCTCCCCTTTGGGGGCGGGGGTGCACCTATGTGTCTTCCTGGCAGGGTGAGAGGGGAGATGCTGGGGCCCCGCGTCTCCTAAATGTGCCCACTAGGTGGCTGCACCTTCACTGGGCACTTCTCGCCCTGCCAGCGGCGTCCCGGATCTCTTCCGGACGCCGTGTTCACGCGCGCGCGCCTTAGTGCGCGTGCGCGTGACATAGCGGCGCCTGCGCAGTTGCGGCGGAAGCAACGGGGACGCCCGGAGGAGTCATCCTCTCCGGAACGCCGGGGGGGTCACGCTGAGCGCACAGCTGTGTTGCTTGTCTTCCCCCCGTTGTGGTGGGGGGCGGGGGGATGGGGTGGGAGGCAACCACACACCTGCACCTGGTGGGAGTTAGTCATTTGACACTCCTTATAAACACAGGAAATTTCAGAGGCACTTTATTGGATCCTCTCTGATACAGAGACGCCAGGCAAGGTGCTGACCAATCCATTAAAGTGGTAAGTGTACCCGAAATGATGGTAACATGTCTATACAAGTTTTTTAGCAATTTGTTTTCTTTTTAAAACTATTCCTGATTTTGCCATGATTTTTCATTTTTTCATTTATAATCCAATTTTTCAGAATAACGAATGTACCAACTCTGTTATTCAGCTCAGCTTGACTGGGTAATTAGTCCTACCACCACCCTTGCACTTTGTCACAATGTTGTTGCTTGTTGGTTTGTTCACGTTTACATGTTTGTGTTGTGCATCTAGGGGTATTTCTTTTCCACTCACTGTTTCAATTTCTTTTTCCTCTCTCCACTCATAGTCACTGTGCATCTCACACACATATCCATTTCTTCCCATTCCCCCACATCCCTCTCCCCACACCCCCATCTCCCATCCCCATCACCCCTCACTCACTTCTATTCATTTACCACCACACTCCTCCTGTACACCCCTTCCCCCCCCGTCTCTTTTATTTTTATTTATTTTTCTTTCCTCCTCCCTTTCCCTCCCCCCCCTTTTCCCTTGTTTTTTTCCTTCCTTCTCTTCCTATACTTTCTTGCCCGTCCCCAGCTTTCTTCCCCCCCCCTTCCCTTTTCTTCTCCCTCTTTTCCCCTTCCCCCTCCCCCTTCCCCCTTCCCCTTTCCCCCTCTCTTCCCCCCCCTCCCCCCTTCCTCCCCTTCCTTTCCCCCCCCTTTTTCCACCTCCCCCCTCCCCTTCCTCCCCCCCCCCTCCTCCCTCCCCTTTTTCCCCCTCCCTGCCCCCCTCCCTTTTTCCCCCACTCCCTCCCCCCCCCCTGTTTTTTATTCTTTTCTTTGTCCCATCCAGCGTCGCTGGCCTGTCCTTCCCCCTCTTCCCTCCCTCTGCTCACTGGGCTATTCTTTTGTGGTCTGTTGGCACTTTTACCCCATCAATTCCCTTATATATTTTGAAGTCGCATGGTGAACAACTGTCAGCAGGGCATTTGCTATTTTCTAGTTCAATTGTATTTCACTCACTCTTTCTTTAGTCACCTTTTTCTTTCCTTTTCTTTTCACTCTTTCCTCACACGCTTTTCCCTTCCCCCTCTTCCTTCTCCCCTCCTCTTTCCCCTCCCTCCCCTTCCCCTCCCCTCCTTTTCCCCCCTTTTTTCCCTTCCCGTTTTTCATTCTTTAGCAATGCCCTCCTGTACATCCATGGACTTATAATTTAGCAAGCATACAGAACCTCATGGTTGGTAAACTTCCCAACTATAGGGTATGAACCAACTGACCCTTCGTTATTTTTCATTTTTGATTTCTAGCACTAACGTGAATTCCATCTGGGTGCGGTTTTGGATTGCCCGTCTCGCCCCTTCCCTTCCCTCCCTCTCCCACATGGGGGGCTGGTAAGCGTGATCTCTCGTAAGATTCATCTGGTCCATCACCCGTCCCCGGGGGGAGTTGGTCCGACACGGGGGAGACAGGGGAGCGAAGGAGTAATTGTATCATCTCAAACATTTTGCAATGTCAAAAATGACATTGTAGTGTCACAATTCTTGCGATAGGTAACTATACAATTTATTCAGTTACATTACAGGGTATGCATGTATGGTTTCGGCACCGTGGAAATTCGATGTTATGTTTGATAAATGTTACCCCCTTTCTTTTAGTGTGGACAGCCATCCTCTGAAGAAGACCTGGGAAGGGTCGAAACGCGTCAGGTTTATTACATACAATTATCATTGTCCCACATATACTGTATGGCTTACTGTTTTTATTTAGAGGCATTCATTGTTATCTAACCCCAAGGACTTACAATTGGGGAAATCTAGGCTGCCCTCGTATACATTGTGTCTTGCATTGGTTTTCACTATAGGCTGTTGTCTGTTGCATATGTACGCCATACTCAGTTCGTGTCCTGACTCCAACAGTCAGTATTTATTTCAATGAATTTTCTCTTTTAACGTTATTTATATTTTTTGTACTAATAAAATCTAATTTTTTCAACCATCTATACTGCATTTTATTGGCTGCTTAAAAGCCCCGATAGGGGGTTCTTTCTTGTCTTTTTGATGCACTGTATGGGGTGTGCGGCCTACCCGTCTACACTCATGTGAGTGCTTTTTGCTGTTTGTTTCATATTCCTATTTCTGCCATCAAATATCTGTGTATTAAGTATACCTAATTTTTGTTTACATAGGGGCGAAAAGACTCGAAGGACACCACTCATCAGAGGAGACAACAGACCCCCCACTTCAGGAAAAAGTGGAAATCCCACAAACACAACCAGAGGAGGAGGAGGGAGACGTTATAGTAATTGTCACCACAACAGGTGAGTGTCTGCGACCACAGGCTCAGGTAAGAGATGGATGCCGGCATATTTATAATACATGGTGTATTTTTTTTCTATATTTTTAGGTGATCGTGATGTTGTTGATGAAGGTCATTTCACCAGTGAAAGTGCCCAGATCCTGATCGGGAGATCATGGGGTGTAATAGGGACTTGGAAAACATCAAGCAAAACATCAATGATGTTCAAAACAAAATGAAGAACATCATTGATGTTTTAGGGAGAGTTTAAAACCTCTCAAAATCCCTTACTTATTTCTGCTTTGTTTTTCTGACAATTTTTTGAACATTTTTTGACATATTCTAGAAAAGCCAAATTTTGAAGATGCACACACTGTGTCAACATGTGCTATCTGTCATAACGGGAGATCAATGTAAGCGTTTTGAGGGTGCAACCCCTTCCTCAATAATAAAGTAGCTGAGAGGAAGGGGTTGCACCCACAAAACACGTCCCTTAATCCCCCATGATGGCAGCTAGCACATGTTGACATTTGGCAATTTGTGTGAATCTTCAAAATTTGGCTTTTCCAGGGGTAACTTCACCCCATCTGCTGAATGCAATATCAAACACACTTTATAAATACTCATGTCTGATATTGCCTTCAATTTCTATAAAATTTGAACTTTGTAAGTTCCAGAGTTGTGTATTTCTTGTTGGTTTGAAACATGCCTGTTTTACCTTAAAAGGAAATTTGTACTTTTAATGTCACCTAAAAAATTGTTATACAACAAACATGTTGGTTTGTTTTAAAAACCTTTGATAAACGCACATGTGATTATGCTTTGATTAAAAAGATTGAGAATCAACAATGTGGGGCTTCTTCTTTCAATTCTTGCATTTTTTTGTTGTAAAGTTGGTGTTTTCAGTGACAATGGGGGTTATTTACTAAAGGCAAATCCACTTTGCACTACAAGTGCAGTTTCAGTGCAGTCTCAAGTGCACTTGTAGTGCAAAGTGTATTTGCCTTTAGTAAATAACACCCAACAGTGCTTTCTAATTTTACACAATCATGCCATTTTCAGGACTCGCCAAATTTTAGTCAGGGTCAGCTAAAAGAAAGCCAAGCAGTAAATCTAAGCAAATATTTGTTCAGTTTAAAATATTTTTTTATTTAAAAAATGTCTCAGACATTGTCTGGCATATTGATGGCCCCCCTACCCGCAAAGTATTGCTTGTATCTTAGACGGACCTCACGGGCACTCTGGGGAGGCAAGCCAGGATGGTCAGCTTCAAGCGCCGTCAGGGTTGGTTCATTTATATTAATTCCGGCTTCAGGCTCAACTGAGCCAGCATAGTTCACAGAATTTCTCCTTAAAAAGTTGTGGAGAACACAGCAAGCCAGGATGATGTGATTGAGTTTATATTCCGCCATGTGTATCGGTGTAAGAAATAGGCGGAACCGGCTGGCCATTATTCCAAACGTGTTCTCCACCACTCTTCTGGCTCTGGCCAGCCGGTAATTAAAAACCCTCTGGTCCGGGGTGAGGGTCCTCATAGGGAATGGCCGCATAAGATGGTCCCCCAGCGCAAACGTTTAATCCGCAATGAAGACGAATGGGAGTACTTCCTCATTGTCTTCTGGAGGTGGCAAGCCCAAGCTGCCATTCTGGAGATGCCTGCAGAACTCTGTGTGGGCGATGACTCCACCATCTGACATCTGGCCATTCTTTCCCACGTCCACATACAGCAACTTGTAATTAGCCGACACCACCGCCAACATCACAATACTATTGAACCCCTTGCAGTTGTAATAGTATGACCCCGAGTTGGGTGGTGGGACGATGTGGATGTGTTTCCCGATCAATTGCCCCTCCGCAGTTAGGAAAGTCCCACCGCTGGGCAAAGTGGGAGGCCACAGTCTGCCATTCCTGTGGGTTGGAAGGAAACTGGAGTCAAACAAGAAAAATAAATTAATCATTTTGCACATAAACATGGAAAGCAGATTAGACACAAACATTCTTGGCCAACATCAGTATAACATTTATTTTAGGGAGTATTTAAAGACGAAGGTATAAGGTCCACCTATCAGATCCCCCCCCCCCATGGGCCATTTTAAAAATTTTAGGGGGGGTTGTGATGTTTTGGCCAGGTAACCCTCTCCACTTCATTGAAAAATGGATGCCTAAATAATGTGTATTACTTTGGCCAGCCCCTCCTTACACTATTGGCAGCCCACTGGACAGGTAAGAAGTGTCATAATACAAAGATATAAATACACACTGTACACATTTTAGCACATTTTTACATTCTGATATTACCTATCAAGATAATAATAGGATACAAAAACTTTGAACAGTACCATTTGAAAGTATTCAGGCAGGCCCTTGCAATACATGCTTTGGGGAATTCATAAATATGACCACAAAATAGGTGGGTATAGTGTGTATGGGTTTGGCAAAGTCAGCAGATAGAGGATAGAGGATTGGTATCAGCTGAGTTAGCAGTTCCAAATGATTTTCGGACCCCAAAAAAAAAACCTCTGGCACTCTGCCAGAATTTCAAGCACAAATCACATTTTTACACATTTTAGGGGGTGTTCAGGGTAAAGCTCTACTATGGAGCTGACAAAATACATTGTTAATTGACTAGATGAGGTGGATATAGGCCCAGGAGAGCATGCTGGGGAGGTAAGTGAAGGCAAATATGTATGAAGGACCAAAAAAAAAATTCCAATGAATTTTTTTGTCCTTTTTTTCATGCAAATAGAGCTTTCTTTTGGTGGTATTTGATTACCACTGGGTTTTTTATTTTTTGCATTATTAATAAAAAAAGACCGAAAATTTTGAAAAAAAAAAAACGCTTTTTTCTTAGTTTATGTGATAAAATCTTGCAAATTATTAATATTTCTTCAGAAATTTTGGCCACAATTTATACTGCTACATATCTTTGGTAAAAATAACCCAAATTAGTGGATATTATTTGATCTGTGTGAAAGTTAGAGAGTCTACAAGCTGTGGTGCAAATCATAAAAAATTAATCACACCTGATGTACTGATGGCCTCATTTCTTGCGACCCGAACATGCCAGAAAAGTACAAATACCCCCCAAATGACCCCTTTTTTGAAAGTAGACATTCCAAGGTATTTAGTAAGATGCATGGTGAGGTTTTTGATGTTGTCATTTTTTCCCACAATTCTTTGCAAAATGAAGATTTTTTTTCTACAAAATTGTCATTGTAATAGGTTATTTCTCTCACATGGCATGTGTATACCACAAATGACGCCCCGCAATACATTCTGCTACTCCTCCTGAGTATGGCGATACCAAATGTGTGAGACTTTTACACAGCCTGTCCACATACAGAGGCCCAATATTGAAATAGCACCATCAGGCATTCTAGGAGCATAAATTACACATCTTATTTCTCAACCACCTATTACATTTTGAAGGCCCTGGAGCACCAGGATAATGGAAACACCCACAAAGTGACACCATTTTGGAAAGCTAACACCCCAACGTATAATCTATGAGGCATAATGAGTCTTTTGAACGGTTCATTTTTTCCAGAAGTTTTGGAAAATGTGGGAAAAAAATGAAAACACTTTTTTTTACGCAAAGTTGTGCATTTATAAGATATTTCCAACACATAGCATGTACATAGCAAAAATGACACTACAAAATACATTCTGCTACTCCTGAGTATGGCGATACCACATGTGTGAGACTTTTACACAGCCTGGCCACATACAGAGGCCCAAAATGCAAGGAACACCATCAGGTGTTCTAGGGACACTTATGCCGCGTACACACGGTCGGACTTTCTATCCTACTTGGTCCGGCACACTTTCCGACGGACTTTGTCCGCCAGGTGCGCCGGACTTTAAAACGGACGGACTTGCCCACACACGCCGGGACTTTCCGGCGGGCTAGGTCCGCCCGTCTTTCCGACGGACTTTCGCCGGAGTTCCGGCGGACTTTCAGAATGAACGGACTTGCCCACACACGGACAAGTCCGTTCATTTTGAACGTGACTCAGGTGCGATGGGACTAGCAAAGGATGTCAATCTTGCCGCTTTTATCGGCGAGATTGACACCTTGCGAGCCCCGTTGCGAGGCATACCAGGCCCTTAGGTCTGGTATGGATTATAAAGGGAAGCCCCTACGCCGAAAAAACGGCGTGGGGTCCCCCCTAAAATCCATACCAGACCCCGATCCGAGCACGCAGCCTGGCCGGTCAGGAAAGGGGGTGGGGACGAGCGAGCGCCCCCCCCCTCCTGAACCGTACCAGGCCGCATGCCCTCAACATGGGGGGTGGGTGCTTTGGGGGAGGGGGGCGCCCGCGGGGCCCCCCCCACCCCAAAGCACCTTGTCCCCATGTTGATGAGGACAAGGGCCTCTTCCCGACAACCCTGGCCGTTGGTTGTCGGGGTCTGTGGGCGGGGGGCTTATCGGAATCTGGGAGCCCCCTTTAATAAGGGGGCCCCCAGATCCCGGCCCCCCACCCTATGTGAATGAGTATGGGGTACATGGTACCCCTACCCATTCACCTAGGGAAAAAGTGTAAGTAATAAAACACACTACACAGGTTTTTAAAATATTTTATTAAACAGCTCCGGGGGGGGATCTTCCTCCGGCTTCGGGGGTCTTCTTCCGGCTTCGGGGGTCCCTCCGCTTCATCTTCTCCCGGCGTCCGGTTGGTTCTTCTCCCGGTGTTCCAGTTCTTCGGCCGGCTCCTCTGCTGTCTTCAGGTAGCTCTCTTGCCAGCAGAGGTCCGGACTTCTGGGCTTCTGGGCTTCTGGGCTTCTTCTCTTCTCTTCTCCAGATGTTGACACGACGCTCTCTCCGGCTGGACTGCTCTCCGAGGGCTGCGTTGTGACTTATATAGGCGGAGACCCCGCCCCCTTTTGATGTCACAGTCCCTGGGCATGCTGGGACTGTGACATTTTAGGGGGCGTGGTCACTGGGTGATGTTGACCACGCCCCCTAAAACGTCACAGTGAACCCCCCATGAACATGTTGTATTCATGGATACATGTTGGCTTTTGGATTGGGCCATTGCTCCTGGTGATCTCAACAAATGTATTGTTGTGGATCGAAGAAAGCATGTAGACGTCCCTTCTGTCCCTCCACTTCACAGCCAGAATTTCCTCATTCCGTAAGCTCGCCGCCTCCCCTCTTCTTAACTTCTTGTTGACGAGGCTTTGAGGAAAGCCCTTCCGGTTCGTCCTTATGGTGCTGCATGCTGGAGTGTTCTTTCTGTGAAGGTTTCGGAACAGGGGCAAACTAGAATAAAAATTGTCCACATACAAATGGTAACCTGTCTCCAGGAGTGGGTTTATGAGTTCACAAACGACTTTCCCACTTGATCCAATGTATTCTGGGAAATTAGGAGGATGTAGCTGGGTGTCCTTATAGTGTAGGAATCTCATAATCGTGAGATATCTGGTCCTGGGCTTTACTGAGGAAAATATGGGCATGTGGTAGATGGGGAGGGTAGACCAATATGAACGTAATTCATTTTTTTCTGTTTAGTCCCATACAGAATGTGAGGCCCAAAAAAATGTTAAACTCCTCCACTTTTAGGGCTCTCCATTCGTAGGAATGGGCATAATAGGACGTTGGGTTATTTGCTATAAATTGTTGTGCATACAGGTTGCACTGGGCCACAATTGATGCAAGCATGTCCTCAGTAAAAATTAAATGGAAAAAGTCTATCGGGGAAAAATTCTCTGTGTCCACTTGGACTCCTGGCTGGGCAGTGAAAGGGGGAACGTTAGCTTCTCCTGAATTAGGAGGCAGCCACAAGGGGTTCTGAAGGGAATAGGGAAGGCTGGCATGGGACCTAACCCTTTGGGACTAAGGTGACACCCCACTGGTATGTGGCCTTTGCCGAGGTACTGTGGTGCTAGTGGATGGCTCAGCTAAATATAATCTTCTAGCCATTGTTGGTGATGACAGAAGGCACTGATGACAAGTGACACTGATGATAGCTGGCACTCTTACGTGGCACTGATGACAAGTGACACTGATACGTAGCACTGGTGACACTGATAACAGATGGCACGTGGCACTGACAGGTGGCACTGATGACAGATGGTACTGACAGACGGCACTTACAGGTGGAACTTGTGACAGGTAGCACTGATGGCAGATGGCACTGGCAGATGGCACTGATATATACTGTTGGCACTGTGTATGTGTTTTTTTTTTCAATCACAATTCACAATTTGAAGCACAGGTCACTCTCCCTCCTCACACGTGGTTTCTGTGTGAGGAGGGAGAGCCGGCAATGAGACATGATCTTAAATGTTTACATTTGAGATCATCTCCCATTGGAAGCTGCGATCGCTCTGTAAATGGCCGCTGTGATTGGCCATTTATGGCGATTTGTGACTGGCTGTGTCCAAGTGACATGGCCAGCACAGAATTTCCCTGATGCGCGCCCACGGGCGCGCATCATGGAAGTAAATGGCAGGACGTCCGGGGACGGCCTCCCGCCAATTAGCGTCCGCACTTCAGCAGTCTTTTGGCTATAGCACCGGCGTGAAGTGGTTAAAGGATAAAAATCTTACCTTAATATACTCCTTCTGGAGGACCTGGATGATGGCATAACAGGTCTCCGGGATAATGATCCCTAGAGCCTGGGGGGAGATGCCTGTCTAGAACCTGAGCTCCTGCAGGCTTCTCCCCGTCGCCAAGTACCACAGGGTGGTGACTAGCCTCTGCTCCGGAGTGATGGCTTGCCTCATGCAGGGATCCTGCTAATATAAGGGGTCAGCAAAGCCAACAAATGGTGAAATATGGGGTCCGTCATCCGGAGAAGGTTCCTGAAATCATCAGGATTATTCTCATGGATCTCATGGAGCAAAGGCATGTGACAGAATTGGTTACGCTGGAGCAACCAATTCTTGGTCCATGAACTCCTCCTCACCCTGTTCATGGACTGGGCTTGTGTCAAAGTAAGGACCCCAACACCAAGCCCCTGCACAGCACGAACTCTATGATGAGTAGGGATGAGCCGAACACCCCCCTGTTCGGTTCGCACCAGAACATGCGAACAGGAAAAAAGTTTGTTCGAACATGCGAACACCATTAAAGTCTATGGGACACGAACATGAATAATCAAAAGTGCTAATTTTAAAGGCTTATATGCAAGTTATTGTCATAAAATGTGTTTGGGGACCTGGGTCCTGCCCCAGGGGACATGGATCAATGCAAAAAAAAGTTTTAAAAACGGCCGTTTTTTCAGGAGCAGTGATTTTAATAATGCTTAAAGTCAAACAATAAAAGTGTAATATCCCTTTAAATTTCGTACCTGGGGGGTGTCTATAGTATGCCTGTAAAGGGGCGCATGTTTCCTGTGTTTAGAACAGTCTGACAGCAAAATGACATTTTGAAGGAAAAAACTCATTTAAAACTACCCGCGGCTATTGCATTGCCGACAATACACATAGAAGTTCATTGATAAAAACGGCATGGGAATTCCCCAAAGGGGAACCCCGAACCAAAATTAAAAAAAAAAAATTGACGTGGGAGTCCTCCTAAATTCCATACCAGGCCCTTCAGGTCTGGTATGGATATTAAGGGGAACCCCGGCCAAAATTAAAAAAAAAAAATGACGTGGGGTCCCCCCTAAATTCCATACCAGACCCTTCAGGTCTGGTATGGATTTTAAGGGGAACCCCGCGCCAAAAAAAAAAAAAAAAACGGCGTGGGGTCCCCCCAAAAATCCATACCAGACCCTTATCCGAGCACGCAACCTGGCAGGCCGCAGGAAAAGAGGGGGGGACGAGAGTGCGGCCCCCCTCCCTCCTGAACCGTACCAGGCGTCTTCTGTCTTCTTCTCCTCGGGCCGCTCCGCACCCATGGCATGGGGGGGAGGCTCCCGCTCTTCTCTTCTTCTCTTCTTCTCTTCTTCTCTTCTTCTTTTCTTCTCTTCTTCTCTTCTTCTCTTCTTCATTTTCTTCTCCGGGCCGCTCCGCAATCCATGCTGGCATGGAGGGAGGCTCCCGCTGTGTGACCGCGCTCCTCGTCTGACAGTTCTTAAATAACGGGGGGGCGGGGCCACCCGGTGACCCCGCCCCCCTCTGACGCACGGTGACTTGACGGGACTTCCCTGTGGCATTCCCCGTGACGTCACAGGGAAGTCCCGTCAAGTCACCGTGCGTCAGAGGGGGGCGGGGTCACCGGGTGGCCCTGCCCCCCCCGTTATTTAAGAACTGTCAGACGAGGAGCGCCGTCACACAGCGGGAGCCTCCCTCCATGCCAGCATGGATTGCGGAGCGGCCCGGAGAAGAAAATGAAGAAGAGAAGAAGAGAAGAAAAGAAGAAGAGAAGAAGAGAAGAGCGGGAGCCTCCCCCCCATGCCATGGGTGCGGAGCGGCCCGAGGAGAAGAAGATAGAAGATGCCGCGGAGGAGATGCTGGATGAGAACGCCGGAGGAAGAACCAGAAGAGCCAGAAGAGCCAGAAGAACCAGAAGATGAAGGAAGATAGAAGAAGCATTTAAATAAAGGAATTGTCAAAAACTGTCTCTTGTCATTTTTAACATTTTTGACACTTTTTTCGTGAAATGGTAGGGGTACTTATGTACCCCCTTACCATTTCACACAGGGGGGGGGCCGGGATCTGGGGGTCACCTTGTTAAAGGGGGCTTCCAGATTCCGATAAGCCCCCCGCCCGCAGACCCCCACAACCACCGGCCAGGGTTGTGGGGATGAGGCCCTTGTCCTCATCAACATGGGGACAAGGTGTTTTGGGGGGCTACCCCAAAGCACCCTCCCAATGTTGAGGGCATGTGGCCTGGTACGGTTCAGGAGGGAGGGGGGGCCGCACTCTCGTCCCCCCTCTTTTCCTGCGGCCTGCCAGGTTGCGTGCTCGGATAAGGGTCTGGTATGGATTTTTGGGGGGACCCCACGCCGTTTTTTTTTTTTTTTTTTGGCGCGGGGTTCCCCTTAAAATCCATACCAGACCTGAAGGGCCTGGTATGGAATTTAGGGGGACCCCCACGTCATTTTTTTTTTTTAATTTTGGTTCGGGGGTTCCCCTTTGGGGAATTCCCATGCCGTTTTTATCAATGAACTTCTATGTGTATTGTCGGCAATGCAATAGCCGCGGGTAGTTTTAAATGAGTTTTTTCCTTCAAAATGTCATTTTGCTGTCAGACTGTTCTAAACACAGGAAACATGCGCCCCTTTACAGGCACACTATAGACACCCCCCAGGTACGAAATTTAAAGGGATATTACACTTTTATTGATTGACTTTAAGCATTATTAAAATCACTGCTCCTGAAAAAACGGCCGTTTTTAAAACTTTTTTTTGCATTGATCCATGTCCCCTGGGGCAGGACCCAGGTCCCCAAACACTTTTTATGACAATAACTTGCATATTAGCCTTTAAAATTAGCACTTTTGATTTCTCCCATAGACTTTTAAAGGGTGTTCCGCGGCATTCGAATTTGCCGCGAACACCCCAAATTGTTCGCTGTTCGGTGAACTTGCGAACAGCCAATGTTCGAGTCGAACATGAGTTCGACTCGAACTCGAAGCTCATCCCTAATGATGAGCACATACATGCAACATGGCTAGAAAATGGTCGGCTGCTCAGAACGAAGTAACAGAATGAACTGAAGAACAGCAAGGCCTGTGAAGAGCGACCTGAAAATCAGTAACGAACGGACAAGAACACAATGATAAATCAATGGTACTCGCTGCACGCACTGAAGACCAGATACAAACCCACAAGCACAAACTGAACAGCAGAAATACGATCTGAAAACCACGAGTCTGAAAAAGCACGTCTCTCACCAAACTTTTACTAACATGAGATTAGGAAAAGGAGCCCAAAGGGTGCCGCGCTTGGTACTGAACTGCCCTTTTATAGTTTCATCGTACATAGTGAACGTCACCGCGTTCTTGGCGTTCAGAAATTTCAACAACTTTGTGCAACCGTGTGTATGCAGGACAAGTTTCAGCCAACATCCGTCGGGAAAAAATCCATGGATATTGTTGTCGGAATGTCCGATCAATGTCAAATACTATAAAAACACCTGCCTGCCAGTATATTAGGAAGAGAATAACAGGAATGGATCTAGCTAAACTGAATACAATACAATACATACACTAATAATATATATTAATATATATATATATATATATATATATATGTGTGTATATATATATATATATATATATATATATATATATATATATACACACACACACACACACACATATATATATATATATATATATACACACACACACACACACACACAATACAGCTAACCGACTCGACCTGCCTACTCTACCTTAAATCAAATGACACTGTCTCTCTGTCTATCTCTCTCCGCCGCCGCAACACACTACGCAGGCGGCCTTATATAGTGTGGGGTGTGTACTAAACCCCCTGAGCCATAATTGGACAAAGCCACCCTGGCTTTGGCCAATTATGGCTCTCTGTACACACAGCGCTGTGAATGGCCAAGCATGCGTGTCATAGTTCATGCTTGGCCAATCATAAGCCAGCAATGCACTGCGATGCCGCAGTGAATTATGGGCCGTGACACGCCACTCGAATTTGGTGTGAATGGCCCATATTGTTCACAATTCGACGAACGGTTGAATAGGCAAAGTTCGAGTTGAACATGGGTTCGACTCGAACTTGAAGCTCATCCCTAGTTTACACACACAAATGCCCATGCTGGCGCTCGTGCACTTGATCGCGTGTGGCCGACGGCAGTCATGACCGTCGGCCATCATGCGCATCGGGTCCCCGCCTTGCAGCCCGTGCACATGCTAACCTCAGGCAGTGCGCGCCCTCTGGCGACTCTTAAAGGAAACCCCATATGGGTACGGGGTTTCACACAAGGATGCCATTCTGCCCCCGAAAATAGATGTGAGCCAGTCGGGAACCGGTTAATAAAGGAATTGTCAAAAACTGGCTTGTGACTTTATTTATTTTTGATACTTTTTTTGGTGAATGAGTAGGGGTACAATATACCCCATGCTCAGTCACATTGGGGCTGGCATCCGGGGGCCCCCTTGTTAAGGGGAGCTTCTAGATTCTGATAAGCCCCCTGCCCGCAGACCCCCACAACCACTGCCCAGGGTTGTCAGGAAAAGGCCCTTGTCCCCATCAACATGGGGACAAGGTGCTTTGGGGCAGGGGGGGTGGAGCCCCCCACCCCAAAGTACCTCCCCCATGTTGAGGGCATGTGACCTGGTATGGTTCGGGGGGTACTCACTCACCCCCCTTTCCTGGCCTGCCAAGCTGCGTGATCGGATAAGGGTCTTGTATGGATTTTTGGGGGGCCCACTCCATTTTTTTTAAATTTTGATGCGGGGTTGCCCTTAAAAATCCATATCAGACCCAAAGTGGCTGGTATGCATGGGGAGGGGTCCCACATGTTTTTTCCATTTATTTTTTGTATTGCTGGCATTGGCTTGCAACTGCGAATAATTAAAATGTAATTTTTTCGCTGCAGCAGGTTCTATACACGGTACAGATGTGCCACTTTACAGTATCTGGATTTTGCAAAAGCATTCGATACAGTTCAACATAAATGCTTAATCTACAAGCTGAGGTCTGCAAGCATGAACCATAAGGTTTGTTCTTGCATAGAAAACTGGTTACAGGGGTGCGTCCAAAGGGTAGTGATGAATAAAGTATACTCAGACTTGTCTGGAGTTCTAAGTGGGGTACCACAAGGTTCTGTCTTGGGACCAATTCTGTTTAATTTCTTCATAAATTACATAGAGGAAGGGATATGTAGCTCAATCTCAGTTTTTGTCGACGATACAAAAATAAGCAGGGCAATAACTTCACAGCAAGAAATTTTACAAAAAGATCTGAACAAAATATTGGAGTGGGCAACTACATGGCTAATGAGGTTTCATGTGGAGAAATGTAAAATAATGCACTTGGGGGCTAATGTTAGTGTGCTGACAGCAGGAGAAGGTCTCTAGGACCCAGCGTCTGTCAGGGCACCAACAGGAGAAGGGCTCTAGAATCCAATGTCTCCAGCAACACGTCACATGGGCCTTTATAAGGAAGTGTATCAGTGCTTGAAGTTGCTGACTGATCTCAGCTTGTTACCTGTGTTCCTGTGATTCCTTGCTCCTGTGATCCCTAGTTTCTGATCCAGCTTGTTTCCGACCTGTCTGCCTGTCTCCAGTCCCTGACCCCGGCCCGTCACATGTATAGCCTCTGCCTGGTTTTTGTGTTTGACCCCCGTTTCCACCTGACTTTGTCTGCTCTGCTAACCACCTGGTTCCAATCTCGGCTTGTGTTGACTACTCTATTATCTCAGTGACTTTACAGACCTGTCACTCCGGGGACCGATGAGAGTTCCAGACCTTCAAAAATGCCTGAGAACTTCACTTCGCCCTGCAACCCAGGTCTTTTGCAGTTGAGACCCTCCGAGTAGGGTTCATCATCTCCCTCCTATCTGAGCTCATAACCTGCTTGAAAGGAGGAATGAGGTGTTAAACTCAGTCACCACATTCTTTGAAGCCATGGTGGTGTTATATGATGACATGCAGAAAACCACCACTGCTGAATAGACATGTGCTGAAATATTTTGAAATATTTTGTTTCGTTTTCCTCCGAAAAATACATTTATTTAGTTACTCCCGAAATTCGTTTTTAGTTAAAAACTTGCATTCATCCGAAAATCGAAATTAAGGTCGAATCTGTCATTGAAGGCTTATGGTGTCTGTTGAATGTTCAAAGTAGATTCGATTGAGCAGCTAAACTGTACGACCGGAAATGTACGATTGCAGCATCGTACAGTTTGTATAGCTGCTCCATCGAATCTTCTAACTTTCGACAGGCACCATAAGCCAAAGATTCACATTTGTATGTTTTTCGTTTCTGTGTCGAATCTTCATGATCATTGGTCTACTCTGCCCCAGCAGTCAGCCAACCAAACTTTCAAATTTGTTTCTCAATCGCAAGTGCAATGGCAGCCGCAAAATCAGACGCTGTGTCAGTCTCAGCTATGGCAGCAACCCATAATGAAGACATGGAGGACGTTCCTGAGCCTTCTATGGAGGCAGCAGCAGCAGCAACATCCCCAACACCATCATCCAAAAATGGGCGCAGGAGGGGGACACAAGCTGCAACCAGCAGGAAGCGTAACCTTACGTAAACTCACATTGAGTCCCAGGTCCTTGTAAGGGAAACGCTTCCTTGCTGGATGCAGCTGTGTGGCCCCCGCTCCAGGGAAACCACTCAGGAGTGGAAGCGGGAGAAGATCTTCAGAAGGGTTGAGGAGACCTATCGCCATCGGCGTGACCCGACTGCCTGTCGCAAAAAATTCAGCGACATAAAACGATAAGTAACGGGTCTGATTTTTTTTTTTTTACATTTTAACCACTTCAGCCCCGGAGGATTTGGCTGCCAAATGACCGTGCCACTTTGTGAGATTTGGCACTGCAACGTTTTAACTGACAATTGCGCGGTCGTGTGACGTTGCTCCCAAACAAAATTTACGTCCTTTTTTTCCCAAAAATAGAGCTTTCTTTTGGTGGTATTTGATCACCTCTGCGGTTTTTATTTACTTTTTGCTATACAAGTATCCCCAAAAAATATATAAAAAAACAAATTTTTTCCTCAGTTTAGGCCGATATGTATTCTTCTACATATTTTTGGTAACAAAAATTGCAATAAGCGTTTGATTGGTTTGCACAAAAATTATCGCGTCTACAAAATAGGGATAGTTTTATAGCATTTTTATTAATTTTTTTTACTAGTAATGGCGGCGATCAGCGATTTTTATTGTGACTGCGACATTATGGTGGACACATCGGACACTTTTGATGCCATTTTGGGACCATTGTCATTTATACAAGCTCAAAAAATGCACTGATTTTACTGTATAAAAAATGACACTGGCAGGGAAGGGGATAACCACTAGGGGGCACTAAAGGTGTTAAGTGTGTCCTAGGGAGTGATTTTATCTGTGGGGGGATGGGCTACCAGTGACACAACACTGATCACTGCTCCTGATGACAGGGAGCAGAAGATCACTGTCCTGTCACTAGGCAGAACTGGGAGATGCTGTGTTCTTCAGCTCCGTGACACGATCCCCGGCACCCGGCGGACATCGAGTCCGCGTGTCCCATTGTCACGTTACTTTGCGCAGCCATACCATTTTGCCAATATATATCAGCATAAGCCGGTCGTCAAGTGCTTAAAAATGAAATCACATATTACGCCCAAAAACAAGTCCCCCCCCACACACACACACACACATATAAACATATTATTGCTATCACATGTGATGTCAGTAAAGTTAAGTGAATTTTTTTTTTTTAAAAAATACATTTTCAATTTATCCTCCCTCCTGTGAAAAACCAAATTTGCGCATAGGTGTGCCTAGCCTACACATGAAAGCATAGTTTGCAGTTAAATATATTATCGCCACAATCATTTTAAGAGGAATATTTCCATGGCCGTTATTTGTTCTTAGTTATCACTAAACTGAGCAGTAAGTGCTTTTAAGTTCCACTTGACCTGACCACCTGTAGGTTAGGCCCCCTTTCTGACCAGGCCATATTCTGCTATTTAGCGCATTGCAGCTTGAAACTGCATGCTCCTACGTTGTACTACCCAAATTAAATTTATGCTCTTCTCCCGCCACATATAGAGCTTTTATTGGTGGCATTAGATCACTGCTGGGTTTTACATTTTTTGTTATTGAAAAATAAAGAGTTAAATATATAAAAAAAAAAAGTTGGCTGGTGGCTGGACTTAACCAGCTTGTTTACCCGCCATATGTTTAGTTACTATGGGGGGTCCACATCCGCAAGTTGGTTAATGCTTTGCAAAAGAAACAAGAAAGGAAAATTTTACACTAGTTCACAGTTCACACAAGCACGTAATAATAATTAGAAAGGTGGACTGGAGTAGACAATGGACATTTACTCGGCACAATCCCAATCCTGTCTTTTATATTTTATTGTGCACCAAAAAAGCATACGTTTTTCTTACAATAAATTAGGTTAATAAATAAAATGTGCAAACCTTGTGCTACATGAAAAAATTTGCCTAATCCAAAAATTCCATTTGCATTGTTTCATTCTACGGGTTCATTCTACATGTGTTTCATGTGTTGATGTCATTTTCAGATTACAATTGTAGTTTAATTGTGGAACCCGTTTCTCTTCTCTGTTTGTTTTGCAGTTCCATAGCGCGTAAGTGCAGGCAGTTGGGTGGGCGCAGGGGGAAGCAGGTGCCTCTCCTCCCCCATGAGAAGGAGCTCCTAGTGGCTGTAGGGGAGGATGAGATTGCCCAGCTGCTGGCTCATCAAGGTTGGTGTCAGCATTGCATTGTATGCAGGACATTTTTTTTGTCAAGCATGCGACGTGACATAGTCATTTACCATTTGTTTGATTTTATTTAAAGATCATATCCAGGCCCAGCGCCGCCGGAAGCAGAGGGCGGAGGAGCAGGAGTCCTCCACGTCATCAACGTGAAGTAAGTACTGTAGTAGTGACACTAATACAGTGGTTCCTTTTCCATTTGTCCAGCCTTCCATTGTCGATTCCAGTGTCATTGCTTCTCGCTCAAGCAGTGACAGGTAGAGCCTCTGCGACGCTCTGTCAGGTAACGCAAGCGCTTGCGTAACTTACGTAATCTGACAGAACGTCGCCGCTCTGAAGTGAGGCGCCTGATCAGTGGCGGTGCACCTAGCACTCACCGGCGCCCCTGGAATAAGGACAGGTATTTGTTTTTTTTTTTATGATTTTTTCTAAATGGTGAATGCATGTCCCTGCCTTGTAGATAAACGTTAATGACCTGCCCTGTATTGCCATGCTAATGGATAATTAATTTTATCTATATACACATACACTACAGTATATTTATTTATAGTAATTTGAAGCTTGAACATTGCAACGTTCATCATTTCTCCTTTATAAATAGGTGTCATCCAGTCAGAGGGGGAGACTCAGGAGGAGGAGGCTGAGGCAGCAACCCCCACATGTAAGTTAGTATAATCTTGCTGGTATCTGCTGAGTGATCATACATGTTTCAATGTTCTTGTACTAATGTGTGAGATTGTTGTACACTGCAGATTGCAATGATCTTTTCTATCATTAATCAACAGCTACTGAGGCTGAGCAGGAGGTGGAGGAGACCTGCCCTGTAGAGGCTTCTGGGGATGCGGAAGAACAGCCAGATGCAGCAGATCCAGGGAGTAAGTATAACTTTTTTTGTATTTTCCAGGCAAATATAATATTTTAAATATGAAATGCTGATGGCATACCTTGTCTAGAAATGGTTGTGATTTATTCTGTAAGGCTTTGGTTTAGCTGGAATTATTAATTATATTAGTCCTTCTCTGCAGCTGATTCCAGTCTTCCTGTTAGCGTGACCTGTGCTTGTTATTTCCTCAATGTCCCTGATCATGCCACCTTCTTGCTGCAGTTCAGATTCCCAGTCTGAGCCAATCACTGTTAATCATCGTGAATAACACAGCAGGCTGGAGGGGGTGTGTCAGAAAAGAATCTCCAGCTATTGGCTGGCAGTCCCTGGAAATGTTCAATCTCTGGCATGCCCCTAATGCATGCATTAACACTTTTCTCATGATGTTATACCTGTTATACCTCCTAGCATAGACCAGGAGTGAGTAACCTACCTAGCCTAGAACAGAAGTGGGGCTTATTCAACAATCAGTATCCTTACAAAATTGTCAACTTTAAAAAGTAGCCTGCTATATTTTATTAAACAAATTTTTATTAGGTCATCCCAAATGCAATGGCTTGAATGGCTTCTCTTTGGTGAGTGTAATGTTAAAAGCTGGTATAGCTGATATGTTTTTCTGCAAGTGCAACTGACCTTCCATATTTGCGACAGTCAGTCTGGATAAGGTAGATTAGTTAGTGTTCAGTCAGCACTTAGGCGTCCATTACACCTTAAGATTTTCTCCAGCCGGCCGTGCGACCTAGCGGATAAATTGCTCGATGTGTAGAGGGGAATCCCTTTGTACTCTGGCCGGGGAGGACACTCAGCTCCTCCCCAGTCAGAGTACAGTAAAGTAGTACTACACCTTCCTGCACAGCTCTTCAAACTTGGTATGACGCAGCAAATTGACACAGACACCACTATCTCCTACACACAAATTGATTAGGTGCATCTTACTAAATATCAAAAATGAAAAACTGGTATGGAAGTGAAAACATCGCAAGATGTTACATGATTGTCTACAAGGGCTGGGAGATAATTTCCTTTATATAATGTTAGGGTGAAGAAGCCATGTGTATTGTATTATCTAATGTATTTTCTTTTCTTCACAGGTGAAGTCTTCATCCTTCAACTCCACCCAGTGGACGAAGGCCTGGACCTGCCAGCGTCTGGTTGGGCTGATTGTCCTTCCTCCCCAGTGGTTTCTACAGGGCATTTTCCCCTCCACCCTTCATCAATATCCCCCCACCAGGACATACCCATTGGTGCCTCCTCCCCAGTGCATCCTTCTCCACCCGCTCCAGAACCAGTACACATCCCCCACCCTCCAGAGCCACATGTGAATGATTATCTGCGGCGCATTGTGGAGGTCCAAGAGAGACAATATGCCAAAACCTGGAGCCTGTGTCACTTCTTGGCCCTCCACAATTGCCAGCAGCTCTGTCACTATGTGGCTCTGGAGAGGTACCAACGTAGCCTCAGGAGACAACTGGAGGCTACTCGGTACCTTGGTGACCAGATGGCTGGGATTAATATGTCCCTACAGCGACTGGTCACCAGGTTGGGGGAGAATATACTTTTAGAATTTTTTTTTATTTTAATTTTTTTGTTTTGTTTATGTTAAAAATAAAAACATTTTGTTCAGAAATAATTGTTTTCTTGAGTTTTGCTTTCCTTGTTAGATTCATGTGATGTTTATCTAAATGAACTAGTCCATTTATTGTAACTAACTTACTAGAGGCCTTATAATTGTAGTTTTTCTACATTTAACCATCAGGCTGAACTTAGAAAATTGATGAGATTTCTCTCTACACTCAATGTGCAAAGGGTAATCCCATGTATTGTGTCCAGTCACGCCGTTCAGCTTTCCCCCCACCAGAATACACAGCAGATAGTTACAGCAGGGGTTAACCACCATACAATCCTCAACAGTTCACAGGACATCATGCAATCATGAGGGCAACAGTTAACCGGAGAGAGGTTCACAGGCTAACGCAATCACAAGGGGCAACAGTTCAAAGGGCAGTCATCATTTCCAGGGCTTGAGTAACATGGCAGCAGAGTAGATTACTCACACTGGTGACTTCAGACAAATGCAGATGGTCATGAAACAGGCGGAGGATCAGAGAGGGCCCTGGTGTCCCCAGAGTCAGAGATGGCAAATGGGAGGGGTCCTGGGCATCTGGATACAGCTCAGCAGTGACCAACTAATCTATCTTGCATAGAATCACATTTCCATCTGTATGCTTCTTTGTGCTATGTTGTGTTGGTAACATATTCTGATCCTTGAGTTGACAGTCTCTCCATCAAGAAGAACTGTCATGCTGTTGAGGTCATCTTTAATCATTGTCTCTTATTTCCAGACCATCAAACAAAAATGGTTAAATTAGCACACGTTGCTATTTGTATTTACAAAGACAGCAACACGTGAGCAGTAGCGCCATGTCAAGGCTTCAACCCTTGCTACTGTCCATTCACACAACATTCATTCATGCAATCACGCACACTCTAGTCACTCTACACAACATTCATTACAAAAAAGGGTGATGGAAGGAATAAAGGGAAAAATTTGGATTGCTTAAAACAATATAATTCTATTTAACCACTTGCCGACCGCCTAACACAGATATAATGCGGCAGAATGGTATGGGCAGGCAAAATCACGTACCTGGTACGTGATCTGCCTCCCGCGGGTGGGGGGCTCATCGTGCCCCCTGATGCCCTAGGTGGTCGGTTTCGTTAGGGGAGCGATCAGAGGTGAGGGGGAGGCCACTCATTCGTGGCCACCCCCTCGCGATCACTACCAATTAATGACAATCTTCCTCTGCTGCTGTAATGTAAACAGCGGCAGAGGAAGTGATGTCATCTCTCCTTGAGCCGGTCTTTTCATTCCGGCGCCGAGGAGAGAAGACATCAATGTGAGTTGCACCAACACTACACTAACAGTAGAACACACTAGGCACACTTTTCACCCCCCATCACCCCCCGATCACCCCCCTGTACCCCCTGTCACAGTGACACCAATAGCAGTTTTTTTTTGCATTGGTGTCAGTTTGTGACAGTTATAAGTGGTAGGGCAGTTAGGGTTAGCCCCCTTTAGGTCTAGGGTACCTCCCTAACCAAGTTTTAACCCCTTGATTACCCCCAGTCGCCAGTGTCACTAAGCAATTGTTTTTCTGATCGCTGTATTAGTGTCACAGGTGATGCTAGTTAGGGAGGTAAGTATATAGGTTCGCCATCAGTGTTTTATAGTGACAGGGACCCCCATATACTACCTAATAAAGATTTTAACCCCCCTGATTGCCCGATAGTTAACCCTTTCACTAGTGATCACCATATAACTGTTACGGGTGACGCTGATTAGTTAGTTTGTTTATTATAGTTTCAGGGCACCCGCCGTTTATTACCTTATAAAGGTTTAACCCCCTAATCACCTGGTGATGATATAAGTTAAGTTTTAGGGTCAGATAAGGTCTGCGTCGCCCCAGGCAGCGTTAGGTTAGTGCCAGTACTGCTAACACCCATGCACGCAGCATACACCTCCTTTAGTGGTATAGTATCTGAACGGATCAATATCTGATTTGATCAGATCTATACTAGCGTCCCCAGCAGTTTAGGGTTCCCAAAAATGCAGTGTTAGCGGGATCAGCCCAGATACCTGCTAGCACCTGCATTTTGCCCCTCGGCCCAGCCCTGCCCAGCCCACCCAAGTGCAGTATCGATCAATCACTGTCACTTACAAAACACTAAACACACATAAGTGCAGTGTTCGCAGAGTCAGGCCTGATCCCTGCGATCGCTAACAGTTTGTTGGTAGCATTTTGATACAGTCGCTAACAGTCAGGAGCTTTTTTGCCTGTGAGTCTCACTAGTGTACCCCTAAATTTAGAGCCCAAAATGGCAAATCGAAGGTACACTAGTGAAGAGGCCTACACGTTTCTGAGCATGACAGATAGTGAAGAGGAAGTCACTCATCTGTCAGATTCAGGCTCAGAATACGATCCTGTAGACAGCGGCTTCATGACAGATAGCTCTGACGACGGAGTTGTGGTCCCTGCCAAGGTCAGGCGTACCAGACCCCGAACTTCTTCTTCTGTCCTTGATGTGTAAGAACCGCAGGTCCCTCGTATGGAGCAGAGAAGTACTAGCGCCGATATTCCTTCTGGTGAACTGGCAAGCACCAGCGGCCTAGTACACCCTGGTCGTACATCCAGCACTGCAGCAACATTTGGTGACGTGGCGAGTCCCATAAGTGCAGTTCAAGCTGGCGAGGTGGCAAGCACAAGTAGTGTTCCGCTGCCACCAAGAAGATGAACACAGGCCCGTCGTGCCCATAGTGCCTTTCCTGCTGCATTTGCCAATCCGAATTGGGAACCCACCACTTCTGTAGCACCCGTACTTCCCCCATTCACTGGCCAACCCAGCATTCAGGTGGAAACAGTTGATTTTACGTCTCTGGATTTTTATTCGCTGTTTTTCACCGAAGATCTCTATAGATCTATTGTTGACCAAAGCAATTTGTACGCTGGTCAACACATTGCCACTATTCCCCAGTCCTCCCTTGCCAGAGATTGGAAACCAATCTGGTCTGGTTTCTGGGCCTTTCCCTCCTCATGGGCATAACCAAAAAGAGTGAGTTGCGGTTATATTGGTCCACTGACCCAATTCATCATATGCCCGTGTTCTCTGCTTCCATGGCCAGGGCGCGATAAGAGCAGATTTCGCGGTTCATGCACTTCCTTGACAATGAACTCTGTCGTCCTCGTGGAGACCCTGGATACGATCGGCTCCACAAAATTCGGCCCCTCGTAAACCACTTCAACCAATGTTTTGCAGACTTTTTTACTCCCCATCAAGTTGTCTGCGTTGATGAGTCCCTGATTAAGTTTTCTGGCCACTTGTCATTCAAACAGTACCTTCCCAGCAAGCGTGCCAGATACGGGGTCAAGATGTATAAGCTCTGTGACAGGGCCACAGGCTATACATGTAGTTTTATGGTTTACGAGGGAAAAGATAGTCATGTAGAGCCGACAAACTGCCCTGACTACATAGGAAGTGCTGGCAAAATTGTGTGGGACTTGGTGTCACCCTTATTTGGAAAGGGGTACCACTTGTATGTGGACAATTACACGAGTGTAGAACTTTTTAGTCACCTTTTTGATCATCATATTGGAGCATGTGGCACCGTGCGACCTAATCACTGAGGCTTTCCCCAGCGGCTTGTAGATTCCCGTCTTAGGCTGGGGGAGAGAGCCTGCTTGCAGTGAAATAATTTGCTCGCTATGAAGTGGAGGGATAATAAGAATGTTTTTGTTCTTACCTCCCTTCATGCAGACACGACAGTCCAAATTACTGCAGCGACTGGTGTTGTGGAGAAACCCCTCTGTGTCTGCAAATATAACCTTAACATGGGAGGGGTGGACCTCAACGACCAGTTGTTGGAGCCATACCTAGTTGCCCATAAGGCCAGACGCTGGTACAAAAAAAGTGTCTGTTTATTTATTTCAATTGGCTTTACTGAATGCTTATGTACTATACAGAGCTTCCAGATGGACTGGATCCTTCCTTAAATTCCAGGAAGAGATCGTCAGAGCCCTTCTGTTTCCAGACGGTGCCCCATCTCACCTTTCCCAACCAAATGCAGTAAGCCGGCTGCATGAGAGGCATTTTCTTTATGTCCTCCCGAGTACCCCTACCCAACGAGCCCCCCAAAAAAGATGTCGTGACTGCAGCAAGCGCGGATATAGGCGTGACACCCACTATTATTGTCCCTCCTGTCCTGACAATCCTGGTCTTTGCATTGGTGAATGTTTTGAACGCTACCATACACTAGTTGAGTATTAGCGTAGGGTACAGCACTGCACAGACTAGGACACACTTTCACAGGGTCTCCCAAGATGCCATCGTATTTTGAGAGACCCAAACCTGGTGCCAGTTATAAAAGTTAATGTTAGAAAAAAAAAGTGTAATATATATATTATATTGTTTATTGTTTTATTGTTCTCTCTCTATTGTTCTGCCCTTTTTTACTGTATTCTATTCTGCAATGTTTTATTGTTATTATGTTTTTATAATGTTTGCTTTATAGGTATGCAATTTTTTTATATTTTACTGTTTACTATGTTTTATTGTTAACCATTTTCTTGTTTTCACGTAGGCCATTCAGCTGCAGAGCGAATTTATCTATCTTGACAGCAACAGCGTTTGCTCCCACGATACATAAAGCCGTGACTCCAGCACTGTCTGAGGTGATTTCACCACCACAGTTACATACTTCAGCATATATGCCAAAGCGTGGGGGCAGCAGTGGGTGGAGGAGCGATTTGCTCCTACATTTTGCGGGAGAATGCCCCCATGCTTTGGCATATATAAACGGTGCATGTATGCCCATCATTAGAAGTGGGTGGATGAAGGGAGGTATTCTAATGGTGGGCATACCCACCGATCAATATCTTTTTTTCGTTCAGCCCACAGGCTGCATGAAAAAAAAGTTTACAATATATGCCCAACAAGGACCAGCAACGTACTGGTATGTTGCTGGATTTTGAGTGGTTATACTAGAATGATGCCTGCAGGTTTAGGTATCATTTTGGTATCATTCTTTTCAGCCAGCTGTTAGCTTTCATGTAAAAGCAATCCTAGCAGCTAATTAGCTTCTAGACTGCTTTTACAAGCAGTGGGAGAGAATGCCCCCCCCACCGTCTTCCATGTTTTTCTCTGGCTCTCCTGTCCCAACAGGGAACCTGAGAATGCAGCCGGTGATTCAGCCAGCTGACCATAGAGCTGATCAGAGACCAGAATGGCTCCAAACATCTCTATGGCCTAAGAAACCGGAAGCTACGAGCATTTTATGATTTTGACGGATGTAAACAGCGCTATTGGGAAATTGGGAAAGCATTTTATCACATCGATCTTGGTGTGGTCAGATGCTTTGAGGGCAGAGGAGAGATCTAGGGTCTAATAGACCCCAATTTTTTCAAAAAAAATGTGTACCTGTCACTACCTATTGCTATCATAGGGGATATTTACATTCCCTGAGATAACAATAAAAATGATTAAAAAAAAAAAAAAAGCACCCCTGTCCCACCCTGCTCTCACGCAAAGGCTAACACAAATGTCAGTCTGGCATCAAATGTAAACAGCAATTGCACCATGCATGTGAGGTATCACCGCGAAGGTCAGATCGAGGGCAGTAATTTTAGCAGTAGACCTCCTCTGTAAATCTAAAGTGGTAACCTGTAAAGGCTTTTAAAATGTATTCAGTTTGTCGCCACTGCACGTTTGTGCACAATTTTAAAGCATGTCATGTTTGGTATCCATGTACTTGGCCTAAGATCATCTTTTTTATTCCATCAAACATTTGGGCAATATAGTGTGTTTTAGTCCAAATTTAAAAAAGTGTGTTTTTTTCCAAAAAAAATGCGTTTGTAAAATCGCTGCGCAAATAGTGTGTGAAAAAAAAAAATGAAACACTCACCATTTTAATCTGTAGGGCATTTACTTTAAAAAAATATATATAATGTTTGGGGGTTCAAAGTAATTTTCTTGCAAAAAAATATAATTTTTTCATGTACACAAAAAGTGTCAGAAAGGGCTTTGTCTTCAAGGGGTTGAAGAGTGGGTGATGTGTGACATAAGCTTCAAAATGTTGTGCATAAAATACCAGGACAGTTCAAAACCCCCCCAAATGACCCCATTTTGGAAAGTAGCTATTTGCTGAGAGGCATGTCGAGTCCATGAGTCCATGGAATATTTTATATTGTGACACACGTTGCGGGAAAAAGACAATTTTTTTTTTTTGCACAAAGTTGTCACTAAATGATATATTGCTCAAACGTGCCATGGGAATATGTGAAATTACACCCCAAAATACATTCTGTTGCTTCTCCTGAGTACGGGGATACCACATGTGTGAGGCTTTTTGGGAGTCTAGCTGCGTACGGGACCCCGAAAACCAAGCACCGCCTTCAGGATTTCTAAGGGCGTAAATTTTTGATTTCACTCTTCACTGCCTATCACAGTTTTGGAGGCCATGGAATGCCCAGGTGGCACAACCCCCCCCCAAAATGACCCTATTTTGGAAAGTAGACACCCCAAGCTATTTGCTGAGAGGTATAGTGAGTATTTTGCAGACCTTACTTTTTGTCACAAAGTTTTGAAAATTGAAAAAAAAATTTTCCTTGACTTTCATCATTTTCAAAAACAAATGTGACCTGCAAAATACTCACCATGCCTCTCAGCAAATAGATTGGGGTGTCCACTTTTCAAAATGGGGTCATGGGGGGGGGTTGTGCTATCTTGGCATTTTATGGCCTTCGAAACTGTGATAGGTAGTGAGGAGTGAATCAAAAATTTACGCCCTTAGAAATCCTGAAGGCAGTGATTGGTTTATTCGAATCACTTGGGACAAAAAAATTAATATACATTAGCTTAACATGCCTCTCAGCAATTTCCTTGGGGTGTCTACTTTCCAAAATGGGGTCATTTGGGGGGGGGGGGTTGTACTGCCCTGCCATTTTAGCACCTCAAGAAATAACATAGACAGTCATAAACTAAAAGCTGTGTAAACTCCAGAAAATGTACCCTAGATTGTAGACGCTATAACTTTTGCACAAACAAATAAATATACGCTTATTGACATTTTTTTTTACCAAAGACATGTGGCCGAATACATTTTGGCCTAAATGTATGACTAAAATTGAGTTTGATTTTTTTTTATAACAAAAAATTTTCGGTCTTTTTCTGTTTATAGCGCAAAAAATAAAAACCGCAGAGGTGATCAAATACCATCAAAAGAAAGCTCTATTTGTGGGAAGAAAAGGATGCAAATTTCGTTTGGGTACAGCATTGCATGACCGCACAATTAGCAGTTAAAGCAACGCAGTGCCAAATTGTAAAAAGTGCTCTGGTCAGGAAGGGGGTAAATCCTTCCGGGGCTGAAGTGGTTAAATCTTGGGGTCACACCAAAGACAAGTAGACAACTGCTATTGTGTCAAGTGGTAAGAAAATTTAAAAAAAGATTTTCCTTAACATTTGGATGGTTCCTCTGAGTCCCATCTATCTTTACATGGTAACAATGATTCAGGTCTCACAAGTTAAGGGTAGGGTAACCCAGCTTGGGGAGGCTAAATTTGAAGAAAGTTATTTGTTCCATCTCACTTTGCACAGTGGTTGGATGACAGGATAGTAGTTGCTGGGCAACCAGGCAAAGACCAGGCCACAAACTTTTCTTTCCATCCCAATAGGTCAAAGGGTCCTCGGTAGGAAGCAAAGGTGCTTCATATAGGTAGGCCCTGACCATTTCAGAGGCACTGCTCTCCTCTCGATTACCTGCTGCTTGACCTGCATCCACCAGATTGTCAAGTGCCTCTACCCAACATGCACATGCTCCTCTCTGTTTGAGTGATGGTGCAAGGCCTTGGAATAGCAGACATGGCAGGTGAATCTTCCAAACCTGCCTCATCCGGCATACATCTCTGTTGCTGCAAATTACGGACCCTTTCAATTAATTTTTCTTTCCAGTAGGAGAGGTTGTTGTCTCTGAGTGCCAGTTTACCTTTGATCCTGGGATCACACAGAGAAGCCAGCATGAGTTCAGGTCTTTTGCAGACACGGTCATTTAGCCGATCTTTTAAGTTATCTTGTAGCTTTCTGATGAAAGACGCTACATCAGCATGAAGTGGGCTGCCACAAACAGGCTCACTGTTTTCTAGGAACGATCCCATCTTATCTATGAGATAGGTAAACAAGGGTTTGACCTGTCCTAGGCTGGCATTGCTCTGACTCAAGTTTTCTGTCATATTCCGAAAGGGTTTTAAGACATAAACGAGCTGCCCAATTATACACCAGTCATCACGTCCCAATGTGGAATCAATCCCAATGCTGTGGCGGGATGATTGTGGATGGCTGTCTTTTGCTCCAAAATGCGTTCCAGTATTTCCAGAGTATAGTTCCACCGGGTGCTGACATCTTGTTTCAGGCGATATATGGGGAGCCATGATTGTTCTTGCTCCTCCCTCAACAGTTGACTAGCCCCTACACTATGGTGGAAATGCCCTGCAATCTTTCTGCAAAGGTCCAAGATTTAAGCGATCTTGTTGTTTTTCTCCACTGGGATTGTACCCTTGACCACTAAATGCAGTATGTGTGCAGAACAGCGCACACCGACAAAAGATCCATCTTGGAGCGCTTTAACCATGTTTGAACCTCCGTCTGTCACAATAAACCCAACAGAGACATTGGTGACTGCCCGCTCTCCAAACCAATTGGCCAACATCGATCTAATTGCCCGCAATATGTTGGCAGAGCTGTGTTTATCATCACTGACTTCTGTGTGGAGCAGGAAAGCTTGATAACCCTGCTGGTCTTGCGCTGCAGACCTGCTTCCTGATGGAGTTTGAACTCTTACACTAGTGCCACCACCAACAGGCACAGTGGCCTGCCACCAGTGTGCAGTCAAAGACAGGAAAGAGTGTTGACTGCTGGGAATTGTCCACAAATCATTTGTCAAATGAATTCTTTGACCCTCGGCTTTGGCCATTTTTTCCTTCAATAATCCAACACATGAATGGTATAGTGCTGGAATAATCTTTCTGCTGAAAGTTGTTCGTGCAGGAACAACGTATCGTGGAGCAAGGGCATGCATGAGCTGTTTAAACGGCTCCCCTTCAATCATGCAAAAAGAGGCTCCTCCAACAGCAATGAATTGGCCAATGAGGTGGGTGATCTTGTTGGCTTGCTGTTTTGACATGTCCTTGGAACTAAAGCCAACAAAACTATCGAGGGTAGGCTGATGATGTCCTTGGGAGGATGAGAAGCCTGATTGGATCCGCAGTGGAACTACTGCACGTGGACGGGTTGTCTTAATTGAACCCTCTCTATTGCCTCCTGTGCTCTGAGTAAGTGGTGTGGTTGAGGAGGTACCACCAGTACAATCAGAGTCCATTATGCTGCTTCCTGCGCTACCAACTTCTTTTTCTGCCCGCAGTAAAGTAGAGTGGTGGTAATTTTTAAGGTGTAGGTTCATACCAGCATTGGTTAAATGACTTAACTTTTTACCCCTACTTACTTGCTTCCCACACAATTTACACTTGGCAAAGAACCCACCTTCCAATGTTTGAAAGTATTTCCAAACGTTGCTGCGGCGGGATACAGCCCCTTGACCCTGTTGATCTCTATTTAGGGCTGATATAGCTGCAGCAGGTAGCACACCAATGGTGGAATCTGTTACCACTACAATTACACTTGGTGAACTAGAACTAGTGCTGCTAATGGCAGGGGTGCTGGGGACTGGGAGGTTGGTGATCTCATCACAGGATTCTTCCATAATAACCGAGGGAGAAGGGGAGTTAGCAGCAGATGAAAAAAGTGGACTGCTACCTGTCCTACTCCTCACAGAATATCCCTCTTGCACTTTCTCCAGGTCAAACTGTAAGTCCTGTGGGCTAAGAGTGTATAAAACATCTGCAGTGTTTGGGGAAAGAGGAGCATCACATTCTAAATTATTATCTTCTTGGGCCAATGAAAAAAAAAGTCTCACACTCTGTCTCTGCTGCTGTCTCCCTCAATTGCTTCTTTGGGGAGCTGGGGAGTGGCAGTGTGATTGGTGGTGGTGACTGTAAAGGCAACTCCACTTTACTAGGTTTCTTGCCTATTCCATAAAAATGCAGCCTTGACACCTGTAGAAGTGGAAGGAGGCGCTGCACTGGCAGTGGAAGCGGCAGCAGATGTTGGTGGTCTGGCAGGAAAAGTGTACAGCTTATATAAAAGTGTAAATTTGCTGTCCCCTCAAAATAACTTAACACACAGCCATTAATGTCTAAACTGCTGGCAACAAAAGTGAGTACACTCCTAAGTGAAAATGGCCCAATTAGCCATTTTCTCTCCCCGGTGTCATGTAACTCATTAGTGTAACAATTTCTCAGGTGTGAATGGGGAGCAGGTGTGTAAAATTTGGTGTTATTGCTCTCACTCTCTCATACTGGTCACTAAGTTCAACATGGCACCTCATGGCAAATAACTCTCTGAGGATCTGAAAAAAAGAATTGTTGCTCTACATAAAGATGGCCTAGTCTATAAGGAGATTGGCAAGACCCTAAAACTGAGCTGCAGCATGGTGGCCAAGACCATACAGCAGTTTAACAGGACAGGTTCCACTCAGAACAGGCCTCGTTATGGTCGACCAAAGGCGTTGAGTGCACGCGCTCAGCGTCATATCCAGAGGTTATCTTTGGGAAATAGATGTATGAGTGCTGCCAGCATTGCTGCAGAGGTTGAAGGGGTGGGGGGTCAGCCTCTCAGTGCTCAGACCATATGCCGCCCACTGCATCAAATTGGCCTGCATGGCTGTCACCCCAGAAGGAAGCCTCTTCTAAAGATGATGCACAAGAAAGCCCACAAACAGTTTGCTGAATACAAGCAGACTAAGGACATGGATTACTGGAAACATGTGGTCTGATGAGACCAAGATAAACTTATTTGGTTCAGATGATGTCAAGCGTGTGTGGCAGCAACCAGGTGAGGAGTACAAAGACAAGTGTGTCTTGTCTACAGTCAAACATGGTGGTAGGAACATCATAGTCTGGGGTGGCATGAGTGCTTCCGGCACTGGGGAGCTACAGCTCATTGAGAGAACCATGAATTTCAACATGTACTGTGACATACTGAAGCAGAGCATGATCCCCTCCCTTCAGAGACTGGGCCGCAGGGCAGTATTCCAACATAACGACCCCAAACACACCTCCAAGATGACCACTGCCTTGCTAAAGAAGCTGAGGGTAAAGGTAATGGACTAGCCAAGCATGTCTCCAGACCTAAACCCTATTGAGGATCTGTGGGGCATCCTCAAATGGATAGTGGAGGAGCGCAAGGTCTCTAACATCCACCAGCTCCGTGATGTCGTCATGGAGGAGTGAAAGAGGACTCCAGTGGTAACCTGTGAAGCTCTGGTAAACTCCATGCCCAAGAGGGTTAAGGCAGTGCTGAAAAATAATGGTGGCCACACAAAATATTGACACTTTGGGCCCAGTTTGAACATTTTCACTTAGGGGTGTACTTACTTTTGTTGCCAGCGGTTTAGACATTCATGGCTGTGTGTTCAGTTATTTTGAGGGGACAGCAAATTTACACTGTTATACAAGCTATACACTCACTACTTAACATTGTAGCAAAGTGTCATTTCTTCAGTGTTGTCACATGAAATGATATTGTTAGGTACCTGGTAGTAGAGCATGACTTGAAGGAGAAGACCTCTCATACAACGCCGCTTCAGGAGCCACTGGAGTGGGGACAGTGGTCTCGTGAGCACAGTGGGGTAGGAGTGCCTGTTGAAGTAGAAGTCTCTGATGCTGGAGCAGAGTGGAGATCCCTCCAGGGATGGCTGGACTATTGAGGATCTGTGGGGCATCCTCAAATGGATAGTGGAGGAGCGCAAGGTCTCTAACATCCACCAGCTCCGTGATGTCGTCATGGAGGAGTGAAAGAGGACTCCAGTGGTAACCTGTGAAGCTCTGGTGAACTCCATGCCCAAGAGGGTTAAGGCAGTGCTGAAAAATAATGGTGGCCACACAAAATATTGACACTTTGGGCCCAGTTTGAACATTTTCACTTAGGGGTGTACTTACTTTTGTTGCCAGCGGTTTAGACATTCATGGCTGTGTGTTCAGTTATTTTGAGGGGACAGCAAATTTACACTGTTATACAAGCTATACACTCACTACTTAACATTGTAGCAAAGTGTCATTTCTTCAGTGTTGTCACATGAAATGATATTGTTAGGTACCTGGTAGTAGAGCATGACTTGAAGGAGAAGACCTCTCATACAACGCCGCTTCAGGAGCCACTGGAGTGGGGACAGTGGTCTCGTGAGCACAGTGGGGTAGGAGTGCCTGTTGAAGTAGAAGTCTCTGATGCTGGAGCAGAGTGGAGATCCCTCCAGGGATGGCTGGACTGCAGGTAAGGTGGTAGCAGAGAGCAGCAGGCTGCAGCACTGAAGATGCAGAGATCACTGGAGCTGGAGCTGAAGGTCCAACAGCACAGAAGCAAACGGCAGGCACAAGCAAGGTCAGACAGTCTGGATCAGCAGGTAAACAAGACAGGTAATAATGGCAGGCAGAAGCAGAGTCGTTAGGCAGGCAGAGGTCGCCAACGGTATTGGTAGAAGCAGCAGCAGGGTCAGGCAGGCCGGGTTTGGAGAAGGATGGATGGTCAGACAAGCCGGGTCAACAAGGTAGACGATCAATCAGGTGCAGGTTAACAGATATCACAGAGCTGAGACGAAACAGCAGCGCACCCCTGCAACAGGAGGATTCTTATGCGCTCCTTGGCGCCAAAATTGCACGAACGCACGTGCTCCCGTGCGCACACGCTCACGCCCGAGCGCCGTGCTGATGCACAGTAACAGCTGAAGATTGCTGCACTGTGTGAATGCAAATGTCCCGGTCTGGTGCTGACAGATCCCTGACACTGCCCCCCTCCAAAGGGCAGCCTCCGGATGCCCACACGTCTTCTTTTCTCAGGGTGGGTAGAGAAAAAAAAGCAAACTAATCGCCTGGCGTGGACATTACTATCTGGTTCCCATGAGTTACTCTCTGGCCCGTAACCTTTCCATTTAATCAGAAATTGGTTTTGTCCTTGTCTTCTTCTACAGTCAAGAATAGCCTCAACCTCAAATTCCTCACTTCCATCTACTAGGATAGGTTCAGGAGGTCTAGTTCCTCTATCAGGAAAGGGGTCAGGTATAGCAGGTTTAAGCAAAGATACATGAAATACCGGGTGAATCTTGAGAGAATCAGGTAAGGTCAGTTCATAAGATACTTCATTAATTCTCCTCTTAACTGGGAAAGGTCCCATAAATCTAGGTGCCAACTTCTTAGACGGACATGCTAACTTGATATTACTGGTAGAAAGCCATACCTGATCACCAAGCTGTAACTTCAACTCCCCTCTTCTTCTTCGATCAAAGACTCTCTTGCTGTCTGCTTGGGCTTTGGACACCGCCTCCTGCAACATCTGGCTGTTGTGACTGAGGAATTCCACTGTATTCTGTACTGCCGGAACTGAAGATTCTGGGAGGAAATCGGGTAGAAAGGTTAGATGAAAGCCATAATTGGTGAAAAAAGGGGATTGACCGGTAGCTGAATGTTTGGCATTGTTGTATGTGAATTCTGCTAAGGGCAGCAGGGACACCCAATCATCCTGTGTGAAGGAGGTAAAGCATCTGATGTATTGTTGAAGGGTCTGATTGGTCCTTTCTGTCTGCCCATTAGTTTGAGGATGATAGCCGGAGGACAAGGCCAGCTCAATTTTTAGGATCTCACACAGGGCTCTCCAAAAACGTGAGGTGAATTGTACCCCTCTATCAGAAACTATGTTTGCAGGGACTTCATGTAGTCTGATGATTTCCTTGATAAATATGCGGGCAGTTTCAATGGCAGATGGAGTTCCCCTTAAAGGGAGAAAATGGGCCATCTTGGTTAAACGGTCCACCACCACAAAGATGGCTGAACACCCTTCAGAACATGGAAGCTCTACAATAAAATCCATGGAAATAATTTTCCAGGGTCTATCAGGTACAGGCAAAGGTTTTAACAGACCCCAAGCTCAATTTCTAGATGTCTTGTTCTGGGTACAGATAGGGCAGGAACTGACATATTTTTCACAAAAGTCTTTCAAATTGGGCCACCAGAACGTGCGTTCCACAAGTTCCAGGGTCTTGCGGACCCCAAAGTGACCTGCCAGTGGGTGATCATGAAGAAGTGTCAAGACCTTGACCCGAACCTCCTCAGGAACAAAAATTTGGCTCCCTTTCCAGAACAATCCATCTCTGATCGTCAGAGTAGTCCCTGTAGGCCTGGATAACTCAGAGGATGCTTCTTTAATCTGGGAGAGTAGATCTGTTTGCAGGAGTAAGAAATTGTTTGCGGGCAAGATGGTGTCAGGAATAGATAAGTCCTTCGGGTTGTCATGCATACATGACAATGTATCCGGTTTGATATTCTTTGAGCCTGGCCGGTAAGTTATATGAAAATAAAAACGTGAGAAAAACAGAGCCCAGCAGGCTTGCCGAGGCTTTAATCGTTTAGCAGATCTTAAGTATTCTAGGTTCTTGTGGTCAGTGTATATTAATACTGGATGCATAGCCCCCTCCAACAGGTACCTCCAATCCTCCAGAGCGGCCTTGATAGCGAGAAGCTCCCGATCACCAACATCGTAGTTCTTCTCTGCAGGAGAGAGCTTACGGGAGAAAAACCCCACAGGATGCATTCGATTTTTGCTGCCTTTACGTTGTGAGAGTATTGCACCCACCGCTGTTTCAGACTTCCAAAATAAATGGTAATGACGGTTCAGGATGGCTGAGGATTGGAGCCGAGGTAAACAGTCTCTTGAGATTCTCAAAGCATCCTGGGCTGATTGATTCCATGAAAAACGGGCATTCTGTTTAGTCAACTGCGTGATGGGTGCAATTATGGTCGAGAATCCCCTGATGAACTTCCTATAAAAGTTTGCAAACCCGATAAACCGCTGAATTCCCTTCTTGTCCAAGGGTACCGGCCAGTCCAGAACAGCGGATACCTTCTGGGGATGCATTTTGATGCCAGTTGGAGAGATTATCAACCCCAGGAATTGGATGCTCTGTTGCTCGAACTCACATTTCTCTGCCTTTGCATAAAGTCTGTGTAAGCAAAGATGACCAAACACCCTCCAGACATGTTCTCGATGCAGCTCAAGAGATTCCGAGAAGATTAAGATATCGTCCAGGTATGCGATCACAAATACGTCTAAAAAGTCCCTGAGAACATCGTTAATCAGGTGTTGGAAGGTCGCAGGGGCGTTGCAGAGTCCGAAGGGCATGACTGGGTATTCATGATGCCCGAATCGGGTCCGAAAAGCTGTCTTCCATTCATGCCCGGCCTGGATGCAGATCAGGTTGTAGGCCCCTCTTAGATCGAGTTTAGTAAAGATGACAGCAGTCCTTAACTTTTGGAATAGTTCGGGTATCAAGAGTAGGGGATACCGATTTTTAACCGTAATTTTGTTCAATTACCGATAATCTATACATGGGCGGAGAGTCTTGTCCTTCTTGGTGACAAAAAATATTCTGGCACCTGCTGGGGAAGTGGAATGGCGGATGAACCCTTTAGCCAAGTTTTCCTCAATATATGTTTTTAGTGCCTCTTGCTCCCTCCCCGATAAAGGGAAGATACTTCCGAATGGGATCTCGGATCCTGACAGTAACTCGATAGGGCAGTCGTAGGGGCGATGAGGCGGAAGGGAGTCTGCCCCCTTCTTACTAAAAACATTGATGAACTCGTGGTATTGTTTAGGTATGGACTAGCATAATTTCTGGTCGGTGTCAAGACATAGCAGAGTGGCTGAGGGGTCGGGATTCCTCATTAAACAGTGTTCTTGACAGTAGGCTGATAAAAATTTTACTTCTCCAGAGACCCAGTTGATGTGTGGATTGTGGGCTTGGAGCCAGGGAATGCCCAAGATAATTGGAAACAGTGGAGAAGTAATGGCATCAAGGATCAGCAGCTCCTTTTGTTGGGAGAAAATGGTAGCAGGCAAAGGAAGAGTCTCCTGAATTACTTGTCCGGATCTAATGCGAGAGCCATCAGCTAGGAAAACAGAAAGTCCATGAGTCTTAGTCCGTAAGGGAATGTTATGCTGGCTGGCAAAGGTCAAGTCGATAAAACAGCTGCATGCTCCGGAGTCAATGATTACATTGACTGGTATTATCTCTTCTTGGAGCTGTAATGAGAGAAGAATGGCAAGGTGGGTGGAGTTGGCAGACAAAGCAGAGAGACTGGTAGATACAGAAGATGAGCACTTACTTAACTTGACTGGACAATTATGGACATAGTGCCCGGTTCCACCACAATAGAAGCATAGGTTAAGTTGACGACGCCGTGCACGTTTTTCAGAAGATAAGGCAGGTCGCATCAGTCCTAGCTGCATGGGTTCGGAAGTGTCAGGCATGGTGTTAACTGGATTCACACTAGGTGAAGGTAGGTAGCGTGTTGCAGGAACCAGAGCCCGTGCTAGCATCCAGGCCGGGCGGGTTTGCTGAGCAGAGCGTTCAGATCGACGTTCTCGGAGGCGACGATCAATCTGGATTGCCAAGGAGATCAAAGCCTCAAGAGTGTCTGGTATGCCAACTCGAGCAAATTCATCTTTCAGCCCTTCAGATAGGCCCATGCAGAATTGATGATGCAGGGCCGCATCGTTCCACTCCGTGTTTGCGCTCCAGCATCTGAAGTCAGTGACACAGTCCTCGGCCGGTCTGTGGCCTTGCTGGAGCGCGAACAGGGCTGACTCGGCTCTGGCAGTTCGCTGAGGATCCTCATAGAGCTGTGCCATGACTTAAAAAAAGGAGGGTAGAGATTGGGTTAAGGCTGAGTCCCCCTCAAGTAAACGGTGAGCCCAAGTCTGAGGTTCTCCTTGTAGGAGGGAAATCACAAACCCCACCTTAGTAACTTCCAGTGAGAAGGTTCGGGGTTGTAAGGCAAAAAAGAGCTGGCAGGCATTGCGAAAGGCCCGAAATTTAGTCCGGTCTCCGGAAAACCTCTCTGGGAAGGGGACCCTTGGTTTGGGTGGGAGCATCACAACGGAAGGAGCAGGAGCGAGCTGTGCTGGAGCTGTGGCTGAAGAGGAAGCTATGGGACCAGGCCCAGCGAGATTCTGAACTTGTCCTTCAAGTCTGGTATAATTATCCTGAAGGGATTGCACCGTTTGAGTGAGGGCCGCAAGATGTGTGCAGATCTCCTTCATCGGGGAGGTATCTCCTGCAGGTTCAGTCATGGCTCTTTCATACTGTTAGGTACCTGGTAGTAGAGCCTGACTTGTAGGAGAAGACCTCTCATACAACACTGGTTCAGGAGCCACTGGAGTGGGGACAGTGGTCTCGTGAGCACAGTGGGGTAGGAGTGCCTGTTGAAGTAGAAGTCTCTGATGCTGGAGCAGAGTGGAGATCCCTCCAGGGATGGCTGGACTGCAGGTAAGGTGGTAGCAGAGAGCAGCAGGCTGCAGCACTGAAGATGCAGAGATCACTGGAGCTGGAGCTGAAGGTGCAACAGCACAGAAGCAAACGGCAGGCACAAGCAAGGTCAGACAGTCCGGATCAGCAGGTAAACAAGACAGGTAATAACGGCAGGCAGAAGCAGAGTCATTAGGCAGGCAGAGGTCGCCAACGGTATTGGTAGAAGCAGCAGCAGGGTCAGGCAGGCCGGGTCGGGTTTGGAGAAGGATGGATGGTCAGACAAGCCGGGTCAACAAGGTAGACGATCAATCAGGTGCAGGTTAACAGATATCACAGAGCTGAGACGAAATAGCAGCGCACCCCTGCAACAGGAGGATTCTTATGCGCTCCTTGGCGCCAAAAGCACGCGCACATGCGCTGCGCACACGCGCGCGCCCGATCGCTGTGCTGATGCACAATAACAGCTGAAGATTGCTGCACTGTGTGAACAGGGGCGCGCCGGCGCATAGGCGCATGCAAATGTCCCGGTCTGGTGCTGACAGATCCCTGACAGATATAATAAAATATTTACAAAAATGTGAGGGTGTACTCACTTTTGTGAGATACTGTAGGTCTACTCCGACTCGCTTTGACCCCAGAAGAAAGGGAACGTAGGCGTCTAAACAACCTATGCCTCTACTGTGGAACTGCAGGCCACTTCCTACATAACTGTCTCATTCGGTCAAGTAGGTCCAGGCACCTTTATCCCTCATACCTACAGCTATCCAGGACTGTATCTACTCACATAATTTCCTATCTCTTTGCAGGTGGCTGGAAAGGAAGTCAAATTATGAGCAATCACTGACTCCTCCGCTTTGACGTTATCAGATCTCCTATTTTCCCAGTCATCCTGGGGATACCTTGGCTGCAGGCCCCCTCCAGCTACTGTCGCCAAACTGTGGCATTCCCACACAAGTCAACCCCCCTGCGTGCCTAACCATCCAATTTTCAACAAATACCAGTCAGCTTGTTCCCTTAGCCTACCACAACTTCCTTGAAGTCTTCGACAAGAAGAAAGCCGATATCCTTCCTCCACACCAGCCCTATGACTGCCCCATCAAGTTGCTCCCTGGAGAAGATTCCTTTTTGGCGCATCTTCCCATTATCCGAGGTTGAGTTGAAAGCTCTCAGACAATATTTTGATGAGAACCTGGCCAAGGGTTTCATTCCTCTCTCCTCCTCACCCGCAGGAACAGGCATTTCTTTGTTGAGAAGAAGGACCACTCTGGCCGTGTATTGACTACAGGGAGCTCAACAAGATCACTGTCAAGAACAGGTACCCTCTTCCCCTCATTCCAGAGTTATTCCAGAGGTTCCAAGCAGCCCAAGTGTTCACTAAGCTGGACTTGAGAGGGGCCTACAACCTGGTCCCCATTAGAGAGGGGAGGCGAATGGAAAACGGCTTTCTGAACCCGCTTCAGTCATTTTGAGTACCTCGTGATGCCCTTTGGGTTATGTAATGCCCTGCAACGTTCCAACATCTCGTAAACGATATCTTCAGAGTACCTTGACCTGTTTCTGATCGTTTACCTGGATGACATTTTGATCTTCTCAGCCTCACTTGAACTCCACGGGACCATGTCAAGAAAGTACTGCACCCTGCAAAGTCATAACTTCTACATTAAAGCAGAAAATGTGGATTTAAAAAGCATTCCATCCAGTCCTTAGGGCTCATAATTGGGGATGAGCTTCGAGTCGAACTCATGTTCAACTCAAACATCGGCTGTTCGCAAGTTCGCCGAACAGCGAACAATTTGGGGTGTTCGCGGCAAATTCGAATGCCGCGGAACACCCTTTATAAGTCTATGAAAGAAATCAAAAGTTCTAATTTTAAAGGCTTATATGCAAGTTATTGTCATAAAAAGTGTTTGGGGACCTGGGTCCTGCCCCAGGGGACATGGATCAATGCAAAAAAAAGTTTTAAAAACGGCCGTTTTTTCAGGAGCAGTGATTTTAATAATGCTTAAAGTCAAACAATAAAAGTGTAATATCCCTTTAAATTTCATACCTGGGGGGTGTCTATAGTATGCCTGTAAAGGGGCGCATGTTTTCCATGTTTAGAACAGTCTGACAGCAAAATGACATTTCAAAGGAAAAAAGTCATTTAAAACTACTCGCGGCTATTGCATTGCCGGTCCGACAAAACACATAAAAGTTCATTGATAAAAACGGCATGGGAATTCCCCACAGGGGAACCCCGAACCAATATTAAAAAAAAAAAAATTACGTGGGGGTCCCTCTAAATTCCATACCAGGCCCTTCAGGTCTGGTATGGATATTAAGGGGAACCCTGGCCAAAATTTAAAAAAAAAATGACGCGGGGGTCCTCCTAAATTCCATACCAGACCCTTCAGGTCTGGTATGGATTTTAAGGGAAACCCCGCGCCAAAATTAAAAAAAAAAACGGCGTGAGGTCCCCCAAAAAATCCATACCAGACCCTTATCTGAGCACGCAACCTGAAGAGAGCGCCCCCCCTCCTGAACCGTACCAGGCCACATGCCCTCAACATTGGGAGGGTGCTTTGGGGTAGCCCCCAAAACACCTTGTCCCCATGTTGATGAGGACAAGGGCCTCATCCCCACAACCCTGGCCGGTGGTTGTGGGGGTCTGTGGGCGGGGGGCTTTTCGGAATCTGGAAGCCCCCTTTAACAAGGGGACCCCCAGATCCCAGCCCTACCCCCATCTGCTTCTTCTTCTGGTTCTTCTGGCTCTTCTGGTTCTTCCTCCGGTGTTCTCGTCCAGCATCTCCTCCACGGCGTCTTCTATCTTCTTCTCCTCGGGCCGCTCCGCACCCATGGTATGGGGGGCCTCCCGCTCTTCTCTTCATCTTCTTCTCTTCTTCATCTTCTTCTATTCTTCTCTTCTTCATCTTCTTCTCCGGGCTGCTCCACATCCATGCTGGCATGGTGGGAGGCTCCCGCTGTGTGACGCGTCTCCTCTTCTGATGGTTCTTAAATACCGGGGGAGGGGCCACCCGGTGACCCCACCCCCTCTGACGCACAGGACATGATGGGACTTCCCTGTGGCATTCCCCGTGACGTCACAGGGAAGTCCCGTCAAGTCACCATGCATCAGAGGGGGCGGGGTCACCGCCCCCCGTTATTTAAGAACAGTCAGAAGAGGAGATGCGTCAGACAGTGGGATCCTCCCTCCATGTCACCATGGGTGCGGAGCGGCCCGGAGAAGAAGAGAAGAAGAGAAGAAGAGAAGAAGATAAAGAAGAGAAGAAGATGAAGAGAAGAGCGGGAGCCTCCCCCCATGCCATGGGTGCGGAGCGGCCCGAGGAGAAGAAGATAGAAGATGCTGCGGAGGAGATGCTGGACGAGAACATCGGAGGAAGAACCAGAAGAGCCAGAAGAACCAGAAGAAGAAGAAGAAGAAGATGAAGGAAGATAGAAGAAAGAAGAAAAAAGAAGCATTTAAATAAAGGAATTGTCAAAAACTGTCTCTTGTCATTTTTAACATCTTTGACAGTTTTTTAGTGAAATGGTAGGGGTACTTTTGTACCCCCTTACCATTTCACACAGGGGGGGTGGGATCTGGGGGTCCCCTTGTTAAAGGGGGCTTCCAGATTCCGATAAGCCCCCCGCCCGCAGACCCCCACAACCACCGGCCAGGGTTGTGGGGATGAGGCCCTTGTCCTCATCAACATGGGGACAAGGTGTTTTGGGGGCTACCCCAAAGCACCCTCCCAATGTTGAGGGCATGTGGCCTGGTATGGTTCAGGAGGGGGGGCGCTCTCTCGTCCCCCCCTTTTTTTCCTGCGGCCTGCCAGGTTGCATGCTCGGATAAGGGTCTGGTATGGAATTTAGAGGGCCCCCACGTCATTTTTTTTTTTAAATTTTGGCCGGGGTTCCCCTTAATATCCATACCAGACCTGAAGGGACTGGTATGGAATTTAGGGGGACCCCCACCTCATTTTTTTTTTTAATTTTGGTTCGGGGTTCCCCTGTGGGGAATTCCCATGCCGTTTTTATCAATGAACTTTTATGTGTATTGTCGGACCGGCAATGCAATAGCCGTGAGTAGTTTTAAATGACTTTTTTTCTTTGAAATGTCATTTTGCTGTCAGACTGTTCTAAACACGGGAAACATGCGCCCCTTTACAGGCATACTATAGACACCCCAGCTACAAAATTTAAATGGATATTACACTTTTATTGTTTGACTTTAAGCATTATTAAAATCACTGCTCCTGAAAAAACGGCCGTTTTTAAAACTTTTTTTTTGCATTGATACATGTCCCCTGGGGGCAGGACCCAGGTCCCCAAACACTTTTTATGACAATAACTTGCATATAAGCTTTTAAAATGAGCACTTTTGATTATTCATGTTCGTGTCCCATAGACTTTAACAGTGTTCGCGTGTTCAAACAAACTTTTTTCCTGTTCGCACGTTCTGGTGCGAACCGAACAGGGGGGTGTTCGGCTCATCCCTACTCATAATCTCCACTGAGGGGATTTTTAATGGGCCCCCAAAAGGTCTGATAGAAAGGGAATCCAAAGATTCATTGGTTTCGCCATTTTCCACCGGTTTATCAGAGGCTTCTCGACCATTATCTCCCCAATAATGCAGCTTACTCGCCTTCATACACGTTTCCTCTGGAACAAGAAGCTCAGTCAGCCTTTGAAAGTCTGAAGATCTTATTTACCTCCGCTCCAGTATTGCAACACCTGGACACAGCACCCCCTTTTGTTCTTGAAGTAGACACTACAGGAGCTGTCATCTCCCCGACTCTGGGCCCAAAGACCTTGTTGCACCCAGTAGCCTTCTGTTCCAAAGAACTAAGTCAAGCCGAAAATAATTATGGTGACAGAGAACTCCTGGCAATTAAAGTAGCATTTGAAGAGCGGAGGTATCTGTTGGAGGGCACTACTCACCCAGTCATGATCTTTACTGACCATAAGAATTTAGAATATTTGAGGTCCGCTAAGCTCCTAAGGCCCTGCACGCCAGATGGGCCTTATTTTTTTCAAGATTTAACTTCCACTTGACATATAGACCTGGATCTAAGAATGGGAAGGCAGAATCTCTATCCTGGATGTTCCCTGAATCTTCAAGATTTTTTTTTATTCTGTCTAGCTTGAGATTATTGAACAGGCCTCTCCATCTTGCCCTGAAACAGAGCATGCTTCTCTAAGGAGGCAGGACGGATTACTCTGGCATCAAGATAAGGTCTTCATACCCCAGGAGGCAAGGCTTCCAGTTTCTAAAACGTCCCATGACCACCAATTAGCTGGCCACTTTGGAGCCAGTGAGCTCATCCAATGGTCCTGCTAGTGGCCCAACCTTGAGTTGAGACTGTTAGAACCTGCACGGTGTGCCTGTGCAGCAAAAGCGACACGACTAAGCCATGGGGATTATTGAGATCCTTAAATGTCCCTAATCATCCATGGGAGATGATCTCCATGGACTTCATTGTGGATCGTCCACCCTCTGAAGGATTCACTACCATCCTGGTGGTTGTAGGATTGCCTGTCAAAAATGGCCCATTTCTTGCCCATGTAGGCACACATTCCGCTACAGAGACAGCTCACATGTTCATCAAAGAGATTGTGAGACTCCATGGTCTGCCCAACAACATTGTTTCAGATCGAGGGGTACAGATTACATCCAGATACATCTGAATGGGATCTCGGATCCTGGCAGTAACTCGATAGGGCAGTCGTAGGGGCAATGAGGCGGAAGGGAGTCTGCCCCCTTCTTACTAAAAACATTGAGGTATTGTTTAGGTATGGACTAGCATAATTTCTGGTCAGTGTCAAGACATAGCAGAGTAGCTGAGGGGTCGGGATTCCTCATTAAACAGTGTTCTTGACAGTAGGCTGATAAAAATTTTACTTCTCCAGAGACCCAGTTGATGTGTGGATTGTGGGCTTGGAGCCAGGGAATGCCCAAGATAATTGGAAACAGTGGAGAAGTAATGGCATCAAGGATCAGCAGAGTTGGCAGACAAAGCAGAGAGACTGGTAGATACAGAAGATGAGCACTTACTTAACTTGACTGGACAATTATGGACATAGTGCCCGGTTCCACCTCAATAGAGGCATAGGTTAAGTTGACGACGCCGTGCACATTCTTCAGAAGATAAGGCAGGTCGCATCAGTCCTAGCTGCATGGGTTCGGAAGTGTCAGGCATGGTGTTAACTGGATTCACACTGGGTGAAGGTAGGTAGCGTGCTGCAGGAACCGGAGCCCGTGCTAGCATCCAGGCCGGGCGGGTTTGCTGAGCAGAGCGTTCAGATCGACGTTCTCGGAGGCGACGATCAATCTGGATTGCCAAGGAGATCAAAGCCTCAAGAGTGTCTGGTATGCCAACTCGAGCAAGTTCATCTTTCAGCCCTTCAGATAGGCCCATGCGGAATTGATGACGCAGGGCCGCATCGTTCCACTCTGTGTCCGCGCTCCAGCGTCTGAAGTCAGTGACACAGTCCTCGGCCGGTATGCGGCCTTGCTAGAGCGCGAACAGGGCTGACTCGGCTCTGGCAGTTCGCTGAGGATCCTCATAGAGCTGCGCCATGGCTTAAAAAAAGGAGGGTAGAGATTGGGTTAAGGCTGAGTTCCCCTCAAGTAAACGGTGAACCCAAGTCTGAGGTTCCCCTTGTAGGAGGGAAATCACAAACCCCACCTTAGTAACTTCCAGTGAGAAGGTTCGGGGTTGTAAGGCAAAAAAGAGCTGGCAGGCATTGCGAAAGGCCCGAAACTTAGTCCGGTCTCCCCGGAAAACCTCTCTGGGATGGGGACTCTTGGTTCGGGTGGGAGCATCACAACAGAAAGAGCAGGAGCGAGCTGTGCTGGAGCTGTGGCTGAAGAGGAAGCTATGGGACCAGGCCCAGCGAGATTCTGAACTTGTAATTCAAGTCTGGTATAATTATCCTGAAGGGATTGCACCGCTTGAGTGAGGGCCGCAAGATGTGTGCAGATCTCCTTCATCAGGGAGGTATCTCCTGCAGGCTCAGTCATGGCTGTTTCGTACTGTTAGGTACCTGGTAGTAGAGCCTGACTTGTAGGAGAAGACCTCTCATACAACGCTGGTTCAGGAGCCACTGGAGTGGGGACAGTGGTCTCGTGAGCACAGTGGGGTAGGAGTGCCTGTTGAAGTAGAAGTCTCTGATGCTGGAGCAGAGTGGAGATCCCTCCAGGGATGGCTGGACTGCAGGTAAGGTGGTAGCAGAGAGCAGCAGGCTGCAGCACTGAAGATGCAGAGATCACTGGAGCTGGAGCTGAAGGTGCAACAGCACAGAAGCAAACGGCAGGCACAAGCAAGGTCAGACAGTCCGGATCAGCAGGTAAACAAGACAGGTAATAACGGCAGGCAGAAGCAGAGTCGGTAGGCAGGCAGAGGTCGCCAACGGTATTGGTAGAAGCAGCAGCAGGGTCAGGCAGGCCGGGTCGGGTTTGGAGAAGGATGGATGGTCAGACAAACTGGGTCAACAAGGTAGACAATCAATCAGGTGCAGGTTAACAGATATCACAGAGCTGAGAAGAAACAGCAGCGCACCCCTGCAACAGGAGGATTCTTATGCGCTCCTTGGCGCCTAAATTGAGTTAACGCACACGCGCCCGTGCGCACGCGTGCGCGCACATGCGCCTCGCACACGCGTGTGCCCGAGCGCCGTGCTGATGCACAATAACAGCTGAAGATTGCTGCACTGTGTGAACAGAGGCGCGCCGGCGCATAGGCGCATGCAAATGTCCCGGTCTGATGCTGACAGATCCCTGACAGATATAATAAAATATTTACAAAAATGTGAGGGTGTACTCACTTTTGTGAGATACTGTAGGTCTACTCCGACTCGCTTTGACCCCAGAAGAAAGGGAACGTAGGCGTCTAAACAACCTATGCCTCTACTGTTGGGCTGCAGGCCACTTCCTACGTAACTGTCTCATTCGGTCAAGTAGGTCCAGGCACCTTTATCCCTCATACCTACAGCTATCCAGGACTGTATCTACTCACATAATTTCCTATCTCTTTGCAGGTGGCTGGAAAGGAGGTCAAATTATGAGCAATCACTGACTCCTCCGCTTTGACGTTCTCAGATCTCCTATTTTCCCAGTCATCCTGAGGATACCTTGGCTGCAGGCCCCCTCCAGCTACTGTCGCCAAACTGTGGCATTCCCACACAAGTCAACCACCCTGCGTGCCTAACCATCCAACTTTCAACAAATACCAGTCAGCTTGTTCCCTTAGCCTACCACAACTTCCTTGAAGTCTTCGACAAGAAGAAAGCCGATATGCTTCCTCCACACCAGCCCTACGACTGCCCCATCGAGTTGCTCCCTTGAGAAGATTCCTTTTTGGCGCATCTTCCCATTATCCGAGGTTGAGTTGAAAGCTCTCAGACAATATTTTGATGAGAACCTGGCCAAGGGTTTCATTCCTCTCTCCTCCTCACCCGCAGGAACAGGCATTTCTTTGTTGAGAAGAAGGACCACTCTGGCCGTGTATTGACTACAGGGAGCTCAACAAGATCACTGTCAAGAACAGGTACCCTCTTCCCCTCATTCCAGAGTTATTCCAGAGGTTCCAAGCAGCCCAAGTGTTCACTAAGCTGGACTTGAGAGGGGCCTACAACCTGGTCCCCATTAGAGAGGGGGGGCGAATGGAAAACGGCTTTCTGAACCCGCTTCAGTCATTTTGAGTACCTCGTGATGCCCTTTGGGTTATGTAATGCCCTGCAACGTTCCAACATCTCGTAAACGATATCTTCAGAGTACCTTGACCTGTTTCTGATTGTTTACCTGGATGACATTTTGATCTTCTCAGCCTCACTTGAACTCCACGGGACCATGTCAAGAAAGTACTGCACCCTGCAAAGTCATAACTTCTACATTAAAGCAGAAAAATGTGGATTTAAAAAGCATTCCATCCAGTCCTTAGGGCTCATAATTGGAGATGAGCTTCGAGTTCGAGTCAAACTCATGTTCAACTCGAACATCGGCTGTTCGCAAGTTCGCCGAACAGCGAACAATTTGGGGTGTTCGCGGCAAATTCGAATGCCGCGGAACACCCTTTAAAAGTCTATGAAAGAAATCAAAAGTGCTAATTTTAAAGGCTTATATGCAAGTTATTGTCATAAAAAGTGTTTGGGGACCTGGGTCCTGCCCCAGGGGACATGGATCAATGCAAAAAAAAGTTTTAAAAACGGCCGTTTTTTCAGGAGCAGTGATTTTAATAATGCTTAAAGTCAAACAATAAAAGTGTAATATCCCTTTAAATTTCATACCTGGGGGTGTCTATAGTATGCCTGTAAAGGGGCGCATGTTTTCCATGTTTAGAACAGTCTGACAGCAAAATGACATTTCAAAGGAAAAAAGTCATTTAAAACTACTCACGGCTATTGCATTGCCGGTCCGACAATACACATAAAAGTTCATTGATAAAAACGGCATTGGAATTCCCCACAGGGGAACCCCGAACCAAAATTAAAAAAAAAAAATTACATAGGGGTCCCTCTAAATTCCATACCAGGCCCTTCAGGTCTGGTATGGATATTAAGGGGGACCCCGGCTAAAATTTAAAAAAAAATGACGCGGGGGTCCCCCTAAATTCCATACCAGACCCTTATCTGAGCACGCAACCTGGCAGGCCGCAGGAAAAGAGGGGGGGACGAGAGAGCGCCCCCCCTCCTGAACCGTACCAGGCCACATGCCCTCAACATTGGGAGGGTGCTTTGGGGTAGCCCCCCAAAACACCTTGTCCCCATGTTGATGAGGACAAGGGCCTCATCCCCACAACCCTGGCCGGTGGTTGTGGGGGTCTACAGGTGGGGGGCTTTTCGGAATCTGGAAGCCCCCTTTAACAAGGGGACCCCCAGATCCCAGCCCTACCCCCTGTGTGAAATAGTAAGGGGGTAAAAAAGTACCCCTACCATTTCACTAAAAAACTGTCAATAATGTTAAAAATGACAAGAGACAGTTTTTGACAATTCCTTTATTTAAATGCTTCTTCTTTCTTCTTTCTTCTATCTTCCTTCATCTTCTTCTTCTTCTTCTTCTGGTTCTTCTGGCTATTCTGGTTCTTCCTCCGGTGTTCTCGTCCAGCATCTCCTCCACGGCATCTTCTATCTTCTTCTCCTCGGGCCGCTCCGCACCCATGGCATGGGGGGGCTCCCGCTCTTCTCTTCATCTTCTTCTCTTCTTCATCTTCTTCTATTCTTCTCTTCTTCATCTTCTTCTCCGGGCCGCTCCGCATCCGTGCTGGCATGGTGGGAAGCTCCCGCTGTGTGACGCGTCTCCTCTTCTGACGGTTATTAAATACCGGGGGAGGGGCCACCCGGTGACCCCGCCCCCTCTGACGCACAGAACATGACGGGACTTCCCTGTGGCATTCCCCATGACATCACAGGGAAGTCCTGTCAAGTCACCGTGCGTCAGAGGGGGCGGGGTCACCGCCCCCCATTATTTAAGAACCGTCAGAAGAGGAGATGCATCACACAGTGGGAGCCTCCCTCCATGCCACCATGGGTGCGGAGCGGCCCGGAGAAGAAGATGAAGAAGAGAAGAAGAGAAGAAGAGAAGAAGAGAAGAAGATGAAGAAGAGAAGTAGATTAAGAGAAGAGCGGGAGCCTCCCCCCATGCCATGGGTGCGGAGCGGCCCGAGGAGAAGAAGATAGAAGATGCTGCGGAGGAGATGCTGGACAAGAACATCGGAGGAAGAACCAGAAGAGCCAGAAGAAGCAGAAGAAGAAGAAGAAGAAGAAGAAGAAGATGAAGGAAGATAGAAGAAAGAAGAAGCATTTAAATAAAGGAATTGTCAAAAACTGTCTCTTGTCATTTTTAACATTTTTGACAGTTTTTTAGTGAAATGGTAGGGGTACTTTTGTACCCCCTTACCATTTCACACAGGGGGGTGGGATCTGGGGGTCTCCTTGTTAAAGGGGGCTTCCAGATTCCGATAAGCCCCCCTCCCGCAGACCCCCACAACCACCGGCCAGGGTTGTGGGGATGAGGCCCTTGTCCTCATCAACATGGGGACAAGGTGTTTTGGGGGGCTACCCCAAAGCACCCTCCCAATGTTGAGGGCATGTGGCCTGGTACGGTTCAGGAGGGGGGGGGGCGCTCTCTCGTCCCTTTTTTTCCTGCGGCCTGCCAGGTTGCGCGCTCGGATAAAGGTCTGGTATGGAATTTAGGGGGACCCCCACGTCATTTTTTTTTTAAATTTTGGCCGGGGTTCCCCTTAATATCCATACCAGACCTGAAGGGACTGGTATGGAATTTAGGGGGACCCCCACCTCATTTTTTTTTTAAATTTTCCCCTGTGGGGAATTCCCATGCCATTTTTATCAATGAACTTTTATGTGTATTGTCGGACAGGAAATGCAATAGCATTAAATTTAAATGGCTTTTTTTCTTTGAAATGTCAATTCTCTGTCAGACTGTTCTAAACACGGGAAACATGCGCCCCTTTACAGGCATACTATAGACACCCCAGTGTGAGGTCACAAAGGTGGGTATCAGATGTTATTTGGGTCCTCAACCCCTTATTGAGAGCCTCCAAAATTAACGACTCACACATGAGTTGTTGGCCCTCCTCCATCCGCTGCATTTTACAGGCAATTATGCCAGAAAAGTCCTCCTCCGCAGTGTGTGGTGCTCCCAGGTGACTTCACCCCATATGAATGCAATATCAAACACAGTTCCTAAATACTCATGTCTGATATTGCCTTCAAGTTTTACCATATGTGAACTTTGTAAGTTCAAGATTTTTGTCTTTCTTGTTGGTTTTACCCATGCCTGTTTTATCTTAAATGGACATTTCTATTTTTGATAATGCCACCCCAAAAATTGTTATACAACAAACATGTTGGTTTGTTTTAAAAACCTTTTCTAAATGCACATGTGATTGTGCAGGTATTAAAAAGATTGTTAATCAAGAATGTGTGTATTATTGTCTCAACGCTACAACACTTTTGTGGTGATGTAATTGCTGTTTTCTGTGAAAATGGGGGTTATTTCCTAAGGGCAAATCCTCTTTGCACTACAAGTGCAGTTTCAGTGCAGTTTCAAGTGCACTTGTAATGCAAAGTGTCTACGCCTTTACTAAATAACACCCAACAGTGCTTTGTATAAAAGGTTATACAATCACACCATTTTCAGGACTCCCCACATTGCTGTCAGGGTCAGCTAAAACAAACACAAGCAGTAAATGTCACCAAAGATTAGCTTTTTTATTTTTATTTAATAAAGGCTTCACAAATTGTCTGGCATATTGATGGCCCCCCTACCCGCAAAGAACTCAAGGTATCTTAACCGGACATCACGGGCACTCAGGGAGGGCAAGCTAGGACGGCCACTTTCAAGCGCCGTCAGGGTTATATCCCTTATATACACTCCAGTGTTTTACTGCTGCCAGATCTTGTTGCCAGTTATTCTAATCTTGCTCCTTCCCGTCAGGAACTATTGATCTGTGGAAATCATCTTTGACCCAGTTCTAGTGGACCAGAAGGGACATCCATAGCCGAGAGAGGCTCTACCCTTGCCTCCACCATAGAGGCTCTACCCTTGCCTCCATCACCTCATGTTTCTGCCCTTGGTGGCACAAAGTCTTACTGATTCTATGCTTATGGCAATAGAATCCAACACAGCTGGTAAGCGTATTCCATCCTTCTACTTACCTTGAAGACTTCTGAGTACATCGTTGAGAAGTTGCATGTATTGCCCCATGGTTCATTTACCCTGATTGTGGACTTTTGTGTTGACAGCCACACGGCATTATTTGGGACATTATATGCACGTGCACATTTATTACTTATACAAGTTGATTTAGCGCTACATTTATTTAATATATTATATCATGTAGAATTCCGGCCTCGGGCCCAACTGAGCCAGCATAGTTGGCAGAATGTTGGCGTATAAAGTTATGTAGAACACAGCACGCCAGGATTATATGATTAAGTTTATACTCCGCCATATGGATGGGTGTCAGAAAAATAGGCGGAACTGGCTGGCCATGATTCCAAATGTGTTCTCCACCACTCTTCTGGCTCTGGCCAGCCGGTAATTAAAAACCCTCTGTTCCGGGGTGAGGGTCCTCATCGGGAATGGCCGCATAAGATGGTCCCCCAGTGCATCTGCAACGAAGACGAATGGGAGTCCTTCCACATTGTCTTCTGGAGGTGGCAAGTCCAAGCTGCCATTCTGGAGACGCCTGTAGAACTCCGTCTGGGCGATGACTCCACCATCGGACATCCCGTCATTCTTCCCCACGTCCACATACAAGAAGTCGTAATTAGCCGACACCACCGCCAACATCACAATACTATTGAACCCCTTATAGTTGAAATAGTATGACCCCGAGTTGGGTGGTGGGACGATGTGGACGTGTTTCCCATCAATTGCCCCTCCGCAATTAGGAAAGTCCCACTGCTGGGCAAAGTGGGAGGCCACAGTCTGCCATTCCTGTGGCGTGGAAGGAAACTATTGAGGAAAACAAAAAAAATTTGTATTTTTGCACATAAACATGGCAAGCAGATTAGACACAAACATTCTTGGCCAACATCCAGATAACATTTATTAAGGGGAATTTTACAACACCAAAGTATAAGTTACACCTATCATATCCCCCCCCCCCTCATGGGCCATTTCTAACATTATAGGGGGGGGAATCTTGGACAGGTAACCCTCTCCACTTCATTGAGAGATGAATGCCTAAATACAGGGTATTACTTGGAACAGCCCCTCCTTAGTTACACTATTGGCAGCCCACTGGACAGGTAAGAAGTGTCATAATACAAAGATATAAATACACACTGTACAGATTTGAGCACATTTGGACATTTTGCTATTACCTATCAAGATAATAATAGGATACAAAAACTTTCAACAGTACCATTTGAAAGTATACAGGCAATCTTACCTTCATATACTCCTTCTGTAGGACCTGGATGATGGCAGAACAGGTCTCTGGGATAATGATACCCAGAGCCTGGGGGGAGATGCCTGTCGAGAACTTCAAGTGATGCAGGCTTCTCCCCGTCGCCAAGTACCGCAGGGTAGCGATGAGCCTCTGCTCCGCAGTGATGGCTTGCCTCATGCAGGTATCCTGCCTGCTGATATAGGGGGTCAGCAAAGCCAGCAGACGGTGAAATACGGGGTCCGTCATCCGGAGAAAGTTCCTGAAATCATCAGGATTATTCTCACGGATCTCACGGAGCAAAGGCATATGAGAGAACTGGTCACGCTGAAGCAACCAATTCTTGGTCCATGAACTCCTCCCCACCCTGTTCATGGACTGGACTTGTGTCAAGGTCAGGACCCCAACACCAAGCCTCCACACAGCACGAACTCTACGAGGAGTACGTATACGAAACATGGCTAGAAAACGGTCGGCTGCTCAGAACGAAGTAACAGAACGCACTGAAGAACAGCAAGGCCTGTGAAGAGCGACCTGAAAAACTGTAACGCACTGAAGAGCAGACACAAACCCACAAGCACAAACTGAACCGCAGAAAACGATCTGAAAGCCACGTGTCTGAAAAAGCGCGAATCCTCTCTCACCAAACTTTTACTAACACGAGATTAGCAAAAGGAGCCCAAAGGGTGCCGCGCTTGGTTCTGAACTGGCCTTTTCTAGTCTCGTCGTACGTGGTTGATGTCACCGCGTTGTTGGCGATCGGAAATTCCGACAACTTTGTGCGACCGTGTGTACGCAAAACAAGTTTGAGCCAACATCCATCAGAAAAAATCCTAGGATTTTGTTGTCGGAATGTCCGATCAATGTCCGACCGTGTGTATGGGGCATAAGAGTTTCTTTGACAGGAAACGAAGAGGGAACCTCTCCCTTAAAGTCTGGGATGAAGTATTGCTAGCAACAGCCTTCAAAGAAGTTGGGGCCAAGATATATTGTCCCTTTTCCAATTAAGCATGAAATAAACCCAGTGGCCTTCAAATTATCTCTGCCCAGTTCATACAAAATTCACCCAATCTTTCATGCCTCTCTCCTCAAGTTGGCCATTCTGGATCCTTTTCCAGGTAGAGTGGAACCACCTCCGCCACTAGTAACTGTTGAAGGGGAAACAGAATAAGAGGTGAAATCTGTTCTAGATTGCAGAAACAAGGTAGGCAGATCCAAAACTTGATCAAGTGGAAAGGATATCCACCTGAAGAAAGCTCCTGGGAATCAGAAGCCAATAGACATGCCTCCGGATTACTCTGAAAGTTTTGGGCCAAATACTCAGAGAAAATTGCCCAAACGGGCATCCAGAGGCTGCCTGTCGTGGGCAGGCACTATCAGGGCAATGACAGCAGGAGAAGGGCTCTAGGACCCAGAGTCTGTCAGGGCACCCACAACAGAAGGGATCTAGGACCCAGCGTCTCCAACAGCACATCACATGGGCCTTTATAAGGAAGCGTATCAGTGCTTGAAGTTGCTGACTGAGCTTGTGTTGACTACTCTATTATCTCAGTGACTTTACAAACCTGTCACACCTGCAGACTCTGTTCATCACAATAGCAGTATTCCTGAGTTTTCTGCAAGCAACTCCACAGACAACCTGTGCTACTTTGTGCCCGACTCCTCTTGTCTCACCTTCAAGGGAGTCTGGAACTTAGCTGCAAGGGAAGCCCTCTCTCCATTAGCCTCCGGCACCTGGTACATGATAGCTAAGAACATAAACGAAAACTGCTCACTGAGGGGAGAACCTCTGGGGGAGTCAAGGATGAATAAAGATCTGGGGGTCCTAGTGGAAGACAGACTAGAATGGAATGCAATGTCAAACTGCAGCTACCAAAGCCAAAAAAAGTACATATGCTCATGTGCGCACTTTCAGCTTGATGGAGAGAGAGTGAGCAATTAAAAACTCTCTTTCACAGGGCATCCAAGTGTAAAAGTTCATGTACAGCACAAGAACTGGTGGTCTCGGGTATGCTGACTGTAGAAGGCTACCGGCTCGTAACAAGCTAGAAGGAACTCTGCAGGATGCAGAAACACAAAGAGAGCAACGCCATCTAAGTGCAGCAATAAGCAATAATAAACATTTATTCCAAACAATACAAGTTGAAACTCATAGGATCAAAGAGATGTCAGTGCATGTGATGTGTATAAAAAGGTTCATCCACTCCTGGGGAGGACGGTCTGCTCGTAGGTGGAGAGGCAGCTGGTGTATCCAGCTATGCTGGTGGCTCCCATCTCTTCCAGTCACTCACAATGGCTCTGGGGTGACTTTGTACGTCACTCCCGGATGGAGAGAGAGTGGGGATGTCATGAAGATCCTGCCAGTAATCGGCGATTCAGATGCACGGGAACACAGCCACGGGTTCCACTGCGCATGCGCGCGCATTCACGGTTGCTGTCACAAACGGGCACGCGCGCGCGCACTCCCGCTAGTGCCAGGTGGGCTATTTAAACCGGCCTGTCACACTCAATCCCCGCTGTCTGCTCTACAGCATTCCGTGTGCCTTAACCTGATCTGATCTTTGTACTCTGCTATCCGACCCGGCTTCCTGTTAGACCATCCTGCTATCCGCCTGCACCAGACCCTCTTGGCTTGCCTGACCATCCCTCTGTGTAATCCCTGGTACCTCTGCTGATCGACCGATACCGACCTCCGGCTTGTTTGACCATCCCTCTGTCTGATACCAGTATCCAGTCTGTTTACCTGCTGCTTGGTTCCTGGCTCCAGTCCAGTGTTCCAGGCTACTACCTGCTGCTTGTTCCTGGTTCCAGTCCAGCGTTCCAGTCTACTACCTGCTGCTTGTTCCTGGTTCCAGTCCAGCTCTTCAGTCCTGCTTACTTACCTGCTGTGGTTCCTTGTCCTCTCTGCATTCCAGTCTCCAGTCTCCCATTCAGCTTCAGGTTCCAGAGGGTGCCACCACTCCTGAACTTCCGGTGACTGTTGATCCTGCCAGGCACCCATACCACTCCTCACTCTCGGGCCCTCTGTCTCCATTCCAGGGGAATGGGAGTGGGAGCTGTAAGGGAGGTCTTTCTCTGCACTTCAGGCTCAAAACCTACAAGGTACGTGACAGTAGCAGACAGCCATGTCTGAGCCTGAGCAGGGAACGTCTCCCATGGAGGAACTTTGTGCACACCTGGCAGGATTGTCTGAAGCAGTCAGGAATCTGCATCAAGGATACACCAGGCTGGAGGAATGAGTGCTAACCTTGTCTAACCCCATTGGGGTCCAGGAAGTTCCTTCCGCTTCTGCTCCTTCAGTCGGGCCTTCCTCAACGGTGGTAATGCTCCCTCCAGAACCCAAAGTCCCGACACCTGAACGTTTCTCCGGGGATTGCCTTAAATTCAGGGCCCTCCGCAACTCCTGTGAATTATTCTTTGCTCTTCAGCCACGTACCTTTTCCCTGGAGGCTACCAAGGTGGGCTACGTAATTTCTCTTCTTTCTGGTGACCCCCAAACCTGGGCCCATCGCTTCTTGGGACAAAAGGACGTATCCCTGACCAATCTCTCCACCTTCTTTGACTCATTGGGTCAGCTGTACGATGACCCCCAGCTGTCCGTGACTGCAGAGGCGGCTCTGCACACCCTTCAACAGGGTCGCAGGGCAGCAGAGGACTATGTGGCTGAATTCAGGAAGTGGAGTGCGGACACAAATTGGAATGATGCGGCTCTCCGCTATCAGTTACAGATGGGACTCTCTGACTCTTTGAAGGATGAATTGGCCAGGGTGGGTACACCACAGACTTTAAATGCCTTAATCGATCTAGCCATCCAGATCGATCGACGTCTGAGAGAACATAGGACTGAGAGAGCTATGGGATCTTCAAGCCCAAATTGGGTTACCCCTAAAGTTCTTCATCATATGTCACCAACACCACCTACCTCCACATTTAACCCACCTGAGCCAATGCAATTAGGGGTCCTGTGGCCTTCTCTTACCCAGGAGGAACGACAACGTCGTTGAGTGAATAATCTGTGCCTGTATTGCGGGGAACCTGGGCACTATGTCAGGAAAAATGTCCCCTTAAACCCCGTAAGTCCACTGGCTATGTTGCACATCTGGCTAAGAATATTACTCACCTTGCTCTCTCTATCCTGTTACAGCTTCCAGGAGAGACTCTGCAAATAACTGCCATTATTGACTCTGGAGCTTGCAGTTGTTTCATGGACTCTCTCTTTGCTACCCAAGACCAGATACCTTTGTTGCCCAAGGCCCATGGACTTTCCATCCATCTAGCTGATGGAACCGCCATCAAATCTGGACCTGTTACCCAAGAGACTGTTCCAATACCCGTCTCCATCTCCAATTCTCATCAAGAACTGCTACGCCTGGATATCATCGCCTCACCTCTGTTTCCCATAATCCTCGGCATGCCATGGTTACAGGCTCACAATCCTGACATTAATTGGATCACAGGTGAAGTTACCTTTTCTTCTTCATATTGCCAACAATCTTGCAGATTTCAGAACGTTCAGGAGAACCCTACCTTGCTTTGCCTAGATACAGATCCTAGTCTACACCTCTCCATCCCTTCTGCCTATCATGATTTCTTAGACGTATTCAGCAAGAAGGGGGCAGAGGTCTTACCCCCTTACCGGGCCTATGACTGTCCTATCGAATTACTTCCCGGTGCTGAGATTCCTTTTGGAAGAATCTTTCCTTTGACTGAAGTAGAACAAGGGGCTTTAAAGGAATACATCGATGAGAACCTAAAGAAAGGCTTAATTCGTCCGTCCACATCTCCAGTGGGTGCAGGCATCTTCTTTGTACAGAAGAAAGATAAGACCCTCAGACCATGTGTGGATTACCGCAAGCTAAATAAAATCACTGTAAAAAACGTTACCCTCTTCCTCTGGTGCCAGAGTTGTTTCAAAGACTTGGGACAGCTATCATATTCACTAAGCTTGACCTCCGCGGAGCCTACAATTTAGTTCGTATTAGGGACGAGACGAATGGAAGACCGCCTTTCGTACCGTTATGGACATTTTGAGTACCTAGTGATGCCTTTCGGTCTGTGCAATGCCCCTGCTACATTTCAGTACTTTATCAATGATGTTTTACGAGACTTTCTAGATCTGTTTGTTATCATCTATTTAGACGACATATTATTTTTTTCTTGTTCCCTTGAATCCCATTGCAGGCACGTCAGAAGTGTGTTGGGCCGGCTTCGACAACACGGTCTATATGCAAAAGCTGAGAAGTGTGAATTTGAAAAGGAAAGTATTACATTTTTGGGGTTAATCATTTCCAGTGGAGGCATTAAGATGGACCCTCAAAAGGTCACGGCAGTTTTAGATTGGCCAGTCCCGACAGACAAGAAGGGAATCCAGCGATTTGTTTGATTCGCTAATTTCTACCGTAAATTTATTAAGGGGTTCTCAGCCATCATCACACCCATCACACAGCTAACTAAACAAGGTACACGCTTCCACTGGTCTGCTGAAGCCCAAAAGGCTTCCGCCTCCGTACTCAAGCATCCAGATTCCTCTCTGCCGTTCGTACTAGAGGTGGACGCATCTGAAATTGCAGTAGGGGCAGTATTGTCCCAAAGACAGGGAACTAAGGCCCTGTTACATCCTGTGGCCTTCTTCTTTCGTAAATTGTCCACGGCAGAGAGAAATTATGATGTAGGTGACAGAGAGTTGTTGGCAATCAAATCAGCGTTGGAGGAGTGGCGCTATCTGCTGGAGGGTGCTGCTCATCCAGTCTTAATTTTTACAGATCATAAGAACCTGGAGTATTTGAGATCTGCAAAAAGATTGAAGCCACGTTAAGCCAGGTGGGCTCTCTTTTTCTCCAGGTTCTCCTTTCATGTCACTTACCGCCCTGGCTCCAAAAATACCAAACCTGATGCCCTATCCAGGATGTTTCACAAGTCCCAAGAGGTTTCCCCCCCCAGACACCATTCCATCCCCGGGGAATTTTCTTTTGCTTCAGGGAGACCTGCTTTCCCAGATTAAGCAGGCTTCCGCGGAATTGGGATCTTCCTTTAGGTCAGAACTCCAAGTTAAGGATGGGTTACTGTGGCACGAGAATAGGATCTTTTTACCTGAGACACTACGAGTTTCAGTACTAGAACTCTGTCATGATCATGCATTGGCTGGGCATTTTGGCGTGGCTAAGACAACTGATCTGGTACAGCGTACCTTCTGGTGGCCTCAGTTGCGCGAAGATTGTAGGAAATTTGTTGAGTCCTGTACCACCTGTATCAGGAACAAGGGGCACAGAACCAAGGCATGGGGGTTGCTAAAACCATTGCCTGTCCCAGATAGGCCTTGGAAAATGCTTTCTATAGACTTTATTGTGGAATTACCTCCGGCTGGGGGCTTTACCTCAATTTTTGTCATAGCAGACGGTTGTCGAAAATGGCCTACTTTGTCCCAATGAAGGGCACTCCCTCAGCTACAGAAATGGCACAAGCATTCATTAAAGAAGTCATCAGGCTCCATGGGGTACCAGTTAATATCGTTTCTGATCGGGGGGTACAGTTTACCTCCCGATTCTGGAGGTCTCTGTGTAAGACACTGAACATTGAGCTTTCATTTTCATCTGCTTATCACCCCCAGACTAATGGGCAAACAGAGAGAACAAACCAGATTCTTGAACAATATTTACGCTGTTTTTCTTCTTTTGCCCAAGACGATTGGATTTCTGTTCTCCCATTGGCTGAATTCGCCTACAACAATTCTATTCATTCCGCTACCAAACAAACTCCGTTTTTTGCAAATTATGGTTTCCACCCTTCATTTTTGCCTAATTCTCTTCCAGAGTGCACAGTACTCGCAGTTCAGGAGAGGTTGGACTTCTTTACTTCCAACAACCAAGTTTTACAGGAGACCATGACCAGGACCCAGGAATATAATAAAGCAATCTTCGATAAGAAGAGGCGAGGTGAGCTGTTACACCCGGGGACCAGTAAATCTCAGGATGGCTTGCCCTTCAAAGAAATTGGGTCCCAAGTTTCTTGGACCATTTCCTGTCAAGCGGAAAATTAATGAGGTGGCATACGAACTTGAACTCCCGGATTCACTAAAAGTGCATCCAGTATTTCATGTGTCCCTGCTCAAACCCTCTATTTCTAATTCATTTCCAGGTCAAAGTACGGATCCTCCTGATCCAATTTTGGTAGATGGGGAGGAGGAATTCGAGGTGGAGGTTATCATGGACCATAGGAAAAGAGGTAACCAAAATCAATTTTTGATAAAATGGAGGGGGTTTGGCCCAGAAGAAAATTCTTGGGAACCTGAGGACAATATTCATGCTGAAGATCTGTTGCAATCTTTTAAAAGATCCCATCCAGAGAAATTTCGGAAGCTGCCCCTTGGGGGGGGCAATGTCATGAAGATCCTGCCAGTAATCAGTGATTCAGACGCACGGGAACATGGCCACGGGTTCCACTGCGCATGCGCGCGCGTTCACGGGTGCTGTCATGCACGGGCACGCGTGCGCGCACTCCCGCTAGTGCCAGGCGGGCTATTTAAACCGGCCTGTCACACTCAATCCCCGCTGTCTGCTCTACAGCGTTCCGTGTGCCTTAACCTGATCTGACCTGTGTACTCTGCTATCTGACCCGGCTTCCTGTTAGACCATCCTGCTATCCGCCTGCACCAGACCCTCTTGACTTGCCTGACCATCCCTCTGTGTAATCCCTGGTACCTCTGCTGATCGACCGATACCGACCTCCGGCTTGTTTGACCATCCCTCTGTCTGATACCAGTATCCAGTCTGTTTACCTGCTGCTTGGTTCCTGGCTCCAGTCCAGCGTTCCAGGCTACTACCTGCTGCTTGTTCCTGGTTCCAGTTCAGCGTTCCAGGCTGCTACCTGCTGCTTGTTCCTGGTTCCAGTCCAGCGTTCCAGTCTACTACCTGCTGCTTGTTCCTGGTTCCAGTTCAGCGTTCCAGGCTTCTACCTGCTGCTTGTTCCTGGTTCCAGTTCAGCGTTCCAGGCTATTACTTGATGCCTTGTTCCCGCCTCCAGTCCAGCGTTCCAGGCTACTACGTGCTGCTTGTTCCTGGTTCCAGTCCAGCGTTCCAGTCTACTACCTGCTGCTTGTTCCTGGTTCCAGTTCAGCGTTCCAGGCTTCTACCTGCTGCTTGTTCCTGGTTCCAGTTCAGTGTTCCAGGCTATTACTTGATGCCTTGTTCCCGCCTCCAGTCCAGCGTTCCAGGCTACTACCTGCTGCTTGTTCCTGGTTCCAGTCCAGCGTTCCAGTCTACTACCTGCTGCTTGTTCCTGGTTCCAGTCCAGCGTTCCAGTCTACTACCTGCTGCTTGTTCCTGGTTCCAGTCCAGCTCTTCAGTCCTGCTTACTTACCTGCTGTGGTTCCTGGTCCTCTCTGCATTCCAGTCTCCAGTCTCCAATTCAGCTTCAGGTTCCAGAGGGTGCCACCACTCCTGAACTTCCGGTGACTGTTGATCCTGCCAGGCACCCATACCACTCCTCACTCCCAGGCCCTCTGTCTCCATTCCAGGGGAACGGGAGTGAGAGCTGTAAGGGAGGTCTTTCTCTGAACTTCAGGCTCAAAACCTACCAGGTACGTGACAGGGGAGGAGTGCATGTTCAGAGCATGCGTGCGACTTCATCAGGGGGGCAGGGGAAAAAAAGGGGGGAAACGTTTGTTGCAAGGGAATAGGGGGACACTGAAAAGACAAGCAGAAGGATGACAAATGACATGATTGGGACATGAAAAGCAACCATTATGGTGGAGCTCATAAGGTACTTATTCTGGGAAGATATTTAGGAAGGGGATAGGACCATAAGGGTCCAAAACCTGTAGTGATTAATGTTAACAGATGTTAGAAACACAAAGGGAAATTTGATGGTAGAGACAAAAACACATATATACCACTAATAGACATATTTATACAAGGAAAATTTGAGAATTGTTATTTAATATTGATTTGTGTAGATTTAATAATTAAAGTGGAGGATTGATTTCTAGCTCCTCGTTTAACCCACCTGGCGTTAGGGTATCCAGTTGGTAAATCCAGTAGCATTCTCGTGCATAAAGGTGCCTGAAGCATTCGGTTGCTGGAAAATTATTGGGTATCACTTTGATTAACCAAACTTTCAAGTCCTGGGAGTAATGTTCATGATGAATGAGGAATGTTTGGGGACACTGTGTTGGTCCGAACCGGCATCTACTAGACGCCTGTGTTCCCCAAACCTTTTATGAAGTGTGTGAATTATGCGGCCTACATATTGTAGGCCACACGGATAGGACAAACAATATTCCACAAACTCGGATGAGCATGTGTAAAAATCAGATATGGGGTATTTGTTCCCCATTCGAGTGGAATTCTTTTTGTCTGTGAGTTATGTGTGAGCAGGTCAAACATAGGGGCTTACCGCATCGATACATGCCTCGAATATTGAAAAACTTCAAAGGGGCACTGGTGGTGGATGAAATTGATTTCATTTTACTGGGTGCAATTCTGGTTTTTAGGTACCTGGCACATCTGTAGGAAATGAGGGGTCAATCTGTGATGGTTGATTGAAGGTGTGGTTCCTCTTGTAGGATGGACCAATGTTTTTGGAATATACATTCCATATTTTTAAATTTAGTGTGGAGATGGTCGTAAATCTCAGCAGTTGTGTAGATGGGGTGGTGTTATTATGTCTATCTGTTGTGTTGTATTATTGTTTATAGATCATAAAGGCTTCATCTATAAATGTGGGTGGATAACCTTTCTCTAAGAATTTTTGTTTAAGGAGTTGACCATGTGTAGCAAAGTCTTCATCTCTGGTGCAATTATGTTTGAAGTGGCAGTATTGGCTTTTAGGGATGTTCTTGATCCAATGTAGGTGGTGGCAGCTTATGTAGTGCAGGTAGGAGTTACCTGGAGTCAGTTTTGTATAATTTTGTGAATGTATGATCCCATTATCATGGCTAAGTGTCAGATCAAGAAAGGCTAAAGAGTTCTCATCACGAACTGAGGTGAAAGACAAACCCATATCGTTGGCATTGCAGTGGGCTACGAATTGTGGGACTAGAGATTTGGGGCCATCCCAAATAATAATTACATCATCAATGTATCAGCCATAAAAAGTCAAGTGAAAAGGAAAGGGGTTATTTTGTCAAATATATTGATTCTCCCACAGACCCATGGTGAGGTTGACATAGATTGGGGCAAATCCGACAGAATATTAGCATGCATGAAAAAGGGGATATACTCCAGAGATAAAACTATAATCCTGCCACTTTATAAAACTCTGGTGCGGCCACATGTGAAGTATTCCATCCATTCCTGGTCATCAGATCTCAGAAGGGATGTGCTGGAGCTGCAGAGAGTCCAAACTAAATTAATATAGGGACTGGAGGGCCTCAAATGCAGGGAGCGACTACAAGCACTAAATTTATTCTCACTGGATAAAAGACGCTTGAGAGGGGACATGATAGCAATTTACAAATACCTCAATGGTGATCCCAGCATAGGAAAAAAGCTATACAGTCTCAGGGGGTGTAAGAGGACATGGTGCCACACAATGAGATTGGAGGAGAAGCGGTTAACCTTAAGCTGCGCGGGGAGTTTTTCACTGTCAGGGAGGTAAAAATGTGGAACTCTTTTCCACAAGTGGTGGTGTCAGCGGGGAGTATTGGAATTTTTAAAAGACTCTTGGATGTGAATGTTAAAGAATACAATATACAGAGATATGGGAAATGATTATCGACACTGACACACGTACACCTACACAGGTTGAACTGGATGGACTGTTGTCTTTATTCAGCCTCACCCACTATGTAACTAAGGGGACCCCCCAGGCACTATATTTAAATTAATTTTCCATTTTTATTGTTTCACTTTAACCCCTTCCCGACCAGCTGCTGCAGCTATACTGCGCCAGGATGGCTCACCTGTGTGAGCCGCTGTAAGGGTATGTCAGCTCTTTAAGATGCTTTTGCAACCCGCAGCATGTCCCTGGAGCCGATGCATGTGCCCGGTGGGTGCGATGACCGCAGGGCACCCGCGATTGTTCGTGACAGAGTGAGAACCGGGATCTGTGTGTGTAAACACACAAATCCCGGTTCTCTCAGGGGAGATGAGACAGATCGTGTGTTCATACTAAGTATGAACACTGATCAGTCTCCTCCCCTATTCACTCTTATCCCCCCCACAGTTAGAACACACCTAGGGAACACAGTTAATCCCTTGATTGTCCCCTAGTGTTAACCCCTTCCCTGCCAATTACATTTATACAGTAATCAGTGGCTATTTTTAGCTCTGATTGCTGTATAAATGTCAATGGTTCCAAAAAAGTGTCAAAAGTGTCCGCTCTGTCTGCCACAATGTCACAGTCATGATAAAAATTGCTGATCACCGCCACTAGTAAAAAAAAATAAAAATAATAAAAATTGCATAAATCTATCCCCTATATTGTAGACATTTTAACTTTTCCACAAACCAATCAATATACGCTTATTGCGATTTTTTTTACCCAAAATATGTAGAAGAATACATATCGGCCTAAACTGATGAAGAAATTTGTTCTTTTAAAAAATTTTGGGGGATATTTAATATAGCAAAAAGTACAAAATATTGTGTTTTTTTTCAAAATTGTTGCTCTATTTTTTGTTTATAGTGCAAAAAATAAAAACTGCAGAGGTGATCAAACACCACCAAAAGAAAGCTCTATTTGTGGGGAAAAAAGGACATCAATTTTGTTTGGGTACAACGTCGCACGACTGCGCAATTGTCAGTTAAAGCCACGTAGTGCCGTATCGCAAAAAATGGCCTGGTCAGGAAGGGGGTAAATTCTTCCGGGGCTGAAGTGGTTAACCACTTGCCGACCGCCCGCCGTCATTATAGGTTGGCTGTGTGAAGTGGAATATCATTGTTATGGCAGCAGCTAGCTGCCACAACCCCAGTATCCACTTCTTTAATGCGCGGTCGGGTTTCTGATAAAAGTGGTCTCAGCAGTAGATTCACCACGAGATCACTTTTACCAGTATTGGGAGAGGGGACCCTCTCCCGCTGTGTTCCGGTGCCCTCCTCCACTTACCAGAGCCACCGGCAGAGGCAGAGGCGATTGGGTCCAGTCCCTTCTGTGGTATGGAACTGAGTGAGAGGAAGATGGCTCCCACTTGACTCCATACCGTTGCAGGGCGGAAGCCACTTCAAAATGTCACTTCCACCCATAGCTCTTAACCACTTCAATACTGGGCACTTTCACCCCTTTCCTTCCCAGGCCAATTTTCAGCTTTCAGCGCTCTTGCATTTTCAATAATAATTGCACGGTCATGCAACACTGTTTTAAAAAGAAATCCAATAAAATCTAACTTTGTTATAAATATAAGCCAAAATCTATTCTGCTACATGTCTTTGGTAAAAAAAATCCTGTTAAGTGTATAATAATTGGTTTGTGTGATCACGGACATACGTACGCAGATGATCATGTACAGATGTGCGCAGATGATCACGGACATATGTGTGCAGATGATCATTGGGATATATGATTTTACTGTGACATGTGTGGGGACATGTGTGGGGACATGTGTGTGGAAACAGTGTTTTGGGGACACTATTTTGGGGACATTGTGATTTTACATTGTGTGGGGACATGTGTGGGGACACTGGGCCTGTAATCAGTGTGTAAAAAACAGCTCATACTCACTGATCACAGGCTGGTTTCAGTGATCTGCTCTCCTCTCCTCACTAACAACTTCCATGTGAGGAGATGAGAGCCGATCGCCTAGCAATCGGCTCTCTATTTACATCACATGACGGCTGTGATTGGACACAGCCATCATGTGATCAGGAGGGCCAATCACAGAGCCCTCCTGCCAACTGGAGATGCGCCGTGTCCGGGCGCCGTGTTGGGATAATGCCGCTGCATGGGCACACGTGTGTGTACACGATCCCTCTCCTTCTGAGGAATGTTCCTGAATGTCCACTCAGAAGGAGGAAGCATACTGTATATGCGCAGTGGCCGGGTGCGAGGTGGTTAAAGGGACATTTTTTTTTTCAACAACATTTTTTTTATTGCATTTTAGTGTAAATATGAGATCTGAGGTCTTTTTGACCCCAGATCTCATATTTAAGAGGTCCTGTCATTTTTTTCTATTACATGGGATGTTTACATTCCTTGTAATAGGAATAAAAGTGACACAATAAGTTTTTTTAAAAGAACAGTGTAAAAATAAAAAATAAAAAGTAAAATAAATAGGAAAAAAAAAAAAACATTTTTAATGTGCCCCGAACCCCGGCGAGCTCGCGTGCAGAAGCAAACGCATATGTGAGTAGCGTCCACGCATGAAAACGGTGTTCAAACCACACATGTGAGGTATCACCGCAATCGTTAGAGGGAGAGCAATAATTCTAGCCCTAGACCTCCTCTGTAACTCAAAACATGTAGAATTTTTATAAACATTGCCTATGAAGATTTTTAAGGGTAAAAGTTTGTCGCCATTCTACGAGCGGGCGCAATTTTGAAGCATGCCATATTGGGTATCAATTTACTCTGTGTAACATCATCTTTCACAATATACAACATATTGGGCTATCTTTACTGTTGTCTTAATTTTTAATTTTTAAAAAGTGTATTTTTTCCAAAAAAAGTGCGCTTGTAAGACCGCTGCGCAAATATGGTGTGACAGAAAGTATTGCAATGACCGCCATTTTATTCTCTAGGGTGGTAGAAAAAAAATATATAATGTTTGGGGGTTCTAAGTAATTTTCTAGCAAAAAAACATGATTTTAACTTGTAAACACCAAATCTCAAAACGAGGCTCGGTCCTTAAGTGGTTAAGCATCATTCATATCACTGTTCCTTTGAAAACAATATTTAAACTTGCATATAAGCCTTCAAAATGGGAAATTTAGATTTTTCATGTTTGGGTATCAAAGATTTTAATAGATGGGGCGTGTCCGGACGTGAAGCAGGGAGGACGTGTGGGTGCTGAGCTCCACACAACCAGCTGAACATCCGCAGCCATCCTTGCCAAATCTAGCCTAGGGATACTCCATTTCACCAGGATTAGCCTCCAGGCTTCACCAACTGTTGTCTCAGCCGACTATTTGCGGAGCCTGGCCAGCTCCACCAGTTTTTAGGCCTGTGGCTGGGCCCGCATCCCTGATCCGGTCGGAGAAACTCAGGGCCTACGGGGAGCGTTTTTTGCTGGGCCGGCCACCAGTCCTAGGAAAGTAGGCTTCGGCCTACCCTAGGAAGTCGGCAGCCATCTTGCTGCTCCCAATACACCCTATCTCACTGTGCCTGGTGTATATCCCCCTCCACATCAAGTTCTAGTACAACTATACAACTATTAACCCCTCATACACTGCTACTACAGGGGTCTTTATTGATGCACTTACTAAAGGAATAGCGGCTAATATGAAGATTACCATTTAAATGAGCTCAAGGTCCGTCTGCTCACGGAGACCTCTGAAATGCTACTTTAGCCACATACAGCTTTGGGGGTAAGCCTAAACGTCCATTTCACTTCTTAAGCATCCCATGGGCAAAGTTGGCCAGCAGCAGAAATATTATAAGCCTTTGTACGAGTCCCCTCAGGTCACAATTTGTGACCTCGAATCACCCCGCAGACCCATTTGCCTCAATGGATCCAGACCTGGGAACGGAGAATGCTTTAACTTCCCCACTTGTCAACACCCAGGGTCCGGACTGGAGATCCTCACCCCCGACATCCTGGACACTAAGTTGGATGCTAAGTTGCAGCTCTTACTCCAACGAATCACAAGCAATGTCTCAGCGGAGGTGAGTAAACTGGCCGCAGAGCTGAGAGGAGAAATAAAAAAAATTGGAGAGCGTACAGACACCCTTGAAAATAAATTTGATGAGATGATTAACTATGTATAGGCTATTGAGGAGGAAAACCATAACCTACGTTTTTCAATTTCCCAACTACAAATACAGCAGGAGGACTTGGAAAACTAGGAAAGAAGTCAAAATTTGTGCTTCAGGGGTATCCCAGAAACAGTGGGGGACCCTGACCTGTGCACCTACCTCCTGGGTCTTTTCAACACTCTGGCCCCCACAGTGGTAGATATAGACTGGTGCCTGGATAGGGCACACCAGTCTCTGGACCCTAAACCTCAAGCTGGAGCCAGGCCTAGGGATGTCATAGTGAGGTTTCACTTTTTTGAAAGCCAAGAGGCACTATCCTTGGCTACACGCAATAAATCTTAAATTATGTACAATGGGGCAAAACTGAATATTTTTAGTGACCTCTCCCCCATCACCCTTACCAAACGTAGAAACCTGCTTCCAATTACCTTAAATCTACAACACCACAAGATACCATACTATTGGGGATTTCCCTTTCACCTTGCTGTTTCCAAAAATGGAGTCTAATATACCATGCGTGAGCTACAGGAGGGAGAGGCTTTGCTGAAAAATCTTGGCCTGTCTCCTCTGCCGGAAGAAGATTCATTTCCATCTTTGGTCCAGGCTCGCCCACCTCCTACCACTCCCAGTCGCATCTGGACCCCCGTGAGGGGTAAATCTAAGAAGCATCTTTCTACACCCCAACGTCCACGTATCTCCAAACAACCTCCTTGAACTTTTTAGAATATTTCTCCTTGGATCCACATTTTTCTGTTTTTTGTGTTTCCAGTTTTCTTTTGTTTTTTTCTTTTGTTTTTCTTCTTTTTCTTTTTTTAAGATTAAGAGGAAAGGAAACAAAGTTTATTGTTCTGGTCCACGAAAGTGTTATGTCTACCCTGTCTCCTGTTTGGGGTAGAGTTACTTCCCATCCCATAGGGTCTTACTGTTAATGTTTTACATATTTCAATTTGGCAGTTGCTCCTGCTTACCTGCTGACTATCTTTTGCCATTATCAACAGGACTCCTACTGTCTTACTATAAATGCTATCGAACTCATAAGTTGAGCAGACGACCTTTCCCATTCCTTCACCCAGAGTCTCCTGATGGAAATTCGTGCATGCCCCTACTGGGCCCTGGTCTTGCATGCCCCTACTGGGCCCTGGTCTTTGTCCAGGACCTCCTGAGTCGCACCCGCCTCTCAGGTCTTCAAAAATCTCAGTTTATTTTTGTTTTTGTTTTTTTTCTTTTTCAAGTTTGTCAGTACCACTTTCATGTCCATGTTTATGATTTAGCTTTATGGGTTGACAAAACATTGTTTTTATGTCCCTAACACACTGTGGTTCCCTTACAGGGTATACTGGTTAATATTCAGGTACCGAGGAGATATTGTGACCAGTATTGTTTATAAATGGTTAAGCATTTCTCTTTATGATGTCTATATTTTGTGCTTCAGGGGTATCCCAGAAACAGTGGGGGACCATGACCTGTGCACCTACCTCCTGGGTCTTTTCAACACTCTGGCCCCCACAGTGGTAGATATAGACTGGTGCCTGGATAGGGCACACCAGTCTCTGGGCCCTAAACCTCCAGCTGGAGCCAGGCCTAGGGATGTCATAGTGAGGTTTCACTTTTTTGAAAGCAAAGAGGCACTATCCTTGGCTACACGCAATAAATCTTAAATTATGTACAATGGGGCAAAACTGAATATTTTTAGTGACCTCTCCCCCATCACCCTTACCAAACGTATAAACCTGCGTCCAATTACCTTAAATCTACAACACCACAAGATACCATACTATTGGGGATTTCCCTTTCGCCTTGCTGTTTCCAAAAATGGAGTCTAATATACCATGCGTGAGCTACAGGAGGGAGAGGCTTTGCTGAAGAATCTTGGCCTGTCTCCTCTGCCGGAAGAAGATTCATTTCCATCTTTGGTCCAGGCTCGCCCACCTCCTACCACTCCCAGCCGCATCTGGACCCCCGTGAGGGGTAAATCTAAGAAGCATCTTTCTACACCCCAACATTCACGTATCTCCAAACAACCTCCTTTAACTTTTTAGAATATTTCTCCTTGGATCCACATTTTTCTTTTTTTTGTGTTTCCAGTTTTCTTATGTTTTTTTCTTTTGTTTTTCTTCTTTTTCTTTTTTTAAGATTAAGAGAAAAGGAAACAAAGTTTATTGTTCTGGTCCACGAAAGTGTTATGTCTACCCTGTCTCCTGTTTGGGGTACAGTTACTTCCCATCCCATGGGGTCTTACTGTTAATGTTTTACATATTTCAATTTGGCAGTTGCTCCTGCTTACCTGCTGACTATCTTTTGCCATTATCAACAGGACTCCTACTGTCTTACTATAAATGCTATCGAACTCATAAGTTGAGCAGACGACCTTTCCCATTCCTTCACCCAGAGTCTCCTGATGGAAATTCGTGCATGCCCCTACTGGGCCCTGGTCTTTGTCCAGGACCTCCTGAGTCGCACCCGCCTCTCAGGTCTTCAAAAATCTCAGTTTATTTTTGTTTTTGTTTTTTTTCTTTTTCAAGTTTGTTAGTACCACTTTCATGTCCATGTTTATGATTTAGCTTTATGGGTTGACAAAACATTGTTTTTATGTCCCTAACACACTGTGGTTCCCTTACAGGGTATACTGGTTAATATTCAGGTACCGAGGAGATATTGTGACCAGTATTGTTTATAAATGGTTAAGCATTTCTCTTTATGATGTCTATATTTTGTGCTTCAGGGGTATCCCAGAAACAGTGGGGGACCCTGACCTGTGCACCTACCTCCTGGGTCTTTTCAACACTCTGGCCCCCACAGTGGTAGATATAGACTGGTGCCTGGAAAGGGGAAAACCAGTCTCCGGGCCCTAAACCTCAAGCTGGAGCCAGGCCTAGGGATGTCATAGTGAGGTTTCACTTTTTTGAAAGCAAAGAGGCACTATCCTTGGCTACACGCAATAAATCTTAAATTATGTACAATGGGGCAAAACTGAATATTTTTAGTGACCTCTCCCCCATCACCCTTACCAAACGTATAAACCTGTGTCCAATTACCTTAAATCTACAACACCACAAGATACCATACTATTGGGGATTTCCCTTTCGCCTTGCTGTTTCCAAAAATGGAGTCTAATATACCATGCGTGAGCTACAGGAGGGAGAGGCTTTGCTGAAGAATCTTGGCCTGTCTCCTCTGCCGGAAGAAGATTCATTTCCATCTTTGGTCCAGGCTCGCCCACCTCCTACCACTCCCAGCCGCATCTGGACCCCCGTGAGGGGTAAATCTAAGAAGCATCTTTCTACACCCCAACATCCACGTATCTCCAAACAACCTCCTTTAACTTTTTAGAATATTTCTCCTTGGATCCACATTTTTCTGTTTTTTGTGTTTCCAGTTTTCTTTTGTTTTTTTCTTTTGTTTTTCTTCTTTTTCTTTTTTTAAGATTAAGAGAAAAGGAAACAAAGTTTATTGTTCTGGTCCACGAAAGTGTTATGTCTACCCTGTCTCCTGTTTGGGGTAGAGTTACTTCCCATCCCATGGGGTCTTACTGTTAATGTTTTACATATTTCAATTTGGCAGTTGCTCCTGCTTACCTGCTGACTATCTTTTGCCATTATCAACAGGACTCCTACTGTCTTACTATAAATGCTATCGAACTCATAAGTTGAGCAGACGACCTTTCCCATTCCTTCACCCAGAGTCTCCTGATGGAAATTCGTGCATGCCCCTACTGGGCCCTGGTCTTTGTCCAGGACCTCCTGAGTCGCACCCGCCTCTCAGGTCTTCAAAAATCTCAGTTTATTTTTGTTTTTTTTTCTTTTTCAAGTTTGTTAGTACCACTTTCATGTCCATGTTTATGATTTAGCTTTATGGGTTGACAAAACATTGTTTTTATGTCCCTAACACACTGTGGTTCCCTTACAGGGCATACTGGTTAATATTCAGGTACTGAGGAGATATTGTGACCAGTATTGTTTATAAATGGTTAAGCATTTCTCTTTATGATGTCTATATTTTGTTGTTCCTCTCCCTTACTACTCCCACACGAGCTTACTTGAAGAGATTTTATACATGGCTTTAAGGGTTATGTCCTATAATGTCAAGGGTCTGGGCTCCATCCATAAATGCTGGATGGCCCTTAAGGATTTCAGGGCCTCAGGTGCAGACGTGGTGATGGTCCAGGAGACTCATTTCCGGGCAGGAGGATCATTTAAATTTGCCTCAAAGATTTTCCCCACTTCTTACCTTGCCTCTGACTCCACTGATCAAAAAATCATGCCCAGTTAAGGTCAAAAACTCCCATGCTGATCCTCATGGGAGATTCCTTATTTTGGATTGTGAATATATGTCTGTTCCTTTCACTCTTGTAAATCTCTATGCTCTGAATACAGGCCAGATTGACTTCCTCAACAAACTTTTTGATGCCCCTCAATACTGTTCGCGACCTTTCATGATCATTGGCGGGGATTTAAACCTGGTTATGTCACCCATTAGAGATAGACAAACTCTCCTTAATAATGTCCCATCTAAAAAGATTATGTCCCAAGCTTCGGCATTAAATGTATTAGATCCCATCAGCTTTTTGACTCATGGAGGATAAAACATCCCTCTACTAAACAGTTTACGTTTTATTCTCCAGCTCATAAAATGTACTCACGCCTCGACCATTTTTTCATCTCAGCCCCACTTATCTCATATGTGGTCGAGTCTGACATGTCCCCCATTACATGGTTGGATCATGCACCCATTATGCTGGATCTTATGCTTTCTCAGGCCTACACTAGATCATGTCACTGGCGTTTTAACGACCACCTCTTGCAGTCTGAGGTTTCTCATTCTATCCTAGCCAAAAATTTAGAGAATTCTTTCAGCTTAACATAGGATCAGTGTCCGAATTTTCTACGCTGTGGGAGGCGCACAAGGCTGTATTCCGTGGAGCTTGCATAGCTGAAGGCTCCCGGTTGAAGAGAAATAGAGATGGACATATAAAGAAATTTGATATACCTTCCCATCTTTTCCATTTCTATCTACAGGTTAGACATTTCTTTTTCTCCAAGTCTCCAACCTTGACTCTTGATAAGCCGACCACCTTTGAATATTTATGTGCTCAGGGACCTCATCAACTACATTTAATATCTTCTATTCATCGTATCCTCCATGAGTTGACCCCTCTTACTGAGACCACACACCATTATATGAGGAGATGGTCCCATTTATTGTCTCGACCTGTCACGGTTCAAATGTGGGATAGGATTTGGTCCTCTATCTTTAAGTCCTCTAAATGTGTAACCCAAAGGGAAACGTCCATTAAGATCCTTATGTTTTGATACAAGACCCCTGACATCATTCACAAATACGATTCCTCAGTTTCCCCGCGCTGTTGGCGCTGCAGAACTGACATAGGTTCTTTGTTCCATATTTTTTGCCACTGCTCCCTGATCCAACCCTTTTGGCATGATGTGATGCTACTAATACAGAGGGTGGTGGATGTGTCCCTCCCGCTAGACCCCTTGAATTGTTTGTTGGGTCTCCCTTTTTCAGGCTTATCCAAAAGAGACAATCGACTGATCTCTTACATTTTTTTTAAAGATATTTTATTGAATTTTAACAAGAATACAGAAGTCAGTTCATCAGAACATATAACAAATGCAGATAGTTCAGTCAGGTGTACAATTATCTTATGACATAAGAAGCATAAACAGGTATGATTTAACAGTACATGTCGTGTCTGTAAAAGTTGTCGGATGAGAGGTTCAAAGACTTCTTTTGTTACTCTAAAGACCTTGTGAAACAATAGGGCAAGAGTATATGGACATAATGTTGATCCAATGATGTTTGTAGGTATTCCTTCCGGAATTGGTATATAGTGATATACGATTAAATTATGTAATATTGTTGTATTTTTGTAGTCGTTGAATGTTGACTGATCTATGTAATCCCTCGTCTCCGGGCACCCCTAATGGGATCTATTTGTGTCCGGAGGAGGGACACACAGGTGTCAAGTTCGCGTGAAAGTTGGAATATTATATCGCACTGTGGAAAAAGAGAAAGGACACAGGTAATACCTAAGGAAGAGTTACTGGATAGAGAGCCCACGATTTGAGGTCTTACTGCTCAGTTCACTTCGTAATTGGTTTAGGACTATTTGTGTGTAGAGCCCTCGGGTCAGCATGTAGGGCGAGTATCATAATGTGCAGTAGGGGACTAGAGATTGAATGTGCGAAGCAATGTTACTGGGGAGGAAGAGAACACAGGAGAGAGGAAGGGAACAGCGGGTGGAAGTCAAGGGTGTCTTTTGAGCGAAACATGTATGGTGATCTAATTCACTGTGGGCGAATCGACGGGAGGTGTAATCGTAGCTTGTGATTTAGCACAGTGTAACCAACAAGCCCAAGTTTTGTTGTATTTAGATGTGGTGTCATAGGCTTGGTGTATGAGTTGTTCCATTTCAGCCACTTTATTTACTCTCTGTGTCCATTCTGTGATTGAAGGGGGAGAGCTCTGTCTCCAGTGCACTGGGATACAATGGTTTGCAGCATTAATTAGATGGAGCACAAGAGATTTTTTATAATGTGATTGAGGGATAGAGGTGTGGTGCAGTAAGAATTGAGCTGGTGTGAGGTCTGGTGTATAGGTCGTAATCTGGGAAATTAATCTGTGAATTTCAGTCCAATAGGGTTGTATGAGTGGGCATGACCACCAAATGTGAAGGAATGTGCCGTCAGCTTCATTGCATCTCCAGCATGTTGGGGGAATGTTGTGATAAAATTTGTGGATTTTGTCCGGGGTCCTGTACCAGTTTGTGAAAATTTTATATCTGTTTTCTTGTGTGGAAACGTTAATCGAGCCCTTATGCATGTGTTGAAAGACGTGTTCCCAATCTTCGGAGGATAAGTCTAACTGTAGTTCAGTTTCCCATCTATGTACTAGTTTGTCTTCCTTAAGTTTGTGTGTCGAAAAAAGCATGGCATACATACTCGAAATCAAGTGTCGTTGGGGTCCCTCACTATTGCATAGGTGTTTGAATTGTGATGGTTCCTTGAGTATAGTGCTACTGTGAATGAAGTGTCTGATTTGTAAGAATTTGTAGAAAGGGATGTGATGGTCTGGGAATTTGGAGGACATGACTTGGTGTGTCATAAGTTGTTCATCGAGAAAAAATTGTCGAATTAAAGGTTGGGGTCTATCGTTTGGGTATGGAGGGTGAGACCTGGTTCAAAGTCCGGGTTGTCTTCTAGAGGAGTCATGGGTCCAGGTGTGGGTTGTAGTTGTATGTGTTTGCATGCCGCCTTGAAGTTCAGTAGGGTAGCTCCAATTATAGGGTGTGATTGGGCCTCTTTCGGAATCTTCTGAGGGTTAATCCAAGGTAAGTGACATGTTGGAATTTTTGTGAATACCTGTTCTAACTGTATCCAGCTTTTGTTGTGTTGATGTAAATGCCAATCAGCAATTCTAGTTTGGTGGCATGCCCAGTGATATTTTTGAATGTCTGGTACGCCTAAACCCCCAGTGATTTGGGTAAAGTAAGCCTAGCCCAACTTAGCCTGGGTGGTTTAGAGGTCCAAATTAGTGTCCTACACATCCGTTTGTACGAAGCAAAGAATGAGAGTGGTATGTTTATGGGAATAGCTTGAAACAGATAAAGTATTCTAGGTAATATGTTCATTTTCAAAATCGCAATTTTTCCAAACCAGGAAAACGGTCCCGCGTGCCACTTTTGCAGGTCGCCCTGTATGGCCTGTAGGACCGGTTGAAAGTTCGTTATGTAGAGGTCAGTCAAATTCTTGGGAATTTTAATTCCGAGGTATGTGATATTATGTGGTTCCCATCCAAAGGGAAAATTGTGCTTGCATTGTGCAACCAAGGTGTCAGGTAGGGTAATGTTCAGGGCTTTGGACTTAACGAAATTGATTTGTAAGTTAGATAGGGATTTAAAGAGAGCAAAGTCCTTGAGTAGATTAGGAATAGTATTAATTGGGTCTGAAATGGAAAAGCAGAATATCATCCGCGTATGCAGCTAACTTGTATTGTTTGTGTTTTATGTTTAGGCCTTTAATGTCCGGATTTTCTCTGAGTTTACACAATAAGGGTTCCATGGTGAGAACGAAAATTAAAGGGGATAATGGGCACCCCTGTCTGGTGCCGTTGGAAACCGAGAAGGCGTCCGACAGGCGGCCATTTACTCTGATTCTGGCCGTGGGATTGCAATATAGCGCCAGAATCATTTGGAGAAGGTGTGGAGGTATGCCCACAGCATGTAGGGTGGCGGCCATAAAATCCCAAGCCACCCTGTCGAACGCCTTCTCGGCATCCAACGATAGAAAGAAGCAAGGTGTCGAGGACTTAGAAAGCCAGTGATGGATATTCGAAGCTTTAATCGTATTATCCCTTGCTTCCCTGCCAGAGACAAAACCTACTTGGTCTAGAGATACCAGCCTGGGGATTAAGGGCAAGAGTCTATTGGCCAGGGCCTTGGCATACAGTTTGATGTCTACATTCAGTAGGGAGATGGGGCGATAATTGGAAACCGAGGTAGCGTCCTTGCCTGGCTTGGGGATAAGGGTGATGTGTGCTTCTAGAAAATCTTTGCTTGCTATACTGGATGGCGTAAGGTTGTTAAAGGCATTCATTAGATGGGGAGAAGGATTTCAGGAAAGGATTTATAGTAGTTGACCGTTAGACCGTCTGGGCCGGGGCTCTTACCAGGTTTTAATTGTTTCAGTGCAGTTAATGTTTCTGTCAATGTCAAAGGTAGGTCCAGTGAGGAGGCTTCTTCAGCTGTGATGAGTGTGGGAGAGTATTGGCGAAGGAAGTCTTGAATGGCCGTTGTGCGCTTGTCTGTGTTATTAGATATTTGGGGGGTAGGTAAGTTGTATAATTTAGAAAAATATTGTACAAATTGGTTAGAAATTTCTTCCGATTTTACAAATGCCTTCCCTGATGCGTCTTTGATCGTATGAATGGTTTGAGCAGCCTTTTTAGCTTGTAAGGCTCTGGCTAGTAGCTTACCAGATTTATGACCAAATTCGTAGAAGCACTTTTGAGATAAGGCGTATCATCGTTTTAAAGTTTTGTGTAGTTCCGCCAAAAGTTCTTCTCTGGTTTCTGTTAATTCTGCCAGAACCTCTTCAGCCAAAGAGGCTTTATGTTTTTGTTCTAAAGAGTAAATACGTTCAGTTAATTTTGCTATTTTTTCTTTCTTAAGTTTATTTCTTTTTGCCGCCATAGAGATGAGGGCGCCCCAATTACACATTTATGTGCAGCCCAAATGACTTCTGGTGGGGAGTCAGCTTGTGTGTTTTCTGCAAAGTATTGGGTTAGGTTTTGAGATATGGACCGTGTTATTTCTGTGTCCATGAGTAAGAACTGTCAAGGCGCCAGATGTGGGAGATCATCTGTGTAAAAGGAAGTTGTATGGTCATCGTTATGGGGTTGTGATCCGACAGAATCATTGGTTCGATGGTCGCTTTGGATAGGAGGGATAGGTCATTTTGTGAGAGAAAAAAGTGGTCCAGTCTGGAATATTTGGAATGAGGTGTGGAAAAAAATGTAAAATCCTTCTCCGTGGGATGTAGTGTCCGCCATGTATCATGGAGCAATAAGTCCTTGAATTGTAGCTTTATCGCATGAAGGGCTTTGTATGTCAGAGCTGATATTCCATTAGATGTATCAATTGAAGGATTAAGGGCTATATTAAAGTCTCCACCAACTATTAGGGTGCCCGAGTGAAAAGTTAGCAATTGTTGGAGCGTTTGACGAAAAAAGGTAACTTGTGCAGTGTTTGGCGCATAAAGATTAGCGACGGTGATGCGTCTATTATGCAAGGTGCCCTTTATAAAAATGAACCTCCCATGGGGATCTCTTTGTATGTCAGCGACAGTAATTGGGCAATTTTTTTAAATAAGAATGGACACTCCTTTCGATTTAGCATCGCTATTGGACGCATGGTAAACCGTCGGGAAGTTTCTGTCGTGAAGTTTAGGTATTGCGTCCGTTCGGAAATGTGTTTCCTGGATTAGGGCGATATGAGTTTTTGACTTTTTCAGGGAAGAGAGTAGTTGTGACCTTTTTTCGGGAGTATTGAGTCCTCGTATGTTAATGGAACACAATTTAATTTGAGTGTTAGATTGAGCCATGTCATCAATTGTGTGGGTGGGTTTCATTGCTTCCGTTAGAAATGAGCGTGGAAGGAGAAGTTAAGGGAAGGGGGAGTGACGGTAAGAGGGGGAGGGGAGTTTAGCGAGTAATGTATTGAGCTGTGGTTCGGGTGTTGAGACCCTATTTAGTAACCGATGAGGCGAGGAGAATATAAATCACCTGCCTCGATGACCCTTGAGAATCAGTAGGGTACAGAGTAGAGATACTGTGCACCCTGCAAACTTGCGGAAATGCACCGTATTCCACTACTGTATGGGGGATGACAATAACCTGTCATGGGAGAAAGCTGGTAGGATTGAAAGTACCTTGTATCATGAGACACCTGCCACTCTCCGACCTTTTGAGAGGAAATATTGTGGAGGGTGATTGTGGTATTCAAGGGTGTTTCATTAGATGAGGTGTGATCGGGACATAAGAGGGATATTCTACCTAAATGATAAAGTGCTGTGGGAGCTTATGAAGTCTAAAGATTAAGCTGCCTGTCATGTGTCAATGTGCCCTCAGCGAACCCGTGTATTGTGGGTATGCTTAAGTTGGAGATCTGGGGGTGTTCATTGCCCTCAGTGAGGTGGTTTGTGTGGATGCCATGGTGCAGTGTATCTATAGGTAATTGATCGTGGTATATAAAATTGTACCATAGTATAAAAGAATATAAAGAAGCTACGTCAAATAGCAAATATAAGCAAATATAAATACCTTGAATTAGTACAAGTAATAAAGCATAAACATTAGAGAACTAAATCAGTCATTAGTAAAATTTCCATTCTGTAGGCTAATATGGGTACCTGTGAGTGTGGAGCAAACTTGTGAGCAGACTGATTGATAAAATGGAAGTGTAAAAGTATGTTAACAACTGAAGAACGTTGGCTTGTTCAGGAATTGGTCAGTATTGAGTGCAGGTTGTCAGGTGGGAATACTGGCACGGGGAGAGTAAGTGTGGCTAAACGTGTTAACCCTTATACCAATATATGGGTGTAAACAGGGTTTTGTGTCAACACCATATCTAGTACCCAAGACCGCTACCATTAGCACAGTCAGGTGTGTCACATCTCGCTGAGTAAAAGTTCATACTTGTGATCAGAACTGTTCCTGTTGTGGGGGACGATGGTCCGTGAGAAGTGCCAGTCGGAAAAGAGTACCGTTCATCTGTGCCTGCACGGGTTAGTGAGAGATCTTCCGACGTGTAGTTTATAATAGTTCGAATCCGGCTAGAAAGGGTGATAGATTCTTGTCTAGGTTCCTAGTCCAACTGACAGGAGGATAGGAGAAACTCGTGACGTCTGGTGCTGCTCTGCCTGTCTCTGAACGTATGACTCAGTAAGCATCATGCAGGAAAAGGAAGTCCGGGACATGTGATCAGTGTTCATCTCGTCTATCCGGAAGCTACTTGTGATGCATTTTGGGGTTTGTAGTTTAAGGAAGTTTGTTGTAAATAAGTCAGTGTGTAATAGCATTGTATTATCCACGTCAGCTGCCTCAGAATGAGGGGGAAATACCTCCCTATGGTAAGCTCTGTTATGAGGAAGGTGCATACCACAGAGACTTGTCACAGTAACCAGGCTTAAATAAAAAAATAAAGTAATTTCGAACAGTCAAACCAAAGAACCAGGACTAAGTAAAGAGAAAAAAATGCAAAAGGGTGCGTCCTGAACATGACCTAATGTGGTCAAACAACAACCTTAGATTACCGATTCAGTGTGAGGTGATTTAGCGGTCCCTCCGGGCTCTTTTCGCATTCGGAGAGTCAGAGGAGCTGAAATTGCTGCGGGGATTGCGCTGTGTTGGATTAGATGGAGAGCGTCTCCTTCTATATCTTGTACCTTGTGTCTCCATAGGCTCCTCCGGTGGGTGATTTCTCCTCATGGCCGAACGGTGGAAATCAGTGTACCAATTAGGTACATCAACTAGCGGGATATTGAGGGTTTCGCAGAAGTGGTGAAGATCTTCAGGCACCTTCAGGAGCGCTGTACGACCCTGTGTGGAAGCGGAGAGGCAAAAAGGGAACTTCCACTTGTAAGGTATGTTCCTAGAACGGAGGATGTCTAGCAAGGGTCTAAGATCTCTGCGGTGTTGGAGTGTTATCCCGGAGAGATCTTGGTATATCTGAACAGTTTTCTCTTCATGAATGATTTGCGATTTGTCCCTGGCTTGTCTAAGAATCTCTTCCTTGATTTGGAAATTGACTAGGCAGCAGATTATGTCCCGCGGGGGATCTGTGTCTCTTCCCCTGGGTCTCAGGGCTCGATGGATCCTTTCCATTTCGATAGGGGTGTGTGGAGGCCTGTTCAAAAGGCCATTGAACAGTGCAGTTATGGGTGGATGTAATTGGTTTCCTTCGATTACTTCTGGAATTCCCCTTACTCGCAAATTATGGCGTCTGCCTCTGTTATCGAGGTCTTCGAGGTGTCTCTGTATGTCGCGCATTTGGAGAGTATGGGTGTCAACCTGATGTGTGGTCTTGCGGATCTGAATCTCCTGACGTTCCGCCATTTTTTCAGCGGCCTGCACTCTGTCGGTGAGTAAATGTATATCAAGGCGTAGTTCATTTGTAACATTATTAATATATTGTACATTATGTAACAATTTCATTTATGTTCTCTTATAACCCAATAAAAATGCAATAAAAAAAAAAATATATATAATTTAATAGAGTTTGCGACTGGTCTGAACTATTCCTATGTTCTGGAGTTCTGGTGCAAACCGAACAAGGGGGGGTGTTTGGCCCATCACTACTTGAGAGCTCAGAGAAGATGCTGCTCACTTGGCCAAGTCCTGGACATACCCCCTTTCTGCATCTTTTGATCCAAAGTTGATTCTGTATGGTGTTTATATGTTCCTGTGTTTATTTGGGTCTCCTTTGAGTGTTCCAGTTTTCTCCTATAACTTATAAACATACTGGTAGATTAATTGACACATTTTAAGAATAAATTAGGCCTGTAGAGTGTTTGAGCTTGTGTGCCTTTGGTCGTGCAGTTCTTAACTCATTTTGGGTAGAAAAAGCTTGTAATGTTTGTAAAGCTTGTAATGTTAAAATGCATCGGCATTTTATAAAACAACAATCCAAACACTGTATCTCAAATAAAAAGTCAAGTGCATCCCTAGAAACTAGAATATTTTTCAATCTACAACATACCATCTTACAAATGTTCATATTTTGACTTGATATGTGGAATAGGAAAACTAGTCTTCAAGTTTATGTGCCTAACCTGAATGGTGTACTATACAAAGTTCCACGTTCATTCTTCTAAGCCTCCCATTCTCAACCAATGTACAGTGGTACTTCTGCTTTTTTTTTTTAGTAAATTTGTCATAACAGATTGGATATTTACCACAGAATAAATCATATATGAAAAAGTAATGCATTTTTCTTTATTTGTAGATTTATTCATCCTTCTGTAATCTCTTGATATTAGACAAATACTGCCAGATTCATGGTTTTTCTACAATCACTTCCTAATCTGAACTATTGCTTATTGTTGTTTTCCATAATAGGCAGACAGCATTATGCTCATTTCTAAATGTAATTTTCAATAGTAGAAAATTGCTGATATTATATCACTATATCAAATACAGGTAAAAATTTAATTTCTTCCATAATATTATGCAGTGCTGTAATGGCAGAGCAGAATGACTATCTCCAAGTAAAACCAAAAATGTACACAAGTTATTTTTTTCACTATGAATATGATATGCTTTAAATGAAAGAGATCATTTCATTTAAACAACTGAAAAGAGAAAGTGCATAAAAGGAAGCCACGTCCGTAATTGTTAAGGCGGGAAAAATAGGGTAGTACTAAGTATTACTAAAAAGGCGGACTTTAACGGCTAAGAAACAATGGAGAAGAAATAATTTATAAACAATAAATTTATTAAAGTTAACAATATACAAAAAAACAAATTACGAATAAAAATGCATCTATATTGTATTTGTGCAGTGAGCCCTTGTATGACATACAAGGCCTCACTGCACAAATACAATATAGATGCATTTTTATTTGTAATTTGTTTTTTTGTATATTGTTAACTTTAATAAATTTATTGTTTATAAATTATTTCTTCTCCATTGTTTCTTAGCCGTTAAAGTCCACCTTTTTGGTAATACTTAGTACTACCCTATTTTTCCCGCCTTATCATTTCATTAACTTGGATTTAGTTTGGAAAATACTGACAAGAAAAAACTCTATTTGTGAAGCAGAAGTATGATCTAACTGCATACTGCTGCTTTAAAAAAAAATGTAAAAAATGACCTTTATACACGCTTATCCCATTGTGTTGGCTGTCTGCTGCGCTTCCCCCGTGGTCCAGATTCCTCTATCTGGTGGCGGAAATTCGGAGGATGGAGTTTTTGACAGCCCCAGTACATGATTCTATCTCTTAGTTTGATAAAATTTGGGAACCTTAGGATAGATCGGAATATGGGACCCATATGCCAAATGCCACACCTTGCTTTCTAGTGACATCACTTATGTCTCTATTCCTTCCCCCCTCTCCCTCCCCTACGTAAATGACTTGGTGCTTTTTTAGGAAAAATGTCTTTTTCTCTACCACATACCATATACTCTCCACAGTACTCCTCGATTTTGTATCCTTTTGATTGCTCTCTGGTTTTATGTTCTATTGTTTACCTATGAGCTTATAGATTCTTGATTAGATGTAGAGATTACCCCTGTGCTCTGTATTGTTTGGACATTGTTCATTTGTAACATTATTAATATATTGTACATTATGTAACAATTTCATTTATGTTCTCTTATAACCCAATAAAAATGCAATTAAAAAAAATATATATATATTTTAATAGAGTTTGCGACTGGTCTGAACTATTCCTATGTTCTGGAGTTCTGGTGCAAACCGAACAGGGGGGGTGTTTGGCCCATCACTACTTGAGAGCTCAGAGAAGATGCTGCTCACTTGGCCAAGTCCTGGACATACCCCCTTTCTGCATCTTTTGATCCAAAGTTGATTCTGTATGGTGTTTATGTGTTCCTGTGTTTATTTGGGTCTCCTTTGAGTGTTCCAGTTTTCTCCTATAACTTATAAACATACTGGTAGATTAATTGACACATTTTAAGAATAAATTAGACCTGTAGAGTGTTTGAGCTTGTGTGCCTTTGGTCGTGCAGTTCTTAACTCATTTTGGTTAGAAAAAGCTTGTAATGTTTGTAAAGCTTGTAATGTTAAAATGCATCGGCATTTTATAAAACAACAATCCAAACACTGTATCTCAAATAAAAAGTCAAGTGCATCCCTAGAAACTAGAATATTTTTCAATCTACAACATACCATCTTACAAATGTTCATATTTGAACTTGATATGTGGAATAGGAAAACTAGTCTTCAAGTTTATGTGCCTAACCTGACTGGTGTACTATACAAAGTTCCACGTTCATTCTTCTAAGCCTCCCATTCTCAACCAATGTACAGTGGTACTTCTGCTTTTTTTTTTTAGTAAATTTGTCATAACAGATTGGATATTTAGCACAGAATAAATCATATATGAAAAAGTAATGCATTTTTCTTTATCTGTAGATTTATTCATCCTTCTGTAATCTCTTGATATTAGACAAATACTGCCAGGATCATGGTTTTTCTACAATCAGTTCCTAATCTGAACCATTGCTTATTGTTGTTTTCCATAATAGGCAGACAGCACTATGCTCATTTTTAAATGTAATTTTCAATAGTAGAAAATTGCTGATATTATATCACTATATCAAATACAGGTAAAAATTTAATTTCTCCCATAATATTATGCAGTGCTGTAATGGCAGAGCAGAATGACTATCTCCAGGTAAAACCAAAAATGTACACAAGTTATTTTTTTCACTATGAATATGATATGCTTTAAATGAAAGAGATCATTTCATTTAAACAACTGAAAAGGGAAAGTGCATAAAAGGAAGCCACGTCCGTAATTGTTAAGGCGGGAAAAATAGGGTAGTACTAAGTATTACTAAAAAGGCGGACTTTAACGGCTAAGAAACAATGGAGAAGAAATAATTTATAAACAATAAATTTATTAAAGTTAACAATATACAAAAAAACAAATTATGAATAAAAATGCATCTATATTGTATTTGTGCAGTGAGCCCTTGTATGACATACAAGGGCTCACTGCACAAATACAATATAGATGCATTTTTATTTGTAATTTGTTTTTTTGTATATTGTTAACTTTAATAAATTTATTGTTTATAAATTATTTCTTCTCCATTGTTTCTTAGCCATTAAAGTCCGCCTTTTTGGTAATACTTAGTACTACCCTATTTTTCCCGCCTTATCATTTCATTTACTTGGATTTAGTTTGGAAAATACTGACAAGAAAAAACTCTATTTGTGAAGCAGAAGTATGATCTAACTGGATACTGCTGCTTTAAAAAAAAATATAAAAAATGACCTTTATACACGCTTTACAAATGTGGTTTGTGGTCTGTACTCTACTGGCTTTGGAACACCAAAGGAGTGTAAAAAATAAAGAAGAGATGAAGGTCCTATCATGGGATATCTCAAAGTCATTTAACAGACCTCTTTTAGTCACTATTAAGCAAACTCAGTGACATTTCCCAGGATCCACACCATGGCCTGCATTTTAAGAATAAACCATAAAATGCAAGCAATGGTGTGAAGTAACATTATGGCATATGGTGGAGAGTGAGCAGCAATATCTGTTATAAATGAGCTCCGTAAGTGTAAATATTAAATTAGTGTGGTAACATTAACCTGAAATGAATCTTTGATGTAATGTTGAACATTTTTTTACTTGCTGTTTTATATACCAATTTGTAAATGCTCACTCCAGTGATCACCTATACATTAGGAAATGTGTTTGTCAGTTCTGCTAATTTGCTAAATTACTTCAGTGAGCATTTCATTTGGCCATACAAGAGAGTATGTTGTTTTCAGTTAGGTTAGACCTGGCTTTTGGACATCACAGAGAGAAAGGAGTGATGTGTTAATTGAAATCTGCCTAAAGAATAAATCTAGGCTGCTATTGCTGAACTAACATTATGTAAATGCTAGTTGCTTGGCTGTCATACTGAAGTACAGAGATAACACATGCTTGTTCTAGGTTTGCGAATAGACATACTGAATTTGGACAAAGCCAGGCAACCAGTTTTTGCAGCAGGAGGTCAACAATAGCAGTGTACTTTATATGAAGCTGATTACACCTATTGCACACACCTAAATATTTGCTTCATTTTATTTTCTTTGGCTGTTTTATATGTTCTGCCTCAAAGAGCTGGCTGTATTGATTGCAAGCTCCTAGCAGAAAAGTTGTGCACCAAGCACTTTATATCCACTTCAAGATCCTGAACACCCCCTTCACCCTAGAGGAGAAACAAAACAAAATCAATTTTAAAGCATTTTAGTCACACTTAACTAAGTATTGCTCCCAGTGTGTTTGAGGCAAGAGCTGAATAGTTAAATCAAATCGTAGTGTAAAGAGTATCACTAATAAGGGAGGCTCAAATATCTTTTAGTTGCTAGAGCAGCTGTAGAGTAAATATAAATGGTTGGGTCAGTCTGGACTTGCCTTTCTCTTAGAGCAGCCAACATATTTCTTTGCAATTGTTTAATGGCTAAAAGCACAAAAAAGGCAAAAGGCCAGTTTAACAAAACCAGCCCCAGCCATGCTACCATAGATACCAGGCAATTATCCAAATTCAGCCCTGCATGCATAGTGAATCTATACTGTCTGAACTAACTCATATAAGCTCTAAATATGGCTGCAGTAGAGAAAAATCACACAAATAAAGACCAAAACAGACTACTGTTAATTTTCTTACTCTTTCCAGGTATGTGTTTATTTATTTCTTCACAATCCAGATGAAGCCCCATCTATTTCACAATTAAAGCCTGTAACCGTTATGTTGATCTGCAATGTTGTGATAATATTCTATACACAAAAACATTCAGCATGAACTTTATTTAAGCAGACGATGTGGCAGTGTTCTTAGTTCTTGCTCTAAATAAAAAAATATACAGAGTTGAACCTTAGCACTATGTAAACAAATAGTTGGGTTAGGATTAAATGGAAACAATAACATTTGAAAATCTGACATATCAACACTAATGTTGTGACAATATTTGAAGTTGACTGCGCGGGATTAGCCTTGAATGACTTGTTTGCTTATGTATTAAAACTTGTTCAAATTATGTTTTCTTTCCAGTAACCCCAGGAATGAAGCATGTTAGTTGCCTATTTTTTTTATTTGAGTTTTTCTGCATTAAACATAAATAATTGTGAATATTAAAATATCCATTTTTTTTCCTTGCGTGTGATTGGGTATTCTCTGCAAAGTGAAACTTTACCACATTCACTAAGCTCTGAGGCAAACTCCCTTGAAAAGTACAACTTCTCTTGCATAAAGCATGTTCAAAGCTGGCCAAACCAAGAGCCATCTGACCATTCAGAATCCCAATAAGTGTATATTGATTGGTTTGCACAAAAGTTATAGTGTCTGTAAACTATGGAATAGATTTATGGACTTTTAATTTTTTTAATTATTTTTACTAGTAATGGTGGTGATTAGTGATTTTTAGCTGGACTGTGACATGGTGGCAGACAAATCTGACACTAAGTGACACTTTTAGGGAACCAGTGATACCAATACAGTGATCAGTTTAAAAAACAATTGCACTCTCACTGTATAAATGACACTGGCAGCAAAGCCGCTAACATCAGGGGCAATCAAAGTGTGCTCCTAGGGAGTGATTTCTAACTGTGTGGGAGATGGACTGACTAGAGGAAGAGAGACATCTGTGTTCCTGATTAGCAGAAACAAAAGATCTCTCACTTCTTGTCTGACAGAATGACAGTCTGCCTTGTTTACATATGCAGACCGCCCTTCTGCCTCTCCTACGAAAGATTGGTGGGTCCTGGCGGCCATTGCACTCGCCCCAGAGCCGACAACAGGAATCACGTACAGGTATGTGAATTTTGTGCTTAAAGGGTAAGTTCACCTTTACTGAAAAATCTGTAAGGTGAATTTACACAGGACCCCCTCCTCACCCCCCCCCCCCCCGGTCCTGCTCACCTGGACCACAGCAATCTCCCATTCTGAGACCTGGTATATCCGCTTCAGAAGTCCATGGCTTAGAAACCCCCTCAGCTGAATGTCCAAAATGTACCTCGTCAGGAGGGATGTTTCGGAGCATTCTGATTGGTCAGCGTTGTCATATGGATGGCACCAATCAATCAGCATCCGCATAGCCCATCCTGTTTGCTGGGAAGAAGATGTGTGGATGCCGAAGGGATTTCTAAGCCCCGGACTCCGGACTCCAGACTTACTGTGGCTCAGAACGGGAGATTGCCGCAATCCAGGTCAGCGGGACCGGGGGTTGTGAGGAGTGGGTCTTTCTGTAAAGATGAACTTACCCTTTAAGGGTCACCCTGCAGCAGTAAATGTACGTGGGCGGTCCTTAAGTGGTTAAAATTGTGAAGATCCCCCACCCACTGTCACAGGGAGTTGGGAGAGGGAGAAGAGGAGTGTCAGGTCACCTGAGACCAGGTGACAGATGCACTCCGTAGGAGTCAGGAATGCACCGCTAAGGTAATGAACCCTAGGATTGACTGCTGCAGATTGAAGGGAGGTTCAGGAAGCAGGTCTACTAGATCACTAACACAGATCCCAGTGGGAGCTAGAGCATAGATTCCCCAGGGCATGGAGTCTAAGAGCCAGCAGGTGTTCACCAGAGCCTCTAGTGGCGAGGATGGTCTGCGCTGCAGTCTGGCTCCAGGTCGTGGCCCCCAGGGTCTCACAGCTCATGCTCACGGTAGATTACAGGAGATAGGGGAAGGAAGCAGCAGGCTGGAACAACAAGAATAGTAAGGGGATAAGCCAAGGTTGGGGCAACTAGCAGAAAAGGACAACACGCTAAAGGTTCAGGGTCACAGGCAAACACAGATAGTCGGGGACGCGCCAAAAGGTCAGGGTCACGAGACAAGCGTAGAGCACACGACAAGCAGGAAACAGGAAGCCAAACTCACAATGGTTGATCAGCAAGGTTGGCTTGCAATGCACAGGTTAATATAGTGTTCCTAATTAGAGGCTGAGGTGGAGCTATGCTGAGGGAAGATTATATATCCAGTCAGGTGAGAGTGGCTGACCTCTAAAGTAACACATGGAGAGAGGCAAGCTGACAGACACACATTACTGCATAACCATGGCATAACCATGACAAGGAGGGAGGGGCTGGAACATGTTACATGTTCCATCCTAAATATGGGTGGAGCATGTATTACTTTTCAAAGGTGAACTTTAAACTTCACAAAAGGGCTCCTTGCTGTTTTTCACTTCAGTATTTTGAGAAAGTGACCAAAACACACATGCAGCAAGCAAATTCAGATCAACATTGGAGGGCAGCAGGGGCATGCTACCTGATTCTTCAGTGCAGGGTTCCTTTTAAGCAGATCTAATAGTCTCTTAATCTTATGTCAAAAGGTAGGGTAGAGGTCAGCTCCAAAAACACAAAAAAAATAGTAATTTTACCAACATCCCTAAGAAATGTTAGAACAAAGATGTGTAGAGTATGGGACTTTAAGGGTACATCATATGAATGAGAACACAATTAGATAAAACTATACAAATATTTATTAGAAAAAAACAGTTTAAAAAAGTAGGGAGTACAGTTTACAGTCACAGTCAAAGGTATACACACATTACCTAACATTGACAAATGAAAGAACTGTAGTCACATACAACTAAACATTACAACGTCCAGAAATTTCAACATGTTTTGCAGAAACGGCTTCATCAGGAAAAGGATGAGGATGTTTGATTAGTGAAAAAATAAGCACATTATATGTTCAACTTTAGATGTGTAGAGAGAGACAAAAACAGAAATTTATAAAAATTAATATATCACACATAGTTAACACAGATATATAACTTGCACAAACATAACTCCACCATACCCAGAGCAAAGACCTACCAAAAAAAAACCCACCCCCATGTGTCCCCTCACCTCCACACCCCACACCCCCCAACCACCACAGACACCCCAACCACGCAAACTCCATACCTCAAAAATGAGTTCCGGAAAAAACGCAGCTGCAAAGGTGTCCAGGGGGGCCCACAAGGGCTCGCTGCCAGACCAGACCAGAAAAATGTCAGATCACCCGTAGAGAGGGATGTGTATTTTGTTGTTGATAAATCAATCAATCATGCATTAAGAATTGTAAGATATATCTTTATAGCTTCAAGAATGTTTGCTCACCTCAAAATGTCTCACCACTGTATAAGGGGCTACACCGTGCCCCAATCCCCACAGCTAGGAGAGAACATAAAGGTAGATGGATAACAAAAGGGTAGGTAGCCAGAGCTCCACAAGGGAGCACAATGATGGCCAGTGGCGATCTGTGCAAAGAAACAGCAGTAAAGGCAATACTTAGTTTGTGGTTGAATACAAAGCAGGAACACTATCTGTCCTATTTGCAAATAAGGGATTACCTGATGCCACCGTCCGTATTCAGCATGAGCTCCCAAGTTGCCTAAACAGGCTACAAACATATGGGGTTTAAATATCCCTCCCCGTGGTGCCAAAATGCAGCACGTGACGTCACGCCGCACTGGCGCCAAGGGGCAGCACTACCCGTAAGGGCAAGTTGCTAGCTCTACTGCACACCCTTGGGCGTCCATATGGGGATCTTTTGGAAGAGGACCAGAAAGACTGCAAATAGGATAACAAAAAAAAGAAGGAGTGTATGTTGTGTGCAAGTATGCTACCCAACTAAAAAGCTGCAATGAGCATGAGTGTGGTCATGACTGTGCATCACAATGTTTAAATTTCCATAGCCTACATATTGATTACATTTATATAGTAAAAAATTGAAAAAACACATGAAATATTACATATAGCTAACCATACATTTCTTTCCTTGTATTGAGAATTATATAACAGGCAACATCAAACAGGACAACCCGTCAAGCACAGATCAAAGTATGACATACACCTGAAGTCGCATAACACTAAAAGATAGACGAGTGGCCAGAAATGAAAGGATGGATGGAAAATATGTCCAGATCAATGGCCAACACCCCCAAATAGGTGCCAGCAGTCTTGGTCACCAAATCAATATAGCCAAAAATGGGCACATCAGGGAAAAGACATTATTCAGAGAAAGGGCTTATAGCTAATCCCCTCATTAGGCCTAGGAACAGAGTGGCCTGTAAGGAGTAGATCCATCTCGTCTCCAACTGAAGGAGCTTGTTTTCAATGTCCACCCACGTTCATGTTCGGGAAAATGTTCAAGGCTAAAGAAGCCAATGGATTTGAGGTCAAATTTGTGGTATAACCCCACATGACGGCTTATTGGTGTTTCCATTTTGTGTTTGAAAATCAGGGATACGTGATCCCTGATTCTGCAGAATAGTGGGCGCTTTGTCTTCCCCACATAGAACGCTCCACAACAGCATTTCATTAGATATACCGAGCCAACTGATTGGCAAGTAGTTCTATGTTTGGGGGTCCAGTTGTTATTATTGGGAAGTACAATGCTTTTTCCCTTTAAAATAAAGGGGCAAAAATTGCACTGACCACATGGATAAGTGCCGGTGATTTGGTTTTAAAGGTAGCCAGATTACTATGATGACTACTTACCAAGGTGTCTCTTAATGAACAAGATCATTTAAAAGTAATTTCCGGTTGGGGTTTGATAAATTAAGAGATCTTTTGGTCAGCTGCCAATAGGTACCAAAATTTATTGTAAATATGTCACACTTTGGTATGTTGTCGGTTTTATTTAGTAATAACGCGTTTTGATGAGGATACTTTATCTCGTCTGGGCTTGTACGGTAGCAAATGTCTATTCTGGTTTTTCACTCTGTTGAAGGCTTTTTTCAAGCATGTTCTTCTATAGCCCCTAGCTAAAAGGCGTTCACGCAGCAAGATTGCCTCATTTTGGAAATCTGTATCCTGTGTGCAATTGCGTTTCAATCTTAAAAATTGACTATAAGGGATACTTTTGATCAATTTTTCTGGATGTGAGCGGCTAGTGTGTAGCAAGCTGTTTCCCGCTGAGGGTTTTCTATATAGAGTAGAGCAAAGCGCTCCTGTTTCGTTAATGAAAATGTTTACATCCAAGAAGGTATTACTTGATTGGTCAAATGTATATGTGAACTTTAAATTGTATGTGTTCACTTGTAACTAGGGATGAGCCGAACACCCCCCTGTTCGGTTCACACCAGAACTTGCGAACAGGCAAAACAATTGTTCGAACACGCGAACACCGTTAGAGTCTATGGGACACGAACATGAATAATCAAAAGTGCTAATTTTAAAGGCTTATATGCAAGTTATTGTCATAAAAAGTGTTTAGGGACCTGGGTCCTGCCCCAGGGGACATGGATCAATGCAAAAAAAAGTTTTAAAAACGGACGTTTTTTTGGGGAGCAGTGATTTTAATAATGCTTAAAGTGAAACAATAAAAGTGTAATATTCCTTTAAATTTCGTACCTGGGGGTGTCTATAGTATGCCTGTAAAGGGGCACATGTTTCCCATGTTTAGAACAGTCTGACAGCAAAATTACATTTCAAAGGAAAAAAAGTAATTTAAAACTACTCGCGGCTCTTAATGAATTGCTGGTCCGACAATACACATAAAAGTTCAATGATAAAAACGGCATGGGAATTCCCCACAGGGGAACCCCGAACCAAAGTTAAAAAAAAAAAAATGACGTGGGGGGTCCCCATAAATTCCATACCAGGCCCTTCAGGTCTGGTATGGATATTAAGGGGAACCCCGCGCCAAAATTAAAAAAAAATGGCTTATCCGACCCTCCAATGACCCTTATCCGAGCACGCAACCTGGCAGGCCGCAGGAAAAGAGGGGGGATGAGAGAGCGGCCCCCCTCCTGAACCGTACCAGGCCACATGCCCTCAACATTGGGAGGGTGCTTTGGGGTAGCCCCCAAAACACCTTGTCCCCATGTTGATGGGGACAAGGGCCTCATCCCCACAACCCTTGCCCGGTGGTTGTGGGGGTCTGCGGGCGGGGGGCTTACGGGCCATTTTTTAAAAAATTTTGGCTGGGGTTCCCCTTAATATCCCTACCAGACCTGAAGGGCCGCAAGTAGTTTTAAATGACTTTTTTTCTTTGAAATGTCATTTTGCTGTCAGACTGTTCTAAACACGGGAAACATGCGCCCCTTTACAGGCATACTATAGACACCCCCCAAGTACAAAATTAAAGGAATATTACACTTTTATTGTTTCACTTTAAGCATTATTAAAATCACTGCTCCTGAAAAAATGGTTGGTTTTAAACCTTTTTTTGCATTGATCCTTGTCCCCTGGGGCAGGACCCAGGTTCCCAAACACTTTTTATGACAATAACTTGCATATAAGCCTTTAAAATTAGCACTTTTGATTTCTCCCATAGACTTTTAAAGGGTGTTCCGTGGCTTTTGAATTTGCCGCGAACACCTCAAATTGTTCGCTGTTCGGCGAACGGGCAAACAGCCAATGTTCGAGTCAAACATGAGTTTGACTCAAACTCGAAGCTCATCCCTACTTGTAACCCATCCAGGAACTTTAGTAGATTTCTTTTGATCCTGCCCACAACATAAAAACATCATCTATGTATGGATGCCATGATACAATCTGACCAATGTCCTCCGATTTAGACTCATCAGAGAAAAGATCTCGTTCCCACCCCCCATGTACAGGTTCACGTAGGAGGGGGCACACTTCGCCCCCATAGCCACGCCCTGTAGCTAGAGGTAGTGGGAACCCTTGAATACAAAGGTGTTGTGTGTTAATATGAAATTTAATATTTCAATAACAAATTCGTTATACTTCCACGAATCAAGGTCACGCACGTTCAAAAATTCCCGCACAATTTTCACACCTCTGGCATGCGGTATGGAGTTGTACAAGGCCTCTATGTCGAATGTAACCAACCAAGATCCTTGGGGCTACTGCAGCCCATCCAGTATTTTCAATAGTTCAATAGTGTCCTTGACAAATGAAAATAGCCCTTTTACATGGGGGTATAGATATTCATCTACTAGTTGACTAGCCCTCTCAGTTAATGATCCACAGCCCGAAACTATTGGTCGACCTGGAGGATTGTGTAGGTTTTTGTGCACCTTAGGTAACGCGTAAAATGTTGGAGTGATGAAGTGGGTAGAGTCTAAGAATTTAAGTGTGTTAGAGTCTATAATGCCTCTATAATGTGCTTTAGCGAGAATGTCTTTGTAAAGCCTCATATAGTAATTGACATGAGATCTCGGAACTGGTCTATATCAATTGGTGTTGAGAATGATATCAAAGCACATTTGCTAATATTGTTCTATATCCATTATGACAAGGTTTCCACCTTTATCAGATGGCTTTACTGCAATATTCTTGTTGGATCTTAAATTACGCAGTGCCTTTTTCAAATGCTTGGGCAGATTGGACTGAGGTCCAGTTTGCCAATTGGTAGATTCAGTCACTTTAGTGACCTGGATCACAAAGGCCCATATATTAGAATTGCCCTGCAATATAGGGAATTACTTTGATTTGGGTTTATAGGACTTCGGTGCGTCAAAAGTGACACCTGAGGGGAGTGCAAGCGAAGAATAAGGAGGACGAAACTCCTGATCCTGGGATTGGGCAATGGTTGTTCCAGATGGATTGAAGATCCAACCATCCTCCTCCGGATTGCTCTCATCCCACAGGTCCATTAGATCCTGTAGAGCTCGTAAATCCTCAAAGGTTACACCTTCCATGTTGGAGTTTTGTGAACCTGATTCTTGAACATTATTTGGGTCTTTATCATATAATACTTTATACATAAGACGTCTGGCAAAAAGGTACAAATCTTTGATCAGCTCAAATGTATCTGCTTCCTCATCTGGACAGAACTAATTCCAACAACGTGGACTCATCTTCTGACAAAGGGTATGAAGAGAGATTAATAATGTCAAACTTGTCCCGGTTCCCATCAAAAGTGGAACCGGGGCATTCTACTTTAAAGGCTGACTCATTGCTCGCATAGGGATAGGCGCAGTTGACGAGGTGCACCTAGAGTCCATGGTGTTGGAATTGAATATGGGTGACTGGTAATGTACAGAATCACTCACTTATGACATTAGCTACACCTGTAGTGAATCTCAATCTGGTTTCAATGCTTGAGGGACCTATGTCCCAGCAAATGTTGGAACAATGCTTGCCCATGACCACCCCCTCTATGGACTCTCGGATAGCACCCATATTCAATACCAACACCATGGACTCTAGGCGCACCTCGTCAGCTGTGCCTATCCCTATGTGAGCAATGAGTCAGCCTTTAAAGTAGAATGCCTCGGTTCCACTTTTGATGGGAACTGGGACAAGTTTGACATTATTAATCTCTCTTCATACCCTTTGTCAGAAGATGAGTCCACATTGTTGGAATTAGGTCTTACTTTCTGTCCAGATGAGGAAGCAGATACATTTGAGCTGATCAAATATTTGTACCTTTTTGCCAGGCATCTTATGTATAAAGTATTATATGATAAAGACCCAAATAATGTTCAAGAATCAGGTTCACAAAACTCCAACATGGAAGGTGTAACCTTTGAGGATTTACGAGCTCTACAGAATCTAATGGACCTGTGGGTTGAGAGCAATCTGGAGGAGGATGGTTCGATCAATCTGGAACAACCATTGCCCAATCCCAGGATCGGGCGTTTCGTCCTCCTTATTCTTCGCTGGCACTCCCCTCAGGTGTCACTTTTGACGCACCGAAGTCCTATAAACCCAAATCAAAGTCATTCCCTATATTGCAGGGTAATTCTAATATATGGGCCTTTGTGATCCAGGTCACTAAAGAGATTGAATCTACCAATTGGCAAACTGGACCTCAGTCCAATCTGCCCAAGCATTTGAAAAAGGCACTGTGAAATTTAAGATCCAACAAGAATATTGTAGTAAAGCCATCTGACAAAGGTGGAAACCTTGTCATAATGGATATAGAACAATATGAGCAAATGTGCTTTGATATCATTATTAACACCAATTGGTATAGACCAGTTCCGAGATCTCATGTCAATTACTATATGAGGCTTTACAAAGACATTCTCGCTAAGGCACATTATAGAAGCATTATAAACTCTAACACACTTAAATTGCTAGACTCTACCAACTTCATCACTCCAACATTTTACACGTTACCTAAGGTGCACAAAAACCTACACAATCATCCAGGTCGACCAATAATTTCGGGCTGTGGATCATTAACTGAGAGGGCTAGTCAACTAGTAGATGAATATCTATACCCCCATGTAAAAGGGCTGTTTTCATTTGTCAAGGACATTATTGAACTATTGATACTGAATAGGCTGCAGTAGCCCCAAGGATCTTGGTTGGTCGTGATTGACCTAGAGGCCTTGTACAACTCCATACCGCATGCCAGAGGTGTGGAAGTTGTGTGGGAATGAGCGTGACCTTGATTCCTGGAAGTATAACAAATTTGTTATTGAAATATTAAATTTCATATTAACACACAACATCTTTGTATTCAAGGGTTCCCACTACCTCCAGGTACAGGGCATGGCTATGGGGTCAAAGTGCGCCCACTCTTACGCGAACCTGTACCTGGGGGGTGGGAACGAGATCTTTTCTCTGATGAGTCTAAATTGGAGGACATTGGTCAGATTGTATCATGGCATCAATACATAGATGATGTTTTTATGGTGTGGGCAGGATCAAAAGAAAATCTACTAAAGTTCGTGGATGGGTTACAAGTGAATACATACAATTTAAAGTTCACATATACATTTGACCAATCAAGGATTACCTTCTTGGATGTAGAAATTTTCATTAACGAAATGAACGCTTTACTCTATTCTATATAGAAAACCCTCAGCAGGAAACAGCTTGCTACATGCTAGCAGCTCACATCCAGAAAAATTGATCAAAAGTATCCCTTATAGTCAATTTTTAAGATTGAAACGCAATTGCACACAGGATACAAACTTCCAAAATGAGGCAAACTTGCTGCATGAATGCCTTTTAGCTTGGGGCTATAGTAGAACATGCTTGAAAAAAGCCTTCAACAGAGTGAAAAACCAGAATAGACATAAAAGGGAAAAAGCATTGTACTTCCCAATAATAACATCTGGACCCCAAACATAGAACTAATTGCCAATCAGTTGGCTCAGTATATCTAATGAAATGCTGTTGTGGAGCGTTCTATGTGGGGAAGACAAAGCGCCCACTATTCTGCAGAATCAGGGATCATGTATCCCTGATTTCCAAACACAAAATGGAAAAACCAATAAGCTGTCATGTGGGGTTATACCACAAATTTGACCTCAAATCCATTGGCTTCTTTAGCCTTGAACATCTCCCCGAACATGAACGTGGGGGGGACATTGATAACAAGCTCCTTCAGTTGGAGACGAGATGGATCTACTCCTTACAGGCCACTCGGTTCCCAGGCCTTAATGAGGGATTAGCTATAAGCCCTTTCTGTGAATAATGTCTTTTCCTTGATGTGCCCATTTTTGGCTATATTGATTTGGTGACCAAGAGTGCTGGCACCTGTTTGGGGGTGTTGGCCATTGATCTGGCCATATTTTCCATCTATCCTTTCATTTCTGGCCACTCGTCTATCTTTTAGTGTTATGCGACTTCAGGTGTATGTCATACTTTGATCTGTGCTTGACGAGTTGTCCCGTTTGATGTTGCCTGTTATATAATTCTCAATACAAGGAAAGAAATGTATGGTTAGTTTTATGTAATATTTCATGTGTTTTTTCAATTTCTTACTATATAAATGTAATCAATATGTAGGCTATGGAAATTTAAATATTGTGATGCACAGTCATGACCACACTCATGCTCACTGCAGCTTTTTAGTTGGGTAGCATACTTGCACACAACATACACTTCTTTTTTTTTCTTATCCTATTTGCAGTCTTTCTGGTCCTTTGCCAAAAGATCCCCGTATGGATGCCCAAGGGTGTGCAGTAGAGCTAGCAACTTGCCCTTATGGGTAGTGCTGCCCCGCTGCACGCCCACCTGGAGGCACCCTGTTTCCCTATGGTGTTCCGGTCATGCGGTGATCAATTCATCATATACCATCATTTTAGTCCACTATTCTACACTGTTGGTCCGGAACTGTCTCCACTGTGGGTTGCAGCGCTGTTTGTCTGTTCACCGGAGGTCTCAATAACTTCCGACTTCTGGTTTCCGGTCTTCAGTCCATAGCACTTGGACCTTCCCTTTGCGTCCGCTTGGCGCCAGTGCGGCGTGACATCATGCGCTGCATTTTGGCGCCATGGGGAGGGATATTTAAACCCCGTATGTTTTTAGCCTGTTTAGGCAACTTGGGAGCTAATGCTGAATATGGACGGTGGCATCAGGTAATTCCTTATCTGCAAATAAGACCGATAGCGTTCCTGCTTTGTATTCAACCACAAACTAAGTATTGCCTTTACTGCTGTTTCTTTGCACAGATCGCCATTTGCCATCCTTGTTCTCCCTTGTGGAGCTCTGGCTGCCTACACTTCTGGTAACCATCTACCTTTATGTTCTCTCCTAGCTGTGGGGATTGGGGCAGGGTGTAGCCCCTTATACAGTGGTGAGACATTTTGAGGTGAGCAAACGTCCTTGAAGCTATAAAGATATATCTTACAATTCTTAATGCATAGTATTTACATATATCTATTGTAACGAGCCCCTGCTCACTCGCTTCCACTCTCCCGACACTCCTCTGTGGCTATTGAATCAGATTTCAGATCGCAACGTCTGGTGGTTCGGTCATCCGCTGCCCTGGGAATCGAACTACAGCTATGTGCCGTTCGAATCCAGTTGTGATAGCTCAGAACAAACACCGGGCAGGCTGTATGTAAGTTCAAACAGGAATCTCACTTTTATTGATGCACACAACACACTTTTATACACAGCAGTTTGAACATCCCGCCCCCAACAACCACTTTCCTATTGGTCAATTGTACAATACACTCTAGTCTTCACTCAGGTCCTCTTGTCCATGCAAATGAGGACTTGAAACAGGATCAGCAGAGACTGGTGCGATAGCTTGAATAGGAGGACTGATATGTGTAATGACACAGAGAAGCCCCAGGGGGTAATTAAAGTACATAAACAAACGGTCAAACACAAAACAATGCCTTCCTTCCAGACCATGGAGCCGTCTGGAGGGGGTTAGCCTTAAGACAAGGCAGAAGACCCCCCCACTGTGTAAAAGAATCAAAGGAGAAATACTTCAGCATTCCAAGCTTCATGACAATCCAGTATTCCAAGGTTCATGACATCTATATATACACAATTTCAGAATTTGTTTGACGGGTGTTTCGGTTTCGGGTCTTTAATCAATGTATATCAACGTTCCTCTTTGTGCCTTTCCGTCCGCATGAGTTCTCAATATAATCTCATTTTATTGGATAATGGTGAGTACAGTCCATTGACAAGGTTGTGCTATGGACCTATGCTTTCCTCATCCTTAACATTTGTATTGTTTTTACAACCTATGATATACATTGCAGATATGGCTATATCTCTAGATGATTGATTTATCAACAACAAAATACACATCCCTCTCTATGGGTGATCTGGCATTTTCCTGGTCTGGTCGCGAGCCCTTGTGGGCCCGCCTTGACACCTTTGCAGCTGCGTCTTTTCCGGAACTCATTTTTGAGGTATGGAGTTTGCGTGGTTGGGGTGTCTGCGGTGGTTGGGGGGTGTGGGGGGTGAGGGGAAACGTGGGGGTGTTTTTTTTTTTTTGGTAGGTCTTTGCTCTGGGTATGGTGGAGTTATGTTTGTGCAAGTTATATATCTGTGTTAGGTTTGTGTGTTATATTAATTTTTATAAATTTCTTTTTTTGTCTCTCTCTACACATCTAAGGTTGAACGTATCATGTGCTTATTTATTCACTGGTCAAACATCCTCATCCTTTTCCTGATGAAGCCGTTTCGGCGAAACATGTTGAAATTTCTGGACGCAGTTATGTTTAGTTGTATGTGACTACAGTTCTTTCATTTGTCAATGTTAGGTAATGTGTGTATACCTTTGACTGTGACTGTGAACTGTACTCCCTACTTTTTTAAACTGTTTTTTCTAATAAATATTTGTATAGTTTTATCTAATTGTGTTCTCATTCATATTATGTACCCTTAAAGTCCCATACGCTACACATCTTTGTTCTCTCTTAATCTTAAATTTACTGTTAGAAGTATATCGGGTGAGACAGTAATGGGGTTTTTAAATGGGTCCTACCTTCTAAATATGTTCAAAATATTCCAATATATTTCAAGTAGATGAAATTGTTCAACCCGCCAAATCTATTTCTTTGACAGTCTTCCATGATCCTCCAATAATATACTACAGAGAAAGAGATTGTTCCATGTTTGCACCAAACGTATTTATAAAACGCAACAATCTTACTGCAAGTATGACCAAACTAAAGGCAAGGTATGCTTGTACATGTTTAGCATTCTTAAACATTTCATAACTTTTAAAAAATGAAATATTAGACACATTTTGATCGAAGAGAAAACACAACAGTGTGTATTTCCTGTTGTAATTGGAGAACTGTCTTTGTTGTGCTCATGAGCTTTCACCTGGTCACATTTGATGGAGACTGAAACATTGTGCGCAGGCTTGGTCCACTGTTGTCACTATCAGGCAGCTGGTCTAGTAAACTGCATTGATGTAGACAGAGGGTGGCTGAAAAAGGCTACAAGAGATCAACAGAACAGAGACCCAAAAAGGATGAATAGAAAGAAGAAAACAGTATTTTACCAAAAGGTGGCATTTGTTTAAAATACACAGGACTTTAACAAATCAAATGTTATCCAGATAGGGTTTTAATCTATCCCAAGTACATTTTAACACCAGAAAGCAAAAAAGTTGTATAGGCAGTATTCTAGAAATGAAAATGATAACAATCTGACAGTGTTAAAGCTCAACTCCATGCTATCATTTAAATGTCTCTGGGTCCCTCCCAGAGTGCAGATGAGTGCAGACATCAAGAACGCACTCCCTTCCCTGTAGTGTATTAATGCAGAGAGTGGCTCCTACTGTCCTTATGTCAGCTGTGTTCCCTGATTCATCCAGGACCATTCAACACCAGTAGAAGGATGTAGAAGAAGAGGGCCTAGTGTGAAGGTACTTTTAAAATAACATATTTTTTTATTTAAGTTACTTATATAGCGCCATCAATTTATGCAGTGCTTTACATATACATTGTACATTCATATCAGTCCCTACCCTCAAGGAGCTTACAATTTATGGTCCCTAACTCACATTCATACATATTAGGGACAATTTAGACAGGATCCAATTAACCTACCAGCATGTCTTTGGAGTGTGGGAGGAAACCCACGCAGCCACAGGGAGAACATGCAAACTACAGGCAAGTAGTGTCGTGGTTTTTGATTCAAACCAGCGACCCTTCTTACTGCTAGGCGAAAGTGCTATCCACTACACCACTGTGCCGCCATAAGGTATCTATTCATACCACGTGCAGAATAAAGGGGGACTTTCACTTAATTAAATTACCTGTGCTAAATAACCCTGATGGTCTCTGCTGTTTTCCTGTTTTCTAATGGGATTTTACACCTCATTAACAAACATCATACCATAAGAAAATACCTAAATAATAAAATAAACACACAACAAGTGTGTTATCTATTATAGGATTGTCTACAGGATTGTCATTTTAAGGACACCTGGTGGTTGCCTGTTGCAATTGCAGTTCAGTTCATCAAAGGAAAGAAAAGGGAAGTCTTGCCTTTGTTAATAAAGTTTCTTATTGAACAACATAAAGTTTTTACCTCAGTTAAAGAAGCCCTTTTAGTTCTGATGCAGACAGGGCCAGCCCTACCATGGGTCCCGGTGGGTCCATTTTACCCAGGCAGCACTTTGAGAGGGGCAGCAAATTGAACTACAGCCACCTCTCCTTCTTTTCTATTTACCTAGCAAATTGACGACCAAGATGTTTTTTCCAGCAGTTTTGTGTGTCGTAACAACTACCCTAGCCCGCCCCTATACTGCCTTAGCCTGTGCATATACTACCCTAACCTGTCCATATACTACCCTAGCCTGTCTATATACTACCCTAGCATGCCCCTATACTGCCTTAGCCTGTCCATATACTACCCTAGCCTGTCCGTATACTACCCTAGCCTGTCTATATACTACAGTGTACCCTAGCCTGCCCCTATACTACCCTAGCCTGCCTATGTACTGCCTTAGCCTGCCCCTATACTGCCTTAGCCCAGACATCTCAAGTCTTCAGCGAATTGCAGGATACTCCCGCATATGACGGCAGGCTCACGGACACCCGGGAGTGTGGCACGATCTTCCAGTTGAGCCTGCACTGCCACTCAGCCTGGAGCAGGGCCAGATACAGCAAAAAATATCCCAGTAGGCTGCCCTGGGGCCACTTTGAGCTGCGACTGCAGCTGCACCCAGGGACAATCCAAATGCAGAGTCCTACTCTTCCTCCCTTTGTGTAATCACAAACAGCGGGTGTCTCCCGCTGTGTCATGCAGCTACAGTCTTAACTGTTTGGCGGCTGTCCACTGTAACAAAGCTCCGTCTCCTATTCATGATAGACGGAACACTGATTACATTTCCCAGTGTTGTATCGGTGTTCAGTTGACAGATGAGGAGGCAGGGCTTTGTTTCAGTGGATGGCCGCCGAACAGTTAAGACTGCAGCTGCATGTAATCAAGGTACTGGCGAGGCTTCAGATGGGCACTGATGAGGAAACAGAGAAGACTATAGGATAAAACCAGAGCCACCAAGCTGAAGCCGTTTGACTGATCCCTGCACGGTGCACCTGAGAGGTCAGTGTCAGCATTGCCAGGCCAGTCTGAGGGGGGGTCACTGATGTAAGGAGGGAGTGAATACAATAATGTAGGGGGCACTGATATAAAGGTTTCCCCCTTATATCAGTAACCCCACCTCCTTACCTTAGTGTATTCTTTCTGTGGAAGGTGGTCTCTGGTCACCCCCCCACATTCCTGGGGTCCCCCTTGACGATTGCTCCACTTTTACCACTTTCAACCGGAATTTGCTTCGCGGATCAGACCCTGGCATCTCTGTCATGCGAGGATTGTGGTGGGGTGTGCAACCAGGTGTGACAGAGAATCCGCTGTATGTAAGCTGGCAGACAGACTCATTGTGCAACAGGCTGCAGCTGCCAGCAGTGTGAACCCAGTGGCTTATGAGTCATCCATGTATGATGATGACAGATGTCCTCCCCTTGCCAGAAAGGACAGTCTGTGTGAAGAGGGAGGAGTCACACTGACTCTGGTATGCACAGGCTGGTCCTCCAGAGTGTGTGAGTTCTGCAGAGTGTGGATAGAGTGACACAGTGACGCTGAGCATCACTGTGTGTCACTCTCTCACCACATCTCTCAGCTCACTCATCATGTGTCACTCAGGAGCAGGGGCCATTTCAGGAAAAGGGGCCAGATTCTCTACACATGGGCCATTTACTCAGCAGGTGATGTCCACAGGGACCATACTTAGCAGGTGTCTACAGGGGCCTTCAGCAATATATATATATATATATATATATATATATATATATATATATATATATATATATATAAATTTGTTGCAACAGCCTGGTGCCAGAGTTACTACACAGGCAGGGCCAGGGTTATCAGTGGCAGTGCAGAACCATCACGGCAGAGTAAAAAAAAAAAAGAGGTACAAAACGCACTTCACCCCAGACTACACTTAAGTGTACCCATGCATAATAGGGGTAAAAAACAATGAAGGTGTAGCTCGCTGCACTGTTTTTAGCAATGAATTCTCTGTAGCCAATGGTGGGTTAAATGACTGTAAAAGATATATTGAGGTGAGTGTGACACAACATTATCTTTTAAAGTATTATTGACAGCACAGAGCGTGACCTCCCTGAAATGAGCTTGCCACCTCCCTGAAATGAGTTTTTGCAGGTTGGTATGTCTGTTAGCCCGTCCATATACTACCCTAGCCTGTCCATATACTACCCTAGTCTGTCTATATACTACACTAGCATGCCCCTATGCTGCCTTAGCCTGTCTATATACTGCCCTATCCTGCCCCTATACTGCCCTAGCCTGCCCCTTGGAATTCAACATAATGGTATGTCATATAATTTTAATAGTCATGCTTAATGCTGTACTTATTTGCAAAGTGTCACATGTAATACATATTGTAATTCTAAGTTTCTCTGATTGTATTGCAGTTTACAGAACTATTGATAGAAGTACATTCAATTTTGGAATAAAATAAATGCTATTTCTTTCTGTTATGTTAACTGGCTATCAGCTAAGGGATAGTATGACAGCATAACAAGGATTGTGGAAAAGTCTAGGCCATGGCCCCTTTATTGGATTTAAAAGAAATTTAATTTTAACCTTTAATACCAAACAGAACAGCTGTTAACCATTAACAGACCAACATGCTTAGTCACTAAAACTCAAGCAGCAATATCTAATATCAACCAAATAACAGCATACCAACAAAGTGGGTGGACCCAAAGGGGAAGGAGGGTGGGAGAGCAGGTCAAAGGATCCAGTAGGAAGGCTGAGGAGAATCCAGAGGTGAGTCCAACTGACAGACCTGAGGTAAATGCTGACTCTGCCCTGTGACAGGAGAGAATAGAAGTAAAAGGTTATACTCATTGGCTAGATGTTTCCCGCCAAAAGTTTTTTCACCAATCCAGTGCTAAACAACTGAGGTAAATCTCCCTAGCAACAGCAGGCAGCTTGTAACCTGAAACACAAAACAGAAAGAACCAGCAAAGCAGCCAAAGAGAGACAAGTATTTAACAATAATCATAGCCCTCTATTAAGAGTAAAATGTATTTAAAAAACAAATGGGTGTTAGGGATGACAATCCCATGGGGCCACTTTTCTATTCTTTTTTTTTTTCGTGGCCCTGACATTACTGCTCTATGTGCTAGCTCTAGTGCAGGAAAAAAGCTGCAATGGGACTGAAAAGGGAAACATTCACTAACAAAATATGGATGTTGTTTTTTTCTGAAGAAGGTCAGAAATGGCAGCTTACATTTTTCCTCAATACATTTTACCTCTAAGTTCAAGTCCATTACCCCAGAATAACAGCTTTTATCAGAGGCTTCTAATTTAGATATTTTTGTGACAGAATACTTCTTAAATCCACAGGTTGCTGGTAGCTGTTCTATACAATGTTATGATATCATTACACTATATTTTATAGTGGAAAGATGACCTGTATAAAAATCTGCCAGATAGGTTATTTTCTCTCTATTTCTTTAGGTGAACTAATTAACAACACAGGAAAACCAGGGCTGTTCGAATGTTTTAATAGAACTCCACAAATTAGAACTAATTTCTGCACAGATCAGATGGACTTTGTAGTCAATTTGAAATCTTAGCTTTCAGTATGATCAATCTAGATTAAAAATAAAACAATTCTTTCACTTGCGTATAATGTTTCATATGCACCGAAGCAGTATGTAAACAGAGTATTTGGCATTTTTATTAGGATGTGGAACTCAGTCATTTCCTTTGCAACAACATCTCATAAACTATTTTGACAGTCTAATAAACTATAAAAAGCTGTGGTAAAAACTGGCTCAGAATGTTATAACCGTACAAAATGGAAAGAGCAAGAAAAAACATCTATCACTGGGATTATTATCACTGTTGTCATGGCAACGTAGTTGCAAAGGCAATATCTCCATGGTTCTGCTGTTTGTTATCATCCTTCTTGATTTTACATCATTGAAATTGTAGTAATTACACTCTGCCTGATGAAAAATGCATGCTGTCATGGCAACTAAGTCAAATATTCTTAATCATTTCACCACTTCAATCTAAAATATAATTGTTTGTCAGTAAAATAGGTTATACTGAAGGCTTCTACAGAATTATGATTGCCTTAAGTGTTTCAAAAATGTACTCTTAAGTTTAAGGCTTTAAGATAAAACACCGTAATAGCCTGGAAGAGAAAACAAAGCCTTTATTGCAAACAAAAAATCGTGTTTTGAAATAAGTTATGTATAAAAATTATATTATAAACAATTTTCTAATTTTGGTTAATATTTATGCTTTACAGAAGGCTGTTTTAGGAAAAGAAAAACAGTGGCTATATGTCACAAGTGCTAATATAACCCTATATCATTTGCCTTGAATATTAAAACAATAGTACAGATAATTCTGGGTTTCTCCAGCTTTCTAGTTTACAGTTTCAAATCCACACATGGAAACTATATTTCAAAAGCAAATATATAGAAGCATCAAATTACATGAAGCTAAGCTCCTAATATTAAAAAATATATATTATTTTTATAGTTACGTTATCAACAATGTAAACATATTTTTAAATACAACTTGGATAATACCTGCAATTCTCTTGATATCTACTGCATACTAAGATTTAGATTGGAGCAGATAAAGTCAGCACTCTGAACCAATCGTGCCTTACTGCAAAGCACATGTGCTGACAGTGTCCATTCAACAGGCTGGGGGAGTGTTTTGTGATGCTGCTGCTGCAGAGGAAGTTATGGACCTTTTGTACTGTCTGGCAGAAGCCATTAACAAAGATTATAGTTTCCGTGGCAAGCTAGACAGTTTATGTAGTGTTTTTTTGTTTTGTTTTTTACTGGACATTTAGTTCCTTGCTTGGAGTTCAGCATTAATTTTACAAACATAAGAAACCATCATAATAATAATTTAGAGAATTGGCATTAAAATCTGGACAAAAACTGTAAAAATGTTTTTAAATGCGTATCATTGGCGATACATGTTCTTTCTGCGTGGAATACAGTAAAATAAGATGTAGACAATATGAAGTTTATAGAGGACTGTAGTTCTGATCCAGGGTTAAATGGAACCTTATTTTTCTGTGGAGCTGCCAAGAACAAATGTCTTCTGAGGTAGTAACTTAAATAAGTCAATAATATTCTCAGTATGAGAACATACTCACTATGGTTTTAGCTCCAGCCACTAGAAGGAGAATGGATTTTTTTTTGCATAGCAGAAGTGTCTCAAATGACAATTTGAAAGGTTGAGCATCATTTGGATGTTGGTTCACTTAAAGACTGATAATTTAAAACATGAGCAACCCCACTACAGACCAACAGGACAGGAAATAAATTCTCATACTGAGAATATTATTGACTTATTTAAGTTACTACCTCAGAAGACATTTGTTCTTGGCAGCTCCACAGAAAAATAAGGTTCCATTTAACCCTGGATCAGAACTACAGTCCTCTATAAACTTCATATTGTCTACATCTTATTTTACTGTATTCCACGCAGAAAGAACATGTATCGCCAATGATACGCATTTAAAAACATTTTTACAGTTTTTGTCCAGATTTTAATGCCAATTCTCTAAATTATTATTATGATGGTTTCTTATGTTTGTAAAATTAATGCTGAACTCCAAGCAAGGAACTAAATGTCCAGTAAAAAACAAAACAAAAAAACACTACATAAACTGTCTAGCTTGCCACGGAAACTATAATCTTTGTTAATGGCTTCTGCCAGACAGTACAAAAGGTCCATAACTTCCTCTGCAGCAGCAGCATCACAAAACACTCCCCCAGCCTGTTGAATGGACACTGTCAGCACATGTGCTTTGCAGTAAGGCACGATTGGTTCAGAGTGCTGACTTTATCTGCTCCAATCTAAATCTTAGTATGCAGTAGATATCAAGAGAATTGCAGGTATTATCCAAGTTGTATTTAAAAATATGTTTACATTGTTGATAACGATGATGGCAAAATTTCAAATGAATGCAGGAGTATTAGATTCAACATTAGTGGATGATTTCAAGAGATCTGTATCTTCTGTGAGTCCTAGGTCTTCCCCCATCTTCCTTTTTCTTCTCTTTCCCTCATCTCTTTCTGTTCTCTTTACCTTGCTCACTCTTGAGATTTGTCTTTTTTTTGCACTCTTTAAAAAAATTGGTACAAACTCACAAAGTGAGCAAATTTCTTATGTACACAGGGGATTTCTTATTATGCTGATTAATGTGATTCGTAATAACCATAACACAACTCAGATAGGATTTTTCTTTCTTTCTTTTAAAGATGTTCTGTTATTTTGATGTAATTGATGTAATTCTGGTTTCGATGACTTACCTTGTTATTTGGTTAATCAATCTTCCTACCAATCAAAACTCAGGATCACCTCATTGGTTCAGAAGTGGCATTGGATCCTGATTGCCTGAAATTTAAGTCTCATACTTCCCACATAAACAAGAGGCTATCTCCGGTGCCTCTGTGTCTGAAAACCTGAGTACCTGTTTAAGCCTTATCTTTTGATTTACAACCATCAGCCCTCTTTGATATAACATAAATCAGTGTTAAGATGAATGTTGTATGTACCCGCCCTATCCACAACAATGCTTTGCGCTTAGAACGATATACCCAAAAGGATATATAGCATATATATAAATGAACACATGAATTAATAAATAGCAGCCGCTTAAATAATAGGTAATATATATATAGGCAATAGTGAGCCAGTTAAGTCAATAGCATTCCTTCAGTATTGCAGCAGTGCTGTGAGATCCCAATAAATAGGGTCCTTTTTTCCAATCAAGTTCATAAAGTGCGAAGATGGGAAACAGATGATAAAAATCCCCCTAGTCAATAATCTCGTGTTCTGTGAGGGTAGTTAATCCATTCACCAAGCGATACACCACGTGCTGGGATCCCCAATGAAAAACTTACTCACCAGAAATTTAATCAATATGAGCCTTGATTAGTATTAGTTGGTCTGCACCAATTTCCAAATGACCACCAGATGTCAGTCTAATTCTCGGTAGTTCCAATGCAATATGAGGGAGAAATAAATGTCCACATAGTGTGATACCGCTAAACACTTTTATTAAAACATCTAAACATTTCCCTTTAAAAACATGCGTACCAGATAATCATTAGATAAGAGGAAAGAAAATTAAGTGCACTGTGCCTGTTACGTTCTTCAATCCGACAGGGATGACAGGAGCACTCACTGTGTGTGGTTACAGCTGTGCGCTTCCTGATTCCTTGGCCGATGGAGCGCATGCGTCACTTCCGGTGCATCACGTCCCTAATGTTTTGTCCAATCCCGGACTTCTTCTGAGGACTTGGGAGCCACAATGTCTGCCCCTCATCCCAAACAACAATAGAATAATAGAATAACTTATTTACTATGCAAACAGCAGACCAAAAGACGGTGTGTTTGAGATACCAAAAACAGTAAATAGGCCTACCTTCTAGTAAACATGTTCCTATAAAACATACATATATATATATACTCATACATACACACGTATATATATATATATTATATATATATATATATATATATATATATATATATATATATATATATATATATATATATATACACACATACATACAACAGGGCATAGTAATTAAATTAGAAAGTCCTCACAATGGTTCCCTTGAAGCTCCTTGATATAAATATTAATTTCAAAATCTCCACATCAAGGTGAGTTTGATTCCAGTACTTACAACTAAAATACACCTTAAATAAAATATGCACGGAAATCCTCTCTAGGCCCATCCTTTTGCTATCACTTCTACTATTCTTATAACAAAAAAATGGATTTATGGTCCAATAGTTATCTGTATACCAGGTATTGGGGCCTGAATGAAGCTTATATCATAGGTGAAGTTGTTTAAGGCAGTTCTTTTTTAACAGCTCACCCTAACAAAATCCTCTCCCAGAATTTAATTGTAGCCTTACAACCTTCTAATCTCTCATGTAAACACAGAACAGGTGGTCTGGGAGTGTAAGCAAAGGGAATTAAGCTAAGTATGATTTTTTTTCCCACACCTAAGTCATTTACAGTGCCAGAAAAAATGGTGAACTAATGCAGCTGTTTGCTGTTAAAGCAACCAATTACCAACAATGCACTTCCTGGTCTCTGAACTGTGGTCAGGTGTTTTTTTTAAGTGCCAGCCATTCCCTAGAAAAGTCAGGGTTCATAGCAGCCTTTACTTGTTGAGGAAGTCATGGGGCAGTCAGTAAAGCAGTTTTTTTCCAAGAAAAGCTAGGTGCCACTGCTGCTGATTGCTGAAAAATATTGCAGAGCAGAAATATTCAGTCATAGGGACCAGGGGATGTCATTTGGCATAAGTGTACCAACGGCGGCAGATCATGTTGGTGGGATTTTTTCTTTTAGCAAGTTGGCAGGTACCTTTCATTGTGATTGATGTGGATATTATTATTATTATTCAGGATTTATATAGCGCCAACAGTTTACGCAGCGCTTTACAATATAAAAGGGAGACAATACAGTTATAATATAATACAATACAATACAATAGGATTAAGAGGGCCCTGCTCAGAAGAGCTTACAATCTAATAGGGTGGGGCAGGTGGTACAAAAGGTTGTAACTGTGGGGAATGAGCTGGTGGAAGTGGTAGGAGATTAGTTGGAGACGTGATAGGCTTTCCTGAAGAGATGAGTTTTCAGGGATTGCCTGAAGGTAGCAAGAGTAGGGGCTAGCCGGATAGATGGAGGTAGCGAGTTCCAGAGGATGGGAGAGGCTCTGGAGAAATCCTGGAGACGAGCATGGGAGGAGGAGATGAGAGAGCTTGAAAGCAGGAGGTCTTGAGAAGAGTGGAGAGGACGATTTGGGTGATATTTGGAGACAAGATTAGTGATGTAGCTTGGGGCAGAGTTGTGAATGGCTTTGTATGTTGTGGTTAGAATTTTGAATTTAATTCGCTGGGTGATTGGGAGCCAGTGTAGGGATTGAAGTAGAGGGTTGGCAGACACTGAGTGGTTGGTAAGGTGGATAAGTCTGGCAGCAGCATTCATGATAGACTGAAGAGGGGATAGCCTATGGAGTGGTAGGCCAATGAGAAGGGAGTTGCAATAGTCAAGGCGAGAGATAACAAGGGAGTGAATGAGGAGCTTGGTGGTTTCATTTGTTAAAAAAGGGCGAATTTTAGAGATGTTACGGAGGTGAATTCTACAAACTTTTGACAATGATTGGATTTGAGGCTGAAATGACAAGTCGGAGTCTAGGATTACACCTAGTACCCTGGCGTGAGGGGAGGGACTGATGGTTGCATTGTTGATTTTGATGGAAAAGTCATGGAGGGGGGCACGGGCGGGGGGGAATATTAATAGCTCAGTTTTAGAGAGATTTAGTTTAAGGAAGTGGTGTGACATCCATGCTGATATGTCAGTTAGTAAGTTAGTAATGCGAGAGGAGACTGAAGAAGTGAGGTGAGGAGTAGACAGATAGATTTGGGTGTCATCAGCGTATAAGTGGTATTGGAAGCCGTGGGCAGTTATTAGGTGACCAAGGGAGGTGGTGTAGATAGAGAAGAGAAGGGGTCCAAAAACCGAGCCTTGGGGGACCCCCACAGAAAGGGGCAATGGAGAGGAGGAGACAGAGTTGTAGGTGACACTGAAGGAGCGCTGTGATAAATAGCCAGAGAACCAGGATAGAGCAGAATCTCGGAGGCCAAGGGAATGTAGTTTATTGAGAAGGAGCGGGTGGTCAACAGTATCAAAGGCCGCAGAGAGGTCAAGTAGTAGGAGTATGGAGTACTGGCTGTTGGTTTTAGCAGTTAGTAAATTGTTAGTGAGTTTTAGTAAGGTAGTTTCCGTGGAGTGCTGTGAGCGAAAGCCAGACTGTAAGGGGTCAAGAAGGTTATTTTCATTGAGGTAGGAGCTAAGACGGTTGTAGACTAAGCGTTCTAGAAGTTTAGCGGTGAACGGGAGTAATGAGATGGGTCTTAAGTTGTTCAGGTCGGTAGGGTCCAGTGAGGGCTTTTTAAGAATGGGAGTGATCTGTGCATGTTTTAGAGGGGAGGGGAAAATGCCACTAGAAAGGGAGAGATTGAAGATGTGGGTGAGGGAGCATAGGATAGAAGAAGAGGGTGACCGTAGTAGTTGTGAGGGAACAGGATCCAAGGGACAATTGGTTAGGTGGGCATTCGAGAAAATTTTTGTAACCTCTTCCGTAGTAGCCAATTCAAAAGAGGAGAGGGTTGAATGTGCTGCTGGGCAAGGTATGATGGGTGGGGAAGATGTACGCACAGTGGAGATGTCCTCACGAATTGCATTGATCTTGTCTTTGAAGTGATTGGCAATCTCTTGGGCAGTGAGTGAGTTAGTGGGTAGAGGGGGTGGTGGACGAAGCAGAGAGTTAAAGGTTGAGAAGAGCCGACGGGGACTGGATGACAAGGAATTAATAAGAGAGACAAAGTAGGCTTGTTTGGCAGCATGGAGGCATGAATTGTATTTTAGAAGGGCAGATTTATATAGGGTGAAATCTTGCAGGCATTTGGTTTTACGCCACAGTCGTTCAAGAGCACGGCAATGTCTCTTGAGATTTCTAGTGTTGTCAGTTTGCCAGGGTTGTAACGGTCGGGGCCTAATTCTGCGTGTGGTTAGGGGATATGTATTGTGGGACATTTTTTGCTTTTTTTTATTCTCTCACTTGACGTCAGAAGGGGCGGGGTTACCCGTTTACGTCACCAGGTGGCCCCGCCCTCAGCTATTTTTTTTGTTTTTTGGTCCGACGCTGTGATCGAAGATGAATCAACATCGCGGCACAGTTTTTTTTTTTCATTTTTTAATAAAGGACTTGTCCCAAATTGTCTCCTGTAATTTTTAACATTTTGACACTTTTTTGGTGAATGTATAGGGGTACAATGTATCTGATACCCATTCACATAGGGGGGGGCTGGGATCTGGGGGTCCCCTTGTTAAAGGGGGCTTTCAGATTCTGATAAGCCCCCACCCGCAGACCCCCACAACCACCGAACAAGGTTTGTGGGGATGAGGCCCTTGTCACCATCAACATGGGCACAAGGTGCTTTGGGCCGACCCCAAAGCATCCTCCCCATGTTGAGGGCATGTGGCCTGGTATGAGGGCATGTGGCCTGGCATTCTCTCATCCCCAACTCTTTTCCTGCAGCCTGCCAGGTTGCGTGCTCGGATATGGGTCTGGTATGGTTTTTGGGGGACCCCTACGCCATTTTTTAAAAAATTTGGTGTGGGGTTCCCCTTAAAATCCATACCAGACCTGAAGGGCCTGGTATGGATTTTGGGGGGACCCCTACGCCATTTAAAGAAAAAATTGGTGCAGGGTTTTGCTTAATATCCACATCAGACCTGAAGGGCCTGGTAGGGATTTTGGGGGGACCCCCACGCATTTTTTAAAAAATGTTGGTGCTGGGTTCCCCTTAATATTCATACCAGACCCAAAGGGCTTGGTAACGGACTGGGGGGGAACCCATACCATTTATCTCAATGATTTTTATTTTTTATCTGTTTTGCCGGGATCCTACAATTCATTACAGCCACAAGCAGTTTTTTTTTTTACTTGAACAAAGGTTTTTATTTAAACAAAAGTGCATACATATATTGCATGTTGTATATACACTTACATTTTCAGATTACACAATGGTGGTATAGTTTATAGTAATGCAAATACATTATTAAATCTTTTCCTAGTTGTTCTTAGCGCATAGTTTGGAATAAATATATACCACTATTACCGGTGACTAATGTAGTTATAGTACAAAAAAAAATATTCATCGATCATAAGCAAGTTTCCGAGTTCTGTAACCAGCGATCCCATATCTTATTAAATTTATCTGGACAATTCCTGTTGGTGTATATAATCCTTTTGTAAGGAAGAGTCCCATTTATTTCCATCCTCCACTCCTTGATCCCTGGGGGCGATGGGCGCATCCATTTCCTAGCTGTAATTTTTCTACATGAGAAGAGAGTCTCTTGTAGGAATATTTTGGTGTATTTTTCTGGAGGGTCGGGGAATATACCGAGCAAACACTGTTTTGGATCTAGCGCTACGGGAGAGCCCATGTTGTCGTGCAGAAAGTTTGCAATTTGCTTCCAGAGGCCCTGTATTTGTGGACAGGACCAAATAAGGTGAAAAAATATACCACTTGCAGAGGCACACATTGGGCACAAAATAGAGTGCTTCTGCTTGTACCTAGCCACCCTAAGCGGGGTTAGGTATGTTCGATATAATATATATATTCGTGATAGTCTGTCCGAGAGTTTAGGTGATACCTCTTTACAGGTTTCCAATGCCTCTTACCACTCCTCATCTTCCTTTTTTCCCACATCTTCCTCCCAACAGGGTTTCAGACTATATGCAATTTTGGTGGATACCGGTGTGTTAAGCATGTTATAAAAACATGATGTCAATTTTTTGGGGTCCTTAATGATTGTTATAATAGGATTAGGTGTTGATTGCGGTGGAGATTGCAAAAACTGTGCCTGTGTTGCATGTCTCAATTGAAGGAATCTAAAGAACATATGGTTATGTAATGTAAATTCTTCTTTGAGGGTGTTAAAGTCCTTAAGGACCCCACAAGAAAATATATGGTGTAAGTAGAATATACCCTTTTCAATCAAAAGCCCCAGATCTTGGATTTGTTGAAACTCTGGTAAATTTATATTATACCATATGGGAGTGTGATCATTGTGCAGGGGTATTTCTAGTTTACTACTGGCAAGTTCCCAGATGCGTCTATAGTGATATAACAAGGATTTCCTGTCCCCACTTCCCTCAGGGGTCTTTGTGCCCGTAGTGACAGCGTAAATCAGATCTGAGGTTCGTTGTGCCCATTGTGGGCATAATAGGAGTAGAAATCTTTCACTGTCTACCTTGTCTATATGAAAAAGCTGGGACAATTGGGATGCAATGTAGTAGTGGTTGAAGTCCGGAAGTGCCGTACCCCCCATGTCTGTCGGGTTTTTAAGAGCCTGCCATGTTAATTTATGTCTGTTGTTCCCCCAGACAAAGGGTTTAAGAAGGGCCTCGAGTGACTTGAAGTATTTTAGAGCTATATAGGTCAGGGTATGCCAGAGAATGTACAGTATTTTGGGAAGTAATACCATCTTAATAAGATTAATATGGCCCCATACCCCCAATGGTAGTCGGGCCCAGATTTTAATTTTGGCTTTAATGAGAGAGAAGAGTAGTTTGATGTTTAGTGTTATGTAATCTGATGGATTTCTGGAAGTAGATATTCCTAGATATTTGATAGTGTTGACTCTCTGTAATGGCAAATTAGCTTGGAATTCTGTGGGTGGAAAGGTGTCAATTGGTAAGATTTGGGATTTCCCCCAGTTTATCTTAATGCCGGAGAATTTCCCAAATTGTTTAATTGTTTGAAGGGCATGGTGGAGTGAAAGGCCTGAGTCAGCTAGGTATAGTAATGTATCGTCAGCGTACATACTGATTTTTTCAGTAAGGGGTCCAACTTTTAATCCTTTACTCTCAGGATTTGCCCGGATAGACATAGCTAGTGGTTCTGCAGCCAGAGCGTAGAGTAATGGGGATAGCGGACAGCCTTGCCTTGTGCCTCTGCTGAGGTCAAACTTCTGAGACGGCCATCCATTCGCCACCACTCTGGCTGCAGGGCTTTGATATAGTAATTGAACGCAGTTAATAAAGTTTGGACCAAAGCCATATCTCTCAAGGCATCCCCAAAGATACTTCCACTCTACCGAATCGAATGCTTTGGCCGTGTCGAGGGTCACCACAATTCGTGTGCCAACATTTTCATGTGTGGCTTTCAGGTTAATAAATAATTTTCGGAGCTTAAATGAAGTATTGCGCCCTGGTATAAAACCAGCCTGGTCAGCATGTATAAGAGAAAGTGTCACTTGATTTAGGCAGATAGAAAGTGTCTTAGCTAGGATTTTGATATCGACTTGCAATAATGAAATAGGGCAATATGACTCTGGGTAGCTTGGGTCTTTGCCCGGTTTGGGTATCAGAACAATCGTGGCTTCTCTCATGGAAGGTGGCAGAGTGAATGATTTGAACATATCATTGTAAAGGGCCAATAATTTGGGAGTGATTATCTCACTATATTGGGAGTAAAACTCTATGGGTAAGCCGTCCGAGCTGGGGGATTCAGACCTGGCAAAGCTCGTTATTGCGACATCTATTTCCTCTTTAGTGAGAGGGGCTTCAAGTAGGCAAACTTGCTCATCTGTAAGTTGGGGGAATGTGACCTCGTCTAAGAAAGAATCCATACCAATGGTCCCCTCTTGCACTGTGGATGTATAAAGGTCTTTGAAAAATTCCCTGAACTTGGATGAAACACTAGGGGGGTCTGAGTTTTTTTGTCCATCTGGGTTCAGAAGTGTGATCACCACCAGAGGTTTATCTTCACTGTGAATCAGATATGCAAGGAGTTTGCCAGCCCTTTCCCCCTGGTCAAAGTGCTTCTGTTTAGCAAAAAATAGTTTTTGTCTAGCTTTCTCATATTGTAACTGATTCGCTACCCTAGTCTGTAATTTAAGGATGGAGGCATTGGTCGCGGAGGGGTCAGCAGTGTATGTTTGCTCTATGGATGAAAGTTCGATCACCGCCTTGTCATATGTTTCTGCAGAGTCCGCTTTTATCTTGTTAATATGAGTTGTGAGGGAGGCCCGAGCATGTAGTTTGAAGGTTTCCCATACCACCAAGGGAGAGGCAGAATCTTCATTCTCTGTAAAAAATCTGCCCCACTCAGAAGCAAGGTCATCGTCATTAGGTAATAGCAATAACCAAAATGGGTTCAAGCGCCATGTACTTGGTGGTTTATCTATGGGGAAACTTAGCGTGATCCAATATGGAGCGTGATCTGAAAGCAGCCTGGGACCAAATGTTGTTTCTAAGAGATGAGATGATAGCCGTAGGGATATGAGAATAAAATCAATTCATGACATGGTATTGTGTGATGTCAAAAAACAGGAGTAAGTGCGTGTATGTGGATATTTGTGTCTCCAGGTGTCTATCAGATGAAGAGGGGAGAGAAGCCTAGAAAGTCTGGTTTCTCTGGCATTGCCTGTGCTGAGTGATAATGGTCTTAGTCTGTCAAGGTCCTCATTAAGTGTGGTGTTGAAGTTTCCCATCCATACTACTTGGGCTGTGGGATCGCGAGCTATAAAGGAGATTCCTTCTAGGATTATAGGGGTAGAGAATGGAGGAGGAACATAAATGGCCATAAGTAGAAAAAGTTCCCCGTGTGGTTTAGAGGATATGAATACATAGCGACCCTGTGGATCTGTTTGTAATTCACAGAGTTCAAAATGCACAGATTTTGCAATGAGTACGGACACTCCTCTGGAGTGGGGTGTGTGAACCGAGTGGAACGCCCAGCCCACCCATGGACGTCGGAGTGCCATTTGAAGTCTTCCCTCTAAATGCATTTCAACTAGTGCCACCACATCTGCTCTTTGCCTCTTAAGAAATGTGAGGGCTGCCGCGTGCCTAATTTTGTCACGCAGCCCCCTCACATTCCAAGTAAGGAATTTCAGTGATGCCAGCAACATTGTTGTCTGTGGTCATATAACCTGTACCCATGATAATATTTATTTCCCCGAAAGCGGGGCACCAGAATCAGTCTAAGCAGAGAAGTTATGTGTGGTAAAAAACTATAAGTATCTAGAAAATACCATTGTGATATAAAATATACTTGCACTGTATATACGAAGATTATAGCATGCACTTTTAAGTTCAACGCTGTGGTTTCCCCTCCCCCTCCCCGCCCTGCACCTTTCCCAACTGATGCGAGCATAGTCCCTTAACAAAACTTCTGTTGCAATTCCGGAAAATATTTTTTTAAAGGGGGAACAAAAAAACAATAGTCGGAGTAAAAGGAGCCACTGCAATTCATAGTTATGTCTTGTTAGCCATGAAAATGAGAAAGGAAAAACAGGCTTCTTAATATTGAGGTGTCTGATGTTTGCCTGATCAACAGTAAGCTTAGTATTGCAGTGACTCCAGCTTCTTGAGCCGCCATCTCCAGAAGTGTATGGAGGCAAGTCACGCTGCACTTTACATGTAGCCAGTAAGACTCCAGCAGTCCAAGGCTCCTGCTACTGTTGTAGCTTGGTAGGTTTAGGTTGGCCCCCTTAGGGGCATTAGGAATCCCAGGAGATTCACAGCATGGTGTATCGATGTTATCCCACAGTTCTTGAATACGTTGCGTCTCAGTAGTAAGAAACACATACAGTTAGCTAGGAAGCCTCTGCAGCCTGTTCAGCCTAATCCACAACAACAACAACTGGTGGATGGTAAAGTACAGTGAAAGAGGATTCAATAATATGGGCTGGCTGCAGAGCACTGCTGCATATATTCCAGGACTTTATGTATGTATACATAGTGAAAGATCACATACTCACAGATATATTAGTCTGCATTATCCAGGGTGTTGCAGCGTTCTATCCAGGCAATCAGCTTGGCAGGGTCTTCAAAAAAAGATGCGTGACCATCGTGTTCTACTCTGAGTCGCGCTGGGAACAACATGGCGTATTTGATGTTTAGATTTCTAAGTCTGCGCTTGGCTTCCATGAAGTTTTGTCTGCGCCGTTGGACCTCCGCAGAGAAGTCGGGGAATACTGCTATTTTAACATTTCCAAAAGGGATATTGCCCCTCTCTCTTGCCAATCGCAGGGCCGCATCCCTGTCTTTATAATTCAACATTTTGGTACTAAAGGTGTGTGGTGGGGCTCCCTGTGGCGGTGGTCTGGCCGGCATACGGTGCGCTCACTCGACTACCAGCATGGGGGAGAAGGCCTCTCTGCCATACGTTTTAGTGAGCAACTGCTCTAAGAATAAGGTGGGGTCTTTAACTTCTGCTCCCTCCGGGAGACCGATTAGGTGGAGGTTACATCTCCTGATCCTATTCTCCATATCATCTTGCTTGGAGAATAGTTGTTGAATTTGCTGTTTCATATGATCCACCTCTGTTCGCAGCAGAGGGATGGTGTCTTCCACATTGCTGATGCGGGTCTCAGTTTTCTTGACCTGATCTCTGAGTTTGTGAAAGTCCTGCCTAATCAGTGATATATCCACCTTGACTTTTTCAATCTGTGAGGTAAGCGATGTTCGGCAGAATGTTATTGCTTCGAGCAGTTTGTCTGTGTTGCCCGCCGTGCGCTCCTCGTTGTGTTTAGTGCCGCCGCCATTTTCCTCCTGGTCTTCTTTCTCCTGTCGGCGGTATTGCTCCAGTTTGGCTGTGGCACTTTTCTGAGATTTTGGTGGAGACATGATGTCCAAGGTCTGAAGTATTTGAGGGGGTAACTTTGGTGTATGGATATCACCTGTGAGCGGTAGGATGCTGAGGATTGCAGGATCAATGTTCGGAGCTACTCGGAACACGTCTTACTCCATGTAACGTCAGGCCACGCCCCCCGCCGCAAGCAGTTTTAAATGACTTTTTTTCCTTTAGGAATGTCATTTTGCTGCGGTGTTGTTCTAAACATGGGAAAGATATGCTACTTACAGGCATACTAAGGACACCCCCAGGCAAGATATTTAAAGGAATATTTCATTTTTATTGTTTCACTTTAAGCATTATTAAAAGCACTGCTCCTGAAAAAACTTCAGTTTTTAAAACTTTTTTTGCATTGATACATGTCCCCTGGGGCAGGACCCGGGTCCCCATACAGTTTTTATTGTAATAACTTGCATATGAGCCTTTAAAATAAGCACTTTTGGTTTTTCATGTTAGTGTCCCATAGGTTTTAACGGTATTCCACGGCTTTCGAATTTGCCACAAACACTGCATAATGTTTGTTGTTCGGTGAAAAGGCGAACCCCCGATGTTTGAGTCAAACTTATGTTCGACTCAAACATCATGCTCATCCCTAGTAGAGAGTTTAATCTTGCCACCAAGGGGGTTGTGGATGGTGGACTGTAACACCATACAAAACAACAGAGACTGTTTTGTTTTACTATTTCATTCTAATGAATGTTTGTGTTGTGTTTTTTTCACTCACTTTTTCTGGGAGGTTGGGGGTGAACTACAGACTCCAGGGTGTGGCCAAAAAATTATTTCTGTGTGCACAAGAGGAATGGTTGGAGAAGCTGCTCACTTGCTGCTTCCACCAGCAGGACACTGTGTGCATTTCCTATGGAGGCAATTCATTACATGTGCTGCTGCAATTCAAGAAAGTGAACATATGGCAGGGCATGCTCATTTCACTGGCTTGAGCAAGTCTATTATTCAGAGAGTGCTCAGTTAGGACCTTGCATTTGTTCTGACTACAGAAAGAAACCCTGTTATCAACACTGGTAAAAGGCTGTGACCATGCAGTGGCCTGCTCCTGTACATTCTGGGTGGTTTTGAATTTGTTGGGCTCCTCTGGAACAAGCCTTTCTATGAATATATGTGTAAGGTTTATGTACCTGTTGATCCTGTCACAGAATCAAGCTACATGAGAGCTTTCCATGGTTGTGGTAGAGGCTCACAGCAAAAAACAGTTGGCTACAAATGTGGGGTTTGCCCTGTCTCTGAGAGTTCAAAGGTGAGACTTGGTGAGAGATCTGGGGAGAAAGGAGAAGGTAGTGAAGCATCTGAAGAGGATAAAAGTGGTACTGTAATCTTCGGTTGGGGATAACAAACTAAAGATGGACATTCACCTTGATTCTCCTAAGAGTAATAGAGAGGACTGGTTGGGAGGCAGACTCTGTTAGGTGGGAACCAGTCTGTACCTTTAAGCTGAGACACTGCCTGCATCTGTATGGTCAGAAAAAGACTTTGGGGACATGAAGCAGGAGGAGATTTGTTTAACTTCAGTTATTCTGTCCAAAGGACAAGTGACAGAGAAGCTAGTTAAGAGATCTTGTGTACTGCCAAGCAGTGGAGATCCAAAAGTGTTTCCAAAGTTTGCCGGTTTGCAGCAGAGCTTTAACTGTAGAGTTGCACAAGAATATGGATGGCAGTACCCTTATATCCCTAAGCAAATGAAGCAGGAGGTGGCGGCTGGCCCTGGCTTCTAAAGGAGATCCCAAGTGACCCCCACTTCCTAGTGTTGCTGACTTTCTGAGAGGATTCTGAGTGACCTAAAGACTCCTAGTGTCAGACCCCTTTGTTCCTAGTGATTACACAAGCATCTCCCAGTTTCTTCCAGTGTAATCTCTATACCCCCTGTGCTCCCAGTGTCTCCCAGACAGTCATTTGTGACTATCTGTGTGTTCCTGCCTGCAATGTTTATCCTTGAGCATTCCAGTCTACTTGTGCCTTTTGTTTCCCCTTTGTACCTATGTCAGTTTTCAGCCTTCTGGCTTTTAGTTTTCTGGTGCTATTCCCAAAGAGCTGCTGTGGTGAGAGGTCAGATGTCTCCAAACCAGAATTTAAAAAAAAATGCGTGGGGGTCCCCCCAAATTCCATACCAGGCCCTTCAGGTCTGGTATGGATATTAAGGTAAACCCCGCACCAAAATTAAAAAAAAAATGGCTTGGGGGTCCCCCTCAAAATCCATACCAGACCCTTCAGGTCTGGTATGGATTTTAAGGGGAACCCTGTGCCAATTTTTTTTTAAAAATGGCGTGGGGGTTCCCCTAAAAATCCATACCAGACCCTTATACAAGCACACAACCTGGCAGGCTGTAGGAAAAGGGGGGGAAGAGAGAGCGCCCCCCCTGAACTGTACCAGGCCACATGCCCTCAACATGGGGAGGATGTCCCAATGTTGATGGGGAAAAGGGCCTCATCCCCACAACCCTTGCCCGGTGGTTGTGAGGGTCTGCGGGCAGGGGGCTTATCGGAATCTGGAAGCCCCCTTTAACAAGGAGACCCCCAGATCCCGGACCCCCCTGTATGAAATGGTAATGGGCTACAGATGTACCCCTACCATTTCACAAAAAAAGTGTCAAAAAATGTAAAAAAAGATAAGAGACGGTTTTTGACAATTGCTTTATTAATGTCTTCTTCTTTCCACGCTTCTTCTTCCATCTTCTTCTGGTCTTCATTCGGTTTTCTTCCTCCATCTTGTTCTTCCCCCGCTTCTTCCTCTTCTTCCTCCGATCCTCTGCTTCTTCCTTCGGTCATCTCGTCCGCATCTTCCTCCGGAGTCTTCTTCCCCGCTTTATTCTCCGGAGGATCCACATCCATGGGAGGTTCCCGCTGTCTGATGCTTCTGTTCTTCTGACAGTTCTTATATAACTGAGGGCGGGGCCACCCGGTGACCCCGTCCCCCCTCTGGCCTCACAGGGAAAGCCATAGGGAAGTCCCCATGAAGTCCCCGTGCACCATTTTTTTTATTTTGGCGCAGGGTTCCTCTTAATATCCATACCAGACCTGAAGGGCCTGGTATGGAATTTGGGGGGACCTCCATGCATTTTTTAAAAAAATTTGGTTCGGGGTTCTCCTTAATATTCATACCAGACCCAAAGGGCCCGGTAATGCACTGTGGGGGAATCCCAGACCGTTTTTTTTCAATGACTTTTATGAGTATTGCAGAGACCCGACAATTCATTATAGCTGCCAGGGCTACTGCTAGTACTTTTAAATGACTTTCTTTTCCTTTAGAAATGTCATTTTGCTCTTGGACTGTTGTAAACACGGGAAACATGCACCACTTTACAGGCATACTATAGACACTACCCAGGTAGGAAATTTAAAGGAATATTTCACTTTTATTGTTTTTACTTTAAGCATTATTAAAATCACTACTTCCGAAAAAAAACGGCTGTTTTTAAAACTTTTTTTTGCATTGATACATGTCTCCTGGGGGAGGACCCAGGTCCCCAAACACTTTTTATGACAACATCTTGCATATTAACCTTTAAAATTAGCACTTTTGATTTTTCCCATAGACTTTTAAAGGGTGTTCCGTGGATCTTGAATTTGCCGCGAACACCCCAAATTGTTCGCTATTCAGCGAACAGGCGAACAGCCAATGTTCAAGTCAAACTCACGATCGACCCGAACAGACAGCCCATCCCTACTGCCAACCTTGCAGTATGCTGCAGCTGTAGAAACATCCCCACCAGATGGTATTCCTTGCCTGGTGCCCCCTCCACCTAGGCTCCCCTTACTCTCTTCCTTAACCTCAGAACCCATTAATTGCTGTGCATCCTCTCACAGCAAGTGGCTCATGATATGTTCACATAATTTAGCAGATTCCTTCATGCCAGTTGACAGTTGGCAATGACAGGGCTAACTGTGGATGAGGAGGCTTAATAGGGTACTTTGGAAGCTGCAGTGGACCATGAGCTAGTCTGCATCTGGGTGACAGAGGAGGAGGAGGACAATGAAGACTTGGTTAGACTCTCCACCACCTGCTTCATTTGTCCTGGCTATATTGCATGCCCAGCATTTGAAAATGATTGCACACTGTGTCCATGACCCATGCTTTAGCCTGTGGACACATAGGCTGCTTGCTTTAGAATCACTTTAAGTATTAATTAAAGACTGTTCTAAATAACTTCTATTAAGGAAACAAAGAAACACCTCAAGAGAATAAGAGAATAAGAGAAAGTGGAACACAGCAACACAACAATAGAAACTGCCACAGACACACATCCAAAAAAGTAGTCCTAAAAAGGACTGTTGAGTCTTAGGAACTCCCAGAGAATGCAGGTGTGCTTATACACTGCTTTTCCTAGCCACACAAACTGCAATTCACTGCAAAGTATTGGTAGCAGATATACAGCACTGCATGTAGTACTGTATATAGCATTGATGGCTTTGGCAATGTATTATGGGATTCTCCTTGGAGCAATATTTGCCGAACATCCCAAAAGTTCTGGGTTAGGTCAAATATCTAACCAGCAAATGTCCAGTCTGAACTTACATTCGGACCAAACACTCAGCCCATCCCTAATGAGAAATTGCAAGAAGCCTGTAGTTCATATGTTTGTGTATTGTCCTCTTGCATCACAAAGAACCATGCGCTACAACTTGCTGAATTATAACAATCTTAAAGGCTTTTTATTTTTGACTGGTGTGGACTTGTTAAAATATTATTAGGCTCCTAAATATTTAAACATTTTCTTACAGTGTTATTACTTCATATTTTATTTTGTGTTTTATTTTACCTAACAATATTCATTTATAATACAATACTATTTAAGTCATAGTAAGGTAGGAATCAGTAAAGTAATATAAAAACGAGTGCTTCATAAAAGCCTGAGTGCGCATGCATGGAGTTCCCAAGATGGAGACCTAGCTTGGAGCTCCATCCTGCTATGGCCTGCCTGTCACCACCGCAGCTACCAGACATATCCCTGATCCTCTCCCCGGGCTACACAAGTGGCAGACCAGAGGAGGCCCCCACACCCAAGGGGAGAACCAAGAGCAGACAGGAGGGCCCTGTGTCATCCTGGCCTATACAGCCTCACAGCCCTGCTCCCTGTAAGGCCTACACGACCCAGTGGTTGCAGGTGGGAGACTCCTGGTCCTCTCCTTGTGACTACCGGAACAGTGGACATACCAGGGACCGCATCCCTGAAGCTGGGAGCGATCATGATAGGTGGGGTGAGCTCCTCCAGACCCCGGCCTATCCAGCCTCCCCTCAGTGCCAATCTGCTAAGCACACCCACAGACAGCAGTTTGTCTCCTCTACAATCTAGGGACAGGAATCAAAGAGACTAGCAAGGCACAGTGCCCATGCGCTCGGGGACTGTTGTGAGGAATTTGTCCCACCACGCAAGATTCCTCAGCTGTACCCCAGAAGCCGACAAGATGGCGCCAGGAGCTCCATTTGAGGAGGGGGACAGAGGAGAGGAAATGAAGGCAGGCACTGATGAAGGCCCACAGCCCACTTCTCAGTCAGGGCAGGATGCTGTCAGTGCTATGCTCCCCCAACTGCTATCACCAGTTTCTACTGTGTCCCTCCTTTAGAGAACGCTGGAGTAATCAATCACCACCCCCATGAGGGACCCTAAAGCTAGCCCTGCCATTTTGTAGCTTTCAGACACACGCTCCCCATCACACCAAATGGAATTTTAACTTATGATGAACACTTTTTCCAAAATGCTCTCCAAGGGTCTTGCCCAAACCGCTTCCCAAATTACTTCCAATATTCAAGCAGACCTCCAAAACCTGGGATCCAGGATTGAGGCCATTGAGCATAAGACGGATCAGACAATAGCCAGGACCAATCAGAATACCTCCCGCATTCAAGACCTACAGGACCAACTAGAAACAGCACTCTCCAAAATCAACAATTTGGAAAATTGTTCTAGGTAGGCGTTACAATTTCTGAATCAGAGGGCTCCCGAAATTCATCACAGACGTCCAGGAGGCAGTTCGTATCTTTATAAAAGACATCATTCCCGATATCCTGAAGCACCGCTTAGAGCTGGACAGAGCTCATAGAGCCCTGCAGCCCCCTTGCTCAGACGGCCTACCCAGGCACAAAGTGGTTAAGCCTCACTATTATGGCATAAAGGAAGAGGTTTTGTGCACCTCTAGAAATGTGTTTCAACTGTCTTTCCAGGCTTACCCAATCCAAGTCTTTGCAGATCTATCCCCTTCTACTATTCAATGAAGCAGAACCTTGAAACCGCTTCTTGAAGTCTTAACCCAGAAGTCCATCAAATATCGGTGGTCGTTCCCATTTTGCCTCTCCTTGTTAAACAAAGGCAAGACACATGGCTTCTCCACTTTCCAAGATGGCGAGCATCTATTAGATCATCTTGGCCACATCTCCCAGGATCCACCCTTGTCCTCAGGGTACAGGAATACTGGATCGGCAAAGCGCCCCTCACCGCAAAGTCCAATCGCTCCGATGTGGCAGAAACAACAGCCCAAAAGATCCAAGGACTCTCATCCACCTTGAACTACCGACATTATTCCTTCCCTCCCTTGTAGTTACATAGTAGGTGAGGTTGAAAAAAGACACAAGTCCATCAAGTCCAACCTATGTGTGATTATGTGTCAGTATTACATTGTATATCCCTGTATGTTGTGGTCATTCAGGTGCTTATCTAATAGTTTCTTGAAGCTATCGATGCTCCCCGCAGAGACCAACGCCTGTGGATAGGAATTCCACATCCTTGCCGCTCTTACAGTAAAGAACCGTCTACGTAGTTTAAGGTTAAACCTCTTTTCTTCTAATTTTAATGAGTGGCCACGAGTCTTGTTAAACTCTCTTCTGCAAAAAAGTTTTATTTCTACTGTAGGGTCACCAGTACGGTATTTGTATATTGAAATCATATCCCCTCTCAAGCGTCTCTTCTCCAGAGAGAATAAGTTCAGTGCTCGCAATCTTTCCTCATAACTAAGATCCTCCAGACCCTTTATTAGCTTTGTTACCCTTCTTTGTACTCGCTCCATTTCCAGTACATCCTTCCTGAGGACTGGTGCCCAGAACTGGACAGCATACTCTAGGTGTGGCATGACCAGAGTCTTGTAGAGTGGGAAAATTATTGTTTTATCTCTGGAGTTGATCCCCTTTTTAATGCATGCCAATATTCTGTTTGCTTTGTTAGCAGCAGCTTGGCATTGCATGCCATTGCTGAGCCTATCATCTACTAGGACCCCCAGGTCCTTTTCCATCCTAGATTCCCCCAGAGGTGCTCCCCCAGTGTATAGACTGCATTCATATTTTTTGCCACCCAATTGCATTATTTTACATGTTTCTACATTGAACCTCATTTGCCATGTAGTTGCCCACCCCATTAATTTGTTCAGATCTTTTTGCAAGGTTTTCACATCCTGCCCTGCTTAGCTTAGTATTGTCTGCAAATACAGAGATTGAACTGTTTAATACCATTCTCCAGGTCGTTTATGAACAAATTAAATAGGATTGGTCCCCCACTACCCACCCCTGACCATTCTGAGTACTCCCCATTTATTTATGGGGAACTGTGTCAAATGCTTTTGCAAAATCCAGATACACCATGTCTACGGGCCTTCCTTTATCTAGATGGCAACTCACCTCCTCATAGTTGGTTACTGAAGCCCCTGATTCACTCCTGAAGATTGAGGAGAAGAATAAATTCAATACCTTCTCCATCTCCCCATCCTTTGTAACCAGATGTCCTTTCTCATTCTTTATGGGGCCGATATGGTCTGTCCTCCCTTTTTTACTGTTTACATACTTAAAGAATTTCTTGGGATTTTTTTTTGCTCTCCTCCGCTATGTGTCTTTCATGTTCTATCTTAGCCGTCCTAATTGCACCCTTACATTTCTTGTTGCATTCTTTATAAAGTCTGAATGCTGAGGATGATCCCTCAACCATGTATTTTTTGAAGGCCTTCTCCTTTGCTTTTATATGCGTTTTTACATTGGAGTTAAGCCATCCAGCCATCCAGGACTTTTGTTCGCTCTTTTAAATTTATTACCCAATGGGATGCATTGGCTTATTTAATATGCTCTTAAAGCAAACCCATCTCTCCTCCGTGTTCTTTGTTCCTAATATTTTATCCCAATTTATGCCTTTTAGCAAGGTTTGTAGTTTAGGGAAGTTGGCTCTTTTGAAATTCAGTGTCTTTGTATTCCCTTTATGTTTCCTATTTGTGTGATTTATACTGAAACGAATTGACCTGTGATCGCTGTTACCTAAATTGCCCCGTATTTCCACATCCATGATCAGGTCTGTATTGTTGGTAATCAGTAGATCCAGTAATGTTTTATTTCTAGTTGGTGCATTTACCATCTGACCCATAAAATTGTCCTGCAAGACATTAAGAAACTGGCGAGTCTTAAATGAATGCGCGGTTCCCTCCGCCCAGTCTATGTCTGGATAATTAAAATCCCCCCTTATGATAACACTTCCCATCCTTGCTGCTAATCCAAATTGTGATAGGAGATCTGTCTCCACTTCCTCTCTCAGGTTAGGGGACCTATAGCATACTCCCAGTATTATTTTCCCCTTAGCTTCATCCCTTTGGAGCTCTACCCATAAGGATTCCACCTCCTCCATAGCTCCCTCAGTGATGTCATCTCTCACATTCCTTTGTACATTATTCTTGATATATTGGCATACCCCTCCCCCTTTTTAACCCTCTCTATCCTTGCGGTAAAGGGTATACCCTTCAATGTTTGCCAGCCAATCATGAGAGATGTTGAACCAGGTCTCTGAAATACCCACAAAATCCAAATCCTCCTCGTACAACAGTATCTCTAGTTCACCCATCTTGTCCGTCATGCTCCTGGAATTGATGAACATGCCACATAGTTTAGACCGGTCGCATATTGTCCTCGTATTGGGTGTTTCGAGAATGCAACTAGGACTTGCTACTATACTTACCTTGTGTTTTTGTGCTTTGGTCAACCTACCACTAATGCCCCAATACTACCCTCTGGAATATCTTCTGCACTGACTATCTCTACCTCTAGACCCTCCCCCCATCGCCTAGTTTAAAAACCCCTCTAACTTTTTGGCCATCTTTTTGGCCATAGTTATGGGCATCAGCTTGTAATTTCACTTTTTTGGGAGTCCCACCTTTTCATTTGGTAGTCTATTTGCTCACCTTTGAATTCATAGTTCCTCTAATGGGTTAATTAGTTCACTGGACAGTATGTTACTAGTTTCACTGACAGGTATAGGTCTTGTTTAACATTTAATAGTATGTTTGGCCTGTCTCTCATTAGCCTTTTGTTAACCAGGCCTACTCAATGTCTGGGGGGACTCAGGATTTTTGGCTTAAGATGAGGATCTCTCTCCCACCATGCCCCCCGGGTCACTTGGGGAGCATGGATAGCTATATGCTTTCTCTTAGAATGACAACTTAGCGGGGTCTTTGGTCTCTTAACAATTTTACCTGTATTTACTAGAATGGCCCCTGGTTGTTGCTGGATCCCTTGCCCGTGGAGTTGGAGGAGGGTGGCTTTGCACTCTGAATTGAGGTGCCTATCTCTCCCCAAGGGTCTACGGATGGGGAAATCTACCTCAGGGGAGGGAAGAGCCTCTCAGGCTCATTATTACCGTTGCTAAGTTATGCTACAGAATTTCTTTTTTAGAACCTGGTGTCGGGTACTCACTTTGGCCGGAACTAAAGTTATGCTCCTCCCTCTGCCTTCGGGAGTCGAATTTTGACACTCCTGATAGCAGATATTGTTCTGCCACCCAGGCAGAATCCTGCGTGGTTATGCCTTAGAGTGGGGGTAGGCACGCCTGTCCCCATCTCTTTGTCACTGGGAGCCCAGTGGGAAGCTATTCCCATGACCTCCCCGGGCCCTTTCTTTTTGCTATTCTCCTTCTATCCCTCATTTCCTGGCTCACATCTTATGTTTCTCCTTTCAGGCACTATGGAAGCAATATAATAATGCTGTTATTGAAGGTACGTCTCCTTGTCTCCCTAATATGGTTTCTGACCAGTTTCTCATGGAGGAAGGTAGGTCTCTACACAGTGCTGCATTTCATTTCCCTTCTGATCCATCCCTTCACCCAATGACACGCCAACTCCCTTTAAGGTAGCCTCTCACAACGTCCAAAGACTGAACTCGCCAATGAAGCACCAGAAACATTTTCAGCTCTCCAACTCCCAACATATTGAGGTACTCCTCTTACAGGAAACACACTTCCCCAAACAATATAACCTGACATTTATACATGCCACATTTCCCCAATTCTACTTAGCTAACGCGACAGACAAGACTAAAGGGGTGGGAATATTTTTTGCTAAAAACACCGCTTTCTCCCCCCAAGAAGAAATCAGAGACCCTGAGGGTAGATATATTCTCCTGGCAGGCTCTCTGAAAGGGGCCACGTACATATTTGTCTCCTATTATGCTCCAAACCACAGACAAGCTCAGTTTTTTCAATCCCTGAGAAACACCCTCTCTCTTCATTTCAGTTCCAATATTGCACTAGATAAGATGTTAGACAAATCAGGAAATGGTCACACTCTCTTACTGCGTCCTCCCAAGCAAAGTCTCAAAATCGCCAAACTTCTCCACTTCCAGGGGCTGGTAGATATTTGGAGAGAATTTAACCTGTCTACAAAGGACTATACTCATTATTTTGATCCCCATTCGACTCTAGCGAGAATAGACCATATTTTTACAGTGGGTCCAACAATCCCATTTTTCACCAAGTCGATCATCAGGGATTCCCCTCTGTCAGATCACTCAATGGTAATATGCGTCCTAATGAATCCACAGGGCCCCGAAGAACCATATCGATGGCACTTGAACGAATCTATCCTCAGTAACCCAGTCCACTGCACCATGCTAGATAAAGACTTAAGGGAATACTTCGAAGTTAATGACAATGGGGAAGTCACCCCTTCAACTCTTTCGGCAGCTCATAAAGTAGTGATTAGGCGTAAGATTATTCAACTCTACACAAAGCTTAAGCATGGAAGACAAGCAGGTGTAGTAAACCTAGAACGTGACTTTCTTACACTTTCCAAAAACCATTAAAAGAACCCGACTTTCAAGTCTAGGGCTTTACTGGAATAACCCTTAATCTTGCCTTGACCACCCAGACCAAAATACATATACAGTGGAAGAACGCCCATTTCTATCTGCATAAAGACAGAATCAACCCCAAACTGTCTGCCAAGTTGTCCCCCAGGCCCCACTCATTCTCCTTTCTCAAAATACATGACAAGGTGGGAACTCTTACATAGGGATGGGCTGAACGGACCCCTGTTTGGTTTGCACCAGAACTTTCGAACAGCACAAAAGTTCGGACCCGAATAACGAACCCTATTAAAGTCAAGGGGACCTGAGCATCAAAAATCAAAAGTGTCCATTTTGAAGGCTTATATGCAAGTGATTGGGCATACAATGGTTATAGGGGTCCGGGTCCTGCCCTGGGGGACATGTATCAATAAAAAAAGTTTGTGAAAAACGTAATTTTTAAATGAGTAGTGATTTTTTGATTTTTTAAAGTGAAAGCATAAAAATGAAAAATTCCTTCCAATATAGTGCCTGAGGGGTCCCCTTAGTCTACCTGTAAAGTGGCAGATCTGTAGCATGTCTAGAATTTGCTGCAGCAATAATTGCATTAATAAAGGCAAAAAAAATGACATTTCCCCTGCAAGCTGCCGTTATTTTTCTCAGCAACATCTGGGGAGCCAGTGTGTATGATGAGGCCATAATGTAGTGCACTGGAAACCAGATTAGAGATTTTTTGGATATAATCTGGTGTCACTTTGACTTTGGATAGAAGTAACGGGTGCATAAAAATTGATCTTGGGTGTCGGTAGCGCCTTCCCACCATAACCCTATAGAGGTAATCTTGATGAAAGCAAGAATTGACCTTGCTGTAAAAAATTGCAATGATATGCACCTGTCAAACAGGTGCAAAAAAATGACTCTTTGGGTGCTGGGGGTGCCTTCCCACTGTAACCCTATAGAGGTACTCTTGATGAAAGCAAGAATTTGCCTTGCTGTAAAAAATTGCAATGATATGCACCTGCCAAACAAGTGCAGAAAACTTGGTCTTTGGGTGTCGGTGGTGCCTTCCCACCGTAACACTATAGAGGTACTCTTGATGAAAGCAAGAATTGGCCTTGCTGTAAAAAATTGCAATGATATGCACCTATCAAACAGGTGCAGAAAAATTACTCTTTGGGTGTGGGGGGCGCCTACCCACCATAACGCTATAGAGGTACTCTTGATTAGGGATGAGCCCGACGTAAGTTTGACTCGAACATCGGGTGTTCACCGAACAGCGAACAATATGCAGTGTTCACGACAAATTCGAAAGCTGCCAGAACTACATTAAAGTCTATGGGACACAAACATGAAAAATCAAAAGTGCTAATTTTAAAGGCTTATATGCAAGTTATTGTCATAAAAAGTATTTGGGGACCTGGGTCCTGTCCCAGGGGACATGTATCAATGCAAAAATTGTTTTTAAATACTGCCGTTTTTTCAGGAGCAGTGATTTTTTTAATGCTTAAAGTGAAACAATAAAAATGAAATAATCCTTTAAATATCGTGCCTGGGGGGTGTCTATCGTATGCCTGTAAAGTGGCACATTTTTCCCGTGTTTACAACAGTACCACAGCAAAATTGTTTGAGATCAGACCACCAAACCATCCGAGATATTTATCTGCCACCTGGCCAAATTGGTTTTGATATGTAGAGCGTAAACTCTGAAATAATCCATGCTGAGACAGACTCGCAGCTCAGTGTAAAGTTACTTCTGTTTTATTATTTCCTCTTTTTGCAGTTTATATAATAGCAGCCAGATATTCATGTCAGACAAGCAAGGCAAGGCATATGCAAAAATATATTATTATTGTAACAATGTATAAATTTTTAGCTGATTTAGCATATTGGGTAACTTCCTTCCATGATGTTGGATGTTGATGTCATGTCTGTCTTGGGTGCAATTCTCGGAAAGGAGGCACAATCTTTTTTTAACTCTTCGCAGTTCAGCTTTACAATAAGGGAGGGGGGAGAGCTAGCAGTTATCTGGAGTAAAGTTAAGGTTGAAAAGCTAAGCAGTAACATATTTATTACATATTGAAATAGGCATTTTAGAATTTTAGCATTTTACCTGTGATACCTTAATCACATCCATTACAGTCCCTCCTTGAAATGTCTATTTCAATCTGTCCCTTACACTAAAAGTCCTACTCACCTAACCAATTCTCTTCAGCAACTGTTTTGGACTGCACCCCCTCGATACAGCCTGGAGAAGGGCAGTCAGGTGCTATCTGTCCCTATAACCCTATGATGTTGCATCCTGGGGAGGAAGTGTCTGTAATGGAGTGCATTTCATAATCATCATCTGGTATTTCCTGGTTCACAAATGTGGGAGTAGATTGGTCAACAGCTTTTTCTACACACTTTTTAAGACAGGAGAAAATACAGCTAACTATGACAGCCAAGGCCACCAAAATTATCAGGATGGTTATTCCTATCTATGTTAATAATCCCTGCCACCCCCCTGATCCAGGTCAAGTACTGATCCCAGGGGTTGGTGAGCCCTGAATTCTTTTTTAACTCCTCGGACAAATCCTCAAGTTTCCTGATGGCCAAGGTCACTACCATTTGGGCCAGTGTTGTCTGGGATATAGGTACAGCATGTACCTGTCTCGGGTATCATTTTACACAACCCCCCCTCTCAGCTAGGACCATATCCAAGGCCATACGGTTTTAGAAGGTCATCTGTGAAGCGGCCTCTAGTTGCTCGGCTAAACCTTGGAGTGCATCCCTGGTGTAGTTTACAAACCTTTGTTGGTTATAGTAGATGTAATTTATCCAATCTACATTCTTGTTTACACTGATAATGGGGATTAGAGACTCAAATCCTGCTGCGACTTGGTCTCTTGCTTTGAACTCATCTGGGACCCCCCTTGGGACTCCTATGACATCTATGTACACATGAGGGTCAAAGCTTCCAACTGGGGCACTCCTACGCTTCCTGATAGGCCTAGGTATGTTTGTTTCTGGTTATGGGGTCTCTGAGAAAATATGCAGAGGCATTATGGCCTTAGCCAGTGCGCATTCCCCTGTCCATTGTCCTGTCATCCTACTCCTGATTTTCATGACTCTGCAGACCCAGTACACGTCTCCTAAAGACTGGGTTTGATTTTGCACCAGATCTGCTGACACCTCACAAGATCCACAGTAACCTGTGGTAAAATTCCCAAGAGGTTTCCCCAATCCCTGATACTGTCCATAACATGTGTAATTGCCAGGATATATGATGATACCCTCTCCTGCCTTGATGGTCTTGATAACTATAGGATACTCCCTCTTCCATTGTTCACACAGGGAGTGGTTAGTGGTTGAGTTGGTAAATAGGCTGAGAAAACGTGTCTCATGGTCTGGGGTTATGTTTAGGGGTACTGTTGCCAAATGAGGCCTAGCCCCCCCACACACATAACAATTGGTTTTATTGTGTTTCCCTGCACTGTATCTCATCCACTCGAGCCACAGGTTGACATCTGAGAACCTGGTCTCTGCGGCCATAGTGTCCTCGAAGGTAGGGTCTGCTATAGCCACCATGTCCCTTAACATCCGTATATGGGGCCTCAGGGGTTTAGATATGGGCCAAGGGGGCTGCTGGTCTGGTGAATTATACATGTCTTTAAGTTGGAACTTCCCTGCCATTCCTCCTGTGCTCCACACCAACCATGTTCCCAGGACATATGTACCAGCATCTCTAGGGCTGGGATTTTCTATGGTCAGGGGGAATTTCATGCTGTGTCCTGTCCTCCCACTATTCAAACATGTACCTGTCTTTGCTAAGGTCATTCTGTTAAGTAGGGATTTCCTATTTTTATCTTTCCTATCAAGAGCACTCTGTGGCCTATACCCACAGTCATCCCCTGTATTCCACCCCATGGATCCCCAGTAGTCACAGTTGTCATCCCAGTAGTCATCCGTGACACATATATATGTGGACCTGGACCTAGGACCTATGAGAACAGTGTCCCGATACATGTAACATTGCCAGGCAACTTGAGGGCAGGAGACTATAATGCAGTAGTCAAATACAAAGTCAGCTACATGTGTGTTAAAAGAGTTATACCAGAATTGTGTTATATCATCTTTCTGCCTGATGGCTACCTCCTGTGCCTGAACAATAATCATAATGAAAAGGATATGCAGGATCATGGTTTGGTCCCCTCAGCCTCTTCCTCAGGTACAGGGACCTTCTTGCAGTTCAAGGCATGTATCCATGAGTTCTACCCGGGCAACTTGACTGATGTGGCGTTTGTTAGGAGAACCTGGAAAGGACCATCATATCTGGGTTCAAAGGTGTGTTTTCTCACAAACTTCTTTATCAGGACTCAGTTACCAGGGACCAGCTTGTGTATTCCTGTATCTAACTCAGGATATGGAATGGAAGAAAATAGCTGCGAATGGATACGGATTAATTCTCGAGATAAAGCAGTCACATAATCGATCAACACATCAGACTGGAGCTGTAACTGTTGTGAGAAGTAACAACCCAATCTGGGGGCTAAGCCAAACAATATCTCATAAGGTGACAGACCATGGTTTCCCCTTTGAGTGTACCTAACACTGAATAAGGCAATGTGCAGTAGGGATGAGCCGAACACCCCCCGGTTCAGTTCGCACCAGAACCTGCGAACATACCGAAAATTTGCGCAAACTTTAGAACCCCATTGAAGTCTATGGGACTCGAACGTTCGAAATCAAAAGTGCTAATTTTAAAAGCTAATTTGCATGGTATTGTCCTAAAAGGGTTTGGGTTTTAAAAACGGCCATTTTTTCAGAAGCAGTGATTTTAATGATGCTTAAAGTGAAAAAAGTGAAATATTCTTTTAAATATCATACCTGGGGGGTGTCTATAGTATGCCTGTAAAGTGGCGTGTGTTTCCCGTGCTTAGAACAGTCCCTGCACAAAATGACATTTTTAAAGGAATAAAAGTCATTTAAAACTGCTTATGGCTTTAATGTAATGTCAGGCCCCGGTAATATGGATGAAAATCAGCGAGACAAATGGCATGGGTACCTCCCCAGTCCATTACCAAGCCCTTTGGGTCTTGTATGGATATTAAGGGGAACCCCGCACCCAAATTGAAAAAAAGGAAAGGCGTGGGGCCCCAGGCCCTCTGAACAGCAGTATACAGGCGGTGCAAAAAAGACAGGGGTTGTAGGTTTGTTGTTAAGTAGAATCTGTTTGTAATTTTGAACTGGTACATTTTTAAAGTGTAGCTCCAGCCAAAAAAACTAATTTTAAGCTTTTTGGAAAACATAGGGAAGGGTTATCACCCCTGTGACATTTGTTTTGCTGTCTGTGCACCTCTTCAGAAAATTTTACCTCACTTTCTGTCCCAATGACAAATGTTTTTGACAATTTGGGGTTTTTAGTGAAACAAGGATTGGTGATAAAGCATCAGTGGAAAGGAGACATGCTTTTCCCATATTATCTCTTACAGGAGAGAATTTCCTAGGGGTAAATGTCATCTCACTTCCTGTTGTCTCCTTACATTTGCAAGTAGGAGTCGTTTGTAAGTTGGATGTTTGAAAGTAGGGGCCTGCCCTATATAGAAATTGGGGCCTTAGGTGTTGGTGTTGCCACAACACTGTAAGCCCTCACAGTTACTCTTGGTGGGTGCAGGAACAGGCTCTGCTGTGAAATATTAGATCAAGAATTGTAATTACATGCCCCTGTTGAACAGGGTCAGAAAAATTGGGCCTTTGGTGGTGGTGGTGCTGGTGCCACAACACTGTAATGCCCCGTACACACGGTCGGACTTTGTTCGGACATTCCGACAACAAAATCCTAGGATTTTTTCTGACGGATGTTGGCTCAAACTTGTCTTGCATACACACGGTCACACAAAGTTGTCGGAAAATCCGATCGTTCTGAACGCGGTGACGTAAAACACGTACGTCGGGACTATAAACGGGGCAGTGGCCAATAGCTTTCATCTCTTTATTTATTCTGAGCATGCGTGGCACTTTGTCCGTCGGATTTGTGTACACACGATCGGAATTTCCGACAACGGATTTTGTTGTCGGAAAATTTTATCTCCTGCTCTCCAACTTTGTGTGTCGGAAAATCCGATGGAAAATGTGTGATGGAGCCCACACACGGTCGGAATTTCCGACAACACGCTCCGATCGGACATTTTCCATCGGAAAATCCGACCGTGTGTACGGGGCATTAGTCCTCACAGTTACTCTTGGTGGGCGCAGAAATGGGCCCTGCTGTGAAATATTAGATCAAGAATTGTAATTACATGTCCCTGTTTAACAGGGGAAGAAAAATTGGGCCTTAGGCACTGGTGCCACAACACTGCAACCCCTCACAGATACTCTAGTTGGAGCGCAGGAATGAGCCCTACTCTAAAATATTACATCAAAAATTGTAATTACACGCCCCTGCTAAACAGGGGCTGAAAAATTGGGCCTTAGGCACTGGTGCTGGTGCCACAACACTGCAACCCCTCACAGATACTCTAGTTTGAGTGCAGGAACGAGCCCTGCTGCAAAGTATTGCATCAAAAATTGTAATTACACACCCCTGTTAAACAGGGGCTGAAAAATGATACCCTCTCCTCCCTTGATGGTCTTGGTAACTATAGGATACTCCCTCTTCCATTGTTCACACAGGGAGTGGTTAGTGGTTGAGTTGGTAAATAGGCTGAGAAAACGTGTCTCATGGTCTGGTGTTATGTTTAGGGGTACTGTTGCCAAATGAGGCCTAGCCCCCCCACACACATAACAATTGGTTTTATTGTGTTTCCCTGCACTGTATCTCATCCACTCGAGCCACAGGTTGACATCTGAGAACCTGGTCTCTGCGGCCATAGTGTCCTCGAAGGTAGGGTCTGCTATAGCCACCATGTTCCCTAACGTCCGTATATGGGGCCTCAGGGGTTTAGATATGGGCCAAGGGGGCTGCTGGTCTGGTGAATTATACATGTCTTTAAGTTGGAACTTCCCTGCCATTCCTCCTGTGCTCCACACCAACCATTTTTTCGGAAGCAGTGATTTTAATGATGCTTAAAGTGAAAAAAAGTGAAATATTCTTTTAAATATCATACCTGGGGGGTGTCTATAGTATGCCTGTAAAGTGGCGCATGTTTCCCGTGCTTAGAACAGTCCCTGCACAAAATGACATTTTTAAAGGAATAAAAGTCATTTAAAACTGCTTACGGCTTTAATGTAATGTCAGGCCCTGGTAATATGGATGAAAATCAGCGAGACAAATGGCATGGGTACCTCCCCAGTCCATTACCAAGCCCTTTGGGTCTTGTATGAATATTAAGGGGAACCCCGCACCCAAATTGAAAAAAAGGAAAGGCGTGGGGCCCCAGGCCCTCTGAACAGCAGTATACAGGCGGTGCAAAAAAGACAGGGATTGTAGGTTTGTTGTTAAGTAGAATCTGTTTGTAGTTTTGAACTGGTACATTTTTAAAGTGTAGCTCCAGCCAAAAAAACTAATTTTAAGCTTTTTGGAAAACATAGGGAAGGGTTATCACCCCTGTGACATTTGTTTTGCTGTCTGTGCACCTCTTCAGAAAATTTTACCTCACTTTCTGTCCCAATGACAAATGTTTTTGACAATTTGGGGTTTTTAGTGAAACAAGGATTGGTGATAAAGCATCAGTGGAAAGGAGACACGTTTTTCCCATATTAACTCTTACAGGAGAGAATTTCCTAGGGGTAAATGTTATCTCACTTCCTGTTGTCTCCTTCCATTTGCAAGTAGGAGTCGTTTGTAAGTTGGATGTTTGAAAGTAGGGGCCTGCCCTATATAGAAATTGGGGCCTTAGGTGTTGGTGTTGCCACAACACTGTAAGCCCTCACAGTTACTCTTGGTGGGTGCAGGAACAGGCTCTGCTGTGAAATATTAGATCAAGAATTGTAATTACATGCCCCTGTTGAACAGGGTCAGAAAAATTGGGCCTTTGGTGGTGGTGGTGCTGGTGCCACAACACTGTAAGTCCTCACAGTTACTCTTGGTGGGCGCAGAAATGGGCCCTGCTGTGAAATATTAGATCAAGAATTGTAATTACATGTCCCTGTTTAACAGGGGAAGAAAAATTGGGCCTTAGGCACTGGTGCCACAACACTGCAACCCCTCACAGATACTCTAGTTGGAGCGCAGGAATGAGCCCTACTCTAAAATATTACATCAAAAATTGTAATTACACGCCCCTGCTAAACAGGGGCTGAAAAATTGGGCCTTAGGCACTGGTGCTGGTGCCACAACACTGCAACCCCTCACAGATACTCTAGTTTGAGCGCAGGAACGAGCCCTGCTGCAAAGTATTGCATCAAAAATTGTAATTACACACCCCTGTTAAACAGGGGCTGAAAAATGGGGCCTTAGGCACTGGTGCTGGTGCCACAACACTGCAACCCCTCACAGATACTCTAGTTGGAGCACAGGAACAAGCCCTGCTGCAAAGTATTGCATCAAAAATTGTAATTACACGTCCCTGTTAAACAGGGGCTGAAAAATTGGGCCTTGGGCACTGGTGCTGGTGCCATAATACTGCAACACCTCACAAATACTCTAGTTGAGTGCAGCAATGAACCCTCCTTGCAAAATATTGCATCAAACAGGGGATGAAAAATTGGGCCTTAGCCACTGGTGGCGGCGCCCAAAACCAAAAATATTCTTACAAGCTATCAGCATGATCATTGAGGAGGAAGAGGATAGTCACTCAGCATAACAGGATAGTCACTCAGCATCGGCATAGGCAGTCTTGAAGGGATCTGACATTTCAAAAAAATTATTCGGTTGCATCAGCATCAGGTGCTTGGTAGCTGATGGTGATCCAAGACTGATTCATTTTTATGAAGGTCAGTCAATCGACCGAGTTGGTGGACAGGCGCACCCTGTGATCGGTTACAAAACCTCCAGCAGCACTGAATGTGCATTCTCAAAGAACGCTGGATGCAGGTCAGGCCAGTAGCTCAGTTGCATACTGTGCAAGCTCTGGCCAGTGATCCATCCTCAAGACCCAGTAACCCAGAGGATTTTCGTTGGGAAAGATGTCCAAGTCAGATCTTGCCCCTAGGTATTCCTAAGCATGTAAAACAGATGCTGGCGATGGTTGCTGGAACCGATCATACCTTGGGGCTGCGGACTAAAAAATTGTCTGAACGCATCGGTCAGACGAACACCTTCAGGAACAGGAGTTTGTAACCTCCCAGTCTCTGGGAACGCATTGCACAGACTTTTCTGCAAGGCCTCCCGAAGATGTTTCATCCTCTGCTCTCTCTGCGATGGCAAGATAAGGTCTGCAACCTTACCCTTGCAACGTGGATCAATGAGGGTTGCCAGCCAGCATTGATCCCTCTCCTTGATACCACGAATATGAGGATCCTTGCTCAGGCTTTGCAGGATCAGGTTGGATGCAGCGTAGGATTGCTGAGGCATTCGGTCCGGAGTCCTCTGGGTCACTAAGGATGACATGATCCGCAGCCACCTCCTCTCAGCCACGTACAAGTCCATGGGTTTCTTGGGACTGTAAATGATCCCTTAAATTCTGCTGCTGATGCTGAGTGCCAGGCTCAACCTCCATACTGACACAATCCTCCTCTTCCTCCTCCTCCTCCTCCTCTTCCTGTGTGATCGGCGGGCACACAGGAACACTGTCTGGATAAAGGGGGCCTTGAGAGCTAAGGAAGTCCTGCTCTTCCTGCCTCTGTTCTGCCTCAAGTGCCCTCTCCATTATTCAACACAGCATGTGCTCCAACAGGTGGACAAGGGGGACAGTGTCACTGATGCATGCACTGTCACTGCTCACCATCCTCGTGGCCTCCTTAAATGGTGACAGGACAGTGCATGCATCCCTGATCATGGCCCACTGGCATGGGGAAAAAAAACAAGCTCTCCTGACCCTGTCCTGGTGCCATAGTCGCACAGGTACTCATTGATGGCCCTCTGCTGCATGTGCAGCCACTGCAGCATGGCCAACGCTGAGTTCCACCTGGTGGGCATGTCACAGATTAGGCAGTTCTTGGGCAGGTTAAATTCCTTTTGGAGGTCTGCCAGCCGAGCACTGGCATTATATGACCGGTGGAAATGCACACAGACTTTCCTGGCCTGCCTCAGGACATCCAGTAAGCCTGGGTACCTTCCCAAGAACCGCTGCACCACCAAATTAAGGACGTGAGCCAAACAGGGCACATGGGTCATTTGTCCCTGTCGGAGGACGGAGAGGAGGTTGGTGCCATTGTTGCAAACCACCATTCCTGCCTTAAGTTGGTGTGGCATCAACCACCTCTGAACCTGCCCCTGCAGAGCTGACAGAACCTCTGCCCCAGTGTGGCTCCTGTCCCCCAAGCACACCAGCTCAAGCACCGCATGGCATCTTTTGGCCTGCGTACTTGCGTAGTCCCTTGAACGGCTACGGAGCACCGCTGGTTCTGAGGACAAAGCACAGGAAGAGGCCATGGAGGAAGAAGAAGAGGAGGGGGTGGAGGAGAGAGGTGTGTCAGAATCACCAGCAGTAGCATTTTGGAGGAGTGGTGGCGGAACAACCTCCAACACTACTGCACCTTGTCCTGAATCCTTCCCAGCTGCCAGCAGAGTCACCCAATGCACCGTGAAACTTAGGTAACATCCCTGTCCATGCCTGCTGGACCATGAGTCAGTGGTAATATGCAGAATCGCATTCCATGAGAAAAAGTGGCATTTGGGTACCTGCCACTGAGGAACCGCACATTCCACAAACTCACGGAAGGGGGCAGAGTCTACCAACAGAAAAGGTAACAGTTGAAGTGCTAGCAATTTTGCCAAGCTAGCATTCAACCGCTGGCCATGTGGATGGCTGGGAGCGAACTTCTTTCGGCGGTGCAGCAGCTGAGGCAGGGAAATTTGCCTGGTACAATCTGATGTCGGTGTACCGATAGCAGATTGCCCACAAGTACTTGGCTGTGACACACCTAATTCTACACCTTCATTCCTCTCAGTGCAGGTCTCAGAGAGGACTGAAGGTATAGTGGGGTTCGAGATCTCAGCTGATGAGGAGCAAGGAGAGGTCCTCTTTGTTCTGTGGTGTGGGTTTTTTAGGTACGCTTGCCAACGAACTGCATGGCAGGTCAACATATGTCTGGTCAAGCATGTGGTCCCCATGTGGGAGATGTTTTGGTCACGCGAGATACGCTTGAGACATATGTTTTAAATAGCAGTGGTGCGATCTGATGCACTCGTCTCAAAAAAGGCCCACACCAAAGAACTTTTGGAATAACGCGCAGAGACAGCAGCGCCCTGCACATGCGGAGCTTTGCGGTGTGATGAAGTCAGTGTGCTGCCCTTAAGCTGGCCCCTGGAGGGCAACCTGCCTCATTGGTGATGTGCCTCCTCCTCCTCCTCTCTCCTATCAGGCACCCATGTGGAGTCAGTGACCTCATCATCCCCTCTCTCCTCATCAATGGAGCAAACCTTCTTGGGCACCCCCTCTGTCTGGGCTCACGTTACTGCCTTTCTCTAGCTGAGTACCATCATTTGAGCCTTCAAAATGCTGGGCATCCTCCTGGAGCATAATATAGAATTATTGATGCGCTCTAATCAACAATACCTTGTGTATAAATAAAGATAATGTGGATATCACAAAAAACACACACATTAATGTGTCAAATACCGATCAATTAGTACCTAAGTGAACCATAAATTAAAAACAGTTGACCCTTGGTGAGTAAATCCTATGTAGATAATAAATAGTTAAAAAGCCACTAGGAAAAAAGAAAGGATAAGACCTCTTAATGATAGCAATAGTCCCAAAATAATAGTCCCAAAATTTTACCTTTTACCTCACCTTAGTATTTTTCTTCCTTTTACCTTAGCTTAGTATTTACTAAATTTCCCTGCAACTGTATCCTTCTCATTACTTTATTATGTATATTATATGTAATGATAGCAATGGTCCCAAAATAAGATGTCCCAAAATAAGACTCTGCAACTAGCAATCATCATCCATAAAAATACATAGTCATTAATACAAACATTGTGACGGTTTTGAATTAACTTTAAGATGTCACTTTTCATCAGCCAGCACTGTTGAAGCATGCCGGAGTGTCACTTGTTACAATTAGGGAAAAATGATGACTTGCGTTTTTTCACAGATACGATCATGTAAAGAAGAGGGACAAAATAGATCATTGCGCAGAGATCAAACAAAAAATTGCAGCCAAGAGTAACACACAGATCGGCACACTCACATATCCCGGCATGTGTTAAGGCATGAAAAAGGAGAAAACAGTCAGCCGCTACGAGCGCAGCTCCTCCAAAAGCCGCTACTGCTTTGTTCAGATCTTGTAACAGCAGTACTCGTCACTAGCTCCTCCCACGCGTTACGTCACAGACCACGTGACTTTCTCAAGGATAGCCCCGAGATACCATAGCCTCAGTATATATACGCAGCGGCATCCAGGTTGCTATAGTGACAGCGTTTTAAATGCACTATTTACAGAAATATATATATATACAAAAATACCGAATAGAGCAATATAAAATCTACATAAAATATAAATATGAAGTGACCTCAAATTTCCTAAAGATAAATAAAAATCAAAATATTTACTAAAAATAGAGGAAAAATATGAAATATAAAAATACATATAATATACATAATAAAGTAATGAGAAGGATACAGTTGCAGGGAAATTTAGTAAATACTAAGCTGAGGTAAAAGGAAGAAAAATACTAAGGTGAGGTAAAAGGTAACATTTTGGGACTATTATTTTGGGACTATTGCTATCATTAAGAGGTCTTATCCTTTCTTTTATCCTAGTTGCTTTTTAGCTATTTATTATCTACATAGGATTTACTCACCAAGGGTCAATTGTTTTTAATTTATGGTTTACTTTGGTACTAATTGATTGGTATTTGACACATTAATCTGTGTGTGTTTTTTGTGATATCCACATTATCTTTATTTATACACAAGGTATTATTGATTAGAGCGCATCAATAATTCTATATTATTTTCTTATGAGGTGCCTGATACACTTTTGATTGATTGCAGCTTAATCCCTTTCCTATACGCTTGTTTCTTTCACTTTATGGAATTTTTTTAGTCTATCACCTGAATATTTATACATATAATATTTTTATTTTAATTTAATTATCTTTGATACATTTTTAACTCACATTAGCTTTTATCCATTTTAGCGCTTGAGTACTTCACTTCACATCCTCCTGGAGCATGTACCCAACACTGTGGTCAAACAGTTCGGGGGACTCCTCAGGAGGACATGGTGGAGCTAGGGAAGGAGTAGCTGATTCCACTGAGCCGAGGGAAGAAGCCGGATTGGCAGCTGCTTTGCCAGACAAAGTACCCTGAGCATGGGTGAGAGAGGATGAGGAGGATGAGGACGGCTTGGTCATCCACTCGACCAAGTCTTCCTCATGTTGCAGCTCAACACAGCCAGCTGCTGAAAAAAAGGCCAAGCGTGTCCCACGGCCACGTGCTGATGAGGATGCACCGTGTCCACGGCCAGCACTGTTGCCTCTAGACACAGAGCCTGCTTGCCCTCTTTTATTGGCTTGTGACTGTCTGCCTCTCCTTGTTGGCCTTCCAGACTAATGGCCTGCAGTGAGATGTAGCTGCACTAAGCTGGGATATATATATATATATATATATATATATATATATATATATATATATAAATATATATACTGATACGATACTGCAGCTAGCAAAATCAAATTCCTGCCTGTAGTATTATTAGTATGAGAACACCACCAATCTTCTACAGGTAGCTTTAGCTGTACACTGTGCAGAGGTCGCACTACACTAACTTGCAGCTTTAGTTGAACACTGTGCAGAGGTTGCACTACACTAACTGGTAGCTTTAGCTGAACACTGTGCAGAGGATGCACTACAATAATGTTTAAATAATATAGCTGCCTGCGGTAGTGATAGGATCAGGAAAACACCACCAACTTTCTACAGGTAGCTTTAGCTGAACACTGTGCAGAGGTTGCACTACACTAACATGCAAACAATGTAGCTGCCTGCAGTAGTGATAGGATCAGAAAAACACCACCAACCTTCTACAGGTAGTTTTAGCTGAACACTGTGCAGGGGACGCACTACACTTACATTTAAATAATGAAGCTGCCTGCAGTAGTGATAGGATCAGGAAAACACCACCAACCTTCTACAGGTAGCTTTAGCTGAACACTGTGCAGAGGTCACACTACACTATCGTGTAAATAATGTAGCTGCCTTCGGTAGTGACAGGATCAGGAAAACACCACCAACCTTCTACAGGTAGCTTTAGCTGAACACTGTGCAGAGGTCGCACCACACTAACTTGTATCTTTAGCTGAACACTGTGTAGAGGTCGCACTACACTAACTCGTAGCTTTAGCTGAACACTGTGCAGAAGATGCACTACACTAACGTTTAAATAATGTAGCTGCCTGCGGTAGTGATAGGATCAGGAAAACACCACCAAAATTCTACAAGTAGCTTTAGCTGAACACTGTGCAGAGGTTGCACTACACTAACATGTAAATAATGTAGCTGCCTGCAGTAGTGATAGGATCAGAAAAACACCACAAATCTTCTACAGGTAGCTTTAGCTGAACACTGTGCAGAGGTTGCACTACACTAACTTGTAGCTTTAGCTGAGCACTGTGCAGAGGTCGCACTACACTAACTTGTAGCTTTAGCTGAACACAGTGCAGAGGTCACACTACACTAACTTGGAGCTTTAGCTGAACACTGTGCAGAGGTCGCACTACACTAACTCATAGCTTTAGCTGAACACTGTGCAGAGGTCGCACTACACTAACTCATAGCTTTAGCTGAACACTGTGCAGAGGATGCACTAACACTAACGTTTAAATAATGTAGCTTCCTGTGGTAGTGATAGGATCAGGAAAACACCACCAACCTTCTACAGGTAGCTTTAGCTGAACACTGTGCAGGGGACGCACTACAATAACATTTAAATAATGAAGCTGCCTGCAGTACTGATAGGATCAGGAAAACACCACCAACCTTCTACAGGTAGCTTTAGCTGAACACTGTGCAGAGGTCGCACTACACTAACGTGTAAATAATGTAGCTGCCTGCGGTAGTGACAGGATCAGGAAAACACCACCAACCTTCTACAGGTAGCTTTAGCTGAACACTGTGCAGAGGTTGCACTACACAAACTTGTAGCTTTAGCTGAACACTGTGCAGAGGTCGCACTACACTAACGTGTAAATAATGTAGCTGCCTGCAGTAGTGACAGGATCAGGAAAACACCACCAACCTTCTAAAGGTAGCTTTAGATGAACACTGTGCAGAGGTCGCACTACACTAACGTGTAAATAATGTAGCTACCTGCGGTAGTGACAGGATCAGGAAAACACCACCAACCTTCTACAGGTAGCTTTAGCTGAACACTGTGCAGAGGTCGCACCACAATAACTTGTATCTTTAGCTGAACACTGTGCAGAGGTCGCACTACACTAACGTGTAAATAATGTAGCTGCCTGCGGTAGTGACAGGATCAGGAAAACACCACCAACCTTCTACAGGTAGCTTTAGCTGAACACTGTGCAGAGGATGCACTACACTAACGTTTAAATAATGTAGCTGCCTGTGGTAGTGATAGGATCAGGAAAACACCACCAACCTTCTACAGGTAGCTTTAGCTGAACACTGTGCAGAGGACGCACTACACTAACGTTTAAATAATGTAGCTGCGGTAGTGATAGGATCAGGAAAACACCACCAACCTTCTACAGGAAGCTTTAGCTGAACACTGTGCAGGGGACGCACTACACTAATATTTAAATAATGAAGCTGCCTGCGGTAGTGATAGGATCAGGAAAACACCACCAACCTTCTACAGGTAGCTTTAGCTGATCACTGTGCAGAGGACTCACTACACTAACGTTTAAATAATGTAGCTGCCTGCAGTAGTGATAGGATCAGGAAAACACCACCAACCTTCTAAAGGTAGCTTTAGCTGAACACTGTGCAGAGGTTGCACTAGACTAACTTGTAGCTTTAGCTGAGCACTGTGCAGAGGTCGCACTACACTAACTTGTAGCTTTAGCTGAACACTGTCCAGAGGTCACACTACACTAACTTGGAGCTTTAGCTGAACACTGTGCAGAGGTCGCACTACACTAACTCATAGCTTTAGCTGAACACTGTGCAGAGGTCGCACTACACTAACTCATAGCTTTAGCTGAACACTGTGCAGAGGTCGCACTACACTAACTCATAGCTTTAGCTGAACACTGTGCAGAGGATGCACTAACACTAACATTTAAATAATGTAGCTGCCTGTGGTAGTGATAGGATCAGGAAAACACCACCAACCTTCTACAGGTAGCTTTAGCTGAACACTGTGCAGGGGACGCACTACACTAACATTTAAATAATGAAGCTGCCTGCAGTACTGATAGGATCAGGAAAACATCACCAACCTTCTACAGGTAGCTTTAGCTGAACACTGTGCAGGGGACGCACTACACTAACATTTAAATAATGAAGCTGCCTGCAGTACTGATAGGATCAGGAAAACACCACCAACCTTCTACAGGTAGCTTTAACTGAACACTGTGCAGTGGTTGCACTACACTAACATGTAAATAATGTAGCTGCCTGCAGTAGTGATAGGATCAGAAAAACACCACAAATCTTCAACAGGTAGCTTTAGCTGAACACTGTGCAGAGGTTGCACTACACTAACTTGTAGCTTTAGCTGAGCACTGTGCAGAGGTCGCACTACACTAACTTGTAGCTTTAGCTGAACACTGTGCAGAGGTTGCACTACACTAACATGTAAACAATGTAGCTGCCTGCAGTAGTGATAGGATCAGAAAAACACCACCAATCTTCTACAGGTAGCTTTAGCTGAACACTGTGCAGAGGTTGCACTACACTAACTTGTATCTTTAGCTGAGCACTGTGCAGAGGTCGCACTACACTAACTTGTAGCTTTAGCTGAACACTGTGCAGAGGTTGCACTACACTAACTCATAGCTTTAGCTGAACACTGTGCAGAGGTCGCACCACACTAACTCATAGCTTTAGCTGAACACTGTGCAGAGGACGCACTAACACTAATGTTTAAATAATGTAGTTGCCTGCGGTAGTGATAGGATCAGGAAAACACCACCAACCTTCTACAAGTAGCTTTAGCTGAACACTGTGCAGAGGTCACACCACACTAACTTGTATTTTTAACTGAACACTGTGCAGAGGTCACACTACACTAACGTGTAAATAATGTAGCTGCCTGCGGTAGTGACAGGATTAGGAAAACACCAACAACCTTCTACAGGTAGCTTTAGCTGAACACTGTGCAGAGGTCGCACCACAATAACTTGTATCTTTAGCTTAACACTGTGCAGAGGTCGCACTACACTAACGTGTACATAATGTAGCTGCCTGCGGTAGTGACAGGATCAGGAAAACACCACCAACCTTCTACAGGTAGCTTTAGCTGAACACTGTGCAGAGGACGCACTACACTAACGTTTAAATAATGTAGCTGCCTGTGGTAGTGATAGGATCAGGAAAACACCACCAACCTTCTACAGGTAGCTTTAGCTGAACACTGTGCAGAGGACGCACTACACTAACGTTTAAATAATGTAGCTGCGGTAGTGATAGGATCAGGAAAACACCACTAACCTTCTACAGGTAGCTTTAGCTGAACACTGTGCAGGGGACGCACTACACTAATATTGAAATAATGAAGCTGCCTGCGGTAGTGATAGGATCAGGAAAACACCACCAACCTTCTACAGGTAGCTTTAGCTGATCACTGTGCAGAGGACTCACTACACTAACGTTTAAATAATGTAGCTGCGGTAGTGATAGGATCAGGAAAACACCACTAACCTTCTACAGGTAGCTTTAGCTGAACACTGTGCAGGGGACGCACTACACTAACGTTTAAATAATGTAGCTGCCTGCAGTAGTGATAGGATCAGGAAAACACCACCAACCTTCTACATGTAGCTTTAGCTGAACACTGTGCAGAGGTTGCACTACACTAACATGTAAATAATGTAGCTGCCTGCAGTAGTGATAGGATCAGAAAAACACCACAAATCTTCTACAGGTAGCTTTAGCTGAACACTGTGCAGAGGTTGCACTACACTAACTTGTAGCTTTAGCTGAGCACTGTGCAGAGGTCGCACTACACTAACTTGTAGCTTTAGCTGAACACTGTGCAGAGGTCACACTACACTAACTTGGAGCTTTAGCTGAACACTGTGCAGAGGTCTCACTACACTAACTCATAGCTTTAGCTGAACACTGTGCAGAAGTCGCACTACACTAACTCATAGCTTTAGCTGAACACTGTGCAGAGGATGCACTAACACTAACGTTTAAATAATGTAGCTGCCTGTGGTAGTGATAGGATCAGGAAAACACCACCAACCTTCTACAGGTAGCTTTAGCTGAACACTGTGCAGGGAACGCACTACACTAACATTTAAATAATGAAGCTGCCTGCAGTACTGATAGGATCAGGAAAGCACCACCAACCTTCTACAGGTAGCTTTAGCTGAACACTGTGCAGTGGTTGCACTACACTAACATGTAAATAATGTAGCTGCCTGCAGTAGTGATAGGATCAGAAAAACACCACAAATCTTCTACAGGAAGCTTTAGCTGAACACTGTGCAGAGGTTGCACTACACCAACTTGTAGCTTTAGCTGAGCACTGTGCAGAGGTCGCACTACACTAACTTGTAGCTTTAGCTGAACACTGTGCAGAGGTTGCACTACACAAACATGTAAACAATGTAGCTGCCTGCAGTAGTGATAGGATCAGAAAAACACCACAAATCTTCTACAGGTAGCTTTAGCTGAACACTGTGCAGAGTTTGCACTACACTAACTTGTATCTTTAGCTGAGCACTGTGCAGAGGTCGCACTACACTAACTCTACAATAAATCTCTGTCCTCCACCCTGGACAAGCTCGCTCCCCTCACTACACGCAGAATCAGGCCTCGACCTCTACAACCCTGGCAAACAGATGACACTAAAATTCTCAAAAAACGTAGTCGCGCTCTTGAGCGTCTGTGGCACAAGACTAAGTCTCTCAAAGACTTCAACCAATACAAATCTGCCCTCCAAAAATACTATTCTTTCCTCCACACTGCCAAGCAAACCTATTTTACAACTCTTATTAATACCTTCTCATCCAATCCCCGTAAACTCTTCTCTACCTTCAACTCTCTACTTTGTCCTCCACCGCCTCCCCCCACTGATTTACTCACTGCCCAGGAAATCGCTAATCACTTCAAAAACAAGATTGATACAATCCGTGATAAAATCTCCACTCTACAGGTATCTCCCCCAGCTAAGACCCCATGTCAACAGATACAACTGACACTACCTCTATTCAAATCTACTACTCCAGACGAAGTTGCTAAACTCCTTTCTATCGCCCACCTAACTACCTGTCCCCTGGACCCTGTTCCCTCTCAAATGCTACGGTCACCCTCTGACCCCATCCTACACTCTCTAACCCACATCTTCAATCTCTCCCTCACCTCTGGCGTCTTCCCCGATGCTCTAAAACATGCACTGGTCACTCCCATACTCAAAAAACCATCCTTGGACCCTACCAATCTTAACAACCTACGCCCTATATCCTTGCTCCCCTTTTCCTCTAAACTCCTTGAACGCCTGGTTTACAACCAACTGAGTGACCACCTCATTAAAAACAACCTTCTTGATCCCCTTCAATCTGGATTTCGCCCTCAACACTCCACAGAAACTGCTCTTTTAAAACTCACAAATGACCTACTAACTGCAAAAACCAACGGACACTATTCTGTACTCCTACTTCTGGATCTTTCAGCTGCCTTTGACACGGTTGACCACCCCCTCCTCCTCAAAAAACTTCACTCCATCGGTCTCCGTGACTGTGCTCTTCAGTGGCTCTCATCCTACCTATCCCAACGCACCTTCAGTGTCACTTACAATTCTACTTCCTCCACTCCTCTTCCCTTCTCTGTCGGGGTCCCCCAAGGTTCTGTTCTTGGACCTCTTTTATTTTCAATCTACACCTCTTCCCTGGGTCAGCTGATAGCCTCTCATGGCTTTCAATATCATTTCTATGCTGATGACACACAAATCTATCTCTCCACCCCTCAACTCACTCCATCAGTCTCTTCACGCATCACTAACTTACTAACCGACATATCTGTATGGATGTCACACCACTTCCTCAAACTCAACTTGTCCAAAACTGAGCTTATAATATTTCCTCCCCCACGTGCCTCTTCCCCTGACTTCTCTGTCAAGAGCAATGGCAAAACCATCCACCCGTCCACACATGTCAGGGTGCTAGGTGTTATCCTAGATTCTGAACTCTCCTTTCAGCCCCACATCCAATCACTTTCCAAAGCTTGCCGCCTCAACCTCCGCAACATCTCTAAACTACGTCCCTTTCTAACCAATGAAACTACAAAGCTCCTTATTCACTCCCTGGTTATCTCTCGCCTTGACTACTGCAACTCACTCCTCATTGGCTTACCTTTAAACAGACTATCCCCCCTGCAGTCCATCATGAATGCTGCTGCCAGACTCATCCACCTTACAAACCGATCAGTGTCTGCTACCCCTCTCTGCCAATCCCTCCATTGGCTGCCACTCGCCCAACGAATTAAATTCAAACTACTAACAATAAGTTACAAAGCCATCCACAACTGTGCCCCCAGCTACATCACTAACCTAGTCTCAAAATACCAACCTAAACGCCATCTCCGTTCCTCCCAAGATCTCCTGCTCTCTAGCTCCCTCATCACCTCCTCCCATATCCGCCTCCAGGACTTCTCCCGAGCCTCGCCCATCCTCTGGAATTCCCTACCCCAATCTGTCAGACTGTCTCCAAATTTATCCACTTTTAGGCGATCCCTGAAGACTTTCCTCTTCAGAGAAGCCTATCCTGCCTCCATCTAACAACTGCATTATTTTCTCCATTAGCTCATCCCCCACAGCTATTACCCTTTTGTATAACTTGACCCTCCCTCCTAGATTGTAAGCTCTAACGAGCAGGGCCCTCTGATTCCTTCTGTATTGAATTGTATTGTACTTGTACTGTCTGCCCTAATGTTGTTGTAAAGCGCTGCGTAAACTGCCGGCGCTATATAAATCCTGTATAATAATAATAATAATAATAATAATAACTTGTAGCTTTAGCTGAACACTGTGCAGAGGTTACACTAGACTAACTTGGAGCTTTAGCTGAACACTGTGCAGAGGTCGCACTACACTAACTCATAGCTTTAGCTGAACACTGCGCAGAGGTCGCACTACACTAACTCATAGCTTTAGCTGAACACTGTGCAGAGGACGCACTAACACTAATGTTTAAATAATGTAGCTGCCTGCGGTAGTGATAGGATCAGGAAAACACCACCGACCTTCTACAAGTAGCTTTAGCTGAACACTGTGCAGAGGTCACACCACACTAACTTGTATTTTTAGCTGAACACTGTGCAGAGGTCACACTACACTAACGTGTAAATAATGTAGCTGCCTGCGGTAGTGAAAGGATCAGGAAAACACCACCAACCTTCTACAGGTAGCTTTAGCTGAACACTGTGCAGAGGAAGCACTACACTAATGTTTAAATAATGTAGCTGCCTGTGGTAGTGATAGGATCAGGAAAACACCACCAACCTTCTACAGGTAGCTTTAGCTGAACACTGTGCAGAGGACGCACTACACTAACATTTAAATAATGTAGCTGCGGTAGTGATAGGATCAGGAAAACACCACCAACCTTCTACAGGTAGCTTTAGCTGAACACTGTGCAGGGGACGCACTACACTAACATTTAAATAATGAAGCTGCCTGCAGTACTGATAGGATCAGGAAAGTGTAGTGATCGAATATAAGTTCAAAGAACGGGTCACGGCACCAGTGTAGTGATCTGGTATATTAATGTATATTGGGTGTATAGATAATTAATAAGTACTCTTCCGCAGCAACCCAATTCTTCCAGAGAGATGCACTTTATTGACTTCCAACACAGAACAAAGTCCAAAGTCCACAGATGACAAAGAAATCCGACAGAAGAGATATAATTCAGAACCCCATGTCTTAGGTCCGAGTGTGCATACACAGATAAGCCTCACTTCCCCCATACAGACAAGCCTAACTTCCACACACAAGCCTCACTTACTAAACCTATAGACTGAATGCCGTGTTATATTCACTAAATATTGAATGGCTGAGCAATTTGATTGGCCGTTCCAATTTAGGACTTGAACAGCCGTGAACCACCCCAATTTGCACTCCCGCATATCAACATCAACAAGTCCCCTTTAGATATATTAATTAGATAAACAGAACACCCTTTTGAGCCCTTGGAATACCTACATTCCTGCATATCAACAAGCCCTCCTGATAAATTAGCCCCACAGGAGGGAGCCTCTGCTAGGCCAACCCAAAACACTCCCTGATCCCATTGTTACCCCCTCAGGTCTAATTACCATCAATAAATATTTCTTCTATGGTCCTTTAAATAATGTACCCTTTGAAATGTTCAATTAGGTTAACAGCCCATACCTCACACCCCTAGGTAGACTTGCATGAGACTTGCACATCAAAGGATCTTCAACTGTTATCTTAAAATTGAGTTGGCTTGGACAATTTCTGCTCAACCCATACTCCAATACAATATTATACATTGGCCAATATTATACATTATAAATTGGCCAACATATTACAACATATACCCCCACTTGGGTCGGTTCTAACAACTAGAACTGACCCATAAATCAAACAACAAAAAATATCATTACGATTTAAGGTACTGGATGCTTTACAATGGCTCATATAAAATATGAAGTTGAAACTGGTTACATCTCTCTTCACCAGCCTCTAAAATATCCCCATGAAACAGTTATTAGATAATATAACTTTTAGACCATGACTGGAAAAGGATTTGGTAAACATCAGTGGCCCATATAGCTGTTAGGCCTTATTATATCACATCAAGATCTTGAATATTGCGCAAAGACGAGCTGATGTTACAGTCCATCCTTTGGTCTGACTTCATCACATCTCTCACCATCTCACTGAAAGTAAACTTGGTATGCTCTGGGAACTCCAATCCACAAGTCCAGGATTCTCTCATCTCCAGGCTCAAGCTTTTCATTTTTAAAGATGCTTTTACGCAAACACTCTACTTTCATCTTTATAGTAAGAAGAACTATCAATGTACCAGCACTCACTTTCAAGGTCAAAAGGTTTGGATATGGCAGTAAAAACTGTGCTTCAAACTATTTTCTTGCACTTGACATTCATGTGTCCATCTTTGTTGATTGCCAGTCACAATTTGCTTTTGTAATTTGCTGTAGGCCAACCCCTCATTGTCTTCAATAAAGCAGTTACTTGGATCATTCAGTCCACAATTACACTTGAACGGTATACCAACATATACATATAGATATACCCCCACACGATGGTTCAGATAGAATCAGCTTGACATCAGTGTTTATCAGATCTTCTATCCAGACAAAGCGGCAGTGGAAATTCTTGCCAGTATCTTCACCATGAAAGGTAGAAAGATCTCTTTCATCCATATATGTCATAGCCTTTAGCATATTATAAACAACTGAATCAACAAAGTTTCAAATCATGACTAGAGTGATGAATTTCACTCACCCCTCTTATAAATTTAGGAAAACCACCCAACATACTAAAATTTATGCTATGCCAAGCCATTGTGCAGCATCTCACCTTAGATGTAAATATATTGATCAATACGCATTATGTAATATGTACAGATGTTATGAAAATTATTTTAGGTTAAAATGCTTCTCTTTGGTTTTAAGATAAAGTTCAGGAAATAAAACATAAAGAAAATTAAAAAAATGAAAAGCAAAATATATCAGGAAAAGGGAGAAAAATTAAAAATTAGGGCGTTGAAGAAAAAAAAGAAAAAAAAAAAGGTCCATTGCTTGATGAATTTCGAGAGAGTCCATGAATACTTTATAATTCCATGTATAGTGATATATTTGTTTATTCAGCGTTTCTCCCCCACTAGCCAGCAATTTCAGACTGTGCTTCTGCTATTCACCGTCATTTAAATTTCAATATCTGAAAGACAAAAAAAACTCTCCAACAAAACTAATTAGCAAGGTCCTTAAACATTGTTTGAAGTTAAAACAAAACACTATTTACACATATACAGTTTGGAGCTAATTCACCCCCACTGCTAGACAAGTGTCATCTGCATTCAAAGACAGATCTGGAGAATGTACATCTTGTACATTCATGACACCCTGTACCTCCTTCAACTGCTGTAATAATTTATCACGTTCCCCTCTCATCTTGTCATACTCAATTTTCAGGTGGTCATATTTCTGTTTTAACTGAGAGAACGGTATCCAAGTCTTGGACTTTTTCTTATTATTATTTTGGTCAGCTCTGTTTTTCATATTAATATCACCTATGTTTGACCCGGTTTGTCCTCTCTGGGTGTTATCATAGGATATTATCTTCTGATCTTTATGTTCAGTATTTGTCCTAAACAATGTGGCTAAATCAATTTTGACAGCCTGCTCATTTGACTTTCTCCATAAATGGTCTGCTCTCAACAATATGTCTTTTAAATCATGAGGATTTGGGGTAACTAATAAAATATTTTGTTTGATATCTTCATGCAACGCATCTAGAAACATACTCATATGTATCAAGCCACCACGCTCAAATGCAAGATTATTACTGACCAATAATTCCATAATAGTTGCTATCCTGTGTGACAATTCATAGGGAGATTCATTTTGCATTTGTTGGATCTTCCCATGAATAGTAACATCAGAACGTACACCATACAAAACACATAATAATTCCAGTAATATGTCCCTTGTCCTCAGAGGCTGAATACAGATTTGTTTAATTCTCATCCAAAGACCACTTCCTACAGAATGTTGCAAAACTCTTTCTAAGTCAGATGGGCTGAGATTGTACATATCTCTGACTTGCTGCACGTCACAAAACCATTTTAAAAATCTGTTTAAATCATGGTATGGAACCATTCCTATTTCTTTAAGAATTGCGTCTAATTCTTTTGGTTTTAACGGCTTCATTACAAGCTGAACTTCACCTGTATTATTATTATTGTTATAAACTGTGGTAGTCACAGTGGGGGCAGCTGGTAATGAATTATCAGATTTAATATGAGGTTCTGTTTGCTGCAGATTGCTGAATCCAAGATTTGATGCATATCTGCATTCCTGAGATCTCTTCTCTAATTCCATAATTCTTAATTTTAATCTCTCATTTTCCTCTGATAATTCATCACAACGTTTAGATTTCTCAATTAAGGCTTCACCAATGGTAACCGCATGCAACTTTAAATTTACTGTCTCAGTGTCTGATTGGTTTTGTAACCTCTCACAAACATTGTTGCTATTATCAATTGCCTTCTGTAACTGGGTAATTTCCTCAACCTTATAATTCAAAGAACTTTCCATTGTTAGACAGCAAGATAACAAGCCCTGTATAATACAACCTTTTCTTTTACTTTCTGAAATTTTGCTATCAAAAACATTTTTCTCTAAAAATTCCTTCATCATCGTCCACGTCTGCTTACATTTTTCTGGAATTTCATAAGGACCACCATGGCGCTTAATACATTTTAATACCCATCTGTTAACTTTATCAGAACTGACACTAGCTTCACACTGAGTAAGCATTTTGACTATATTACTAATAATTTAAAAAAAAAAGAAATATTTTACTCACCACATTAATTACTCTTCAGCTTCCAGTTCAGGTCTTCTGGTACACGACACGGTCCTTTTTTTTGTTGTTGTTTCCAGTCTCCAGAGAATAATTCTGGGGTTCCCAACTTGTTAAATTTTGTAGATTAGACTCTCTTATGTCACAACCAGACATTAGAGTCACAGCACAGCTCTTGGTTCTTCATCAGACTTCTGTCCAACTCACAGGATTGTTGTCACCACCGACTTCTGTTACTAAGTCCAAAAATGCTCTTCTGGTCACATGAACGGCACCAGTGTAGTGATCGAATATAAGTTCAAAGAACGGGTCACGGCACCAGTGTAGTGATCTGGTATATTAATGTATATTGGGTGTATAGATAATTAATAAGTACTCTTCCGCAGCAACCCAATTCTTCCAGAGAGATGCACTTTATTGACTTCCAACACAGAACAAAGTCCAAAGTCCACAGATGACAAAGAAATCCGACAGAGGAGATATAATTCAGAACCCCATGTCTTAGGTCCGAGTGTGCACACACAGATAAGCCTCACTTCCCCCATACAGACAAGCCTAACTTCCACACACAAGCCTCACTTACTAAACCTATAGACTGAATGCCGTGTTATATTCACTAAATATTGAATGGCTGAGCAATTTGATTGGCCGTTCCAATTTAGGACTTGAACAGCCGTGAACCACCCCAATTTGCACTCCCGCATATCAACATCAACAAGTCCCCTTTAGATATATTAATTAGATAAACAGAACACCCTTTTGAGCCCTTGGAATACCTACATTCCTGCATATCAACAAGCCCTCCTGATAAATTAGCCCCACAGGAGGGAGCCTCTGCTAGGCCAACCCAAAACACTCCCTGATCCCATTGTTACCCCCTCAGGTCTAATTACCATCAATAAATATTTCTTCTATGGTCCTTTAAATAATGTACCCTTTGAAATGTTCAATTAGGTTAACAGCCCATACCTCACACCCCTAGGTAGACTTGCATGAGACTTGCACATCAAAGGATCTTCAACTGTTATCTTAAAATTGAGTTGGCTTGGACAATTTCTGCTCAACCCATACTCCAATACAATATTATACATTGGCCAATATTATACATTATAAATTGGCCAACATATTACAACAGAAAGCACCACCAACCTTCTACAGGTAGCTTTAGCTGAACACTGTGCAGTGGTTGCACTACACTAACATGTAAATAATGTAGCTGCCTGCAGTAGTGATAGGATCAGAAAAACACCACAAATCTTCTACAGGAAGCTTTAGCTGAACACTGTGCAGAGGTTGCACTACACTAACTTGTAGCTTTAGCTGAGCACTGTGCAGAGGTCGCACTACACTAACTTGTAGCTTTAGCTGAACACTGTGCAGAGGTTGCACTACACAAACATGTAAACAATGTAGCTGCCTGCAGTAGTGATAGGATCAGAAAAACACCACAAATCTTCTACAGGTAGCTTTAGCTGAACACTGTGCAGAGGTTGCACTACACTAACTTGTATCTTTAGCTGAGCACTGTGCAGAGGTCTCACTACACTAACTTGTAGCGTTAGCTGAACACTGTGCAGAGGTTACACTAGACTAACTTGGAGCTTTAGCTGAACACTGTGCAGAGGTCGCACTACACTAACTCATAGCTTTAGCTGAACACTGCGCAGAGGTCGCACTACACTAACTCATAGCTTTAGCTGAACACTGTGCAGAGGACGCACTAACACTAATGTTTAAATAATGTAGCTGCCTGCGGTAGTGATAGGATCAGGAAAACACCACCGACCTTCTACAAGTAGCTTTAGCTGAACACTGTGCAGAGGTCACACCACACTAACTTGTATTTTTAGCTGAACACTGTGCAGAGGTCACACTACACTAACGTGTAAATAATGTAGCTGCCTGCGGTAGTGAAAGGATCAGGAAAACACCACCAACCTTCTACAGGTAGCTTTAGCTGAACACTGTGCAGAGGAAGCACTACACTAATGTTTAAATAATGTAGCTGCCTGTGGTAGTGATAGGATCAGGAAAACACCACCAACCTTCTACAGGTAGCTTTAGCTGAACACTGTGCAGAGGACGCACTACACTAACATTTAAATAATGTAGCTGCGGTAGTGATAGGATCAGGAAAACACCACCAACCTTCTACAGGTAGCTTTAGCTGAACACTGTGCAGGGGACGCACTACACTTACATTTAAAAAATGAAGCTGCCTGCAGTAGTGATAGGATCAGGAAAACACCAACAACCCTCTACAGGTAGCTTTAGCTGAACACTGTGCAGAGGTCACACTACACTATCGTGTAAATAATGTAGCTGCCTGCGGTAGTGACATGATCAGGAAAACACCACCAACCTTCTACAGGTAGCTTTAGCTGAACACTGTGCAGAGGTTGCACCACACTAACTTGTATCTTTAGCTGAACACTGTGCAGAGGTCACACTCCACTAACTCGTAGCTTTAGCTGAACACTGTGCAGAGGATGCACTACACTAACGTTTAAATAATGTAGCTGCCTGCGGTAGTGATAGGATCAGGAAAACACCACCAACCTTCTACAGGTAGCTTTAGCTGAACACTGTGCAGAGGTTGCACTACACTAACATGTAAATAATGTAGCGGCCTGCAGTAGTGATAGGATCAGAAAAAAACCACAAATCTTCTACAGGTAGCTTTAGCTGAACACTGTGCAGAGGTTGCACGACACTAACTTGTAGCTTTAGCTGAACACTGTGCAGAGGTCACACTACACTAACTTGGAGCTTTAGCTGAACACTGTGCAGAGGTCGCACTACACTAACTCATAGCTTTAGCTGAACACTGTGCAGAGGTCGCACTACACTAACTCATAGCTTTAGCTGAACACTGTGCAGAGGATGCACTAACACTAACGTTTAAATAATGTAGCTGCCTGTGGTAGTGATAGGATCAGGAAAACACCACCAACCTTCTACAAGTAGCTTTAGCTGAACACTGTGCAGAGGTCGCACTACACTAACGTGTAAATAATGTAGCTGCCTGCGGTAGTGAAAGGATCAGGAAAACACCACCAACCTTCCACAGGTAGCTTTAGCTGAACACTGTGCAGAGGTTGCACTATACTAACTTGTAGCTTTAGCTGAACACTCTGCAGAGGTCGCACTACACTAACGTGTAAATAATGTAGCTGCCTGCGGTAGTGACAGGATCAGGAAAACACCACCAATCTTCTACAGGTAGCTTTAGCTGAACACTGTGCAGAGGTCGCACTACACTAACGTGTAAATAAAGTAGCTGCCTGCGGTAGTGATAGGATCAGGAAAACACCACCAACCTTCTACAGTTAGCTTTAGCTGAACACTGTGCAGAGGTCTCACCACACTAACTTGTATCTTTAGCTGAACACTGTGCAGAGGTCGCACTACACTAACGTGTAAATAATGTAGCTGCCTGCGGTAGTGACAGGATCAGGAAAACACCACCAACCTTCTACAGGTAGCTTTAGCTGAACACTGTGCAGAGGACGCACTACACTAATGTTTAAATAATGTAGCTGCCTGTGGTAGTGATAGGATCAGGAAAACACCACCAACCTTCTACAGGTAGCTTTAGCTGAACACTGTGCAGAGGACGCATTACACTAACGTTTAAATAATGTAGCTGCAGTAGTGATAGGATCAGGAAAACACCACTAACCTTCTACAGGTAGCTTTAGCTGAACACTGTGCAGGGGACGCACTACACTAATATTTAAATAATGAAACTGCCTGCGGTAGTGATAGGATCAGGAAAACACCACCAACCTTCTACAGGTAGCTTTAGCTGATCACTGTGCAGAGGACTCACTACACTAACGTTTAAATAATGTAGCTGCCTACAGTAGTGATAGGATCAGGAAAACACCACCAACCTTCTACAGGTAGCTTTAGCTGAACACTGTGCAGAGGTTGCACTACACTAACATGTAAATAATGTAGCTGCCTGCAGTAGTGATAGGATCAGAAAAACACCACAAATCTTCTACAGGTAGCTTTAGCTGAACACTGTGCAGAGGTTGCACTACACTAACTTGTATCTTTAGCTGAGCACTGTGCAGAGGTCTCACTACACTAACTTGTAGCTTTAGCTGAACACTGTGCAGAGGTTACACTAGACTAACTTGGAGCTTTAGCTGAACACTGTGCAGAGGTCGCACTACACTAACTCATAGCTTTAGCTGAACACTGCGCAGAGGTCGCACTACACTAACTCATAGCTTTAGCTGAACACTGTGCAGAGGACGCACTAACACTAATGTTTAAATAATGTAGCTGCCTGCGGTAGTGATAGGATCAGGAAAACACCACCGACCTTCTACAAGTAGCTTTAGCTGAACACTGTGCAGAGGTCACACCACACTAACTTGTATTTTTAGCTGAACACTGTGCAGAGGTCACACTACACTAACGTGTAAATAATGTAGCTGCCTGCGGTAGTGAAAGGATCAGGAAAACACCACCAACCTTCTACAGGTAGCTTTAGCTGAACACTGTGCAGAGGAAGCACTACACTAATGTTTAAATAATGTAGCTGCCTGTGGTAGTGATAGGATCAGGAAAACACCACCAACCTTCTACAGGTAGCTTTAGCTGAACACTGTGCAGAGGACGCACTACACTAACATTTAAATAATGTAGCTGCGGTAGTGATAGGATCAGGAAAACACCACCAACCTTCTACAGGTAGCTTTAGCTGAACACTGTGCAGGGGACGCACTACACTTACATTTAAAAAATGAAGCTGCCTGCAGTAGTGATAGGATCAGGAAAACACCAACAACCCTCTACAGGTAGCTTTAGCTGAACACTGTGCAGAGGTCACACTACACTATCGTGTAAATAATGTAGCTGCCTGCGGTAGTGACATGATCAGGAAAACACCACCAACCTTCTACAGGTAGCTTTAGCTGAACACTGTGCAGAGGTCGCACCACACTAACTTGTATCTTTAGCTGAACACTGTGCAGAGGTCACACTCCACTAACTCGTAGCTTTAGCTGAACACTGTGCAGAGGATGCACTACACTAACGTTTAAATAATGTAGCTGCCTGCGGTAGTGATAGGATCAGGAAAACACCACCAACCTTCTACAGGTAGCTTTAGCTGAACACTGTGCAGAGGTTGCACTACACTAACATGTAAATAATGTAGCGGCCTGCAGTAGTGATAGGATCAGAAAAAAACCACAAATCTTCTACAGGTAGCTTTAGCTGAACACTGTGCAGAGGTTGCACGACACTAACTTGTAGCTTTAGCTGAACACTGTGCAGAGGTCACACTACACTAACTTGGAGCTTTAGCTGAACACTGTGCAGAGGTCGCACTACACTAACTCATAGCTTTAGCTGAACACTGTGCAGAGGTCGCACTACACTAACTCATAGCTTTAGCTGAACACTGTGCAGAGGATGCACTAACACTAACGTTTAAATAATGTAGCTGCCTGTGGTAGTGATAGGATCAGGAAAACACCACCAACCTTCTACAAGTAGCTTTAGCTGAACACTGTGCAGAGGTCGCACTACACTAACGTGTAAATAATGTAGCTGCCTGCGGTAGTGAAAGGATCAGGAAAACACCACCAACCTTCCACAGGTAGCTTTAGCTGAACACTGTGCAGAGGTTGCACTATACTAACTTGTAGCTTTAGCTGAACACTCTGCAGAGGTCGCACTACACTAACGTGTAAATAATGTAGCTGCCTGCGGTAGTGACAGGATCAGGAAAACACCACCAATCTTCTACAGGTAGCTTTAGCTGAACACTGTGCAGAGGTCGCACTACACTAACGTGTAAATAAAGTAGCTGCCTGCGGTAGTGATAGGATCAGGAAAACACCACCAACCTTCTACAGTTAGCTTTAGCTGAACACTGTGCAGAGGTCTCAACACACTAACTTGTATCTTTAGCTGAACACTGTGCAGAGGTCGCACTACACTAACGTGTAAATAATGTAGCTGCCTGCGGTAGTGACAGGATCAGGAAAACACCACCAACCTTCTACAGGTAGCTTTAGCTGAACACTGTGCAGAGGATGCGCTACACTAATGTTTAAATAATGTAGCTGCCTGTGGTAGTGATAGGATCAGGAAAACACCACCAACCTTCTACAGGTAGCTTTAGCTGAACACTGTGCAGAGGACGCATTACACTAACGTTTAAATAATGTAGCTGCAGTAGTGATAGGATCAGGAAAACACCACTAACCTTCTACAGGTAGCTTTAGCTGAACACTGTGCAGGGGACGCACTACACTAATATTTAAATAATGAAACTGCCTGCGGTAGTGATAGGATCAGGAAAACACCACCAACCTTCTACAGGTAGCTTTAGCTGATCACTGTGCAGAGGACTCACTACACTAACGTTTAAATAATGTAGCTGCCTGCAGTAGTGATAGGATCAGGAAAACACCACCAACCTTCTACAGGTAGCTTTAGCTGAACACTGTGCAGAGGTTGCACTACACTAACATGTAAATAATGTAGCTGCCTGCAGTAGTGATAGGATCAGAAAAACACCACAAATCTTCTACAGGTAGCTTTAGCTGAACACTGTGCAGAGGTTGCACTACACTAACTTGTAGCTTTAGCTGAGCACTGTGCAGAGGTCGCACTACACTAACTTGTAGCTTTAGCTGAACACTGTGCAGAGGTCACACTACACTAACTTGGAGCTTTAGCTGAACACTGTGCAGAGGTCACACTACACTAACTCATAGCTTTAGCTGAACACTGTGCAGAGGTCGCACTACACTAACTCATAGCTTTAGCTGAACACTGTGCAGAGGATGCACTAACACTAACGTTTAAATAATGTAGCTGCCTGTGGTAGTGATAGGATCAGGAAAACACCACCAACCTTCTACAGGTAGCTTTAGCTGAACACTGTGCAGGGGACGCACTACACTAACATTTAAATAATGAAGCTGCCTGCAGTACTGATAGGATCAGAAAAACAACACCAACCTTCTACAGGTAGCTTTAGCTGAACACTGTGCAGAGGTTGCACTACACTAACATGTAAATAATGTAGCTGCCTGCAGTAGTGATAGGATCAGAAAAACAACACAAATATTCTACAGGTAGCTTTAGCTGAACACTGTGCAGAGGTTGCACTACACTAACTTGTAGCTTTAGCTGAGCACTGTGCATAGGTCGCACTACACTAACTTGTAGCTTTAGCTGAACACTGTGCAGAGGGCACACTAGACTAACTTGGAGCTTTAGCTGAACACTGTGCAGAGGTCGCACTACACTATCTCATAGCTTTAGCTGAACACTGTGCAGAGGTCGCACTACACTAACTCATAGCTTTAGCTGAACACTGTGAAGAGGACGCACTAACACTAATGTTTAAATAATGTAGCTGCCTGCGGTAGTGATAGGATCAGGAAAACACCACCAACCTTCTACAAGTAGCTTTAGCTGAACACTGTGCAGAGGTCACACCACACTAACTTGTATTTTTAACTGAACATTGTGCAGAGGTAACACTACACTAATGTGTAAATAATGTAGCTGCCTGCGGTAGTGACAGGATCAGGAAAACACCACCAACCTTCTATCGGTAGCTTTAGCTGAACACTGTGCAGAGGTCGCACCACACTAACTTGTATCTTTAGCTGAACACTGTGCAGAGGTCACACTACACTAACTCGTACCTTTAGCTGAACACTGTGCAGAGGATGCACTACACTAACGTTTAAATAATGTAGCTGCCTGCGGTAGTGATAGGATCAGGAAAACACCACCAACCTTCTACAGGTAGCTTTAGCTGAACACTGTGCAGAGATTGCACTACACTAACATGTAAATAATGTAGCTGCCTGCAGTAGTGATAGGATCAGAAAAACACCACAAATCTTCTACAGGTAGCTTTAGCTGAACACTGTGCAGAGGTTGCACTACACTAACTTGTAGCTTTAGCTGAGCACTGTGCAGAGGTCGCACTACACTAACTTGTAGCTTTAGCTGAACACCGTGCAGAGGTCACACTAGACTAACTTGGAGCTTTAGCTGAACACTGTGCAGAGGTCGCACTACACTAACTCATAGCTTTAGCTGAACACTGTGCAGAGGACGCACTAACACTAATGTTTAAATAATGTAGCTGCCTGCGGTAGTGATAGGATCAGGAAAACACCACCAACCTTCTACAGGTAGCTTTAGCTGAACACTGTGCAGAGGACGCACTACACTAACATTTAAATAATGTAGCTGCGGTAGTGATAGGATCAGGATAACACTAACAACCTTCTACAGGTAGCTTTAGCTGAACACTGTGCAGGGGACGCACTACACTTACATTTAAATAATGAAGCTGCCTGCAGTAGTGATAGGATCAGGAAAACACCAACAACCCTCTACAGGTAGCTTTAGCTGAACACTGTGCAGAGGTCGCACCACACTAACTTGTATCTTTAGCTGAACACTGTGCAGAGGTCGCACTACACTAACTCGTAGCTTTAGCTGAACACTGTGCAGAGGGTGCACTACACTAACGTTTAAATAATGTAGCTGCCTGCGGTAGTGATAGGATCAGGAAAACACCACCAACCTTCTACAGGTAGCTTTAGCTGAACACTGTGCAGAGGTTGCACTACACTAACATGTAAATAATGTAGCTGCCTGCAGTAGTGATAGAATCAGAAAAACACCACAAATCTTCTACAGGTAGCTTTAGCTGAACACTGTGCAGAGGTTGCACTATACTAACTTGTAGCTTTAGCTGAGCACTGTGCAGAGGTCGCACTACACTAACTTGTAGCTTTAGCTGAACACTGTGCAGAGGTCACACTACACTAACTTGGAGCTTTAGCTGAACACTGTGCAGAGGTCGCACTACACTAACTGATAGCTTTAGCTGAGCACTGTGCAGAGGATGCACTAACACTAACGTTTAAATAATGTAGCTGCCTGTGGTAGTGATAGGATCAGGAAAACACCACCAACCTTCTACAGGTAGCTTTAGCTGAACACTGTGCAGAGGTCGCACTACACTAACGTGTAAATAATGTAGCTGCCAGCTGTAGTGACAGGATCAGGAAAACACCACCAACCTTCTACAGGTAGCTTTAGCTGAACACTGTGCAGAGGTTGCACTACACTAACATGTAAATAATGTAGCTGCCTGCAGTAGTGATAGGATCAGAAAAACACCACAAATCTTCTACAGGTAGCTTTAGCTGAACACTGTGCAGAGGTTGTACTACACTAACTTGTAGCTTTAGCTGAGCACTGTGCAGAGGTCGCACTAAACTAACTTGTAGCTTTAGCTGAACACTGTGCAGAGGTCGCACTACACTAACTCATAGCTTTAGCTGAACACTGTGCAGAGGTCGCACTACACTAACTCATAGCTTTAGCTGAGCACTGTGCAGAGGATGCACTTACACTAACGTTTAAATAATGTAGCTGCCTGTGGTAGTGATAGGATCAGGAAAACACCACCAACCTTCTACAGGTAGCTTTAGCTGAACACTGTGCAGAGGTCGCACTACACTAACGTGTAAATAATGTAGCTGCCTGCTGTAGTGACAGGATCAGGAAAACACCACCAACCTTCTACAGGTAGCTTTAGCTGAACACTGTGCAGAGGTTGCACTACACTAACTTGTAGCTTTAGCTGAACACTGTGCAGAGGTCGCACTACACTAACGTGTAAATAATGTAGCTGCCTGCTGTAGTGACAGGATCAGGAAAACACCACCAACCTTCTACAGGTAGCTTTAGCTGAACACTGTGCAGAGGTCGCACTACACTAACGTGTAAATAATGTAGCTGCCTGCTGTAGTGACAGGATCAGGTAAACACCACCAACCTTCTACAGGTAGCTTTAGCTGAACACTGTGCAGAGGTTGCACTACACTAACTTGTAGCTTTAGCTGAACACTGTGCAGAGGTCGCACTACACTAACGTGTAAATAATGTAGCTGCCTGCGGTAGTGACAGGATCAGGAAAACACCACCAACCTTCTACAGGTAGCTTTAGCTGAACACTGTGCAGAGGTTGTACTACACTAACTTGTAGCTTTAGCTGAGCACTGTGCAGAGGTCGCACTACACTAACTTGTAGCTTTAGCTGAACACTGTGCAGAGGTCACACTACACTAACATTTAAATAATGTAGCTGCCTGTGGTAGTGATAGGATCAGGAAAACACCACCAACCTTCTACAGGTAGCTTTAGCTGAACACTGTGCAGAGGACGCACTACACTAACATTTAAATAATGTAGCTGCGGTAGTGATAGGATCAGGAAAACACCACCAACCTTCTACAGGTAGCTTTAGCTGAACACTGTGCAGGGGACGCACTACACTTACATTTAAATAATGAAGCTGCCTGCAGTAGTGATAGGATCAGGAAAACACCAACAACCCTCTACAGGTAGCTTTAGCTGAACACTGTGCAGAGGTCACACTACACTATCGTGTAAATAATGTAGCTGCCTGCGGTAGTGACATGATCAGGAAAACACCACCAACCTTCTACAGGTAGCTTTAGCTGAACACTGTGCAGAGGTCGCACCACACTAACTTGTATCTTTAGCTGAACACTGTGCAGAGGTCACACTCCACTAACTCGTAGCTTTAGCTGAACACTGTGCAGAGGATGCACTACACTAACATTTAAATAATGTAGCTGCCTGCGGTAGTGATAGGATCAGGAAAACACCACCAACCTTCTACAGGTAGCTTTAGCTGAACACTGTGCAGAGGTTGCACTACACTAACATGTAAATAATGTAGCTGCCTGCAGTAGTGATAGGATCAGAAAAACACCACAAATCTTCTACAGGTAGATTTAGCTGAACACTGTGCAGAGGTTGCACTACACTAACTTGTAGCTTTAGCTGAACACTGTGCAGAGGTCACACTACACTAACTTGGAGCTTTAGCTGAACACTGTGCAGAGGTCGCACTACACTAACTCATAGCTTTAGCTGAACACTGTGCAGAGGTCGCACTACACTAACTCATAGCTTTAGCTGAACACTGTGCAGAGGATGCACTAACACTAACGTTTAAATAATGTAGCTGCCTGTGGTAGTGATAGGATCAGGAAAACACCACCAACCTTCTACAGGTAGCTTTAGCTGAACACTGTGCAGAGGTCGCACTACACTAACATTTAAATAATGTAGCTGCCTGCGGTAGTGACAGGATCAGGAAAACACCACCAACCTTCCACAGGTAGCTTTAGCTGAACACTGTGCAGAGGTTGCACTATACTAACTTGTAGCTTTAGCTGAACACTCTGCAGAGGTCGCACTACACTAACGTGTAAATAATGTAGCTGCCTGCGGTAGTGACAGGATCAGGAAAACACCACCAATCTTCTACAGGTAGCTTTAGCTGAACACTGTGCAGAGGTCGCACTACACTAACGTGTAAATAATGTAGCTGCCTGCGGTAGTGATAGGATCAGGAAAACACCACCAACCTTCTACAGTTAGCTTTAGCTGAACACTGTGCAGAGGTCGCACCACACTAACTTGTATCTTTAGCTGAAAACTGTGCAGAAGTCGCACTACACTAACGTGTAAATAATGTAGCTGCCTGCGGTAGTGACAGGATCAGGAAAACACCACCAACCTTCTACAGGTAGCTTTAGCTGAACACTGTGCAGAGGACGCACTACACTAACGTTTAAATAATGTAGCTGCCTGTGGTAGTGATAGGATCAGGAAAACACCACCAACCTTCTACAGGTAGCTTTAGCTGAACACTGTGCAGAGGACGCATTACACTAACGTTTAAATAATGTAGCTGCGGTAGTGATAGGATCAGGAAAACACCACTAACCTTCTACAGGTAGCTTTAGCTGAACACTGTGCAGGGGATGCACTACACTAATATTTAAATAATGAAGCTGCCTGCGGTAGTGATAGGATCAGGAAAACACCACCAACCTTCTACAGGTAGCTTTAGCTGATCACTGTGCAGAGGACTCACTACACTAACGTTTAAATAATGTAGCTGCCTGCAGTAGTGATAGGATCAGGAAAACACCACCAACCTTCTACAGGTAGCTTTAGCTGAACACTGTGCAGAGGTTGCACTACACTAACATGTAAATAATGTAGCTGCCTGCAGTAGTGATAGGATCAGAAAAACACCACAAATCTTCTACAGGTAGCTTTAGCTGAACACTGTGCAGAGGTTGCACTACACTAACTTGTAGCTTTAGCTGAGCACTGTGCAGAGGTCGCACTACACTAACTTGTAGCTTTAACTGAACACTGTGCAGAGGTCACACTACACTAACTTGGAGCTTTAGCTGAACACTGTGCACAGGTCACACTACACTAACTCATAGCTTTAGCTGAACACTGTGCAGAGGTCGCACTACACTAACTCATAGCTTTAGCTGAACACTGTGCAGAGGATGCACTAACACTAACGTTTAAATAATGTAGCTGCCTGTGGTAGTGATAGGATCAGGAAAACACCACCAACCTTCTACAGGTAGCTTTAGCTGAACACTGTGCAGGGGACGCACTACACTAACATTTAAATAATGAAGCTGCCTGCAGTACTGATAGGATCAGGAAAACACCACCAACCTTCTACAGGTAGCTTTAGCTGAACACTGTGCGGAGGTTGCACTACACTAACATGTAAATAATGTAGCTGCCTGCAGTAGTGATAGGATCAGAAAAACAACACAAATCTTCTACAGGTAGCTTTAGCTGAACACTGTGCAGAAGTTGCACTACACTAACTTGTAGCTTTAGCTGAGCACTGTGCAGAGGTCGCACTACACTAACTTGTAGCTTTAGCTGAACACTGTGCAGAGGTCACACTACACTAACTTGGAGCTTTAGCTGAACACTGTGCAGAGGTCACACTACACTAACTCATAGCTTTAGCTGAACACTGTGCAGAGGTCGCACTACACTAACTCATAGCTTTAGCTGAACACTGTGCAGAGGATGCACTAACACTAACGTTTAAATAATGTAGCTGCCTGTGGTAGTGATAGGATCAGGAAAACACCACCAACCTTCTACAGGTAGCTTTAGCTGAACACTGTGCAGGGGACGCACTACACTAACATTTAAATAATGAAGCTGCCTGCAGTACTGATAGGATCAGAAAAACAACACCAACCTTCTACAGGTAGCTTTAGCTGAACACTGTGCAGAGGTTGCACTACACTAACATGTAAATAATGTAGCTGCCTGCAGTAGTGATAGGATCAGAAAAACAACACAAATATTCTACAGGTAGCTTTAGCTGAACACTGTGCAGAGGTTGCACTACACTAACTTGTAGCTTTAGCTGAGCACTGTGCATAGGTCGCACTACACTAACTTGTAGCTTTAGCTGAACACTGTGCAGAGGGCACACTAGACTAACTTGGAGCTTTAGCTGAACACTGTGCAGAGGTCGCACTACACTATCTCATAGCTTTAGCTGAACACTGTGCAGAGGTCGCACTACACTAACTCATAGCTTTAGCTGAACACTGTGAAGAGGACGCACTAACACTAATGTTTAAATAATGTAGCTGCCTGCGGTAGTGATAGGATCAGGAAAACACCACCAACCTTCTACAAGTAGCTTTAGCTGAACACTGTGCAGAGGTCACACCACACTAACTTGTATTTTTAACTGAACATTGTGCAGAGGTAACACTACACTAATGTGTAAATAATGTAGCTGCCTGCGGTAGTGACAGGATCAGGAAAACACCACCAACCTTCTATCGGTAGCTTTAGCTGAACACTGTGCAGAGGTCGCACCACACTAACTTGTATCTTTAGCTGAACACTGTGCAGAGGTCACACTACACTAACTCGTACCTTTAGCTGAACACTGTGCAGAGGATGCACTACACTAACGTTTAAATAATGTAGCTGCCTGCGGTAGTGATAGGATCAGGAAAACACCACCAACCTTCTACAGGTAGCTTTAGCTGAACACTGTGCAGAGATTGCACTACACTAACATGTAAATAATGTAGCTGCCTGCAGTAGTGATAGGATCAGAAAAACACCACAAATCTTCTACAGGTAGCTTTAGCTGAACACTGTGCAGAGGTTGCACTACACTAACTTGTAGCTTTAGCTGAGCACTGTGCAGAGGTCGCACTACACTAACTTGTAGCTTTAGCTGAACACCGTGCAGAGGTCACACTAGACTAACTTGGAGCTTTAGCTGAACACTGTGCAGAGGTCGCACTACACTAACTCATAGCTTTAGCTGAACACTGTGCAGAGGACGCACTAACACTAATGTTTAAATAATGTAGCTGCCTGCGGTAGTGATAGGATCAGGAAAACACCACCAACCTTCTACAGGTAGCTTTAGCTGAACACTGTGCAGAGGACGCACTACACTAACATTTATAAAATGTAGCTGCGGTAGTGATAGGATCAGGATAACACTAACAACCTTCTACAGGTAGCTTTAGCTGAACACTGTGCAGGGGACGCACTACACTTACATTTAAATAATGAAGCTGCCTGCAGTAGTGATAGGATCAGGAAAACACCAACAACCCTCTACAGGTAGCTTTAGCTGAACACTGTGCAGAGGTCGCACCACACTAACTTGTATCTTTAGCTGAACACTGTGCAGAGGTCGCACTACACTAACTCGTAGCTTTAGCTGAACACTGTGCAGAGGGTGCACTACACTAACGTTTAAATAATGTAGCTGCCTGCGGTAGTGATAGGATCAGGAAAACACCACCAACCTTCTACAGGTAGCTTTAGCTGAACACTGTGCAGAGGTTGCACTACACTAACATGTAAATAATGTAGCTGCCTGCAGTAGTGATAGAATCAGAAAAACACCACAAATCTTCTACAGGTAGC